>NC_135369.1:76945764-77587764 GCF_049243985.1 Paroedura picta | reverse complement strand
CAGACTAAGGGAAGTGAGAGAGTTTGGTTTGACTGAGGCCTTTTATGCACTGGCTTTTTCCTTCACTTTTACTCTGCATTCCTGTCCAATGTATTTTCTCTTCTGCATGCCAGCTCATTCACTTCACAGGTGGCTCAGGCTTTCATATTCCTTTCATATGCCTTCTGCGTGGATTTAGCTCCCTTGAGGTCTCTGTTTTCTGTTCGATGTATGCTTTTTTTTTTTTTTGTAAAAGTCCTAATTCACAAGCAAGATGATCCTATTGGATTTCTTCCTCATTTTTTTCTTGCTCCATGGGAAACCATATTGGTATTGTGCTGCAATCTGTGCTCACTGGTCAATTTCATCCACAAATAAAAGGGGAAAAAAAGAAAAAAGAGAGAGAGTGCCAAGAGAGCCCAAAAGGGTAAACTGTACTGCTAACAAGAGTCAATGCGTAATGGAAATAAATTAAACTAAACGTAATCTTAAGAAAATATATAGTATGTTTCTGTGAACTTATTTCTTCTACTTATTTTTTTGCAAAAATCATAAAACATAATATTAACAAAGGCATTCCAGTAGAGAATTCTTATGTTTCAAGGTACAACTTAGACATTAAAATATAGTTACACATTGAAGACTAGTCATCATCTGATGCAGCAAATCCATGTGGAAAAGGAAGTACGATAATAGTGACACAGTGAGTTGCTATCTTTGATCTCATTTCGCCTTCAAAAAGGGAGTTGACTATTGGCTTTTTCAAGCTGCCAAAGGCTGTTTCAATAACGAAATTTGTGAAAAACAAGAAGGAAAAATATATTATGAGTACAGTGGAATTCATGGAATTATTTTTTACAAGAAAATCCATAAAGGTGTTTTTAAAGGTTACAAGTATACATAAGAGAGAATAAGCTTCCAGTAGGATAATTTGTGCTCACCAATTAGTTTAAATTGAATTTTTGTATAGGTAAAACATCTAATTTTATAAGACTATCTAAAATACAATAAGAACATTTTAAGAGGCAAAATCTGTTGTCAAATAAAAATAATACTGCAGTAGAAATGTCTAGGACTTGCCCATCAATATGATGTTAAAGAATCTAGCTCCCTAATCATTTTCAGAATAGTTGCCAGCAAACTGGGTTTTATATTCTGTAAGATTATTTGACAAACTCACCCTTGACAGAGACAGCATTAGCAGAGATGATAATAGTAAATAACTGGTAAGTAAGTATCCTTTAATGATGTATTCCTAAGATTAATTAAAGAAAACAAGAGAGATCTAATGAGTCTAACAATTGAATATCTGGCTTCTAATTGAAATAATATATTCATAGGTTTTACAGGTTTGAAGGAACATTGTTTAAAGATATGTAAAGCTAAAAACTAAAGTAATTTTTTGTGTCCTACATTTAGAAAATGTTAAATCAGCGGGGTATCTAGTATTTTATTTTTGATCTGGTAATGATATTCCATTATTCTGACTTCGAGGGTTCGAAGAGTCATTCCTACATAAATGAAATTACATTTGCAAATGAGGAATAAATGGTTTCTTTTGTAATGCAATTGAGAAAACTGAGGTAATACCCTACTGAAATTTGTTTTGGACCAACACATTGCCAGTTTAGTGTAGTGGTTAGGAGTGCAGACTTCTAATCTGGCATGCCAAGTTCGATTCTGCACTCCCCCACATGCAACCAGCTGGGTGACCTTGGGCTCGCCACGGCACTGATAAAGCTATTCTGACCGAGCAGTGATATCAGGGCTCTCTCAGCCTCACCCACTCCACAGGGTGGCTGTTGTGGAGAGAGGAATGGGAAGGCGACTGTAAGCCTTCGGGTAGGGAAAAGTGGCATATAAGAACCAACTCTTCTTCTTCTTCTTCTTCTTCTTCTTCTTCTTCTTCTTCTTCTTCTTCTTCTTCTTCTTCTTCTTCTTCTTCTTCTTCTTCTTCTTGTCTCCTATGCTAAAGAACAGACTCCATAGCCACCACATTTAAAGTACCTATAGGTGGAAAGTTTAGTATGTTCAAAATTTAGAAAACAAAATGAATAAGCAAATCCCATAAGGATTTAGTTCTTCTGTATGGGATTTGCTTATTCATTTGCTTATTTACTCACTTAGACCATTTATACACTGGAAGTTTCATGTTGGGCTACAGGCTGGAGTTCTAGTCGTGGCAGGTTGCCCCACCTCTTCCTGCACCCATACGGGGTAGCATTTGGCCCGGTGCAACTTATCCGCTCCTGATTTGTGCTCCTGCATGGAAGCTGGGGCAGTGAAGTTGCCAGTGCATAAACGGTCCCAGAGGAGGTCAGTGAGCGCTTCCTATTGGCAGCAGAGATCCACAATAATGGGCTTAAATTAGTCACAATAATGGGTTTAAATTATGAATGGAAAAATACTCGTTGGATATTAAAGGTAAAAGTAAAGGTATCCCTGTGCAAGCACTGGGTCATGTCTGACCCTTGGGGTGATGCCTTTCTGTTTTATCTTCATCAGTGGTTGCTCTTCCAATATACTTCCATAGTAGTAGTTGTAGTATCACATTGGCAAAATGCTCATCATCATCTGGGGATTTCATAAAATGGGATCGAACTCCCAGCCTCATGGACAGAGCTTCAGACTGCATGTCTACTGCTTTACCACTCTGCGCCACAGGAGGCTCTTTGCTGGATATTAAAGGTATCCCCTGTTCAAACACCGGGTCATGTCTGACTCTTGGGGTGATGCCCTCTAGCGTTTTCATGGCAGACTCAATATGGGGGTGCCTTCCCCAGTCATTACCGTTTACCACCCAGCAAGCTGGGTACTCATTCTACCGACCTCGGAAGGATGGAATGCTGAGTCAACCTTGAGCCGGCTGCTGGGATTGAACTCCCAGCCTCATGGTCAGAGCTTTCAGACTGCATGTCTGCTGCCTTACCACTATGCACCACAAGAGGCTCTTATATCGTTGGATATTAAGAACTTTTAAATAGTAATTGTAGTTTAGCAGTGGAATGGGCTGCCTGGGGAAGTGGTGAGCTCCCCCTCTCTAGCAGACTTCAAGCAGTGGTTTGTAAGGAAGAGCCAATGTGCACTTTACAGATGTAACTGAGGAAAGGTATCTGCCTAAATGTGTGGTTCAAAATTCAGCTGGGCATCTGTTCAACGTAACATGGGAGATAACGCCTGTATAAAGTAAAATCAAGCATACACCGTACATGGATTGTATGAGTATTCACTCTAACTTGTGACCAGGACTAGCGATGGTGAAGGGAAAACATAGAGGTTACCTGCAATTACTATTTAATTGTCACTAGTCAGCATATCCCCCATTATTTCCATTTCTAAAATATTGGATTTTCTAAAATATTAGAAAATGAGCCAGCAGTGCTTAGTAGTCATCAGAGGTTCTTGTTTGCTGGAATAGCAATTTTAGCTTTCAGACCAGGTGTAACAAACAAAATAACACTTTCCCCATACACATCTGCTTCCTGCATACACATGCAGATGTCAATTTGTAAGAAGAAGCCAGCATGCAATAATTTTACAAATGCAACTGGAAACCAGAACCTGGATAAATGTGCAGTTTCAATCACAAATTCCTTGTGTTAAATTTGTTGAATTTAACATGAGAATTATTCAGTTTGCTTGTAAAGAAAAAATTATGTACACACTGTACATAGATGTACATGCTGTCATAAATATGGCCAGAAATACAGGGGAACAGTTGCTAGGCTTGACAAAAAAAAATCATAGAAAATGTCTCTGTGCACAAAAACAAAGCTAGCCCAGTCTTCTAAATAAGGATGAAAAAGAGAGAGTTCAGAGATGCAGAATAGCGAAGCCTTGGAGAGTAGCAAGATACAAAATAGAAACCTGATATAGACTTGAAGAGATTAGAAGCCATCTGGGAGTGGCAGGCTATAAATCTAGCAAATAAAAACAAACAAATAAATAAATCTAACCATCCAAAAGAAGATGAATGCAGTCTTGAGCTGTATCAACAGAGGCATCCCATTAAAATAGCAAGATGTGTAGTCTTGCTGTATAGTGTATTGGTCAGACCACACCAGGAGCACTGTTTGCAGTTCTGGAGACCTCACTTCAAACAGGATGTGGACAAAACTGAGAGGGTATGGAGGGGAGTGACGAGGATGATCTGGAGCCTGGGGACCAAGGAAAGGCTGAAGTATTTGGGAATGTTCATACTGAAGACAAGGTTGAGAGGGACATATTTGCTCTCTTTAAATATTTGAAAGGTTGTCACTTGTAGGAGAGCAGAGAGTGGGTCCTGTTGGCAGCAGAGGATACAATCCAGAGTAATGGCTTTAAATTGTGTGTACAATGGAACTATTAGGAAAAAATTGTTCATAGTCAGAGTAGTTCACCAGTGGAATAGGCTGCCTAAAGAGGTGGCGAGCTCCCCCTCACCTGTGGCCTTTAAGCAGAGGTTGGACAAATATTTATGGATGCTTTAGGCTGATCCTGTATTGAGCAGGGGGGTGGACTAGATGACCTGGCCTTCAAGGCACCTTCCAACTCTATGGTTCTCTGATTAACCCAGTATCAATAGATATTATTATTGAGGGACAGGTGAAGAAAATTTCTAAGAATGGCACTTCACTCTGAAGTGAAGATATGATTCAAAGGTGGGTGTGTTGATTGAGGGCCAAAAGATATTCATATTATGAGAAAATTGTAATAACAATTTTTGAATATTTTTGAATCATTATTATTAAGATAAAAAGCAGCAAGAATGAACTAACTTTTCTATATATTTTAAGAAGACTTTTCAAGTATTCATAACCTTGCATAGGGTTTGAAGTTATAAGAATTTGCACCCTTAGGAAGTGGGGCATTCAGCTATTGTTAGGAGATTATGTTAAAATCCTATTCATAGGAGAAGTTGAATTATCAAGAGCTTTGTTTTCCATGACCTGTTTATTTGGGGAGTAAAATACTTTTATGGACTCATAATTGAGTCCCTTGCTAAGTCTCCGCTAAGGGCTTGAGTGCTGACGTCCAGAGAACCCTCAAACTATACCATCAAGTGCTGCAGTACTGGCCCTTAGTTGGGAACAGCTGAGTTGGTTTGAGAGTATTAGATTTTATAACACCATCTTTGACATTGTGGATATTGTTTTAATGGGGTTTTTATAGGTGTATTGTGTGTTCTGTTCTTCTATTGTAAGCCGCCATGAGACGACAATTGCCAAGAGTGGTGGGGTAAAAATGAAAAATAAATAAACGCAAATAAAACAATTGCTTTCCTTTGATTATCTATGTAACAATGGCAGTCAATATAATTTTCTATGGGTTTAGCCAATGTTAAGAATGAAATAATTTATATTTTAATAAAAGCTTGTAATGGAGATGTTCTCTAGCAGCATTACTTCTGTATATACCACCAGCAAACCTAAAGCATTCTTTACAACATGCTTAGTTTTGCTGAGTCCAGAAGCCTTTCCCCTCTGAATCACTTATTTTGTAACAGCAGGCAGAACAGACTGAATTTAATTGACATGACTCTGTCTTCACAAAAAGCAAGAAAGGACAAACCCTGTCCTTAAAAGGTTTCTTGACTGCTGACAAAGTTCCTTGGATATAAATAATAGTTAGCAATGATGGACAGGCAGCAGCCTTATGAGTCAGTTTGCTCAGTTATTAACTGTATAGTTGGGAATTCATATACTGAAATGAAGCCTTTGATGCTTGTTCCTCAGCCTTTAGAGGTGTCCTCTAAAATATATATATTTCAGTAGCCCTGCTGTGTTGGTCTGAAGCAGCAGATCAAAATTTGAGCCCAGTAGTACCTTTAAGACCAACAAAGTTTTATTCAAGGTATAAGCTTTTGTGTGCATGTATACTTCTTCAGATACAAAGACATAGGCAGAGTCTGCACTTACTTTGTTTATTCCACTGTCAATTCTGTTGAATTCAGATCGCTTTGAACTCGGGTCTTCCTCTCCCCCTCCCCTCACCATTGAAGCAGGAAAGTCTTCTGCACGTGGTTAGGGTAGTTCAGAAGGGGGGGGGAAGCCAAGGCTCTTTCTTTCTTTTCTTGAAGGGTGGGGGGAGAGGAGCCAAGCAGAGAGCCTCTTTCTTTTCTTGGAGGGGGTGGGTGGGAGAGGATGAAAAAGGCAGAGGAGGGAGGAAAAATCCAGGACCGACAGAAGTTGAGAGAAATTAGGGGCTTCTCCTTTAAAGCAAGTTTGTCACATGACCAGGTGTGGCCTATCAGAGGTTCTCTACCACGGAGCTTGGTTTCCCAATCCGGATATTGAGCATTAAAAGCACTCTAAGATATGAGCCTCTTGTGGCGCAGAGTGGTAAGGCAGCGATATGCTGTCTGGAGCTGTCTGCCCATGAGGTTGGGAGTTCGATCCCAGCAGCCGTCTCAAGGTTGACTCAGCCTTCCATCCTTCCGAGGTTGGTAAAATGAGTACCCAGCTTGCTGGGGGGTAAGCGGTAATGACTGGGGAAGGCACTGGCAAACCACCCCGTATTGAGTCTGCGATGAAAACGCTAGAGGGCGTCACCCCAAGGGTCAGACATGGCTCAGTGCTTGCACAGGGGATACCTTTACCTTAAAGATATTGCACAATAAAGGTAGGGTCACTCCGGATCAATCCTTCTTGCTGCAGAAGGAAAATTTAAATCGCCCAAAATCAAAACGGAAATCACATTCTGTGTAGAGGGCAGGGACTGAATCGATCTGGGGTTGGAATAAAAGCTCCGTGCAGTTTACACCATAATGCAATGGCTGTGAAGTACAGATCACCTGGATAGTGAGAATATGCTGTAATGTCAAAATGGCGAATTACTTTAACTTTCTGATTAGGAGCAGAAAATAAGTAAAAGAGAATAAATTATGAATGTGAGTAAAGTGATAGAGGCTATAACGAGCAAGAAAAAATTCTGTAATGGAGATAAGATTCTACAACAATTTGTGCAGAAAAGTGGGATGTAGAGCACATTACTCTATTTTTGATCGATGCAATGTCCACAAGCCATTGAGTTGACTGCTTCAAATAATGGAGACGTATTGTAAATCAGCATCTAGTACTACTTGCAATACAAAGACAAGTCCTGAGTTCCTGGGCTGTAAGTAAAACGTGTAGCTTGAAGATGGTTATCAGATCCCCTCTCAGTTGTATCCTCTCCAGGCTAAACAGACCAAGCTCCTCCTCATACAGTCTCCAAACCCCTCACCATCTTTGTTGTCCTTCTCTGGACACGCTCCAGTTTGTCTACATCCCTCTTCAACTGTGGTGCCTTAAACTGAACACAGTACTGCAAATGAAGATGAACTGGAGCAGAGTAAAGCGGTACCATCACCTCCCGTGAACTGGACATGATACTCCGTTTGATACAGCCCAAAATACCATTTTCCTTTTTAGCCACTGAGTCACCCTGCTGACTCATGTTCAATGTATGGTCTACTAAGACTCTTAGATCCTTTTTGCACATACTACTGCCAAGACAAGTGTCCCCCATCCTATATTGGTTTAGATGGTTTTTCCTATCTTAATACAGAACTTTACATTTGTCCCTATTGAGTTCATTTTATTCAGTTTAAACCAGTTCTTGAACCTATCAAATCATCCTGTATCCTGATTCTGTCTTCTGTTGTGTTTGCTACCCCTCCCAGTTTAGTATCATCTGCAAATTTAATAAGTATCCCCTCTAATCCCTCATCCAAATCGTTTATAAATATATTGAACAACACAGGCCCCAGGACAGATCCCTGGGGCACTCCACTTGTTACTCTTCTCCAAGAGGATGCTGAACCATTAACAAGCACCCTTTAACCATTAATCATCACCTATCAGCAAGCTCAAGCAATATATCAAAATTTTTGTTCTGTTTTTGAAATAGAAAAAAAATCCTCATTAATCTTCAGAGTGGATGGAGGAGGGTTTGACCACAACTTTCCAAGCATCCAGCAGTGGGCTGGACGTGGGTGAGCATGGATGGAACAAAGAAAACTACCACAAACATTATGCACAAGGTAAATGTGGTCCATAAAGAACTTGAAAAACATCAGGGGGAAAAACCCAACATGAAAACTAAAAGCACAAAGATGCGTGCGTAAATCCAAGGATAAATTGAAGCAGGATGGGGCCAGAATTGATGATAAAACCTGATATGAAAAAGCCCAACCATAACTTTAAAGACATCCACTTTGGAAATTTGAATCAAAACCTTGTTTTTCTTGCTAAGCCATGGGAGGTCTTGTGCAAGTTACCTTAACTTATTAAAAATAGAAATAACTACTTTTTAAGTTGTGTCAGAATGATGTACCAGAATCCACACTACTTAATATAAATATTATGTGCACTATCTAGCTACTATGAACATCATTAGTTAATGATGGTTGCCTGGCAGGACACAAATCTGAACTTTATATGTGTGTGTGTGTGTGACTGCAGCAGCTGGTTCTTGTAGTTGACTGGCAGCAACTACTGTCTGCTGCTGAGGGGCAACTGAAGGATGGTAAATGCACAGCTTTATTGGTAACCATCAAGAGCAAGAAGCAGCTAAAAATTTCTGGAAATTTGGATGTGAAGCCTGGGGAGAGTGGGACTGGGGAATTCACCCTCCAAAGTAGCCATTTCATCCAGGGGAACTGAACTCTGGTTTCGGGCAATTAGATGTAATCCCAGGAGCTGTCCAGGCACCACCTGGCAGTTAATATCCCCAGAGGCCACTCAGCAGTTGCTGGCAGGGATTGAAGTTGCTGTGAAGGGCATGCCCTGCCACTTGCCAACCCTTCTCTTCTTTCTTCGCAGGTATCTCTGAGTACGACACAAACACCACTGCAGTAGACTTTGTTCAGGTAAGTTATCTTTTTATTCCAATCCACCATCACACGTCTGCACTCCACAACTCCTTCGGCCAACCAACCACCAACACCCTTCCTGTTCCTCCTTTTATTCCCCTTGTGGTTCCCGCCCCCTTACTATATATAGCCACGCCCACAATCACTTCCCTCCTGGGTTCTGGGTGTTGCCCTGGTCCTCAGTCTGCTCTGCTTCGTTTTCACCACTTCTTACTATTCCTCCTTTACACTGCCTGACCCTGGGCCGAGCCCTATCTTGTGGTCCAAGCCTCCCTCCTGTGGGCACCACCCCCACCAGCGTTCTTTCCTCCGCCCGGTCACCAAGCCACCTGTGGTCCCCGTTGTGTTGCTTACCAAGTCTGGGTGAGCCGATTTGCTCGGCGCTTGGCTTCTCATGTCTGTCTTCTTCTTTCCAGCCTTTCCAGCCGCTCCGAATGACACCATCCTCGTCGCCTCCTCCTGCCGCGTCCTCTTCGCCTCCTGTCGTGGCTGCCGCGTCTGGACCTGCAACGACGGCCCTCCTGCCTACAGCCTCGGGCCCCAAACCACTTCTTCCCTGCTGCCCAGACGCCGCAGCCGTCTGTGTCCCAGGTAAGTTTGTTTCCCATTGTTTTTTTTACAGGTTCTTTATGTTTCCCTGCAGTCTCGCCCGGACAGCTGCCAATACAACAAGGCTTCTAGCCAGCTAAGAACGGTTGGAATATACAAGATCTGTAGTGTGCATGATTCTGTGTTCATCCACAGGGAACACTGAAGGAAATATGTATTTAGCATCATAAAAATAGGAACTTCCTGATGTTTTGCAAATACTCTTCTCCAACATCCTGATTAACACAATTGGGCCAATTATTATTATTATTATTATTATTATTATTATTATTATTATTATTATTATTATTATTATTATTATTATTATTATTATTATTATTATTATTATTATTATTATTATTATTACTCCTAGGTTTTTTGGATGAAACTTCGGCCCTCGACCCATACCAGTCTGGCTTCCGCCCTGGCCACAGGGTGGAGACCGTGCTGGTCGCCCTCATGGATGATATCCGGCGCCAGCTGGATCGGGGCGGCTCCGCCATTCTCGTGCTTCTAGACCTGTCGGCCGCATTTGATGTGGTCGACCATGAGTTATTGGTACACCGCCTTGCTGGAGCTGGAATAAGGGGGACTGCGCTTCAATGGCTGGTCTCCTTCCTCCAGAACCGGACGCAGAGGGTTGCGATGGGGGAGAGTATGTCGAGCCCTTGTGAGCTCCCTTGTGGGGTTCCGCAGGGGGCGATACTCTCTCCCACAATTTTTAACATCTATATGCGCCCTCTAGCCCAGCTGGTCCGGGGCTATGGGCTGGGTTGCCACCAATATGCGGATGACACCCAGCTCTACTTCCTAATGGACGGCCGGCCGGACTCCACCCCGGATACATTTGCCAGCTGTTTGGAAGCGGTAGCTGGATGGCTCAGGCACAGTCACCTGAAACTCAACCCCTCCAAGACGGAGGTCCTGTGGCTGGGCAGAAGAGGGCAGGACCAGGAAGCGTGCCTCCCATGCCTGAACGGGGTGCAATTAACACCTGGACCAATTGCCAGGAATTTGGGAGTGACATTTGATGCCTCCCTCTCTATGGAGGCTCAGGTCACCAATGTAGCTCGGACGGCATTTTTCCATCTTCGCCAAGCCTGGCTACTAGCGCCCTACCTGTCCTCGGAACACCTGGCCACAGTGATCCATGCAACGGTCACTTCCAGATTAGACTTCTCTAACTCGCTCTACGCGGGCCTTCCCTTGTCTTTGACTCGGAAGTTACAGCTGGTCCAAAATGCAGCTGCCAGGGTCCTCACTAGAACACCTTTGAGGGCCCACATTCAGCCGGTGCTTCGTCATCTGCACTGGTTACCAGTCTGTTTCCGAATCAGATTCAAGGTATTGGTATTGACCTTTAAGGCTATACACGGCCTGGGTCCCGTCTACCTGCGGGACCGCTTGGTTGCTTATGCCCCCCGCAGGGCACTCCGCTCTGCGGGTATGAATTTACTGGTTGTCCCGGGCCCACGGGATGTTCGCCTGGCCTCGACCCGGGCCAGGGCCTTTTCAGTCCTGGCCCCAACCTGGTGGAACGAGCTCCCAGAAGAGCTAAGGGCCCTGCAGGATCTACCAGCTTTCCGCAGGGCCTGTAAGACGGAGCTCTTCCGCCAGGCATATGGTTGAGGCCAGGGCAGCTCTCCCACTAATCCATCAGAGGATCCCCTCCAATATTGAGATCTCTAACACCGAGATCATGGTTAGATGTATTGTATTGGTGCCACCCTCTTCTGAACATTATTCTCTGTACCAGGCTGAACTAAGATCAGAATTGTGACCACCGCCGCTATATGTCATATGTTATATGTAACTTTTAATTGGGGTTTTTATGGGGATTTTATTGCGTTTTAACTATTTATGTTGTAAACCGCCCTGAGACCTATTGGGAGAAGGGCGGTCTAAAAATTAAATAATAATAATAAAATAATAATAATAATTATTATTATTATTTCAATTTGTTTGACTGCTGCTCTCGGAGAACCGGCTCATGGTGGCTTACAATATTTCAGATAAAAATCAATACATTAAAACTATTAACATTCCCCATTAAAAAAACCCATAAACAATAATTTACTCACAATGATGGCAATATAATAATAACAACTATTCCCACACAGGCCTACTGGATGGGCAAAAGGGAGATGGATAATTGGGTCTAAGATGGAACAATCTGGCGAACTGGGCCAGTCTAATACTGGCCTCTGTCCCCAGGGAAGAGGGCCTGATTTTAGCCCCTGGGCCACCACTTGGCCTTGGACAAATGCCTGCCGGAAGAGCTCCATTTTGCAGGCCCTGAGAAACTCAGAGAACTCTGACAGGGCCCGCAGCTCTTCAGGGAGCTCATTCCACCAGGTAGGGGCCAGGACAAAAATGGCCCTGGCCCTTGTCAAGGCCAGGTGTGACTCCTGGGGTCAGCAGATTCTTACCCGCAGAGCACCCTGCGGGGGGCATAAGGAGGTATGCAGTCCCTCAAGTATGCAGGACTGTACCAGCTGTAACTTCAGGGTCAGGGACAAGGTTAGGCCCACGTAGAGCGAGTTACAGAAGTCTAACCTAGAAGTGACCGTTGCATGGATCACAGTGGCCAGGTGTTTCGGGGGCAGTCAGGGTGCTAGTAGCCGTGCTTGACATAGGTGGAAAAATGCCAAGGCAACTTTGGTGACCTGGGCCTCCATGGAAAATGAGGCATCCAGAATCACTCCCAAATTCCTGGCTTGGGGCACAGATGACAATTTCACCCCGTCCAGGCTTCCTGTTCCTGCTCCCTTCGGCCTAGCCAAAGGACCTCCGTCTTGGAGGGGTTGAGTTATGAATGGGGAATGACACTTTCTATACAAAGTGTTATTTATCTTCTTAATAAAGCTATCTTACTATTTTAAGCAGCTTTGTGCTTTGCCATCTTTGTGCACTTAAACTCAGCCAGCAACAACCCCATGTTTGTATAATATTGCTAGAACTGCTTGCTTCTTCCCCCCCCTGCCTTCTATCCTGAAAGGTGTGCTTTCCCTTCCCCCTCTCATTTGCTGGCTCAGGGTGCCTAATATTGGGGTGTTCATCAGACACCGCAAAATCCCTGCTTCCCTAGTAGGCAAAGACAAGATCTGATTTCTCCAGATCGTGAAACCGTACTATTAAAATGGATCCCGCTGTTGCTTTAATTTTTCTTTAAAATGGTTGAGATTTTAGCATTCAATGTTCCCTTGGGTAGCTAGTGATAGAGAGATTATTAATGCGTTGGTTAAAGAAATAAATGAAACACAACTGAATTGAACTAGGGGCCCTCCTGGCTTGGGTCACTGCTGCATATGCCGCTGAGGGGAGGTGGAGGTACAAAGGAAGTCTCTGGCCTTTCTGCCCTTCCCTGTCAGTGTACAGCTAATGCTGGTAGAAACGGCATCCACTGGACTGACTCTAAGCCTGAGTTTGTGGGCAGTTGTATCAGGGTGGCTAAGACATTTGTCTGGCCTGTCATAACCAGCACTGGCCCTGGTCCCATTCATGATCTCATAAACCCTCTAACTTCCCGTTCACAAACTCATAAAACTGCTGTCAGTCCTGCTGCAATTGCTCCCATAGAAAGTTTATTGATTTCCAGCTGACTTCCATGGGATTAGTGTTCTGTCCTGTTTGAAAAAGAGTTAATCACACTGTCCACTTCTTAGCTCCTTTTATCCCCCCCCCACCCCATCTGTTCTGTTACTCTCATCTGGAAACAAGGAAGGGGAGCCAATACTGTGTCACCCCAGCAAGCTCTCTGCCAATCATCAGCAAATTCAACATGAACCACAGCTGGGGAATTTCTAAATTAGAAGGCAGACTGGCAATGGCTTCTTTGAATAATGACCTTCTGTGAGTGTTTGTGTGGCAGAAAGGAGGGCACTTGCCACAGTTATTAATCTTATAATTTAATGATCATTTGCTTCATGCACAGGGAAAAGCAAACAATTAATTAGCTCTGTGTCTTTACATCATTCTCCTCTAGATGATATGATCCCACTTAACCATGTGAGTGAGTTATTAATTTGTGAACCTACCCTAAAGAACGATGGGAAAAGGGACCTAGAGCTATATACCGGAGAATATAAAACAATTGTTCTTTCATTCTTAAGTGAACTTTCATTCACTCTGTGTATTACAGCAAAGTGATAAAGAGCGAGCATAATTACAGCAGGGCTGCCAGTTGACACGGAGGGGGTCCCCTCGAAGGCGGAGCCATTACGTGGGACAGTGGGAGTGCAAAAGGCTTGGCATGCTTGGCGGCTGGCATGGGAGGTGGGGTAGCAGGTGCCTATTTAAGGCGCCAAATGGAAGGAGCCCATTCTCTCCGCCAGCTTTGCATAATGGAAACCTTCACTGTTTGGAGGGAGCTGGCAGGTTCTGGAGTTGGCGCCGTGTGAGAGGCTATTTGAGCATCATCAGCCACCTTCTGGCTCTGAGACTTGCAGGGAATCTTCTCATCCTCCTTTTCTGCTGTGCAGTGGCAGGTGGGTCCTGGCTGGGAGGTAGGAGGATGACATATCAGTGCTGTTCATGCGCTGTGAGGGCATGAGCCATGAGTGGCGACAGGGCAGGCTCTCCCATGGGGGGGAGAGGTTCCCATGTGGGGCCCAGCAGAGGGAGGGGAGCTGGTGGGAGAGTGCAGTATGGGCCAGGGAAGCCTAGGTGGGAGCATTGCCTCCTGTATTGCAGGCTAGCCCTTCAGGGATGGGGTGAAGAACCTGCCTCAGGGCAACAAAGAGACAAGAAAGCAGGTGGGAATCTGGTTCAGGCCCTCAGAGCCCATGGGGCAGGCACAGGGCCCCATCCAGGGAGGCCAAGAGAAGGAGCAAAAGGGGTGCTGGGCTGCTAGGAGACAGCAGGCAAACTTCCCCAGGAGGCCAGCATGGGCCAGACACAGGGTCATCTGGGAGCAATTCCAGGAGGGAGGTCCTGTGCAGGGGCAGGAGAGAATGACGGGCTGCTCCAAGGCCATCAAGGCTGCCTATCTGGGGGCAGCGGGAGGTGAACTCCAGCCCCAAGTGCAGCGGGGGGGGGGTTGTATTTGTACTAGCCACCCTGCGGCGTTTGAGCTGCACGAGTCCCTCCGGGGATTGGCACCTTCCCCAGGCAGGGTGGAGGTACTTCAGAAATGGCTGGACAGCTACCCTGACAAGAGTATTGGGAAATACCTCTATAAAGGATTTTCAGAGGGTTTTCAAATACCTTTCACTGGAGCAAGAGTGGCCACTTCATGTGGCAACTTGTTATTGGCCCAACAGAGCCTGGAGTTGGCAGAGGAAGAAATTAGGAAGGAATGTGAGGCAGGGTTCATTGCTGGCCCATTCACAGCACCCCGATGTAGAACTTGAGGGTTTCACCACTGGGGGTGGTTCCTAAAAATGCACCAGATAGTTCAGACTAATCCACCACCTCTCTTATCCAAGTGGATTGTCAGTGAATGATGCCATCACACTGAAGGTGTGCACCATGCGTAACGTGCATCATCTGACCATGTGGCGTCCTTAATACGGCATTGTGGCCACGGAGAACTGCTCACAAAATGTGACATGCAGCCCACTTTCCTCCTCCTGTCTGTGCATCCCAAGGACTTCTGCCTGCTGGTTTTCCAGTGCCAAGATTCATGGTATGTAGATAAGGCCATGCCTATGGGCTGCTCTATAGCCTGTGCAGCGTTCGAGGACTTTAGCATCTTTTTGGTTGGGCTGTGAAGCAAAAGGTTTAAGTGACGGATTATCTTTTAAAAAATTATTATGATGCTGGAAAATCCAGCCTTTATTGATTTTTAAAAGAATACACAGACAGAAGAGCATATGCAAAATATAATACAAAACAATTGCAGAACCCTAAGCCATTGTTCTTGAAAATCAACCTCAGATTTACCTTTGACTGGACTGGTTAGTTTAGCCACTTTAGAAAATTCTGCTATTTTATAGAGCCAATCTGATACTGGTGGTATCTCTGAATGTCCAGGGGCCTTCTGGGGCTTCACTGCAAAAATTGTATAATTAATTTCTTAGGTTGAGACCTTTTGATTTAAAATGTTGTGGTGTTCTGGACATTTTTTAAATTGGAATATTCCTCAGATAATTCAATTCCTTCTCCAGGTTGGGTTGTTTACCATCTGCTTGATATAGACCTTGAAAAAATATTATAAAACACTCGTGAAAGCCCTTTTCAGACACATGTTATACACAATTATAGTGAAGAAGAAGAAGAAGAAGAAGAAGAAGAAGAAGAAGAAGAAGAAGAAGAAGAAGAGTTGGTTCTTATATGATGCTTTTCTCTACCTGAAGGAGTTTCAAAGCATCTTACAATCGCCTTCTCTTTCCTCTCCCCACAACAGACACCCTGTGAGGTGGGTGAGGCTGAGAGAGCCCTGATATTACTGCTCTGTCTGAATAGATTTATCAGTGCTGTGGTGAGCCCAAGGTCCCATGGTCCCACAAATACATGTGGGGGAGTGCAGAATCGAACCCAGATTAGAAGTCTGTACTCCTAATCACTACACCAAGCATATTATAGTTTAATTGGGAGATGGATTTCTTTTGAAAATTTCTTTGTAATTTATAAGCCAACCAGTTTCCCAGTTTATCTGAAAAGTCTTTTTTTTTAAATAATCCAGTTTTTTCCTCATTTCTTCTGTTTCAATATGATCTCTCTTCAGTATTAAACGCTTAATTTGTTTCCATATTTGTTTAGACTGCTGAATCTTATGCTGTTCCTCAAGTTGACTCAGAGTGTTTTGGATTTTCTTTAGTTCTTGGTCTTTTCCCCTAATTATAGTATGTAAGCTTATTAAATTTCTTCTCATATATGCTTTACTCATATATGATTGTAGAAAACTGAACATCGGAGGTTTCATTAATTTGGAAAAATTCCTGAAGATTGGCTTCAAATTTCTGTAGTCTTTGTTTGTCTTCAAAGAAGTAGTCATTCATTCACCATCTCCTCATACCAGTTCTTTGATAGTTTAAGATCAATTCCAAGGGGTTATGATCAGCATAGGTATTAGGCAATATTTCTATATTTGTCACCCTTGAAAGTAATGAGTTGGAGATCAAACATTGATCAGTTCTTGAGAACTGATGCGAATAATAGGTAAACTTGCACACTTTTAAATTTAATTATCTCCATACATCGACCACTGAGAGTTGCTGAAAATTAGATAATACAGACCTGGGAAGTTTGAATCCATGTTTTTTTATGTGACTTCTCAAACAATGGATCCGGAACAGCATTAAAGTCTCCTGTTAAAACAAATTCCATGTCGAAAACGTCAAGATGTTTTTGAAAAAGCCCTACTAAAATTTGCCCTTGGAATTATTTGGTGCATAGATATTGGCAAATAAATTTCTTTCCATGTGGAAATTGAATTTTGAGGGTAAGAAAATGTCCCTCTGGATCATGGAATAAGACATTTGCCTTAATATTGGAATTAAGCATATAAATTGCAACACGTCTCTTCTTGATGGTGGCTGAAGCTATAAAAGCTTCCCCCAATTTTTTTGGCATAAATACTTTAGTATGTTTCTGCTTAACACGAGTCTCCTGCAAACAAATAATATCAGCCCAAGATCTTTTAAGCTGATTTAAAATTTTGGATCTCTTGGCTGATGCATTCAAGCCATTAATGCTTACAGAAAGCATCTTAAATTTCTCCATGGTGTTGAATTGTGCCATAGGCACCCTGTTGTTCCAGTTGAGGTAATGGCTGCTGCTGCTGTTCTTGTGAGACCTGATCACCAGGCTCTTGCAATCATGGATTGGCCAGATCTTGTACTAGCTGAAGAGTCTTGATAACCCTCTTTCCAGTGGGGAGGATTATTTCAAGAGCAAATGGAATCTTCCAAAATACCTGATGTCTTTTTGAAGAATTATTTGACATAGGAAATGAAACTGAGCTCTTTTGAATAAGGTATCATTGGGAAGACCTTGGAAAATGTTTACTTCCTGTCCAGCAGTTTTCAATGGAGTGGTACATGTTTTTTGAAGTATGGTGTGCCAAACCAGCTTACTGTCAAAGTTTACCAAGATGTCTCTTGGCAGCTTCTTCCATACAGCAGCTCTGGAGTAGACTCTGTAGACCTTGTCAATCCAGATACCTTCATCAGAAATGTATTCTTCCAGGGAGGTTGTAATCTTGTTTACCAAATTCTTCTGCAGCACCCTTGGTTCTTAAATTCCTTATTCTTGTTTGGGTTTCCAGGACCTCAGTTTTCTCTTTAGCTGTTGCTTTCCAGTCCTTAAGATCTGTCACTTCTGATTCCACTTTTTGAACTTTGTTATGATCCTCTTCAATGAGATTGGTATTAGAATCTACTGAGATTTTCAAGCCATCAATCCTCTCCGAAAGCTCCTCTCAATCTTTAATCTCCTGTCTTACCCCAGCAACTTCTTTATGTATACCTTCAACCAGAGATTTCAGTTCTTTGTTTTGTTTCTCAATAACATGTAACATTTGTGCCATGTCTAGTGTTTCTTCTTCTTCTCCTGCTTTCTTCTTTGTTGTTATTTTAGAATAAGCCATATCCTTCTCACTCCTCCGAAAGGAAATTATGTCAGTAACAATACTTTGTGCGTTTGGTGATTTTCATATATTTTTGCTGGTCATTGACCATATTAATAAACTACTACTTTGGTGATTTCTTAAAATGCCTAAATGTTACTGACATTAATCTAACCCAGATTAATGAAGAAATAGGCAGAATCAATAAGTGTGGTTTACTAATATATAAATGCTGGATTATAAAGCCATTAATAAAATATGAATCAATGCTCAAAATACCAAATAGTTATATAAAACCATAATGCCTGGGTAATAACAATCAATTCAAAACTCATTAGTTTCCAGATCATCTAGTAGAAAAGACAGGACAATGATAGCAATAACTGACAGAATGATGTCAAGCTTCCCCAGTAATGTAATCAATATATTTTCATTATCACTTATTAAACCTCAAATACTAGGATATGTCTCATCCCTCATCCAAGAGTTGTTGCAGTAAGAGTAGGGCTTATGAGTACCATTTGATAAACTAAGCTGCTATAAACCAAACAGAGCTTTTAAAGGGGCTCATCCAGAAGTCTTCTGCTCAATGCAGGCAGAGAGGCTTTAGCAACTGTCTGTTGACTTAAAGGTGCCACTACCCGATTTGTAATCCACCAGGTCTTCTAGTTAAAAAAATACTATAATCCAATGGGTCTTCTCCAGTTAGTTCTTGATTGCTGCATCCTTTCACTTTAAGAGTCACAGTTGAGGGAAAGTCGCTCAATTTAGACATCATCAAAGAAGAAGAGCAAGGGCAAGCTATATCCTTATTTAGGAAGACTCACTTTGTAGACACCCACATGATCATAAAGATACCACAGGAGGCTCTTGTGATGTTTAGGTCAGTGCTCTAAGTCTAGAGATCTTCTTAAGGTAAACAAGCATTTAAGACCAATTAAGCCAATTGGAGTAAGCTGTAAAATAAGGAGAAAAGCTCCTTAGAGATTCCCAGGGGAGATCAAAATGAAGGATAGCATGCCTCACCTAGATCTATGGACTGTAGCCATGGTTAGCCCCACCAGGTCTAGCAGCTCACTAAAAATTAAGCTACTGTGCCATCATCTTCCCTATCCCCTGTTTGTGACTCATTGATTTGATGACTTCTTGTTTATTTGATGACTTCTTGAGCAATTCCCGGGCTTGTGCTGACCAGCTGCAGGCATCCCAGGAACAGGCAGAGGAGCTGGGAGTTCCGCTAGCCCCAGACAAGACAGAAGACCCAGCAACACAGCTCAGTTTTCTGGGCCTTCACTTGGATTCAGAGCAGGGCACTTCCAAGCTTCTGGATGACAAGCTTGAGGGACATGTTAGAGGGCATGTTGGGCAAGCAAAAATGCACTCTAAGGGAAATCCATTATTTATTAACATATCTCAATTTTGCATGCAAGGTTGTGGTCCCTGCACATGCTTGGCATGCTCAACCAGGTGTCTATACAAGCTGCACCACCATATCCGGGTCACCTGGGGCATCAAGGCCGACCTTTGCATTTGGTCCACCTTCTTGCAGGGATTTAATGGGGTGGCCATCTGGCAGACCCCATTGCTCCTAAAATATACCCTACAGGTACATTCCAATGCCATGGGCAGTGTGGGATTTGGAGTATTTTATGAGAACCGCTAGTGTGCTCAAAGGTGGCCTGAAAGCTGGATTGCAGTGGTCAGAAGGGACCTGACATTCCTGGAATTTTCCCTATCCTGGTGGCTATGGTTACATGGAAGGATCTTTTTGCCAACAGGAAAGTTTTGTTCTCATGTGACAACCAAGGGTGGTTTGCATTTTAAACAGGCAGATGGCCAGATCAGAGACAGTCATGTGACTAGTTAGTTGCCTGGTGGTCAATATTTTCTTTTCTGCCCGACACCTGGTCATGGTTAGCAATGAAGCTGGTGGCTTCAAATCACTTTGCTATGGGGTCCGCAACTGTTGCTGTTGAGGATGTGGGGGTTTATAAGAAGGGCATCTCCATTGTAATAAGAAAATCTAAAACTGACCAGAAGGGGTGGGGAGCCAGGTTGTTTTTACTGGCCTGCAGGTCCACCAGAATCTGTCTGAAGCATGACATAAGCAGGTTTCTCATGGTCAGGCTGCAGGCCTCGGGGATGCTGTTGATCCCCACAGACAGGACTTGCTTGTCTTGGTACCAATTTGCAGGAGTGATATGCCTGTGCATCAGCAATTTGGGTATTGAGAACCTGTGGAGGATCACCTGGTAGGGGCATTGTGCCATGTTGTGACCTCAGTTCTTCACAATTGTGGCAGAAGTCTTCCATCTTGGAGCACCTTCGGACATTGTGGTGCATCTGGAAGAAAATGATCTCCTAGGGATCTCAGGTGTTCAGCTCATTGATCTCATCTTGGCGGACCTAGTAGTGTTGAAGCAGAGGCTGCCCCAGTCGATGCTGTTTTGGTCTGAACTGCTAGGCAGGTGGGCCTGGCAGGGGGCTATGTGCCCTGAACTAGTTAATTGGGCCAAGCAAAAAGTTACCAAGTCTGTTTCAAAGTTTGTGTTGAAACGAGGTGTCAGAGTTAATAATCACCCAGAAATGTCATTTCGCCTGATCCCATTATTTCGGAGGGATGGGAGTGCAATCTTTGGCTGCATAATATCCATGCAGCCCTGTTGGATTGGTGGGTTTCATGCAGAGGGTTGGCGGGAATGGGGCTGGTGAGGTCCCGTTCAGTGGTGGTATGTGGCATGGGGAGGAGACTGTTAGCAGGGAGCCCAATTTGCACACTGGGGTCTCAATACCCACACTGGTTGGGGGTCTCAATAAGAGGCTGGTTAGGGATGAGTGCAGCCTACTCACTTGGGAGGCCAGGGGCTCACAGCTGGGCAACTGGGGTAGACTGGGTAAGGAGCAACCAGACAGTTATGGGGGTCAGGTTCCCTCACATGTGTGCCAAACCAACCCCTTGGCTCGAAGTTACCATTAAAAAGGTGTGGCCATATTTAATGCCAAAGAATTGATGTTGCATCTGATTGGGGGCAGACTGCTGTCCTGCCTGTTAGGGGCCTTCAGACAAGAGAGATCTGGCTTTATAGCTAACAAAAAGCACATCCACAAAGAAACCAGTTTGTTGTCAATTAATATACAATTAAGCTGTAAAGTTTGTAATTTTCCACCTTGTCATTTGTTTGAAGAACATAACTGTTGCCCTGGGTATACAGCTGAACAGCAGTCTAGGATGGTTGTATGCATGGCACACACTTCTCTAGTCTTCAAGGAGAAGCTGGGCCATACGTGTGTTGTCAGCTGACTTGGTGCTGCTTTATGCTGCACTGAAAATATGAAAGAGCAAGCTGAGATTGTTGCTCACTTAATGACATAAACAAAGCAAAATACAAACACATTAAAATCGTAAATCATTCGGTGCTCGATTCATATCATTCTGGCTGGCCATGGGGTAGGTTACCTCAGCTCTGCCTTAGCGAAGGTCAGATGCATGAGGGCGGGGTTCCCTATCGCACGCTACCGTGGTGGGAGACACTCAGTGGGTCTGAAAGATGCAATGTGGGGTCCTCACAGAGCGACAGTCAAAACCCACAAAAAAAATTCCAAGTGAACACTGTTTTAGCCCATGGCCAACAGGCTTTGCAGTACTAAATGGAAGGAGGGGAATGGAAAACAGCCCACCCAGAATTCACACAACAGAGATTGGCAAACAGACAACAAAAGCCACTAGATCGACTCAGAGACCTTTCCCCTACGTCACAAGAGGTTTTAAACCGAGGTAGTTGCGCATCCGCTTTTACTACGGAATAAAAGCCCTAGGGCAATTGCCCGCGTGATCCACCAGATCTGTTATTTATTTATTTATTTATTTATTTATTTATTTATTTATTTATTTATTTATTTATTTATTTAGATTTATATACCGCCCTCCCCGAAGGCTCAGGGCGGTTTACATTAAAACTAGTCAACGATACATGAAACAGTCTTCGTTAAAACATACAGTAATTAATAACAGTGGTTGTAACCATATAACAGAATAATGTAACAGTATAACAATATAATAAAATGATATAACGATGGAACAGTGCAATACCACAACAGGTCCAGAGCGCTCTGGTGGAGTTCTGGGAGGAAGGGGGGAGAGGGGGGAGGGGGAGGAGCGGGGGCCCTTCATTCGCTGTTGGTTGTGCCTGGTCTCAACCAAATGCCTGGTGGAGGAGCTCCTTTTTGCAGGCCCTGCGGAACTGTTTAAGCTCCGTCAGGGCCCTGATCTCCTCCGGGAGCTCGTTCCACCAGGTAGGGGCCAGGACAGAGAATGTTCTGGCCCTGGTCGAGACCAGGCGGACTTCTTTAGGGCCAGGGACCATTAGCCGGTTGGTGGCGGTGGAGCGCAGAGCTCTGTTAGGGGCATAGGCAGGGAGGCGGTCCCTCAGGTACACTGGGTCCCTCAGGTACACTTATGCCAAATGCGTGTCTGTAAGGACATGTGTCTAAATTTAGTTGTGGGGAATCAGCTAGTAGAGCCAACAAGAGGCAGCGTGGCATAACCTGGGACCTTGTATTGCACAGTTTACTGGGTAATTATGTCACTGAGATAGAACCAAGGCAGACAATGATCTAAACATGGAAGGATTTTATTAACAAACACTAATTAGACAAAAGACAACACATGCGCACTCTAGCATAGAAATGTACATTCCTAGCCACTAGCACACAAGGAAAAAGCTTATAGGGGAGGAACCTATACTAAGGGTTGATTGGAAGTAATATCTACCTGTCTTCTGGGTGAAGCAGAGTTCCGGAGGTCCATTGAAGCAATTTGGGGCGACGGACGAGGGACCAAGATGAGCATCAGACAGAGTTTCTGTAGCCTGGAAACCGACTGCAATTTGTGGCTGTTGGAGCCTAATATTTAAAGGAAATTTGTGGCCTGAGGTTACAGGGGGCTTATCTTACCTTGTCCAGGGCTTGGACAAAGAGTTTGATGGCCAGTAACGATTGTAGCCAGGTCCCAACAAAGAAATGGGTTGTTGAGACAAAGAAACTAGCTGCTGGGAATATGGAGAAATATTTCCTATCTAGAAGGGCTGATGGCCCATTTCTGGTAAATCCTGGATGATTGCTTGTGCCTGGGGATAGTATCTTGGATAAGATTTGGTGTTGAAAGAGAGTGGACAGTTCCCTTTACAAGACAATGTGCTTGGTTGGCTGGAGGGGAGTCTTGGGTGGGGTGCCTTTGTCTGTCTGTACTTGCCAGGTGTGCTGACAAACTCCTCTTTTGTATGCAAGTAGGTTGGGGGAAGCCTAACTTCAAGTCCTGCTTGAGAGCAAGAAGTGGGTTTTAGTTGCTCTCCCATTATGCTTTGCAAGGCTTGACCTGGCTTTTCTCTCTCTGGTGCCAGGGTCTGCGCAGGAGTGTCAGGAAGGGTTGACATGGGTGTGCCAGCCATTGATGGAGGGATGACAGCCCACATAACAGGGATGTCACCAATATGTGGATGACACCCAGATCTATCTCCTGATGGATAGCTGCCTGGACTCCCACCCAGATACATATGCCAGATGTTTGGGATCTGTACCTGGATGATTGAAGTGGAGTCACCCGAAACTCAGCTCCTCCAAGATGGAGGTCCTGTGGCTTGGCAAGAAGGTAGAAGGTCAGGAAGCACTCCTACTCACCTTGGCTGGGGTGAAACTCAACATCTCACCCTTGTCTAAGAATTTGGGAGTGATTCTAGATGCCTCCCTTTCCATGGAGGCTCAGATCACGGGAGTAGCATGCATAGCAGTTCCCCATCTACACCAAACAAAGCTACTAGCAACCTATCTGTCTTCAAATTGCTTGGCCACGGTCATCCATGCAATGGTCACCTCCAGATTAGATTTTTGTAACTCACTCTACGCAGGCCTACCCTTATTCCTGACCCAGAAATTGGATCTGGTACAAAATGCAGCTGTTAGGGTCATCACAGGAACGTTTGGGAGGACCATGTATAACCTGCGCTAAGGTCGCTGGTTGCCAATTGTGCCTTGGAGCAGGTTCAAGATTTTGGTGTCAACCTTTAAGGCCATCTGTAATCTGGGCCCCTCATATTTGCAGGACTGCCTATCTCCTTAAACCATTTGCAGGGCTTTGTGCTCTGTGGATATGAATCTATTGGAGGATCCTGCCCGAGGGAAGTTCACCTGGATTTGACCATGGCCAGAATGATTTTGGTCCTGATCCCGATCCACCTGGAAGAGCTGAGGACCCTGACAGAACTTTTCTCAGTTGTGCAGGGCCTGCAAGATGGAGTTCTTCTGCCAGGTCTTGTTTGAGCCCAAAGCAAGTAAGATCTGGGGACCTCGCCAACTAGCCAGAGCATTGGTGTCTCCCTCTGCGGTATTTTTTTAAATCAAAAAGGTCTTTCGAGCTGGGGAGAGGTCTGTCTTTCATTGTCAAGGGTTGGGTTTTATATATGGGGTTTATGATTGGTGTATGAGGATTTTAATGTTCAGGAATTATTGTTTCCCACCACTAGCCACTGTGTGGGAGTGATGGGATATAAATTGAAATATAAATAATATTAAATAAAAATTTAAAAAATCACCTAATAGCTCTTTAAATCAATGGCTTTCCAAATTGAACACCCTTTAAAATTGTTGTCAGAGTTTAAATATGCAAATGAGCAATGAATTGGCTGCTTAAAGAATAAATAGCTTTATTGATAATAGAAACAGCTTTGTAAAGAGAGAAAAGGGAGACAGTCCTAATATGTTCTTCAGCCAGTCAGGGAAGAAGTGTGCTCAAAGGAGCATGAAGTCTCTAACTGAGCCAATCAGGTTATAGGAGGAGATTATTTGAAGAATACCAGGAAGTTCCTGATCTCAATATGCTAACCACAGATTTCCTCTGACGCCCCTGTAGGATATCCTTCATTTATGCTGCTGAATCATGCACACTCCAAATCTTGCATATTCCAACAAAAATCAGAAAGTAAATAATTAGTTTGAACCCAGTGCCCTTCTAATAGAACAGTCTTGGGTGCTTGCCTTACTTCCAGGTCAGTGCGTGGAGAACTACAGCCTGACATTTATTTCACGGAAACCTCCATTGTGTGCAAGTCTTACATCAGTGCTCTAATAACAGAGGTGTACCTGTTTCATACCATGATAAATTCAACTTTACAGTTACTTACATCTCATAATGGCAGAAATAACCATAGCAAAGATCCCCGCTAGTATTTGGAAGTCATTAATTGAAGGTTGCAGTGAGGTCAAAAGGTGACCCCATGATTGAGGAGAGATGGCATTCTTCTGAAATCCTTCAGATGTATCACTTGGAATTCTCAGGCAATGCTAGTCTCTGAGCTATCAAGAAGCCTGTGGAAAACCTCAGCTTGCTTTGCTGCCTCATTGGTCCCATCACCATCATCTTTCATTGCTTTCAATTCATTCAGATGATTTAATTCAGAGGACTTCAGCCAAATACCGAATTATTTAAAAACTGCATGTAAAGTTTTGTCAAATCATATAAAAGACACTATGGCAAATATTCTTTTTTATACTTCGTTGTAAAAAATCCATCTATATAACCATTTTTTTGAGGAAGAAGAGTCACCATATAGGGGTTTTACTCCTCAGTATTCACAAGAATATGGTGTGCTTAAGAAAGAATTCTTGTTAGTTAAAATTACAGTTTCTGTAAGGCACATTTAAACCACACATTTTGTCTATATATGAATATGTGGTAAAGCTTAGGGCTAAGCCAGGTAAATAATAATTTTGCATTTTAATTCCTAACTTGCTTGAGTCCTGAAGAAAACTGCACAGCTATAAAAGTAACTGACAAAGATTCTATCTTTGTTTGGAAACAAAAAAGTCTTACAAGGAGACGAAGTACTAGCTCTCACAGACCTCTGAAACTGTAATAAGTTCCTTAGCTCTTTGTATTGACCTATGGCCCCAAAGGAATACTCTGAAGATTGATTGGGAGAAAGTTTGATTCAGCTGCTATACTTACAGGTGCACCTAAAAGGAAAACTAGATTCTTATTAGTTTTGGCATAGACCAAATGACCCAGTGTAAGAACATATCCCATGATGACATCCCATACTCCAAATGTCCAGTTACAGGTTACTCAGACGAATGGAACCAAGTTAACTTTATTTTATTTATTTTAAAAGAATTCAATGCCAAATTTCTATGCAATAAAAGGTCCACAAGATAGTGAACATGAGAATATTAAAGTATTTAAACAATTCAAATTGAATTATAAAATTATAAAATACAATTTAAAACATATAACTATCCCTGCACCCCCCCCCCAGTATTCAGGAAGATCTTAAATCTTAAAAAACAGCTGCAACGACGCTAGGCTGGTAGCCAGGGAGGTTGCTGATGATACTGCCCCCAGTGAGGCAGCGAAGCAGTTGGGGAGCTGAAGAAATTGAGGTGTAGAGAAAGAAATGGGGCTGCCACAGCCAGGCCCACAATCAATACCTTTCTGGCATGGCACTCTGGTTGGCGTATATGAGAAAGAACAGTTGTAGACAAACCAGGGAGTGAGAGAAAAGAGGAATGGTGGGAGAGACAACCGAGGAATAGAGGAATAGAGGGGAGAAAAAAGTTAAAGAGAGAGAATCTGTGAGAAGAGTGAGAACAGAGAGGGATAAATAGGGCATTGGGGACAAAGAGAGAGGAAGAATCAAAGGAGGGATTATGGGGAGAAATAGTGATGAGGTAGGGGTCACAGAGAAAGTGAGTGAGAATATGAGAGACTGACAGAAAGAGAAAGTGAGAGAAGGGTGAGGAGAGGGGAGGAAGCAGAAGCAGGAGGGAATGGGATGGTTGTTCTCACAGGTTCCTTTGATACCTGTAATGATACTAACATATGGAGCTTATATATACTTTGAGAACAACATGTCTATCTGAGTGCATTGTTTTTATAGTTAGTTTTTACCTGCCACTGCCTTGAGCACCCAAATTATGTAGAAAGCTGGAATAAAAGTATTTAAAATAAATTAAAAAGTAGCAAATTCAGCATGCAAGTTTGAGTTCCACAGAATGTTACTTCAGGTTGGAAATAAACAAGATTAGTACCTGATAATTGGGCATCTTTGATATTATAACAGTGACCCAAATGCTCAAGAAAAATGTCACGTTTAGGTGGAGTTGTTTCTATTGAAAATAATTAAATAGTAAGGAAACAGATGCCCTGACCTGGGAGGCCTAGGCAAATCTGATCTGGATCAGCCCTGGATAGTGTTTGGATGGGAGACCACAAAGAAAGACTAGGTTGTGTCTAGACTTGCCATTTCTGGAGACTTTGAGGATGGAGCCAGGAGTGGGCAGAATTTTGGGAAGGGAGGAACCCCAATGACATCTAATGTTTTTGGAATCCACCCTGCAAAGCAGCTACTTTTTCCAGAAAAAAATTTTTCCAGAAAAAAATACTTTTTCTCTGTCACCTGGAGATGCCCTATGAAACCAGGGAATCTCCAAGTCCCACCTAGGGACAGGCATTCCTAGTTGTGACATAGAAGCAAGCAATGGCAACTGAACGTCTCTTATCAAGGATTGCCATTAGTCAGCAGTGACTGGAGAAAATAAAATAAACAAACAAACAAAAAAACAATAACCCAACAACAGGTGATACTGAATTTTTAAATAATCTATAAAGTGAGATTTTCAAATGCTAGATAAAAGCTAGAACATAATTTCTGCTCAACGATAATGGGATCTGCATGTCTAGCAATTGTGAAAAGATATGCCAAAGTATTACAGCTGGGGGATATTACCAAGACATTTCAAACACACTTATCTACTCCACCTATCAGTGAAGGCTATCTGTGACTGACCCTTGCAATAGGGGAAAACAAATTCCATCACTAACAAAAAATTGCTACCATCAGTTGCATGACCAAGACTTTGGGTTACATACAAACACAAACAGAACACTCAGCAGGTCACAAGCTTTCTTTAAACACATTTGTCTTCATCTGGCTTCTTTCATTAGCTGCAAAGTACTGCATGAAGTCAAGTTTGCCTTTGTTATCCATTTTTATTTATAGCTCTCGTAAGAATAGAAATTAGGGCAATTAAATGTGAGAAGTAATCTAGAAGGATATAGTGGGAACAATATTAGCAATGGCCTGGGGAGAACAGTTCATACTACTGTGTTCTGTACATGTTGTCTGACACACATCCATGTGCAGAGTTGGTCATAAATTATTGCAAATAGGAAGTCAGCGAGGGCCCAGGTTAAACAAAGAGATCTCCCAGGTATGTGCTGGGATTTTCCCACTACAATCCTAGAATGACCACTTGATGCCATAGTGAGTGTACAGGTACAGCTCAGCTGCTTAAACAGCTTAACAACAGCCCTTCAAGGCTGGCTTCACCAAATTACTAACTTATTGCAATTCCAACCCTCCTCCCCATTCTATAGTTATACTGATATTCATTTACTCTTTGCACAGCAGAGGCCCAGAGCAGTTTATATTATTCTCATCTCCATTTTATCTTTGCAACAATCCTGAGGGTGAACTTAGGCTGAGAGTGTGTGACTAGCCCAAGGTCACTCTGTGAGCTTCCACAGCATAATGATGACTCAGAACTGGGTCTCCCATATCCTTGTTCAGCCTTTCTCAAATTTTTGACCTTGGGTTAACCCCAGAGATATTCTCCAGTCTTCAAATAACCCTGGAAGTGATGCCAGCTGTCCGCACCTCCCTGCCACACCCCTGAAAGTCACATATTTACAGTGTGCATGGCATTACTAATAAAATAAAATGCTTGTTAAATAAGAAGTTAATTTCATTTTTGTGTGTGTAGCACCTTGCCCGAGCATAACAAGGAAGCATTCATCTCAGCTGTTATAAAGCCCACCTGCAAAGCAGCAATTTGTGTTATTTGAAGATGACTTTGGGAGATCTCCAGGCAGCATCAAGACATTGGCAAATCTAACGAGTATATTTTCCCCAGGTCGGAAATGGCTGCCAGGGCAAGGGGAAACCTGGGAAGAAAGGAATTCTTGTGCAGGCTGTGTATAGTCCTTACAGGTATAGTAGCTCTCAGCTAGGGATGTCAGCCTCCAGGTGGGACCTGGGTATCCCCTGGAATTACAGCTCATCTGCAGACTAAAGAGATCAGATTCCATGGAGAAAATGGCTGCTTTGGAGGGTAGACATGGAACAACCACCTCAGATCTGCCTGGCTATGGGGTTTGTTGCCTCGGACCGCCTCAGGCCAATTTTCATTGGCAGAAAAAACAACAACATAGTTTGAGGACTTATCATGGTTGTTTTGTAATGAACACTCTGGGCAATTTTTAAAGGCTACAGGTGCTACTTCTACAATTTCAGAAAGCTTTAGTCCTTCCCCAATATACTTTTTTCAATTTCAGATTTATCTGCAAATATGTGGCTTTTGCAGGTTTGTTTTATAGGTTCATGGCTTTTGTCTCTGGATTTAAGTATGCATGGATTTAACCACATTGAGAATTAGATACATTAATGATGCTTGTCTTCTCTAATGCTGTGTTGTTGTAAGAATAAAATGGAAAAATGTTATCCTTACAACCTGGCTCTGGTTCCTTGAAGGAAGGCTAGAACACAAATGTAACCAATAATAAACTTGCAATTCTCATTCTGCTGAGTTTAAGGTCCCAGGCAATCCAGCAATACTGTGCCAGAATAAATGGACCAAGGTAGCCAGGGTTACTAGAGTCAAGTTTACTAGTACATCGGTAAAAAAATATTGATTCTCACAAAGTTGATGTACTGTAGTTACATTCTTTTGTTTCTCTGTTTCCCAGGACCATTTTAGAAAAGATACCAGCACAGCAGGAAATTTATAGGAGAACACCAATCTGAAGCTATGCGCATCTTCCTTTAACTCACTTGCTGCCACAGGCAATTTTATCAGTCTGACACTTGTTCTTAAAACCTTGGCTTGATTAAATCAAGCTCGACAGATCTCCTTTCTGAATTGCAGCACCATAAAGGTGCTTGATCCAGCAGGGGAGCGCTTCAGTAGAAAAATCTTTTAATAAGGTTTCTTGCAGTGGAACAAGACTGGAGCAGCAGCATGTTGCCTGTGCCTCCCAAGCAACTGATTTAAAGAAGCATACTGCCTCTGGTACTGAGGGAATAGATATTTCGCCATGATTAGTAACCACTGATAGCCCAGTTCTCCATGAATTTGTCCACTCCCCTTTAAAGCTTTCCAGATTGGTGGCCATGACCACATAGTGTGGCAATGAATTCCACAAATTAACTATAAACTATGTGGGGGAAAAAAAACACTTCCTTTTGTCTGTCCTGAATCTCCCACTGTCCCACTGTTTCAGTAGATGTCCCTGGATTTCCCCAGGATCCTTTTTTTTTTAATGGGTGTTATATTGGTCACTCTCCTTTAGTACAGAGAATGATGGGGACATGTTGCATATTTTAGTTAGAAGATGAGTAATTTCACATTTCAAGAAGTGTTGGTTATTATACCCTGCTTTTCACTACTCAAAGGAGGTTCAAAGTGGCTTACAATTGCCTTCTCTTCCTCTCCCCACAACAGACATCCTGTGAGATAGGTGAGGCTGAGACAGGCAGCCCTGAGAGAACAGCTCTGTAACCAGCCCAAGGTCACCCAGCTGGCTGCATATGGAGGAATCATAGAGTTGGAAGGGATCTCCAGGACCACCTAGTCCAACCCCTTGCACAGTGCAGAAACTCACAACTACCTACCCACCCACAGTGACCCCAATTTCATGCCGAAGTGATCCCTCCACCAAAAAGGTCCAGAATCTGGCCTGGAGGAAATTCACATACCTGCAGCGGCAGTTAGCAATTCCATGGGTATGCAAGGGAAGGCCACAAGAGACAAACATTGGCACATCCCTTCCTGTCCACCCACTCACAATCTTCCTAAGTTCATAAAATGAGCATTTCTGTCAGATAACTATCTAGCCTTTGCTTAAAAACTTCCAAAGGAGAACTCAGCACCTTCCAAGGAAGCCTATTCCACAGAGGAACCATGCTGTCAGGAACATCTTGACGTAGATAAAATTGAAAGGGTACAGAGGAGAGTGACGATGATGATCTGGGGCCAAGGAGCCAAGTCCTATGAAGATCAGTTGAGGGACTTGGGAATGTTCAGCCTAGAGAAAAGGAGGTTGAGAGGGGACATGATAGCCCTCTTTAAGTATTTGAAAGGTTGTCACTTGGAGGAGGGCAGGGCGCTGTTCCCATTGGCTGCAGAAGAAAGGACATGCAGTAATGGGTTTAAACTACAAGTACAACGATATAGGCTAGATATCAGGAAAAAAAAATTTCACAGTCAGAGTAGTTCAACAGTGGAATAGGCTGCCTAAGGAGGTGGTGAGCTCCCCCTCCCTGGCAGTCTTCAAGCAAAGGTTGGATACACACTTTTCTTGGATGCTTTAGAATGCTTTGGGCTGATCCTGAATTGAGCAGGGGGTTGGACTAGATGGCCTGTATGGCCCCTTCCTACTCTATAATTCTATGATTCTTATATTCTTCCAGATGTTTAGCCAAAAATTCTTTTAAATTAATTTCAACCCATTAGTTCTGGTCCAACTCTCTGGGGCAACAGAAAACAACTCTACTCCATCTTCTATGTGACAGTCCCTTAAGTATTTGAAGATGGTTATCATCTCTTAGTGGCCTTCTCTCCAGGCTAAACAGACCAAGCTCCTTCGATTTTTTCCTCATATAACTTGGTCTCCAAACCCCTCACCATCTTTGTAGCCCTCCTCTGGACATGTTCCGGTTGCTCTATATCTTTCTTCAGTTGTTGTGCCCAAAACTGAACACAGTACTCCGAGTGAGGTCTAACCAGAGCAAAGTACAGTGGTAACATGACCTTGTGTGATCTGGACACTATGCTTCTTTTATTACAGCCATAAATCCCATTTGCTTTTTTAGCAACTGAGTCACACTGCTGACTCATTTTCAGTGTATGGTCTACTAAGATCCCCAAGATCTTTTTCATACATACTACTGCCAAGACAAGTAGTGTCCTATAGTGATGCATTTGATTTTTCCTAACTAAATGAACTTAACATTTTTCACTATTAAAATCAGAGTCCAGTAGCACCTTTAAGACCAAGAAAGATTTATTCAAGGTGTGAGCTTTCGAGGGCAAGCACTCTTCGTCAGACTAAGAACTGCCCATCATAACAGTAGGAATATATAAGCAAAAGTTAATTCTGTTACATTAGTAAACTGTGTCACAGCATCCAAACACAGCCACATGACAACTCTCCGCCAAACCAGCCAATCAGACCCCTCGAACCCATTTGCAGTTCACAAAGACATATCAGAAATTAAACTGTCAAAACTGTCCACGGCTCACACCCTACTATTTACTGCCGGTCCCATCTGTCTCCATACCAGACAGAAACTTTCTTACAAGCAGAAGCTAAGCTGGCAGCTATCTTGTCCTGGGACCAGAAAGTAGAATTCAAAATTACATTATATATTACTAACAGTTACATAATCCCAATTAAAATAAATTGTGAGGAATGTGGATACACAAGTTACATAAGGTTAGCATGCATAGTGAGATAAAAAAAACTTTGTCCTTGTTGAGTCCAGGGTATGTTAAAGTATTGAGTGTTGTAGTAACTTGCATTTCTGCAATCTCCCTTTCTAGCCTGTTCTTGAAGTTTCTTTGTAATAAAACAGCTACTTTCAGGTCCTTTATTGAATGTCCTGGTTGCCCCTTCCACTTTCTAGGAAATGAAGTTGTCAGCAAGACAATTCAAGAATTTATTGGACTTTTCAGTTTTTAGCAGAGCTGGTCTTCCAACAGATATCTGGGTAATTGAAATATCCCATGACCAGTAAGTCCTGTCTCTCTGTCAACTTTGTAATCTGGTCTAGGAGCATCACATCCAAGTCTGCTACCTGGCCCGGATAGTCTGTAGCAGACCTCCACCATAATACCACTATTATTTCCTACTCCTTTTATTTTTACCCAAACATTTTTACTCAACTCTCATGCTCAGACACATATTTCCTCACAAGTATATATATTCTTAACATAGTGCTATTCCTCTCCCCTTCTTTATTTGTCTGTCCCTTTTAAATAATCGTACCCCTCAATCCTATTATTCCAGCTGTGAGAGTTATCTCACCAGGTTTTTGTAATGCCTATTAGAGGACTTTGGGTTCTTTAAGAACTCTAGGGTGGATGCCTCCAGGGTTTCTTAATGGTCAAAAAGTTGAGAAAGGCTGCACTATGACCTGAAACTATTCAAGGAAGTGACATATATATAAAATTTTGGTGACACAGTATTTGAGACCGTCTGACATTGCAGGTCAGATTTTTGTTTTCAAAAAGTGCTGTTTTCTTACTCATGTCCATGTTGGTGAAAATTTCAAAAGCAAATCCAAACCCACAGGGGAACATCACTGAAATAAACCTAAGCACATCTTTTTTCTTGGTCGTGGAAAACTTGACAGTGCCATCTTATACAGCTTTGTGTTATAAACTGGCTTCTGCTTAGGTCTTGCTCATTTAGATAACAGTACGCTCAATGAATTCAGAATGGTATAACTCAGAAATTGGCAAATGGTGACAGTCAAATACTTTTATTGGTCACTGTTTACCATCTTTAAACGCCACCCACGGCGCAGCGTGCCGCGGACTTAATAATTCAGTAAGGCCTTTGTGGGAGGAGTTAGGGCGGGACCCGTCCGGGATAAAAACTCGGAGGGGTCCAATCAGGAGCCACAAAGCGGCTCCTGATTGGGCCCCTCCGACTGCCACTGGGGGGCCAAGTGGCCAATTTCCCTATTGGCCACTTGGCCCGCCCAGGACTGGCAACCCAGAAGCTTCGCCACCAGGAAAGGAGCAGGGCAACGCGGTGGCCCTGTTCCTTTCCCGGCAGTGAAGCATCGCCCTTCTCTCCGCAGAGCCTCGCCGCCAAACTACATGGGACAAAGGACCACCCCGCGCGAAGACTCCCCTACAACGGACCGGGGGACCTCCACGAGTCTCCCCCCTAAAGTCGCCTTCAAGACGCCTTGACTGCCACTGGAGCCCACCCCCCGCCATTTGCAGCATCGCCGCCCAGACGAGCGGCACCCTGCGAGGCTCAGCTGCCGCGGCGTGAACACGCAGCTCCAACGGCCGTCCGTCAGAGTCAACGCCAAGATGTTGCGCCCCGTGGCAACAGTCATGGCCACAACAAGCCGGCTGGCCGGCCGCAGTGGCGGCCGGTGCTGCCAGCTGCCACTGCCGCCCATCGCTATGAGCCACCGCCCGACTCCACTCTCTCCTGAGCCCACCTCCACTCCTCACACCGGCTGGCACACACGCTTCGCCCCCGCCGCCAGCCCACCGACAACATCTGCTGCTTTGCTGCTGGGGACACAGGTAGGCCTCGGCTGCTGGGGGGGGCCTCGCCAACCCTGCCACGCACCCCGGGAAGGGTCTGGGGGCTGCCAACGCCCGCTGTATTTACACTACAGCAGGCTTATTTACTAGTTTCCTATAAAAGCTTTAAAAACCATGATAAAGAATTTGGAGAACTTAAAATTAATTTATTGCAGCATAAACTTACATGTGTGGGAGTCCGTTTTGTTCGATATATCTGGTATTCCAGGAACTAATGATGTGGTTTCTAACTTGCAAAAGCTTGTCCACAATTCATTTGTTAGTTTTTAAGGTGTTATTGGACTCTGTCAAATTGACTACAGCATATTAACTTGGGTACTCCTCTCAATGCTATAAAACAGTCCCTAATTTCTGATTTTCCCAGGAATTCAAACATTTTTGTAGCTCTAAATTCAACTGTATTACAGTTGACCATGTGCTGATGGGGAGGGGGGGGGGTCTTCAGGGATATACATGTGAATGTGACCAAATATCCTTGAGAAAAATCTTGCACAGCCCTCTCCCCCCCCCCCAGCTCCAGTATTTAAAACAAATGCTGGTTCTTTTGACCTTGCAATTTACATTGGCTGTAGTGCATTTCCATGGAAATGAGGCAACCATAGGCCAGGCTTTGGACTTTCAATAAATGTCTCATTGTAAAGCACTGCCATTAATTACCTAGAAGTGAGATTAAGGAGTTCATCAATTAAATCTGTAGGTAAATTTACATTGGCAGGTTTTTGGAACTGCAATGAAGACTGAGGTGAAAATACAAATTATCCTAGCAAATGTACATTAAATAACAAAATGAGAATTGATTTGCTGAACTGCAAACATGCAGAGTGAAGGAAAATGTAATTAATCATACAGGGAAGAAGGGAGATTAAATGGATGAATATACAAGCATTAATAAACGCTCATGTTTACAATATCAGCACAGCATAGTCAACTTCTTGTTTATAATTCACTTACATGGAGAGTGCAAAATTGAAACTGGAAATAATATAGGATGGGAAGATCCCAAAGTTCCCATGCAAGTGCTGCTATCCCTCTTGGGAGGTTGAGAAGTAGTGAAGGAGCTCTTCTCATGGCCCATGTGATTTGTTCTTTCAAAAACCTCAAGTGCAGAAGACCGCTTTTGAAAACTGAACAGCTACTAGACTTTTCAGCAGTCAGAATTGCTGCAGGTATGGGAATCAGGCAAAGTTATAGCTGCAAAGGCACATGGCCCTTTTCTGGCAAATTACCACGGCCTCCACGCCCAAGTGATTTACATGCTTACTTAACAAATGGAATTTTTCTTATTGGGAAGTGAGACGTCTAGAGCAGGTGTGGCGAAAGACTCGCAATGAGGCGGCAAGGACATCTTCTCACATGCTTATGAGGGTGTATGAAACAGCGGTGAAAGTGGTGAAGCATGACTTCTTCACCATGGAAATCGCATCTGCTAGCTCTTGCCCGGCAAAATTATATAGGGTAGTCCAATCTTTTACTGTTCATGAGGAAGGGTGCCAAAATAGTAGAAAAATTGATTTATGTTGAGAGGCATTAGCGAGCTTCTTTGTGGACAAAGTCTTGTCTCTCCATCATAATCTTTTCTGCCATAATTGATACAGAATGTGAACTGGGAACTCCGTGGCTGTCACAGGAAATTAAGTTTGATGGCTTCAGATGGCTCCCTTTAACTGAAGTAGTCAAATTGCTAGGGTAAGTGAGGGCGACCACTTACCCCTTAGATTCCTGTCCTTCAAGTCCACCTCCATAGCATTAATTTTCTATGGGGGAACGGATCTCTGTAGTTTGGAGATGATCTATAATTACAGAAGAACCCCAGCTCCTACCTGGAGGCTCTGTGCAAGCACCGAGGCATGTCTGACCCTTGGGGTGACACCCCCTAGTGTTTTCTTGGCAGACTCAATACGGGGTGGTTTGCCAGTGCCTTCCCCAGTCATTACCGTTTACCCCCCAGCAAGCTGGGTACTCATTTTACCGACCTCAGAAGGATGGAAGGCTGAGTCAACCTTGAGGCGGCTTCTGGAATTGAACTCCTAGCCTCACGGTCAGAGCTTCAGACAGCATGTCAGCTGCCTTACCACCCTGCGTCACAAGAGGCTCCTAGGTACCACCTCCAAATCTCCAGGCATTGCCAAAGTTGGCAATGCTATAATGCAAAGTACTGAAGAGACTGTTCATATATGGTATCCGTTCCTCTTAAATAAAACAGTAAGGCCACTGTAGGCCGTACCTGTCCGGGATGGGGGACACCACCGATTGGGCCCTCACCCCAACTGACAGGCATTCTAACCAGCCAGCAGCAGGCACAAAGTGCCTGCCGATTGGCCCCTTGCCTGACTGCCTGGAGCTCCCGACCCACCCTCCCCAAACAACAGCCCTGTCGTCTCTCACCCTGGCCACCATCAGCACGCTGCCCGGCAACCACCATGAGCCAGGCCATCGCGAGCCCGCTGCCTGCCCGCAGGATGGGTCTGCCAAGAGGGCTGTCCACCTCCATGCCGCCACTGCCAGCCCCGAGGTCCCATGCTGCTGGGACCTCGCCCACCCACCAGGAGCCCACACCGAGGAGTGCTGCCTGGCCCCCAAGTGGAGCCTGATGCGCCCCTGCCCTCACCCCCTCACTCCCCAAGCGCGCCCCAAGCCATGATCAGCCAAGGTAGGGGTTGGCTACTCCCACGTCACGACAGGAGCCCAGTGGATGCAAGACGCGCGAGGGAGGGACCTTCCCTGCTTAGTAGGCCGCCTCCACTCCCCCACTAACACCACCACTGCCGGCCTGCCCGAACCCCCTCAGTCCCCCGGTGCTCAACGAGCAACGATCCACCAAGGTAGAGCCTGGCTACTCCCACGCCACGACAGGAGCCTGGGGGCTGCAAGATGCAGGGGGGGCCCTTCATCCTGCAGGATGCCTCCACTGCCTCCACTCCCCCACTAACACCGTCGAGCCCCCGCCATGTGGAACGGCCCAGGCCCACCGAAACACCGCCCCATGGCCCGGGAGGGGGCCGGGGGAGAACCCTTTGCGCTGGTGAAGAAGAGCCACGGACCCTGCTCCTCTTCCCGGCGCTAAGCTGTGGTCTCGGGGGCAGGCCTCCCAGCAGCTCTCCTAGCGCCCACTGTATTTTTACTACAGCGGGCTTAATTTCTAGCATGGAAATATTCAAGAAGTAAATGTATAGGCTTGTGCTATTTCCCTTAATTTAGGAGTATTAAAAGATTCACAGATGCTTAATAACTACAAAGTAGCAGCCTTATTTCTTAACAGGATCAACTGCTCTACCTTTTAATGGGCCTGTTCTTTCACTTTGGATCATTGTTAACCCTTAAGAATACTGAGAGTTCTCATGTGCACAATTTTTAGAATAATCTTCTATTTCAATTAGCTGTTTCTTCAGATCTTTCCTTATTTTATATACTCCATAACTACCCAGCTTGTAGGCCAGACTGGTTTTGCCAGTCCTTAAGTCATATCTTCATCAACAGATTTACCTTAGGGTCCCATTCCCTCAATATGTTCTCATTAGAATTTCTCAGCTCCAAAAAGCAACCAAGCATTTTCCTAGTTATTAGTCCAAAACAACGTATTTGGTTTGGATTCTCCATTAACAGACAGGTATTACAAAACAGACTCTATCACAATAAAACAAGCCCAAATAAGTTCAGACAATTGAAAAGAAAAGAGTTGAACAGCATTCCTACAGTATTATTTTTGTAACCAATAAGCCTAAGATTCAATTATTGAAAGCAATCAGTATGTAAAGGCAACCTGCTGCTGTGATGGGCATTTTTTCAGAAAGTGTAATAATGGAAGAGTTCAACTATAATAATCCTAAAACTGTCATTAATATAATAAACGCTGTTTCACCTGACATATAGGACAGTTGTCCTGTCTGTCCAATTTCAGTGTGTTGTTGGCTAGGCAAAGAGCTTCTCTGTACCTGTGGGTTAGTTATTATCCTTAAACACAACAATATTTTCAAGGGCAACCAATCTTTGTGTGCATACTAAGTCCATGTTGCTACAGGTTCAATGAAATTCTGAGGTCATGCAAAGTCCATTTCATCAGAGACACAATCAGGCTTGCCAGTTTCTCTCTGGGCATGGAGGATCCCCTGTACCTGGCTCCCATTTCCCTCAGCTGCTCCTGATGCCAGCAGTAGAAAAGTAATGTAAAAAATACCCAAATATCTATTTTCTGACAATTCCTAGAATGGCATGTCATCACTTCTGGGTTTTCCTTGGAGTGACACAATGCTATCACCTGATACCCCCCATCCGTCTCCAACTCCTGCTAGTTGCCAGCTACTGGCAATCCTAGACACAACAGGCCTGTTCACATGCATTCTCAGCAACATCAGAACTGTTTTCCTAAGATGGATACCATGGATAAGTAAACAATTATGTATCTGGATTTAGCCTCCTAAGTCTTTATGATCCTGTCCTAGTTGGGTGATAGTCAAATGAGTAAGACCTATGTGCCTGGCATAACCTATATGGCTGCTCCTGAGCAATGTAAAACCATTTGCTGAAATAAAGTAAGCACTCAGGAAGCTGACGTTCCACAGTTTTTGAAACTACTTGGTGATACTTCAAATCTTGGGGGAGATTCTCCAGATATTTCTGGTATTATACCTGAAGAATTTGTCTTCAACTCTTCAGCTCTGGGCAGATCATTACATAGTGAAATAAATACAAATATATTAAATGAATGAAACAATACCACCAACTAGAGCCCCGGGACCCTCTCCCACCACCAACTGTGCACAATCAGAGAGCAGCAGAGGGCAACTCCTGATCTGGCAACACACTTGGAAAAAGTTGCACTACAGTTGTTAATGGTTATACAGTTAAAGTTATGTTGTAATTATATCAGTTCATATAATTATAAAAAATTCTCTGTACTGTACTGTGAATTCCCATTGTAAACCGCTCTGAGCTGCAAGAGAAGGGGGGGGGGGTATAAAAATTAAACAAACAAATAAACAAATAAGAAACCAGTAATAAAAACAATCTAGAGTCACAATTCATTAAAATTCACTTAAAACCAATCAATTTACTTAAAACTAATCTCTTACTACCCCAATACACACAGGCTATTCAGGTATTTAAAGACCACAACCATTACTTTGGACTAGGCTTGTAATAATATATTCTCTAGGCAGTCCTCTAACATGGAGACTATATGTGATCTAAAGGAATGACATAAGTCATGTTGGAGAAGTGACATGGAAAAGCTACTATTGATTTGATGCTTCATGACATCTCCACATATTTAATGTGACACATAGTTCTGCCCTAAACTTTTTCACCTGAATCCTTTCTTCCGTGTATGTAATATGTGCCAGCATATTCTTTATTCTTCGGCACTGGTCTCCCATGAAAAGCATGCAACAAATGACTTGCAATCCAATTAAAGTATGCTAGCTCAAGAGTAATTTCCACAGATATCAATTAAGAAAGCTTATGCTCAAGTATGCATAAGATCACAGCCTTAGCAGACTTTTAAAATGTTTGGTTCATATTTATGGTGCAGATCAGCACATAAGTATCTGGTATTGTGGACCGCATTATTATGAGGCACCCAATTAAGAGATATTTACCCATTGAGAATTATAGGGAGTTTCAAAACTGTATAAACCTCTATTGTATTACCCTCAAAATGTAAGTTTTGTATATGTTTGCGATTAATCATTTCTGCATAGCTGTAAAAGAAGAGCTGAAAAACTCATGCCAATATTAGATCAACTGCAAGTCAAATGCTTTGTAGTATAATTCTTTTCTTATTATTAGTGCAACTTAATTTCATTCCATACCAATTAGAGCCTTGGATATTTTATTGCAAATTCCGATATAGTAGAAAAGTACTGTAATTAGTGCTTTATTGGTTGTGTAATTTGAAATTATGTAAATCATATAGCTGCTAAACCACAGTAAGTGGCATTTGAGAACCAATTTAAGCATAATTAACACACAATAAGAGGATTATTAAATATCTGCATGCATATCTGATATATATAGCAGAAACAGAAAAGCTTTACTTCCAAAAGGAAAGATGTTAGGGGAAGAGTTATCTCTTGAAGAACATAAATCTGAGTGAACCTGAACTGGCCATCTACAACTCATAGTTTTAATGAATGTCATGTCATCAAAGTGGAGCATAAGAACTTACTTTAATGGCTAGAATATGTGAAGTGGGGAAAACCATTTGTTCACAAGGACACCTTTTCCTAAGTACCACTCTTGTTTAGGAGCCTGTCCTAGCCTGCAGATTTAGTGGGGAACAGGCTCAGGATTATGGCATTTGCCACAATAGTATAAACAGCAATAAGAAGGTCCTGTGGAATGGTCAACAATACAGTAAAAATGATAAATCCAACTAGAAAGTTGCAATACATTTTCTGCCATAAAATTCAGAACAAAGTTGCCCGAAGACTCTTGTCTTTTATTGGAGACATGTGCATACATTTTGATTATAAGATCTTTGTCCCTACAAACAGTACTCACTAAAAACAAATCTTTCTGTGCCTTGACATTCAGTGTTGTCAGTGCCTTAATATAAATTGATATTCTTAGTGAACTTTAGAATCACTAAGGGTTCTTTTTATGATTGGATGACTTCTTTTACATAGGACCTTCTTGTTGTTGTTTATACTTAGAACCATATGCCCAGCTAATTTGCTTGTAAATTGCTTGTACTGCTTTCCTATTTTCCCCCACTGAAAACAATGTCAGATCAGGACACCTTCATTGGGTGATCATAGACTTGGACCCCCTGGTCCAACTTTTTGAAACTTTAGAGTTCTTTTAAGGAGAGTCTCCAGCAGCTATGCTGCAAATTGGGTGCTTCTACCTTGAACTCCCCGCCCCACCACCACTGAATTATACAGGGCAGATTTTCCATTGACTTTAATGGCTCCATAGAGTATAATGGATCAGAATATATATTCTGGATTCTGAATCTTCTCAAATTAAAGGAAAATCAATTTTGGGTTTAGCAATTTGACACCCAAATCAACCAGGAAAATTGTGGTTCAGGATAAAAATACCAACCTTAGGGGAAGGGGGATTAAATGGGCATGGTGTGCTGTATTGGAACACTGTTAAGGCTAGTTGGGCTTTGGCCTAGTACGTTATTGATTGTAAATACACAGACCACCAAAACACTGGAGGCAGATCATAGAGTCTTAAGCACCATTCCACTCAGAACATAGGTTTATAGGGTTACCAACCTATGGGTCCACTGAGGGTCCCCACAGACAGTGAGGAAATTTGGAGAGGATTGAAGAGGGTAACCTAATTTGAATTTAATTTAAATTGAGAATATTATCTATTATTATTATCATTGTTCTGCTATTAGAAGGGTAGAAGGAGTGATTGTGGGTATAACAGGTATTTCACTGATACCTCAGCATTTTATTGTGGTGGTCAGACGGAGGAGAAAGAATTGATGATTGGGGATGGGCAAAAGAAGAAAGAGGCCTGAAGGGATTGGGGATACTGGCAATTGGGGGACAAGACAGATATGGTGGTGGGATGAGGTTTTACAAGAGAATGGGCTTGAGACATAGATATGGATGTGCTTGAACCCTTTCTAACTTCCATCTCATACCTAGAGATACTGGAGGAGAGACAAACCATGTTAACCTGGCTCCAACATTGTTGCTGGGCAATGCTAGGTCTATAAATAGTAAGACTGTGGTTCTGCAATCCTATTTAGCAGAACACAATTTAGGCCTGGCTTGTGTGACCAAGACCTGGGTGAGGGAGGGCAAGACAGTTGACCTAAAAAAAACTGGCTCCACCAGGGTTCTCAATCCTACATGAATTCCAGACCATTGGTCAGGGAGAGGGGTGGCCATACTGGTCTAGGAGGCTTTCTCCTATAGGACACTGCCTGTGTCAATGATCCTAGGTATTGAATGTATTAGTCTGGGGTAGGACTCCCTCTTGCACCACCCACACCCTGGGTTCTGGTTCCATGTCCATGGGGAATTCTTAGGATTTTAGAACTGATTTTAGAACTATTAACTGGGATTTTAAGTATACTGTCAAGCACATGTTATTCACCACCCAAGAGTCCACTCTGGCAGAGAGAGCTGTCTATAAATTTAAAGAAGTAAAAATAAATTCTATATGGTTGTAGTGGGCTGCGACGTCATTCTTCCCACTTTTTCTCCCACTTCTCAGTTGATCAAGTGTGGGCAATGAACAGTGGAGGTGAGAGTTGGTAAGCATAAACTCTATGCATGCCGTTAGGAGTTTTCCTGCATTCCTCTTTGTTTCAGCAGTAGTTTGTGAACTACAGAATGATCTAGGGCTGAGGGGTCCATGAGGAAACCCATAACGTTTTTGGGGGCAGAACTAGGATCAAAATTGATTCACATTGGTTTTTCAAGTACAGTTTCACTGAAGAAGAGGCTTGATTTTCATGTCCAGTATCATGGTTGTTTGAGCATGAAAGCTTATACCCCCAAAATTGTGTTGCTCTCTTAAGGTGGTATTGGACTCAAATCTAGTAGTTCTATTGAAGACAAGCATGGTTACCCTGTGAAATTATCTGCATGGATTTTGTGACTCAGGAATGATATTTCTAGGAGAAAGGGCTGCAGAAATGAATGCAGGGCTGATTGTATACATGCCAACGATTCCTAGAAATATCATGACATATATCTAACATGTCTCAAAGTGGCATTAAAAAATCCCCTTCATCACTTTCCTCAGGCTTCGTGTCTCTTTCCGAAGCTGGTGTGGAACCTTAGGACCAATCTCTATATTATATATTTGCTGGTACGTTTTCCCTATAGGCTGTTGGAAATGCTGGAAACCACTGAGAATCAGAAATATTCTGATCCTGTAATGTATTAGTGGGAACAAAAATAAAGCATTCTATTAAATAGTGAAAATAAAAGAAATAATTGTTGTTATCGAATCAGGCAAAAATTTCTGTAAATCTAGCTGCCTTGACCTGCAATGGATTGTTCTCAGTGGTCTTTGGGGAGAGACAGTAAACCTGCACATTTAACAACTTGTTTCTTTGTTTCCTTATCACTTGCACCTTTCACAGCATATTGATTTCCCTTGTATAAAAATATTGGTACCTTTTGTTGTTCACAGTTGCTTTGGGCACTGACTAAGCATTTGGGTTTTGTGGCAAGGCCAAGGACCAGGAACATACTGAAGCACAAAAGGAAATTAAGGAACTGTTTTTTCCTTTGTTCATTTTATGTGGATGAATGCAAGAAAAGCCAACATTCACAGTATTTCATCCTGGCTAGTCCTAATAACAGCTTCAAAAACACTGCATGAGATGACAAGTCCCACCAAACAAAACTCCAGGACTAACCAATTCAGGACTTGTTTCTTTTTTGATATCCCTCCTATGCGGGGCTTTAATTCTTCTGATGTGAAATCTGTTTATACCGCTTTCATGTTTGCTTCTAAATCTGCCATTTTCATATTTGCATCACATCATAGAAATAAGCATGCATTTAATCCTGCAGCAGTTGTTTTAAAGAAAATGATATGCTGAACTGAATAATCAAAAGAGTTCCCCCCCCATCATCATACCTAATATTGAACAAATATCTAAGAAATGGTTAACATTTCCATTAAAAGCACTGACATTCTTGCTCCTGAAACAAGTAGAAATAAGAGTGTGGGAGCAAAAATATAATCTGTCATAAAATAATTGCAAATGTTGTGTTTTACAGACATTCAATTTATGAGATGATGTTATAACTTCTACTTCTAAAAAAGCCAGTATTTTTACATTTTGCAGAAGCAACCCATTCCTCAGGGAAAATAGCTATCATATGGGCAGGGAAACTCAAACTTTCCCACATGACAGCCATCCATGCTTTGCTGTGATCTTTCCCAAAACTTTGCAACAAACTAGGGCAGAGTCTGCACTTACTTTGTTTATTCCATTGTCAATCCTGTTGAATTCAGATTGATTTGAATTTGGGTCTTCCTCTCCCCCCCACCATTGAAACAGGAAAGTATTCTGCACGTGGTTAGGGTAGTTCAGAAGGGGGGGAGCCAAGCCTCTTTCTTTTCTTGAAGGGGAGGGGGGGAGAGGAGCCAAGCAGTGAGCCTCTTTCTTTTCTTGGAGGGTGGGGGGAGGATCGAAGAAGGCAGAAAAGGGAGAAAAAATCCAAGACCAACAGAAGTTTAGAGAATTTAGGGGCTTCTCCTTTAAGGCAAGCTTGTCACATGGCCACCTTTGGTCAATCAGGGTGTCTCTACCATGGAGGTTCAAAACAGCCTGCTTTCTCTAATCCGAATCTTGAAATATTGAGCATTAAAATCACTCTAAGATACCGCACAATAAAGGTAGGGTCATTCCGGATCAGTCCTTCTTGCTGCAGAAGGAAAATTTAAATAATCCAAAATTAAAACAGAAATCGCATTCTGTGTAGACGGCAGGGACTTAATAGACCTGGGATTGGAATAAAAGCTCCATGCAATTTATACCTAGGTTTCAGAAACGTCAGATAAAAGCTGGGAAACCCTGGGTGCTGTACAAATGGAACACAATGCTGTGAAAAACAGTAAACAAACCACTACTTCTCAATAGTAATGAATCTGAGGAAAGTAACTTGGGTGGAAATGCCCAATGGTTAAATTACCGCAAATCTGTGTATACTGAGTCTTCTGGGCAGCATAATTAGATCATCACTGACTACATGACCAGAACACAGATGAACATCAAATAGGATGATGAGACAAGGCAGATAATATGAGTATGACATTCAGCTGAGTTGGCAGAGTAGCTCACCCAGCCCAATTTTCATTTAAACAGTGCATTATTACTGAGTTTAAATTAAGTACTTGATGATTTTGAACTATTTGAACTGGATATCTTTCTCCTGAGAAATGTATGAAACTTTGACTGCCTACTTGTTTCTACAGAATTTTAATAGGGTGACTTCAATTTGAATGCTTTTGATAGGTCCCTACTACATGAGTATCTTACATGGGTATCCTAGTACATGGGTATCGTGAGGAATTGGGGGTTTAGCAAAGGTGAGCTAATTTCTCTTTGCTATCTCAGGGCAGATAAATTGAGGACTATTGGGTAATGTACCTGCCTACTTAGAGTCATTTTTGGCAGAGTAAATACCCAGATATCGCAATGATCTACAGGTTTTAGGGGGATGAAGGTAGATATGTCTCTTGAATTCAGTGCCTTTTTCTGAAGGGGAGATGGTTGGATGTTCCTTCTTATAAAAGTGTGTCACCACAGCTGAATGAACAAAGTTGGAGTCCAGTGGTGCCTTTAAGACCTATGCAATTTTATTCAAGCTACTAGGGGCCAAGCCCACTGCATTCAGGAGTATAATGCATGCTAGATTTGGTGAGGTGGGGTGGAAGAATTCTGTGGATAGCCTCTCCCTCCCCCAGGAGATGGAAAAGCTGCAAGCTGGAAGCACCTGGGAAGGGAACTCACCGGCAGGGGCAGCTCTCACGCAGCAGGGATCTGCAGCCTCTGAGCCTTGGAGGGAAGTGGAAGGAGGAGGGGGTGGACAGGAGTGGGGGACAGGAAGCAATTGGCTTGCTGCTGGACAGACAGGCAAGCCAGTTGGAGGAGGAGGCGCTCAGGAGCGGGACAGCCACCCTGACTGGGTGTTAAGCACTGAGTGGCACTTAAGCCATGAGACATGCTCCTCCTCAAAGTCCTTACCAGAAATATATTATTATATGTGGAAGAGATAAGACCCCTTCCTGTCACAACAACTTGATTTTGAAGGAAATACACTGACTTATGTATTGATATGTCTAATGCCAGGCTTTTTTCTCCAAGTCTCTGACATATGAAAGCCATTTGGACATCACTGGCAATCCGTGCCCACACATTTGTTTTAATAAACAGAAGTATCAGAATAATGTGACAGTGAACAGTATTGCTAGGGCAACAGCCATTCAGAGAAACAGCTACTGGCTTGGTTCTGTGAGATTATTTGCCCACATTTTGTCCCAGGGTTCATTCAAAATAAGTTCTTGATTTTGTCTAATTAGAGTAGAGCAACACACAGCATTCTGTACCAGGTCAATCCACTCTAGATCAATTATTAAAACGGGTGATTTAAGTGAGGAGCGTGCTACTTATCCATTGAAAAACTTGGCAAGGGTTCATTACTTAATTAGAAAGACCACTGTTTCCAAGAGTCACAGGGTGATCTGTGCTCTGGATTTCACCTCTTCAGCATTCTCAGCTTGTTGTTTTCAATCACAATGTATGCTATGCAGATTAGATGAAATATTTGGAAACACTTGGCACTGGCTACCATTTAATTTTTCCAGCCTCTAACATTTCAAATTTGTTTATTAAAGAATAAAGGCTGCCTATAGTGACAATAATAACTATGTAGGTCTGGCAGTCCTCTTTTAATTGGCATAATCTTCAACAGATTCTAAGAATATTGTGCCTTTTTGTATCCCAAATATGGGAACCCCATTTTATAAAGTTGTTCAATGTTCAATGTCCCTGTGTCAACAGAGGTATTCCTTGTTGTTGGGAATACACTACCCTCTTGGCTTGCAGTTACTAGTGAAGGACTGAAACTTCTGATTAGGAAAGGTAGGAAAAACCCCTGGAACCTTTTTACACACAGGGGGAAAAGGCCGGGCTGGTCCCTGCTTCCCCATGATGTTGGTGATGGCCTGGCCCCCAGCCCGGATTTAATCCGAATCAGGTCCTCTGTTGCCCCTTTTTCACTGTAGGCACCAATCCAGTTCAGGCCCATTGGAAGAAGAGTCAGGCTTTTGAATTAATCAAACTAGTAAAATTTCTGATTTCTGGAGAAAGTCTGTAATGGTCCCAAACTATTAATACGGAAATAGAAGGGAGCCAATTAGTCTCATCTTGGTAACAGGGAAATCATATGCTTCATGTTTTAACATAATCCAAAAAATGGTTTGTTGAGAAAGGGTTAGGTGGTCCAGAGGAGGCAGGTTTTATGACCCAGAGATCCATACTACATCATTGAGCAGTTCTCTGTCATCTAGTAAGGAAATATATTTCTTATCCAGGTGTCTTCAGGCAGCATTTTATTCAATCCTGTGTGGATAACTGTGGAAAAAATTGGAAATGCTGGCTGTAGATGCTAAATTACCTGAAAAATTTAAGAACAAGTCTTGAAGCAAGTAAACCAGTTTTGTTCAATGGGTATTTATTTCAAGTTCCATTACAGTTCCCTTGCTAAAAGAGTGCCTGTATGCAAACAAGCATTTAGGCATGAATTAATTATGCCTTCAATTAATTTTCAAGGCAGCAATTAAATAACAAGCTATAGGCAGGGCAAAAGCCTTATCTTTGCCAGATGGTAAAGATAATAAATGGTAATGGTGTGAACATACTAGAAAGTGTGAAATCAATGGAGAAATATAAGAAGATCATTGAAGACTATAATTCACAACTAAATAAAAAATGGATGTTTCCATCTTTGCATTTCCACACAGGCAGTCTCTCTGTTCAGTTGGTCTTCCAAATAATTAATTAAAAGGTAGGGCATTATATCTGGCCAAGAAGAAAAGTCTTTGAAAGGTTGGAATAGTTAAGAATTTCAAATACTCTAGAAGCAAATAATCTAGAAATTCCAAGAAAGACGGGAGAAATTTCTTTTTGACAGCACAACATAACTCTATGGTACCTTCATTCTAAGTTGGTAAATATCTTATTCATAACTAGAAGGTGATTTGAAAGAAAATTTGGTCAGGGAATCTGTAAATTTAAAAGTTTTTAAATCTACTGCCATGGTCCAAGATAACACAAAAGGATCATGCTCAGTGAATTTGGGATTCAGTGAAATAGTTATTTCTTTACCACACTTTGTCTGTAATGGGACATCTGCTTTTTTGATCATAGAGGAACTTTTAAGAATTTTCTTTTCTTATCATTGTGAGTAGAATAAGTGTCCTCAGACTCTAGGTTGGGGCCATGTGGGAATAGAACACAAGACTTGTAGGGGAGTCGTCAGTGTAGGAATGAAGATTGACAAATTCCAGGATACAAGCACAAGCTGGAGATCATTCCTGTCTGGCTGTTTTGTTTTGTTTTTTTTGTTCTTTTTCCACACTAAGATGGCAGAAAAGGCTGCACAGGTGCTGCCCTTTGCAGCAGTGTCTATCTAAGCCAGGGGGACTCTGTTGCAGCAATTTCATCCTCTCTCCAGCCACAGAGTGAGCTCATCTGGATGGATGACCTCCTTTATCCTTCCACCAGACCCAACAGTCAAGTGGGCAGTGGCTTAGTATCCCTAGTATACTTCCTTAGTGTCCCTGCCACTCTCATCTTCTATCTGTGAAAAATAAAATAAAAGCTTGGGAAAGATGATCATGGTTAGGTCTCTTCTCTGCTGCAGGATATGAAAGAGGATTTAAAATGGGGGGGGGGTTGTGTGATAGAAGGGATGGCACTAGCTGGCTTGTGATCTGCTGTTTTCTGAGTGTTTTGTGTCGAGCAACTTGTGTTATGTCTGTTGGCAAAGTAAACATAGTCATGTTATTAAGCAGGATCTTTTGCCTCACTACCTCTTAGATTTCCCCTCAGGAGGGAGTGAAGCAACACAGTCCTGCCTGGTTAGTCATTACTTTCAGGGAAGAGGATGTATGTAAAGTGAAGAGGGAGGAAGGAGGGGGTGTCCTGAGAAGGTACCATCAGTAGCTGAATACTGCTGGAAGCTTCTCTGTTGCATTTTCTGCATGAAGCGGGGGGCGGGGGGGGGATGCTGTGGAACAGACTTGGATTTCCTCATTCAGTTGTAATGAAGATGGCTCTTCAGGTTTTTCATTTCCTCCTGAATCATTCATTTTCAGCCAACTGACATACAGTGTTCCCTGAACCATTGGAGCTATTCAAAAGCCTGTTGCAGAAAAGTGAAAAGATTTAAAACAAAAACAAAAAACCCTGAGTGCTGGCGCTTGTTTTTCTCATCAAACAATCACAATGGAAAATGCCATTACCTGCTCAGTGTTAAGCCTGTATTCAACTGCCTCACTGCATCAGGAATGTTTGCTCAGCACCTTGACAGATTTAAGTTTATAGATTCATTCCTATGGAAGAGAAGGCTGCAAAGGGTGTATGTGATCGGCATTCATGTGATAGGCTCAGCATCCATCATTGCTGTCATGATAAGAGGCAATGATCTGTGGTGGTTGATAAATGCTGATAGCAACCTGTCTCCAAAAGCAGTGTGGCACTTTAAAGGATAACTGGTTTATTTGGCACGGGCATTCATAGGTCATAGCTAGGAACGAGTGAACGTTCCCTATGCGGCTTCTTTTTAACATTTGCTTATCTTTGTACCAGCAGGTTCAGTCCTTTGCCTTATAGATTCACTAGTAAAAAAGCCCATTGTATGAAGAAGACAATGGGCGCTAGCAGGTGGGGACCAGAGCGAGCGGCAGGCGAGGGACAGAGCGAGGGACAGGCTACCTGAAAGAGGAGGCGGGAGTCCCAGGTGTGGTGCGCTGGGCTGTGGCGGCTCCTCTGCATTTTTTTGTTCTTCTGCGGCTTTCCCGGCGGCTCCATTGTGTTCTGGGGCCATGAGGGCAGGGAGCACCCAGCAGCTGTGCTGTGGGCGGCTGCCGGGGCTCCCAGGGCGCCGGCTTGAAGCGGCGAAAGGCTCCTACAGGGTTTTTTTTCTGCTGGCTCTCGGCTTGGAGCTGCGAAAGGCTCCTACAGGGTTTTTTTTTCTGCTGGCTCTCGGCTTGGGGCTGCGAAAGGCTCCTACAGGGTTAATGTTTTTCTGCTGGCTCTCGTGGGCGTGCCGGCTTGGAGCTGCGAAAGGCTCCTACAGGGGTGTTTTTTTTTTCTCTTCAGCTTCTCGCCGGCTGGAGTCTCGTCAGGCCAGGAGCAACTGCGAGCCGCGCTGCGCGCGGCTCGCAGTTGCTGGGGCTGGGAATCGGAGGGACCAATCGGCAGGCGCTTTGCGCCTGCCAATTGGTCCCTCCGATTGTCTGTCGTGAGGAAGGGTCCAATTCGGACCCTTCCTCATCACGGACAGAGCCCTCCTCAAGGCCCCTTAACCATTTATTTAGTCCGTGGCGCCCGCGGCGCCACGGGCGGTTTAAAGATTTGTATCTTCTATGCACGTAATATAGTTTTTAACAGACAATGTCTGTGGCACATATATGTACAATAGGTATCTTGTACATATGGAATGTTAATTTATTGATGCACCAATAATTTGAGAAATGTATATATTTTATACATTTTATATGAAAATCCAGTTGGGATGATTAATTTGTAATCATCCCTAAACCTGAGAGATTTCAAATAGATGAAGGAGATGAAAAAGATGGTATTATCCACCTTGAGTTTCAGGGAGAAAAGCAGACTATAAAGGAAGTAAATAACATCAGGAATACCACAAGTTTCATGGCAATTGTGTCCAGCAAGGGGACATGGTGACATGTGAGACAGGCTTTGGAGACCCTTGCCTTACCACCTTCCAAGCTTTGTGGAAGTGTAGTAGCCGCAGTGGCAAGGCTTCATTTTCTTCTTCTTTGTGGAAGCTTCTCTGTCTGAACAGTAGATTATGTCAATGCTTCATCAGGGCCATGGGTACTTTCGTCAGACAAGTAAATCAAATACAGATGGGAATTTGACTTCAATAAACCAAGATGAAAATGCATCTGCAAAATAACCTCACTAATATGGATTTAAGTGCCAAATGGTAAGATTTAAAACAAAAAGAACTCCCAAACCATTTATAATATTGGCTAACTGTTTAGTTCACTACTTATGTCTCTCCTAAGCAGTATGCGGCAATGTCTGTGGGGAAGAGGGATCATGACTCCCATCAGACTATAAGAATGGATATGTATGAAATACTGTTCCATTGTTATATAATGTTAACATGACAAGTCGCCCAATGAACAGGTTTGAGCCGCTTATGAGCAGCCAACTACTCATCAATAATCAAGCTCCCTGCTTGTGACTGGTGAGCATAATATGAGAGCCAAATCAGTGCTAATCTAGTAGATATATTTTGCTAATCTAGTAGATATATGACTGCACAGTGAATGATAAACAAAATTCAGCTAGGTGAAAAATAAAGATAAGAGAAATGTTAAAATGCATTCTGGTAAGTGGGGTGCTTAAAGTGGGGTGCAAGATACTGCCTGGCCCAAAATAGCACAAAATAGATGCCAGTTAGGAGCAAGCTTGGACATGTAGTTTAGAAGTGGGAATAAGAGTAGCTGCTTGTCAACTGCTCCCTCCACAACCTGGAGAAATATTTAATTGAGTCATCCTGGAATTAATTCCATCAACCACTAGCCTTACTTCCTTGCATCAATTTACCTGAACTAAACAAAACTTCTGTTCCCCTAAACCATGGGCTTTTCTGCACCCATTAAATGTAGCAAAATCCTTACCTTAGGTAATTGTTATAGTCCGGCTGCTCTGCATGACGTCACCAACATCCAGCATCCAGGCAGCAAATGGCTGGCTACATCCTCCATTTTAAAGTGCTAGTTGGGGAATCACAAAAGTGGATTCCCCAACCTAAAAAGTGTGAGCTACAGGAGAACAACCAGCAGGCCACCAGCAAAATAAATGTGTTGAGGTGAATAAGTGCTATCTCTGCCTCCAGTGTCCTGCCCTTGCACCCTTTCCCTTCTCCCAGGGATGGGATTTTTCTTTTTTTAAGTGTCCTGCCCTTGCACCCTTTCCCTTGTCCCAGGGATGGGATTTTTCTTTTTTAAAGCTAACTGCCTGGAGCAATGAATAGGCATAAAAGCATGCAGGCAAAGCCAAAAAGAATTTCCCCCCAAAGTTGTTACACAAAGCATGACTCTCTAAACCCACCTCCCCCCCAAAAAAAATCAGGAATGAGATTTCTCATGATTCCACAAGGGATGCCAATAAAAAAACATCTATGATTAGATGCATAGGCATTTCAACGGAGAAGTAGTGAATTTTTTTTTAATTAGCAGGCATTATGGGACCTTTAAAACATTGAGAAAGGGGACTGGTTGCCAGGATTGGTTGACAGGCAGAAGAGAGTTACATGTAATGCCACCATTTCCAGCAGGCAATGTGAAGTGTAAGAAACTCAAAAAGGCGGCAGATGGAAGCGAGACATCAAGAAGGTGAGGAATGGCGGGAGGCGTGATAATATTCAGCGCTACACCGTTACGCTGGTATAATGCTATTTTTCTTGATGTGCGGAAAAGTCCCATGAATCCTTCCTGCAAGGTACTTGTAGAATCATCAAACCTCATCAAACCTCTCACTCATCATTGTCCTCAGAAAAGTCCATTAAGTCATGGTTTTTCTGGCAAATGCGTCACACCCACCAGAGTACATGTTTCACCCTATATCATAAATACTCTGCTTCCGAGGTGTGGCTAAAGATGTCGTCCTGAGAGGGTGGCAGGGCATCTGCTCTGCTATCTCTGAAGCCTGACAGGGGTCAATTGCGCAAGCAATTGGCAGAAAAGAGGAGGGGTACGCAAACCCCACCTCACCTTTCTACCCAGGAAGTTCTTGGGGCCGTCTCCAATCCTTTAGGGAGTATATCTCCCCGGATTATAGGCTGTCAGCGTTCCAGGTCCAGAGGACGACTGCCATTTTCTATCTCGGACTTTCTTTTCTTTCTTTAATCTTAAAGTATCTGCTTCAACCCTACACGATGATTTACCACAAATGAACGTTTTGAACTGAGGGGAGGACATCGGCTGAGTTCCAAAACATCATTTACTGCAAGTATCTCTAGTTTTTTTTTCTCCGTCTCTCTTCCTGCATCAAAGCCCTTTGTTTCCCCCCTCCTCTGCTCTGCCCGAAGCCACCTCGTTATGAGGCAGGCTAATTTTCCTAACTAAGCAGAAGAAGGACTCAAATCAACTCGAATTAATTGGCAAAAGCTCTTATTGTAATTGTTTTGGTTTTCGGAAATAAGAGATAAGAGCTGTGAATGGGAAGATCTCACGAGAATTCTGTGCCAGCACGAGAATACCTGCCTTAACTGACTTCAATACGTCACATGCCAGAGGATAAAACAGAGGACCTCTACTGGCCACTTGTAAAATTGTTTGAGGCCGGTTTTTTTTTAAAGTCAAAACATGTCTATGTTAAAAAGATTGGCTCATCTAATAGAGATAAAAACCCAAGATTACAAAGTATTTATAGATGGATTGGTTAAAAATATCTCCAAGGAGATCCAAGATGGCAAGGAAGAAGTCTCCAATAGGAATGATGGATCAATAACAGTGGCTGATGACAGCTTTAAACAAGGTGGAAAACCAACAGCAGAAGAGAAATCTGAAATTCATATCTTCAAGGAGATCCAAGATGCCAAGGAAGAAGTCTTTAACAGGAATGATGGATCAATAACAGTGGCTGATGACAGCTTTAAACAAGGTGGAAAACCAACAGCAGAAGAGAAATCTGAAATTCATATCTTCAAGGAGATCCAAGATGCCAAGGAAGAAGTCTTTAACAGGAATGATGGATCAATAACAGTGGCTGATGACAGCTCTAAACAAGGTGGAAAACCAACAGTAGAAGAGAAATCTGAAATTCTGGAGACGGAAAATGGGATGCCGGAGTTCTGCAGCCCAGATAAGGACACCCTTTTTAAAAAGACATACAGCCATCTCAAAGCAACAGTGCACAAAAATCAATCAAAAGAAATATGGATCTGCAGTGAAAGTAACCGATTTAAAGGAGCTCTTTGGGGGAAAAATTGTATTGATACTGGAGTCCAGGAGGTGCAACGGCCTCAAGATTTATCGATGCATATTCTGCGAGAAAGAGTACAACTGCACTTTCTACGCCAAAGGCCAATGGGACAGAATATAAGTCTATGGGAACGACAAGATGTAGCAAGCCTCGAGATGAGACCCCCTTAAGAAGACCGAAAGCTCATATTGTTTTATGTTTAATGTTATACTGTATTCTATATTTCTATTTTTATGAAAAAGGGGAAGCAGTGTCTCTTTCTCTCTTGTTTCTTGTTTCTTTTCCTTTGTAGGCATATAGGTAATATAATCATTAGTGTTGGAAATATAAAATGGGGTTCTCCCCCCTTATTTTTTCTTTCTTCTATTAGTGTATTGTTCTAGGACCAAAGACTACACTGACCTGTAGAAAATGTTTAATGTTAAGCTTTCAACTTAAATCTGAAAATATACCTGTCAGGATGGCCCTTAGAATGGGTCAAGTATAAATTGTTTTGTAGATGTATAAGAATTAAGGATAAGAAGAAGCTATAGAAGACTGAAAGCTTATATTGTTCTAAGCATTTAATCTAAACCTGGGAATCTTATTATTCTCTGTATTAACAACATATACTGTATCCTACATTGCTATTTTTATGAAAAAGGGGAAGCAGTGCCTTTTTTCTCTCTTGTTTCTTTTCCCTAGTAGGCATATAGGTAATATAATCGTTAGTGTTGGAAATATAAAATGGGGCTTTCCACCCTTATATATATATATTTTTATTGGTGTATTGTTATAGGGCCAAAGCTCATATTGATCTGTAGAAAATGCAAAGCTCTCAACTTATACCTGTCAGGATGGCTCTTAGAATGGGTCAAGTATAAATGGTTTGTAGATGTATCTGTATTAAGGATAAGGAGAAATTATGAAATCCTTTTGTAATTTTTTTTCTTTGTACATCTTTAAGGCAAAGCCCTACTTTCCTCTCCCTTCATCAGGGTATTGATACAGGGCCAAAACTTATACTGTTCTATAAGAAATGTTTAATGTTAAGCATCTAACTTAAACCTAGAAATATCTGCCAGGATAGCTCTTTGATTGTATTAAGCAGTTAACATGAGGTCTACGATCTCTCAAGTAAGTTGATTAATAACAACTTTTCTTTTGTATATCTAAACAGGCCTTTTTTTTAATGTAGTGGAAATGTGGATGGCTCTTAGACTCATGGCTTTTAGAGTTTTGGGCAAAAGTTTATATCACTGTGGAGTCAATGTGGGGTCGTATATTTTCAAATGATGATTATATTTTATTTACTGCTTTTTGTATTAATAACTCGTGTTGTATCTTATATTTCTATCTTTATGAAAATAAAAAAAAATCATTACAATAAAAAAAAAAAAATACTCTGCTTCCCAGCAGTATTTGTATATGTGTGAGAGAGATCACATGCATCCCTGCTATATGAGTTTCTTTTTCTCTCCTGCAGAGAACAAAACACTGGCTATTTTGCTCTTTATTTCTCTGCTTCTGCAGACGTCTTTACAATTGGTAACTATTGATCCACTAAGCTTTCCCCTCTTTCCTTCCTGATTTCTTCTTAGTTAGCTCTCGTATGTGTTTGTGTGTGTGTATGTGTGTGTGTATGCATTTCCGTTCATTTTTATTTTCTTTTAAGAAAAACCTTTCCAGTTGAACATCTGCCTGGTTTAAGAGTTCTCTTAAAGGGGAAAAACTCCTTATAAACAGGGGTGACAAATCCCAGTTACCCCTCTCTCACCCTGTCTCCTTAGAGCTAATTCTCCCAACTAATTATTATTATTATTATTATTAGATTTATAGCCCGCCACTCCCTTGCCTAATTAGAAGACTGCCTGTTTGAGTAATACATTGACAGCATATGTGTGCCATCATACATAGGTTCCCAAGACAATGGTTAAAGGAGATGCTGAGATGCTGGACTTGGAATATGAAATTAAGAGATTTGTAATAGTCATCTCAAACACACAGACAAGCATTATAGGCTCAGCATCCTTTTCTCAGGCAACCTTGAAAATGACTCAGAAACTGCTGCATCAGTTCTGAGGTGCCCGGCCCAAAGAGCTGCAAATGTCAGAATCTCTGCAGGGTAAGCAAGAAAGAGGGAGGGAGGGAAGGGAAAATGAGAGGAAAATAATTCTTCTAATAATTCTGATCAAGGAAAAGGACCTTGACAAAGCTGGACTATTTTTCTTTTAGGCCAACAGATCAGCTTCCCCAAGCTGAATTCCAACTTTGCTGCCCTGTTGTAATTTTTTACAGTTCTGCAATATCATTTTTGTGATACAGTGACCAGAACTATGAACAGGATTTCAAATGAAGCCTCACCATAGCTCTATGCAAGGACATCACAATATTGGCCTTTTTATCTTCAGTCTCTTTCCTAATTCCAGCAAGGAGTTTGACTTTCTCACCACTGCCACACAGAGTCAGCTTTTTCATTGAGTTTTTTTAAAACTACAAGCATAACATCTTTTTCAATTTTGGCCTTAAGTCAGTTCCGATTCCATCAACACATTTATTCGCAAGATTTTTATTCCAATCTGCATCATCTAGTAGTTAACATTGAACTTTTTGTTGTCCTCTCACTTATTTTAGTGAGATTCTTCTTCACAATCCAACATGGTTTTCACCATCCTGAATAATTTGCTTTCATCTCCAAATTATATTTGTTTTTGCATGAATCATGAATTGGCCCGAAGTGTATGAATAAATGAACTCCTTCCTTCCTTCTTCCTCCCCTTCGGATTTACAGCCTGCCCCTACTGGTCCAGCTGTCTCAGTGCAGTTCACAACAGTCAATAGAACTATGATAATTATATTTAACAATTATATTCATAATTATATCTAAACAGTTAAAATAGTTAAAAACAACAAAACAATTGATAACATCAATATCAGTTTTCCCTTTTCAGAACAGGTGGGGAGAGTTGTCTGATCAAGGATAGGTAGAATTTTAAATGGATAAGTTCATTTGCATGACATTTTGGATATGAGGTCATAACTGGGTTCATCTTGGGAAGTTAAATTTATTTGCAGCTACTTACAGATTAGTTTCTCTGCAGGCAATATATTGAAAAGTGCTGAGTTGTGAGACAGATTCCAATAGCATGCCACAATGATAAGTGTTCAGTCAAGTGTCTTTGAGCATCTTTATTAATGATCTGTAAGGAGCACTAAACAGCATTTTAATTAAGGGTACATGTGAAGATAAAGCTGTAAAGTTTGTGAATTTGCAGGAAAATATCTGTGAAAGACTGGAGAAGAGATTGGGACAATCCAAACACAGGTTCAAGCCTAATGGAAGTTTAATGTAATAATATACTACAACAGAATTCAATGGAATGTAATATTGGTCTGCTTATGCAGAAATCATTTCTATGGACCTAAAAGCATGAAAGTTGTTCTTTTATACTCCATTCAGAAAGCTCTTCTAGGCAGCTCATCTACAAAATGAAAATGTTCAGTTTACCTTTGTGTGACTGCCAGTTATCAAAATGAATTGGGTAGTGAATAGGGCAAACTTTATCAACCATAACATAATTGAAGAAATGGGGTAACTGTGGAATGTGTGTGCCTGAAAGTACTTGATTCAAATCTTAAAGGAGGGAGTTCACTCAAAACCTTTCACACATATATGTGAGCTTATGAGATGTTTAGGTGGTGTCAAACACTATTCAATTAGCCCCCTCCCATTCTAGGAATAATAATGTAGGAATAATAATATTGTCCTCCTGAACTCATTGTAGTCATGTATATATAGTATGTTGAACACCTGAGATGTGGTAGATAAATGCTTTGAATCATTATGAAAAAGCTGATCAAGATGGGTAGTCATGTTAGTTTGAGCAGCACTAGAAACGAGTAAGAGTATGGCTGTGTATAAGCTTATATTAGTCATTGCTCACTTCTTCAGATACCATGAAAGGTCATTCTCCTAAGAAGATATACACACTTCAGTTTTCACCTGTGAGCAGTTTTCTTGGAACAAATCATCAAATAGTCAGGCCTTTAGCAGCTGGAGTATCTGGAAGAGAGAGCTGTGATTTCTAAGACTCACCACAGGTTTCGCAAGAACAAATAATGTCAGACCAATCTTATCTCTTTTTTCAAGAAAGTGACTACTTTGCTGGATCAGGGGAATGCTGTGGACATAGTTTATCTGGATTTTAGTAAAGTGTTTGATAAGGTTCCACATGGTGTAATGGAAGTTTAGTTTATTAGCTAATTCAGTAAAGGAAAGTAAAGGAAAACATAAAGTTTGAATTTTCCCCAAACTCCTGTTTTTTCCAATCTCCTGTCCCTGAAAAAAAAAAGTCCCCCACAGCTTCAAAGACATTCTACAACAGCATCCTTCTTATTAACAAATTGGTAAGTTAGAGTTGCTAGCTGCCTAGAGACAAAAAGAAGTCCTTTCCCTGTAATAGACACTTAATAGGATGTTATTTACTAGGTGATACCTCCATGCCATGAAAAACTTCAACTACGCATTTTCACACATTGAGTTTGTATTAAAGGGACAGGACAGTGCTTTTGTGGAACACTACCCATGGACAAATAGTAAATTTGTGGAAGGGGGCAGTGAAATCAGAAATATGATGCAGGAAAGAAGAAATAGCTCCATGATTCCCTTGTGCTACAGATGTGGTGCATGTGGCTACTTTGAAACTTTTAAACAATTTGCTTGATCATGGATCTTCCATCACTTCAGCCAGTTTGAGATTAAATTCTTCCATTGCCTAATTCTTCAACAAAAACAAATGCTGTGAAGGTAACTTTGTTATACAGACAGCACATTTTGAGCTGTTCTCAGGTCTTTATCAGGGGAAATATACTAAACAGTAGATGAATCTTTAGCAAAGAGTTTGCTCCACATTTTAATTCTCTCATCTGTAGTAATCATATGTTACTTGCTAAGCAGTTGCTAAATCCGATGGGTCTCCTTCAGAGACCTTTCTGGGAAGCTTTCCAGTTTCTTCCTCCCTGTTTTGATCTCAAGGTTGTGCTTAGAATTATGCAGTGTTACAGAATAGCAGACATCAGGCACATTACCTCAGTCCCCTTGGATGGAAATGCTGCAGAGCAAGAACAAACATTTTCTACAGGGACATTCTGAGGGTGGTTGGCAGTTGGCATCTCACTGATATTTCATTAGGTGTTAATGTGTCTCCTTTGCCTAGGAGACATATTAGTTATGGCTGAGTAGTCATGGGGTGAGGTTTGATAGGTATTACATAGGGGTTTCTGTTACTTTCTCCCCCTGGTATATTAATATTGTCTGTAGCTTGGTTAGCTGTGAGGCAACTGCCTTTTATAAGTGCCGGTTTCAAGCTAGGAGATCAGCATGGAGCAAGGTTGGGGAGACGAGGAAGCAGATGGTGCCACAAGGAAAGCAATTGTGCCTGCCTGAAGTTGTCAAGATATTTTCTCAAAAACACCATTTTAGTCAGTCTTTAATTCTGTTCCAATAAACTTGAATAAATAAGAAATAAATGGCCCAAATAAAATTTGCTCATGTTTGTGTGTGTACGTGACAGAGAGTTATTCCACTTCTGGCAAAATTAAAAAATGTCAGTAGGTCAGGGCAGTTGCTACTTCTCTGCTGGGCAGTTGCTACTTCTCACAATACATGTTGTAATGGCTACTTCTGCCATGATCCCAGTTCAGTATTTAGGGTGCGGTCTGCAACCACCCTCGCCACCTTTTACATTGGGTTAAATATTTTTCAGCCAGAAATGAATTTGGAATGGGTAATCTGTTAGTGGCTGACTGAAGTTTATATCTGTGTGGATTTTAATAAGAGTTGAAATTAATTTTGGGGTTATGGTTGCTAGCTCATAGTAGGGAAATACCTGGAGATATGGAAAATGGAATGGGAGAGGGGTGGGCGGAGAGGGGAAAACCTCAGCAGAATATAAAGTCCATCCTCCAACACAGCCATTTTCTTCAGGGGAACTGATCTCTGTAGTCTGGAGATTAATTGTACTAGAAGGAGTTCTCCAGGTGCCACCTATGTTAGCAGTCAGATCCCTCCTTTCACTGAAGGGCAGTTTACAGATATCAAACCAGGAATACCCCTTCTATTATCAGACAACTGAGAGCACGTGGAGAGAGCTACTGGGGAGAGTTGCTGCTGACCAGGTGAGGCTATTGTGCTGACTGGGTGAGGTGATTGCTGGGTAATTGTTGGGAGTATTAAAAAGGGCTGCTCCTTGCCAGAAGGGCGAGAGACAAAGGGCTCTTGGCCTGTGGCTCTTAGCCTGGGGTTCTTGGCCAAGCAATTAGAATCAGTAGATTATATTTCCCTCGTACTTGCACTGCCTAGACATTACAATGGACCTCCAGGACACTCATCCCATCATCTGCAGCAAGTGTGACATGATTGCCTTCCTCCCAGAAGACAAGATGGACTACAGTTACCCCAAGTATAAGCTGGTAAGAGTTTTGGAGGAAAGGATTAGGGGACTAGAAAACAGAATTATTACTCTGACCCAAAGTAAGAAAGGGGAGGAGTTCATAGACCAGAGCCCTGCAACTCGGAATAAAGAGAATACAGCCAGTCCTGAAGAGGATAAGCAGATTGACCATACTAGGGAAGCCTCTGCAGACAGTTCGGAAAAAGACTCAACGGCGAAGAGCAAGACAGTTCTCGGGGCCTTTGGAGCTCCAGAATAGATTTCAGGCCCTTGCAGAGGAGGTGCAAGGGTCAACAAGGGAGGAGGTCCCAAAACAAAGTCTAAGACAAAGGGAAGAGGCCACAGGGACAGAAGGAAATGGAATTGAGAAGAAAAAAAAAAGGAGAGTACTGGTAATTGGAGACTCCCTGCTAAGAGGAATGGATCGCCATGTGGCTGGGCCCAACCCCCTAACCCGAAAGGTGTGATGCTTGCCATGGGCAAAAATTAATGATGTTTCAGAACGGCTGCCCAAACTCCTCAAATCTACGGATCACTACCCATTTGTGATGGTCTATGTGGGAACGAATGACATGTCCCTGAATACCATTGCTCCTATTAAAAAAGACTATCAAGATCTGGGGAGGAAGCTCAAGCAAATGGGGGCACAAGTGGTATTCTCTTCAATCTTGCCTGTCAAGGGAAGAGGAATGCGTCGGGAGAGGAAGATAATGGAGGTGAATCACTGGCTGCGTAGTTGGTGTCGGCAGGAGAGATTTGGTTTCTGGGACCATGGGATAGGCTTTCTTGACGAAGGTCTACTAGCACCTGATGGACTGCACTTATCGAAACTGGGGAAGAATGTGTTTGGCAGGAACCTGGGGAGATTCATCAGGAGAGCTTTAAACTAAAGCCACTAGGGGAAGGAGACGATCAACATAGGGAGTGTATGGAAGGAAAACGATCAGAGGCAGCCCAACCGGCAAGGCCAACTCATAGGGAACCAAAAGTAAAAGGATGCAGATGTCTTTATACTTATGCCCGAAGCATGGGCAATAAGAAGGAAGAGCTGGAACTTCTCATGCTGATGGATAGGTATAATCTAGTAGGCATCACAGAAACTTGGTGGAATGATTCTCATGACTGGAATGTAATGGTGGATGTAATGGTGGATGGATATGAACTGTTCAGAAAAAACAGAATAGATCGAAGAGGTGGAGGAGTGGCACTGTATGTGAGGAAAGGGCTTACCTGTCAGGAAATTCTAGTGAAGGAGAGCATATCTACAGTGGAAAGCATCTGGGTGAAAATAAGCGAGGGGAAAACAAACAGTGTGGTGGTTGGTGTCTGTTACCAACCGCCTGACCAACGAGAGGATGTGGATGTTGCACTTTGTGAGCAGCTTGAGAAAATATCCAAGCGGCAGGACCTTGTCATCATGGGTGACTTCAATTTCCCAGATGTGTGCTGGGAAACAAACTCTGCGAAGCGTCATCAGTCATGCAAGTTTCTGACCTGCCTGGCTGACAATTTCATTTATCAAATGGTAGATGAACCCACAAGAGGTTCAGCCATACTGGACTTAATACTGACCAACAGGCAAGAGTTGGTGGATGAGGTGAAGGAGGTGGGGACCCTAGGGGGAAGTGACTATGTCCTCATAGAATTCCTTTTGAGATGGGGAGCCAAGGAAGCTTGTAGCCCGACGCGGATGTTGGATTTTCGTAGGGCAAACTTTAATAAACTCAGAGACATGATGAGTGTCATACCATGGACGAGAATGCTGGAAGGGAAGGGAGCATGTGAAGGGTGGGTGCTACTCAAACGAGCTATTGCGTGCTCAATCAATGACTATCCCAGAAAGACGAAAACACTGCAGGAGCTATAAGAACCCTATTTGGATGAACAGAGAACTTCAAGAGGAACTAAGAAAGAAAAGGAAAATGTTCAGGAAATGGAGGGAAGGACAGAGCTCTAAAGAAGAGTACCTACAGGTTACTAGGCACTGTAGATCAATCATCAGAAATGCCAAAGCTGAGAGTGAGTTAAGATTGGCCAGGGAAGCCCATTGTAACAAGAAAAGATTTTTCAGTTATGTGAGGAGCAAACGTAAAGTAAAGGAGGCAATAGGCCCACTGTTGGGTGCGGATGGACAAACTCCATGCAGAGCATGCAGAAAAAGCAGAAAGGCTTAGTGCCTATTTTACATCTGTTTTTTCCCACAGTTCAAAGTGTTTAGGCACATCTAGAGATGGCCGTAGCCAAAGGATAGTGTCTGGGTGGCAGGTTAACATGGATAGAGAGGTTGTTGAGAGGCATTTAGCTGCACTGGATGAGTTCAAATCCCCTGGTCCGGATTAAATGCACCCGAGAGTACTCAAAGAACTTTCCAGAGAACTTGCACAGCCTTTGTCCATCATCTTCGGAACCCCTTTAAGGACTGGAGATGTCCCGGAGGACTAGAAGAGAGCAAACGTTATTCCGATCTTCAAAAAAGGGAGGAAGGATGATCCGGGAATCTACAGACCAGTGAGTCTGACCACTGTTGTGGGGAAGATAATGGAGCAGATATTAAAGGGAGTGATCTGCAAACATCTGGATGACAATTTGGTGATCCAAGGAAGTCAGCATGGATTTGTCTCCAACAGGTCCTGCCAGACCAACCCGGTTTCCTTTTTTGACCAAGTAACAGGTTTGCTGGATCGGGGAAATTCGGTTGATGTCATTTACTTGGATTTTAGTAAAGCTTTTGACAAGGTTCCCCATGATATTCTGATGGATAAGTTGACAGACTGCAATCTGGATTTTCAGATAGTTAAGTGGATAGGGAATTGGTTAGAGAACCGCACTCAAAGAGTTGTTGTCAATGGTGTTTCATCAGACTGGAGAGAGGTGAGTAGCGGGGTACCTCAGGGTTCAGTGCTTGGCCCGGTACTTTTTAACATATTTATTAATGATCTAGATGAGGGGGTGGAGGGACTACTCATCAGGTTTGCAGATGACACCAAATTGGGAGGACTGGCAAATACTCCGGAAGGTAGAGACAGAGTTCAACGAGATCAGAACACAATGGAAAAATGGACAAATGAGAACAAGATGCAATTTAATAAAGATAAGTGTAAAGTTCTGCATCTGGGTCAGAAAAATGAAAAGCATGCCTACTGGATGGGGGATACGCTTCTAGGTAACACTGTATGTGAACAAGACCTTGGGGTACTTGTGGATTGTAAACTAAACATGAGCAGGCAGTGTGATGCAGCGGTAAAAAAGGCAAATGCCATTTTGGGCTGTATCAACAGGGGCATCACATAAAACTCACAAGATGTCATAGTCCCATTGTATACGGCACTGGTCAGACCACACCTGGCGTACTGTGTGCAGTTCTGGAGGCCTCACTTCAAGAAGGACGTAGATAAAATTGAAAGGGTACAGAGGAGAGTGACGAAGATGATCTGGGGCCAAGGGACCAAGCCCTATGAAGATAGGTTGAGGGACTTGGGAATGTTCAGCCTGAAGAAAAGGAGGTTGAGAGGGGACATGATAGCCCTCTTTAAGTATTTGAAAGGTTGTCACTTGGAGGAGGGCAGGATGCTGTTTCTGTTGGCTGCAGAGGAGAGGACACGCAGTAATGGGTTTAAACTTCAAGTACAACGATGTAGGCTAGATATCAGGAAAAAATTTTTCACTGTCAGAGTAGTTCAGCAGTGGAATAGGCTGCCTAAGGAGGTGGTGAGCTCCCCCTCACTGGCAGTCTTCAAGCAAAGGTTGGATACACACTTTTCTTGGATGCTTTAGGATGCTTAGGGCTGATCCTGCGTTGAGCAGGGGGTTGGACTAGATGGCCTGTATGGCCCCTTCCAACTCTATGATTCTATGATTATACCATGTTAAATATTAATTGCACTGCATTGCCTGGCCAATTATGACACTAACATAGATATCAGGCAGAACATAACTGCAAACACACTGATTTAACAAGACAAACATATGGATGCCAGTCTCCGGAACAAATATAGACTTATAGCTTAGAATGTGTGAGAAGGAATGACTGACCTACTGGTGACCTCCCTCCACCCAAGGGAGTGCATAATTTAGGACAATAGATTTCCCAGGAACTAGCAAAAAGGCACATCAGTTTTTCAGTCTCACTTCCCTGGCATCTATTCATCTTAAATCAGCAATACTTAACACCTTTTCCAAACCTGATAGCCTTCCCATCCAATAATTGAAGGGTATCCAGAATTATTTAATGCCTATAGTTCTCCTTAAGTAAGGCAACCATAACCACTGTCTATCTCCTGGGAAGCCATCAATATTTCTCACAGATCTTTGTCCATCAATGGAGATCCCATCAAATAATTGTTTTTGGATGAAAACCACCAGCATAACCTGGGGTAGCATTTTGACCTATATCAAGAAGTCTCCTGCCCCAGTTTAGGTGTGTTTGTTCTTCTATGGATAAGTCCCCCTTGCATGTAAGTTCCCTTCTTCCATGAATTGCTTGTCGTTTGCTGCTGAATCCATGGACCTCTCCATGTCTCCATGAATGTTGCTTTCCCCAAAAATACTCTCTCCCCATCTAGCCTCATTTTCTTAGCCTTGTGTGTGTATTTTTCAACGTTTCTCATATATTTGCTGTATCCCTTTATTTCCCCTTACAAATAAAAAACATTTTAGTTTAAGATCAGACTAGTTATTTTGAGTTTTTCTAAGAGAACAAGTCCTATAAATATTGGTAGAGATCCTGAGTTAACCTCTCACTATGTCTCCTTATGGTACATTCCCCAAATTAACTTTAGGAGACCTGCTATTTGGGTAACACCTAGGGCCTTTTCGCACAGGGATCTTTGTTGCAAATTGTTTGCGGAATGAAAAATCGCCATTTAAAATAGTGGAATTCGTCGTTATGCATACCTGCCTTTGTAGTGGAATCAGTTGCGTTTTTTAGCGTTTCCCACAGGCTTCCGGTCTCGGCAGAAATCGCTAGAAAGGAAGCGCTATTGCCAAGCTCGTCCCGCCCCTGGCCGTCAAGCAGCCAATGGGCAGCCGTTAGCATGCTCCCAAACAGCCCCTTTCCCTTTAAGAAAGGTTTTTTTAAAAAAAAAACGACCCATAGCAACGAATCTAGGTAGATTCGTTGCTACGGAGAGACCCATCCAGCTGCCTAATGTGAGCTGTCGTTTGATTGTATGATCGTTTGCACGCTGCCTCGAGTGATAAAAAAAAAATCCCCCCCCCCTCTCACGGGCCCGATTTTCGGCTGAATTTATTTGTAAAAAATAAAGGGACTTTATTTCAGCAAACGGGCTTTTCAGTGGTTTGTGCTTAGTGACTAAAGGTGAAGGACTATAGCCAGGGAAGCCTCTAAACAGAAAGAGGCTCGCCGGTGCGTTTATCCCCGCTCGCTCGGAGAAAAAAAAATGGCGATCGCTTTGCCGGAAGTTTGGAGGAGAGAGCCAGGGGGAGGGACTTTGAAGAACCAGCAACAATGGTAACGCACAGGTCTTTAGCGCGACTGTTGCAGATTGGTTGCAGGAGTGTATCGCTATCCGGAGGGTGAATCCACTTTTCTGGATTCCCCTGAAAGCGCCACAACGAGGCGCTTTTTGCTGATTGGTTTCAGGATTGTTGCAGATTGTCTACGACGTCGTGGGTTATGGCAAATTAGTAGCGTTTCCAAATAGCAACCATTGTGCTACTTTGAAGCCGTGCGAAATGGCCCCTAGAGGTTGGCAACCCTAGATAGAGAAGGTGTTTGCTCATTTAGAGGAGACACAGAAAAAGAATACAAACTCATTAAAGTGTGCTTTATTTTAGAAGAATGTCCTTTGGTTTTTTATTTTTAAAGTTTTGTAGGAATTCATTGAAGAGAACAATTCAGTTTAGGGTGGGCCTGTTTAATGTTTGTATTGGAGTGCCATGTTACAGAACTGTTTGTGTTAAATGGGCTGAAACAGATGATATGCCTAAAAGAAAGCAATGGGGTTCCACTTTCATATCTATGTTATTTATTTTTAAAGATCGCAAAAATATTAGGTTTTTACTCATCTGACAGTAGCTTGTGCTCAGCAATATGTGGCTCACAGGAATTGGGTTGGCTAGTCATCAGTATCTACATGAAGCCAGCTCCAAGGGTGACCTTACATTTCAGCCTCTGAACGGGTCACAACAACAATTTGGCTTTAGCTGTTTTCATTGTGTACAGGAATGTTTCAAATGTTCAGATGTTAATCTTCTACATTGTATTTCAGTTATAAAAGTACTCAATAGTTACTTCTATTAATTAGATATTATTTGTGTATATTTAATGTTAGGTTTTGTTTTGTTTCCAACTGTGAGCCACTGTATCTTCACCCATATCTTGCCCCAGTAATCCAGTTTGGAGAGATCATTTCAGAGATTCTAACAATCCACTTTCATTTTCACCATACTGTTTGTTTGTTTGTTTGTTTATTAGATTTTTATACTGCCCTTCCATATGGCTTAGAGCAGTTTACATATAACATCACGGGGGATACCTGGAACAACCTAACATATAACATAGTCAAATGCAACAGTAATAATCTAACAGTGGTTCTGAATAGCACAATTTCAGTGATCTTAAAGAACAACAATACAACAGGAACAGTAACTTAGCTAAGGCCCCCAGAGAGGTCAGACTGGTTCAGGCCATGGAGGGGACATGTTATCTGCAAATATGTCCATTTCACTGGTCACCTCAAATTGCAGATCTTTAATGACCAAATGAAAAAACACTGGTCTCAACGCTGTGGAATCTTGCTGTATTTCATTCAGTGCTAAAACTGCCATTTATTTCTGCCCTGTACTACCTGTTGTTTAGCTCATTTCTAAACCACAAGAGAACACTAGGTACCAAAAGCAAAACAAGTATAAGCATTCAACTCTCCCCACATTCTAGGATATACCCAAATCAAGTCTGGAATCTGGAAATTGTTTTTTTGGTAACCTATGATTGCTTTTACTGCTTATATTTTTAATAACCACATGACCATAATCTGCCTGGACCTTTTTTGGAAAGGTATAACAGAATTTTAATAAAATCTTTGTTAGTCTTAAAGGTGCTACTGGACTCTGATTATATTGTGCTACTTCAGACCAACATGGCTACCCATTTGAATCTATCGGAATTTTAATGTTAGTAATTTTAATGTTAGTATAGTTTTAAAAAATTAATATGTGTTGCTCTGTACGTTTTTCCTGTGGAGAGGTGCTGAGCTTCTATTGGCTTCTCACATTCACACTCTTCTCCTGTCCCTTGTTCCCACTGGTGATGTCCTGAAAGTAGTGCTAGATTTTAGGATTGCCAGTTCCAGACTATGAAAGACCTGGAGATTTGGAAGACAAGCCTGAGAAGGGCAGGGTTTGGGGAGGGGAGGAACTTCAACAGGGTATAATGTCCTAGAGTTCAGTAGTAGCCATTTTCTCCAGGGGAACTGATCTTGGTCACCTGCAGATAAGTTGTAGTAGTGAGACATCCCCAGCTACCACCTGGAGGTTGGCAACCCTATGTGAATGTCTCTTTTAGGGCCCATAATACCTGCATGGTGTCATCTCTCTCATTTACTTTAAGTCCTTTGTCAAAACTCACCTTTTTTTCAGGAAGCCTTTGTCACAGTGCCTTTGTTTTCCCTCCTACAGAAACAAACCCCTAGAAAGAGCAGGCCAGACACACCTGTGGATGCTGTTGATGAAGTTGGGGAGCCAGCAAAGAAGACGTTGCAAAAAAGCATCTTGCCAAAAGGCAGCATGGGCCAGGATTCTTGGGGGGGGGGGCACGCTGGCGGCTTTATAAGCAGCCGCATGCTCAGCCAGGCCTCTTTTGCCATGTGATGCCTACGGAAGCTACCCACCCTCCCGCCCCTTGGTTTATGGCTGAGGACAGGATGGCAAATTGTTAATGGGCACAGCAGTTGTGGTTGGTTTGGGTTGAGTTTAATCAAGTTCAATTTGTCACAGCTCGCGAGTTGGCAGGGGACAGAGCCTGTTTGGAGAGGAGTCAGTCTTTTGTGACCAACTCCCCAAAATAAGGGGTGGTGATCTGCGAGCAGGCTGACCTCGCTGGGAAGGCTAGGGGGCTTGCAGGGCAGGGTGGCCAGGGATGGAATCCGAGGCAATTTGTGCCCCCTTGGCATCCCAGGTGGACACTTCCCTGGTTAGGGGCTACAGCGGCATGGGGGACCTGCATTCCCAGCTGGGAATGGGTGCAAGATCCAGGGGACCTGCTGTAATGGGGAATAGTAACTAGATGGCTTTGGATTGGCTCTTAATCCCTTGCCAAGATAGCATACCCCATGTTTGGTTAATAAAGAACTGTGCCCTGTTATGCCAACAATGGTTGTCCCTGTCTTATTAAGCATATAGTTGTCCCTGTGCTATATGTGCAAGTCAATATATAATGGAAATTAAAGCTGATTCTTCTGTTTATTGGCACCCACCTCCTTCCCCTGCCATTGTCATTTCTCTTACCTCAAAACTGAGAGCATAAACTCTTAGGGACTTGGAGGCCTGCCTTCTTATATTTTGTGAATATTTCACACACTGAAGGCATTATATAAATGGTCAACAAAAATACAGTTCCACTATGACACTTGTTAGCATTGTAGAAATAAAGTACTTTCTTAGTTATGTTCTGAAGTAAGACTGCTAAATACAGTGGATTAGCTGAAATACCAATGTTCATATTCCTCAAAATGATGCTTAAAATCAATGCAATGTTTTTGATTCATGCCATGTGGGGTTCAAGCTCATCTTTTTGGGATGTGTTTACCTCAGAAACATTCTGATGTAGTGTTAGGAGTTTAAAAAATTCTTTAAAAAACAAAATTCCTTCTCCTTGTTTTCTAGTTTACAACTTGGCTGCCTGAGGCAAAATTTCATCAGTAACTTTCCAAGGTTACAGAGTCAGTCAGTTGCTTTTGGGTTGGAATTCAAATTGCCTTTGCCTTCAGTTATTAGATGGTTTGAGCCCTGCTGCTGCCTGCAATGACTACAGTATAAGAAAATGAAAAACAATCTACATTTATGTCAAATTTTAAATCACGAACAGCAGATCCCTGGTCTATTAGATTTCAGCATGCATCCTTAATTTTATCTGTTTGATTTTGATTTATAGACTGTCACACATGAGTAGCTCTGCATGGGTTTCAGCAAATTGTTTAACAAAATTCGGGAGATCAGAATTGCATTGGAATTTCTTCAAAAATTAAAATCAAAGCAAGATTGTTGGTTTGTGCTCAGCCTAACAAAATGTGAGGAATGCTGAGGGAAGACCAAACATTTTCAATAACACAACATTTCTAAAGGGTCCCTACTGCTGTATTTCATGTTCAGTGACATAAATTACATTCTTAGCAGTAAAAGGAAAATGCCCCAAAGGATCTTTCTTTTCCCAGTGAACATATAAACTTTCAGTGCTATTATTTTTTAATGGGCTTAATACCCCCTTCTACTGAACTATAATTGGAATGGAAAGTTGGATTATCACAATTTAAATGGGTGATCTCTGCATACTCTGATGCAGAGAAACTGAATCCATTTGGATGATAAGCATCATTTTATCTATTGTGAAAATAATCCTTTCCTCTATAATACCCAGGTTACTCAGGCAGTTACTTTTCTTTAAACTCTTTTGATAAAAAGCCTCTAAAAAGTAACAACATGATTTTGATATCACCATGCTGTATTCCCAAAGTTCAAATCTGGGGTCAGAAGTGTCCAGCAATTAGTGGGATACTTTGTTGCCATTATTTTCTTGATTTTGAGGTAGAACAGCATTTCTCAACTATTAGACTTTTCAGATCTTGTAACAAGGCGTATCCTACATGAAAGGAAGATTCCTAAGAAATGTGGATTCTCTTAGCAGTGCTGTAGTTAGAAAGTAAAAGCGAAACCTACTGAACAAAGTTAATTACTGTTCTCATGACAATAGCGGAAATAGTTCTGCTGTTGGTGCTAATTAAGCCTTGATGGGCAGCATAGTTTCAACTATATCAACATTGCCTTTCCAAAAGTAAAACGAAAGGAACTTTTAGGAGTAATTAGAGCAGAGAAACAAAAATAGGTTGACCTTGGTTATTCTATTGCAATGACTTCCAGACCAACAGCTGTTAGACCAGGTCTTCAGCAGGGTGGCCTTGAGTTGGATAGCTCAGGCTTGCCAGATTTTGCTGGATTTTGGAAGCAAATACTTTGGCTAGTGTTTGGAAAGGAACCCACCACAGAATACCAGTGTTGTGATCCAGAGGCAAGCAATGGCAAACCACCTCTGAATATCTCCTTGAAAACCCTATGAGGTCACCATAAATCACCTGTGACTTGATAGCAACAACAACAAACCACTGGATGGCTTATTTAGTTCAAACATTTGTATCTTATTTTACTGGACCAGCTTTTGTGTAGTTGCTGCCGTTGAACTATACTAGGCCTGAGTGAGTCATGGAACTTGTGTTGTATCAAGTCACCTAGTGGTTGCTGCTGGGCCAAGCCCCAATGACTCCTTCTTCAAAAGTCAAAACAGCCCTGTAAAGGGCCCTGCCCTCTCTTTTTTTACTGACATAAACCAGCACTTGAACTATCAATATGGTTATGGTTGCTTAGCAATGACCATAGACAGCATTAGTGTTTTAGAGCAACAGGAGCCACTTCTATTATTTAGGGGCTTTTAATCAGTATATATCTTTAGATTTCATATTTCTCTGCAAACCTGAGGCTTTCCTGAGGTTTGGAGAAAGATCTTTCTTGCCTTTGCATGGCTCCAGTCTCCAGATTTAAGTACCCACAGATTTGGACATGTTGTGAATGAGATATATCAATTTAGCTCAAGGGGAACAAGTATGAATGATTTTGATAGTCTCAGCATTTAGGTGCTAGCAGTTATGAGGATCATAACTAGCTAGACCAATGATGGTGAGTGGGGGGGGGGTTGGGACAATGTTGGAGAGGGTGAAAACATATGGTTGTACTGGCCCTCGGAGGCATAGGTAATTATTCTTCACTGCCAAACTCCATAAGAAATCAGATAGGAAGACATTTGAGTTTACAACCACATGATAGCTTTCATGAAATATTTAATGGCCATGTCAGATAAATTAGATCTCTGTCTCTGCATAATGCAATCAAAAAAGAATAGTATGGTTAATTATTTACACAGCACAGCTGATGCCATTTTTCTCTATCAGTTTTTCTCAATGGTGTTTGGTTCAGATCATTAAAAGTTGGGAAGTATGAAGTAAGCAAAAACTTTCTGAGTGCCCTGTATCAATTGTGAGCCTGACATTCAAGAATTAGCTCACTGCAGAGAGTACAAGGGGGAATTAGGAGGAAATAATTAAGGGAGCTGCAAAAGCTAACTTTAATTTCCTAACGGGAATCAAGTGAACTTCAACGCTAAGGTATAGCAATGTACCCTTATGGCTAGCTCTTGGCAGCATTATCTCAATTTGAGATACTTCAGAGGATCCATTAAGCTGCAGGCTGAGAGGAAAAAGAACGCATGGAGGCACCCAGCTAAGTGAACAAGTGAACAAGCACTGTGGGAGTTGTAATTATAATTCCACTTTTATATATTAACAACTAACTTAACCTAAATAACCATTTAAGAGGGGGGGTATTCTTTTTTCTTTTAACTATGTAAGGATTTAGAACTCTGCTAGCAGCCTGAAGGCTCAGGCAGCATTCAATTACACTTAATTCTATTTGTTAAACAAATGCATACTAGGGAGGTGTGTATGCCTTTAGATAAGCGCCAAATTGCCCGTACTGGGCCAATTTAAACCTCACTTCTGAATTCCCCATCTGTTTTCCAAACAGCCATGCAGATTGCTCCTGTCAGTTGCCAGCTACAGCTCCCTACCTGCTCCCTGGCATCCTTTGCTCTTCTCTAAGGTCCTTTGCTCTTCTCTCTGAAACTTACATTTCATGGCAGGTGCTGTTTCAGAATTCCTGTACATGCCATGTAGCGTATTTGTTTAGATATCAATGCCATTTAAACATACCAAGCACCCAACACATGGTGGGGCACTGGAAAAATGGCAGCTGCAGCATGCAAATCTGGCTTTCATATCATGGTGGGCTCAGGGACTGTGCAAAGTTATGGAGGGAGCCTAGGCCAACCCAATCTCATCAAATCTCAGAAGCTAAGCAGGGTTAGCCCTGAATAGTATTTGGATGGGAGTCCTTCAAAGGTCATGACACAGAGGCAGCCAATGGCAAACTACCTCTGAATGTCTCTTGCTTTGAAAACCCTATGGGATTGTCATAAATCAGCTGTAATTTGATGGCACTTTCACAAATATCCACATTAAATATTTTGCTCTGTATTTAATCTGTTTCCACTGCACACCATGCTGAATCTGTTTCCAAAGTTGATTCCACACTACAAGCTTCCCTCTGTTTTTTTCCCCTCCACAGTTTTATTATGCTTTCTAACCGGGCTTTTTTGTATAAATTGGGACTAGTGAATGATAACTTTTCTCCCTTAGTGCTTTCATCCCTACTGAGTCTGCACAGTAGTGCTCCTATTCTGCTCCACATAAGTACAACATTTCAGCACAGCCCCCCTAATCTCGGCCCGACTGAGGTGGTGGGCCAACAACTCATGATCAACCACATCAAATGTAGCCAATAGATCTAAATGGACGGGGATGGCCGAACCGCCCCGGTACAGCTGGTGCCAGATATCACACGTCAGGGTGACCAACTCAGTCTTCACCCCATGGCCAGGATAAAAGCCAGACTGGTATGGATCTAGGGCTGAATTTTCTTCCAAAAATGTCAGGAGCTGGTCTGCTGCAGCCCACTCATCTACCTTTCCCAGAAATGAAAGCTGTGAGAACAGGCAGTAGCTGGTGGGGTCCCATTGGTCCAGTGATGGTTTTTTCAAGAGAGGGTGCACCACTGCCCTCTTAAGCCCATCAGGAAACTCACCCAATGACAGTGAGAGGTTCACAATCTCCCTCAAGGGGTGTCCTGTCCACTGGTTGCCCAATTTGAGCAATCAAGATGGGAGGGATCTAAGGGGCAAGTAGTCGCCCTCACTGATCCCAGTAATTTGTCCACTTCAGTTAATGAGTGCCAACTGAAGCATCAAACACTAACCCCCACGATGGCCATGGAGCTTCCAGTTCGCAATCTGTATCAAATGTGGCAGGTAGATCCTGGTGGGGCAACAAGATTTTGTATGCAAAATAGTTTCCTAAAACCGCATAGCACAAATCCATCCAAATTGACTAATATTTTGGTAACCTTCCTCGAGGGCAGTAAGAGAACTAATTATCCTAAATAGTTTCAATACAATACAATACCTTTATTGGCATAAAGCAGATTAGCAGGATAAGCAAAGTTAGTCAAGGAATGTCAGACAGTTTAAGTTTAAAAACTGAGGACAGAAATTCAGCCATAATAAAAGTAACGTCGGCATCCTTATCACTTAGTAAAAATTGGCAAATCAGGTCTCTTGAATGGTTTCTCCGTTTTGGTATAAGAGGTATAATATGCCTTCTCTGTTCAGTGAACAAGGGACAATCCAGTAAGATATGTTGGATGGTGTCAGGAGAACTTGATTCACAGGTGCATGGTTTGTTTTCAAAGGGGATCTTGGCAAATCTCCCTTGTAATACTTTGGATGGAAAGGCGTTAAGCCGAGCAAGCGAAAACGCTCTGCGATGGAGGGGATTTGCCAAGTTATGGAAATAGGCCGGCATTATCCCGTGCTTCACTTGGAGACCAAGCGCACGGGGAGAGCAAATTGCTGGCACAGTGGGATGGGTTTTTTGAAATTCCTGATCAAGTAGCCTTTGTTTAATTTGGTACATAATGGAAGATTCATTCAGAGATAAGATGTAATCGTAATCAATGCCAATTTGTTGAAGTGTAGTCAGGATGGTAGAGAACCATTTAAATTTAAAAGTGTCTCTCAGTAAACAGGCCAATAGACTATTTGGTCGAACCCTAAAATGAAGTTTTAGCCAGTATTTAAAGGTGAAAATCCAGGCCTTAGTTTCAAGAAGATTGTGTCCAGTTTCAAGACATAAAGAAGAGTAAGGGACGCAATTTGGAGTTCTCAAAATCTGCCGGAGAAAGGCAGACTGTAACTATGTTTTTGTTAAAACCTGAGATCCACAGAGGGATACCATATAAAATTTGCGGAAGAATTTTAGAGTCAAACACACGACAGGCAGCTGGGACAAACTGATTGCCTTTAAGGAAGAAAAAACGGTTTAGATGGGTAATGGAACAGTTAGCCTGCAAAGTAATCCTATTTCTGTGTTTGGTCCAGTGCAAGTTATGTTGGAAGGTGATTCCTAAGTATTTGAAATATTTGACCTGCTCGATTTTATGACCACCAATGCGCCAATTTAAGGGAGTCCACTTCTGTGCAAAGACCATCACTTTGGTTTTTTTGAAGTTTATCGATAGGTCATTGAGTTGGCAATATTCGTGGAAAGAATTCAGATATCTATTCAGACCAATTCTGGAATGGGAAAGCAAAATGGTGTCATCAGCATACAGAAGAAGTGGGATTGGCCGTTTATCTAGTTTGGGTGGATGACCATTTATGAGTCTTAGGGTTTTTGGAAGATCATGTAAAAAGAGGTTGAATAAGTGAGGACGCAGCCTTGTTTAACTCCTCTCAGGATGGGGATTTGATTAGTTAAATTACTCTTTTCAGTACATTTAACCTGACAGGTATTGTTGGAGTGGAGGTTCATAAGAAGTAGTAATAGGCGCGAATCAATATTAAGGCCTTGCAATTTTCTCCATAGTAAACCTAAATAGTTGTATTGGGCAGGAGCCAGCACATGTGATTTCTGTGGTGTAGACGTCATGCTTTGCCACTTTCCATAAGCGTGCAATGAAATGTCCTTGCTGCCTCATTGTGAGTCTTCGCGACACTCACTCTAGCCATCTCACTTTAGCCATCTCACATGGGGCTTTATTGTATACCTCCATGGGACGGCAATTGCTATAAGTGGTGGTATATAAATAAAAATCAAACAAATAAATAAATAATTGATCTTATAGTTGTTGGAAATTAGCTTTAGTTCCATATTGGAGACTAAGATCTGATATCTATTCCTTCTCTGTATTACAAAATGCCATCTGCTATTTAACCATTTATCTATAGTGGAATACAGAACCGCTCAAATAAGCTAAACCAAAAGAAGCCTGCAGAAAGCCCTGGAATATTTAGATTAAGATTCTGAGTTGCTGTATCTTTACAACCTTGATAGAACAATATTGGGTACAGATTGATGCCAGAAGTAGAGAGTTGTTTGAAGGATGAATTCTGACCTAGAGATCCTGCCACATCAGAGGTATGAGATCAGGGCTCTAGGGCTGGCCTGGAGACTTTGGGGGTGGGCCTGGAGAGGACTCTGAAGGAGTGGCATTATTGCATTATTATTGCACTAGGGGCAAAGCCCGTTGTCTCCAAGAATACAACGTGTGCTCGAGCTTGGCAGTGGGAAGAGGAAGGGGAGGAGTTGTCCAGTCTGTAAGGGCATGGGGTTGTCATGTATGTTGTGTGGGAGGTTGTGGTGGCATGGTGGCAAATGAGGGCATGGGTGTGGAGATATGGGTGTCAAGAACCTGTGGTGTGGAATGTTCGTTGATTGTGGGAGAGGACTGACCTTTGGGAATTTTGGCATAGTGGTTACAGATGAGCTTTCCAGAGCCATGTCCTCAGATATGTGAAGGGAAAATCAGACTGGAGACTCTTCCTAGGGGAAGATTACATGGCAACCAATTCCCCCCAGTTCTGCGTCATTTCCCTTCTTGTGTGAATTAGGCCACATTCACAGAAATGCCCCTCTGCCCTAATACACATAGGGTAGTCACAGTACACAGGTGTCCACCCTGTTCCTTCTGTCTCCCATATTTTCACTGTTGGTAAAATGTTATGTGCCCACATGCTTCTTTCATGGTTGCTCCTTAGAAGAACGGATTTTTGTACCCTATTGCTTACTACCCAAAGGAGTCTCAAAGTGGTTTACAAACACTTTTTCCATTTGTCTTTCCACAATAGTCAACCTGTGAGGTATGTAGGGTTGTGAGAGATCTGAGAGAACTGGGAATGGGCTGCAGTGACCCAGCAGGCCTCAGGTGTCTCAAAGCATTTTCCAATCGTCTTCCCCTTCTCTCCCCATAGCAGACTCCCCATGAGGGAGGTGGGGTAGCGAGCCTCACAGGGAAGCTGGCAACCCTAAGAGGAAGACTGTCTGTGCACAGCAGTCTTGACCTTAGTAAGGTTTTTAATACTGTTTTTTTTATTTGCCAGGCCAAGGTTATTTGCCAGTTACTATTTCAGTTACGATGTGTCTCCAGACATTTACTTGTTCTCTATTTAGTTTCAGGCTGTAAATATTTATTTAGATCTTCCTGCAGTTTCCAGACTCACAGGACTGATGCTGGTCTGCCTGTCTGCGCCCCAGAATACAAACAGTTGCTGGTAAGGGCTGGCCATAACCCATAGGCCAGGAGGGACACTCCTGCACCACTCCCTACCAACTGCAGGCAAAAATGGCTCATTTGAAGGCTGGACTCTGAGGCATTGTACGATTTTGAAGTCCCACCTCCAAACCTCCAGGAATATTTTCAACCCAGGGGTAGCCAACCTACAGGTGTGGCCTGGAGATCTCCTGGAATTACAGCTCACCTGTAGAGTATAAAGATTAGCCCCCCCCCAGGCAGAAAGGGCTACTTTGGACAGGGTTGTGGTAGAGAAGAAACATTTAAGGCTTCCCACACAGGTTGTTGTTGAATTGAAAGACTTGAGGCCTACTGCACAGGGTTGTTGTGCAGATGAAACAGGAGACAAAAGAGCCAGTTTCCTCTGCAGAATAACACTGTGCAGTGGCCTCAAATCTGCAGAGAGTTGCAAAGAAGAAAGACACATGGCTTGGCTATATCTAACCTCCATGAAGAGCAGTATTTTAAGTGAGAAGGGGCTTTTCTGTGGCCTCCCTGTCAGGCAACTGTTTGGCAGAAGGGGAAAGTCCCCCCCTCAAAAGGAAGGCCCTCAGGCTACCCTGCGTTGCTCTTGGAAAGGCCTCCCTCCCCTCAGTCAGGGGCTGTCAGAGGCTCCTTCGCAGCAGGCCTGAAGGGGGGGAGGGGGAGCACTCTGCAGCCTCCTGCCAGCTCTGTCAGGGTTCTGAGGCAATTTGCAGTTGGACATGACAGTTAGGACAGCCTTGGGGTGAAAAGGGCTGGCACAGCCTGTCCTAGCCTCTGTTCTCATCCCCCTTGGCAGCCCTGCTGACCTCCTCTCCCTTTGGTGGTCAGGAGCAGACTGGCAGCCAGACTGGGCTGGGTGAATGGAATTTTGGTCTGTCCTGGTGAGGGGCCAATAGGAAGGCACTTTACATGCCTCCCCATTGGCTGCTTGGCCCTGGATGGACACTCGGAGGGCCCAATCAGGAGCTGCTTCGCGGCTCCTGATTGGGCCCTCTAAGTTTTTATCCTGGACAGGGCCCGCCCTAACTCCTCCCCAGGTGGCCTTACTCTTTTATTTAATAGGACCCTGTCCTATTTAAAAATTGGTCCATGCCTCTAAGCCAATGCTATGAGGTAGTCATAAATCATATGCAACCCTCTATTCTGTACACGGGTTTTGGTGAACATGAATTCCCTGTGATTTTATTTTTGCTGCAGCTAAAATAAAATAAACATTAAAAGGTTTTCCAGTCTGGCATGTTTTGGGGTAACTCACACTCCTGCTTGGCCCAGGGCCAACAATGGCAGGGAAAAGTTGACTTGAAATAGGACAGGATAATGTGCCCATATACACTGATATACTGGTCTTTCCAAAGCTATAGTGAGGTTTCTTTAAAAACTGAGGGAGAACAGAAACCTCTTAGAAGAAATGGGAAAAGAGGTGTGTGGGCAGAAAAAGGCCAGGATTCTGGGAAATACAGCAAACTTTTATGGCCAGGATTTTGGGAAATACAGCAAACTCTACAGACCCAGAAAACAAATAAACAATCTCCCCAATAAAATCCCCAATAATATTCGGGAAGCATTTTGCTTTGAAAACTTTGGCACAAAGTTGGCCTGAAAAATACAGAGAAAAGCAGTCTTGGACTGGCATAGCAGTGAAAGGTATGCGATGATATGCGTTAGGTCAGAGAAAGATTGATGTTATTAAGAAGCCAATCTGGAGCAATAAGTCCATGTGGAAATGCCCCTCTGCCTTTTCCCTGTGCTTTAATCCATATCCTCTGTGTGTACTCTGTGAGCCAGTTTGCAGTAAACAGTCATGAGTCACATAGAGTAATAGTACTATGAATCCCAGAGGTGCAGTGCACCCTTAGGTAGAATGCAAAATATGCACATTTTGATCCATGTTTCTGATGGGATAGTGTCCCCATAAGGAACATTGCTTGGAGCAACAAAAAGAAAGATTGAACCAACAGATCCTTTTTTCAGGTTCCTCTCTGATAATATGCCTCAAAGGTACAGACAATCTTGTTGCTTATTATAGCCCAGTTCAAATGTGCATTCTGGAATAGCTCAAGTTCTTCTTCACTGCATATTAGGGGTGCTATAAACACAGTGTATGGTTGAATGTGCCATATTTGAAGGTGCTGATCATATGTGAGATGATCACCTGATCTGTTCGCTTCATACCAAACCATGAACCCATTGCATTAAACTTTGCTTGGGGAAGGCTGAAACACAATGAAGTTAGAGATCTGAATCTTCAAACTTGGTGTAGTAAAGAGTGGCAACCTCTAATCTGGACAACCAAGTTTGATTCCTGGCTTCCTCCACATGGAGCCGTCTGGGTGATCTTGGGCCAGTCACAGTTCTCTCAGCTCTCTCAGCCTCAACTACCTCAAAAGGTGTCTGTTGTGGGGAGAGGAAAGGGAAGGAGATTGTAAACAACTTTGAGACTGAGTTGTAAATAACTTTGAGACTCCTGGGAGCCAGTTTGGTGTAGTGGTTAGGAGTGCGGACTTCTAATCTGGCATGCCAGGTTCGATTCCACACTCCCCCACATGCAACCAGTTGGGTGACCTTGGGCTTGCCACAGCACTGATAAAACTGTTCTGACCAGGCAGTGATATCAGGGCTCTCTCAGCCTCACCCACCCCACAGGGTGTCTGTTGTGGGGAGAGGAATGGGAAGGTGACTGTAAGCCGCTTTGAGCCTCCTTTGGGTAGGGAAAAGCGGCATATAAGAACCAACTCTTTTTCTTCTTCTTCCTTTCGGTAGTAAAAAGTAGGATACAAAAACTCAGCTCTTCTTCTTCTGTAACTTTGCTATGTTTCGGCCTTCTTCAAACACATTTTTTTAAGGAGGGAGGATCAGAAGTTCCCTCCTAATTCAGCTGAGAGTGGGTTTTTAAATTCCCTACTTTGATAGGAGATCTTCTGTGATAAAAACAGATCTTCATATTATAATTATAATTTATTTTTTTATATTTCTATATCCTCCTCCCTTTTGGGTCAGGGCAGTTTACATATAATGAGCGGAAGTACATATTTAAGAAGTACAAGATAATTCATAAATTCAAGGAAACAACAGTAACAGAGATTATAACTGGTAATAATGGTGTGTGTATAACATCTAGGTGTAAACTGCACGGAGCTTTTATTCCAACCCCAGGTCGATTCAGTCTCTGCCCTCTACACAGAATGCCATTTCCGTTTGGATTTGGGGCAATTTAAATTTTCCTTCTGCAGCAAGAAGGATTGATCCGGAGTGACCCTACCTTTATTGTGCGATATCTTGGAGTGCTTTTAATGCTCAATATATTTTAAAATCACATTGTTTTGAATATGGGCTCTCCTCCGTGGTAGGGAACCCGTGATTGGCTACAGGTGGTCATGTGACAAGTTTGCCTTAAAAGAGAAGCCCCTAATTTCTCTCAACTTCTGCTGGTCTTGGATTTTTTTCCCTGCCTTCTTCGGTCCTCTTACCCTCCCCGCCTTCAAGAAAAGAAAGGATTTTTTCCTCCCTCCTCTGACTTCTTGGATCCACTCCCTCCTTTAAGAAAACAAAGAAAGACTCTCCATTTGCCTCCCCCCCCTCTTCTGAGCCTCCCTACCCATGTGCAGAACACTTTCCTGTTTCAATGGGGGGGGGGGAGGAAGACTCGAGTTCAAAGCGATCTGAATTCAACAGGATTGACAATGGAATAAACAAAGTAAGTGCAGACTCTGCCCTAGTTAACTTGCTAACTGTACAACAATGAGTTAATTTGCTAACTGTGCAACAATGATTCCATGGTATGGATTCAGTATATTGACAGTTTTTTTTTCTTCTGTTTCTGGGGACCCAGTAGATATTGTTGTTTTGGTTGGACTCAACCAAATGCCTTGTGGAAGAGCTCCATTTTACAGGCCCTGCAGAATTGTGGAAGATCAGGCAGGGCCCTCTGTGGTTTCCCATGGAGAAAATGGCATCTTTGGAGGGTAGAATATATGGTATCATACCCTGTTGATGTCTTTCCCCCCTCCAAACTCTGCCTTCCCCAAGTTCCATCCCCAAATCTCCTAGTATTTTTGAGTGGGAGTTGACAACCCTACCCCCTACCAAAACTGCTGTATTTTGGGAAGGCTGAAGCACAACAAAGTTAATGATCTGAAGCCTCTGTTCAGCAGGCATTTGCATCATAGGAACACACAAGTGCCAGTTGTCCTGTAGGGTTAGTAAGGAGTTCAGTGAAGCAACCAGTTGAACAGTGACAAATTCACAACCTATTGAAACAACTGTTGGTAAATTAGATCCCTACTCATGGCTAGCAAACAGGATGTGAGACAAACTGATGACCATCCCTCCTCCTGGCAGTTTGCAGTGTGTGGTGGACCCTTTGTGTGAGCATCTGACCTCTATCCAGTCCGTGTGATATGATTTTTTCCTCTCTCTGCTTTTTTGCAGGAGAAATTTGCCATTCTATTTCATGCTGCAGCCTATTTGTGAGATGCAGGAGAAGGGCTTGTGTTTGTAGTACTTTAGATGCTGCTTGGTATTGCTATGGATGAATTATGAACTGGAGTGGAGTCAAATGTGTTTTGAAGGCAGTGGCATTAGTTACAACAGCCTGCCCTTAACAGAATGAGTTTGCTAAGCATATTGTCCATGCAGGAATACGTCAAAGAGAAGCCATCAACATACCCATTTGTTTAAGAACTCACCCATGGCTGTATGAATTATGATACAGATCTCCTGCAGTCATTGAAATGATATATCAAGCACTGGCTTGACGCTGACAAAGAGCATGAGACTTGAGGAATTGCTAGATACATAATTCACAAAGAAGGACTGGGATGGGGGAATGTACCTCAGATCTCTCTCTTGCAATTAGCACACTCCCATTCTGCTGTTCCATGAATGATTGCAAAAAAATAATTCTAAACTGGGGAAAACCCCGGCTGCTTTTCAAAAAAAGAAAATGAGGAAGAAAGAAAGAAGCAGGAATCTGAACAAGATTCATGCATCCATACAGGACAAAGAGTATCATATTGAACCACCGCCTAAAGATAACTGGGCATTGTAAAATCTTTTTGTATCTTTTTTTTTTGAGGAATTGTTAAAAAGCCAGCTCATGTCGATTATTGTTTATATTTCAAAAATGACATCCATGATAGAAATTAAATAGGTAGTACACTGAAGGTATGGCTCCCATAAGTTAAGCAGGAGCTAGTCACTAAGTCTATTTTGCTCCTGTGTGCATAGATGTGTTTGGATCAGCTCCAACATACCTTGGGTAAGAAACATCTTGCAGCCCTGAGCCTTCATAGGAAAGCTTCTTGGAATTATAGATTAATACTGTAAAGTTTCCCCACCCGGTGCCTGTCAGGTTACTCTTCTGCGTTTCTTGGGTAAACAGTTAGCAAGCTGAACAAGGCACAACTCTGCTGGGGATTTGTTTTGTATAAGGGAAGCCCACCCTGCCCTGTAGGGACCATTTACTATTCCCCAACTCGCTTATGGGTTTGGTGAGAAAGTCCCTTTTGATACCAAGAGAGCCATTCTTCTTCTTCTTCTTCTTCTTCTTCTTCTTCTTCTTCTTCTTCTTCTTCTTCTTCTTCTTCTTCTTCTTCTTCTTCTTCTTCTTCTTCTTGTTTGGTAAGCTCGGCACAACAAGACTCATGGGTAAGAATCAAAACATTCTCTTTTTCTTAAATGATACAAAGCTTTTGTTCTACTGTCAGCATCTCAAGAAGGTACACAGGATGCAGAAATGAGAGTGCAGTTTCTACACAAATCCAGAAAGAAAGCAAGAACAGTTCCTTTTCGATTACAGATCCAGGTTGGGAAACACCTGGAGATTTAGGGATAAAGCTGCAGAGTATAGGGACCCCAGTGGGACACAATGTCTTCCAAAGCTGCCATTTTTTCCAGAGGAACTGATCTCTAGTTTGGAGATCAGCTGTAAGCCCAGGGGATCGTCAGGTCTCACCTGTAGACTGGCATCCCAAATTCCCACCCTCCCCAAGTGCATTGATGTTCCCAGCTCAATCTGAGCTCTGAAATCCTGACCTCTGAAACCTGACAGAAAGAAGCAGCCAGTGGTTAGATGCTAGTCACATCAGAGGAATCGAATTATTTCAAAGCAGGATGCATCCTTGATACAGGAGGGGTGGGATTTTCCCAGAACAGCTGCCTCTGTCATCCGATGATTCCCCTTCCTAGGATGATAGATTCAAGTGGGTAGCCATGTTGGTCTAAAGCAGCAGAACTTTGATGGTCTTAAAGTTGCCACTGCTCTCTACATTTATTTTTTCTAGGATGAAACAATTTTCCTTGTTCTTTATCTAAAACAATTACTCTATAACAGGCTTTCCCAACCAGGGTTTCGGGAAACCCTAGAGTTTCTTGATGGCCCTGGAAGGGTTTCCTGAATAAGTGGGAGTTAATTAATTTTTAATATAGTTTTTAAATTTGTTAAACATTTATCGGGTGATATGACCATATATGGTCATGTTGACCTGCCCCCCCAATGACCAGTGATGGGCCTGGAGGGGTCCCAGGTGGGCATGTTCACAGCTGTCCTACCCAATCATATGCTGCATGATCACACTACCTCTGGGGTTTCTAGAAGCCTGAAGAATATTTCAGCGGTTTCTCAATGGTAAAAAAGTTGAGAAAGGCTGCTCTATAAGGAAAGGGATATGTTGTATGAGAATGGGGTTAGTGTGGACAGGGCTCATAACTAGGGAAGGCAGCCTCCAGATCTGGAGATCTTTCAAAAATACAGAATTATATTCAGACCTCAGAGACCAATTCCCCTAGGACTTTCCCAGGCTAGATCTGGCAATCCTGTCCCCCTCTCCGCTTCACATGGTTTGGGGGAATCCTACAACCCTACTATGGTACTGCATTCATTTGGATGATTAGATGTTAACCACAGCCTCTTTGCTGTTATGCCACTGATGCTTAGTGGTTTAACTATATATCTTTAGAGATTACTCATAGTGAACAGAGAGATTTTGGTAGTAGGGTTAGTTTCTCCTGAAATCCAACCAACCGTTTCTTTCTCCCTTTAAAGAACTTTGGAATCTGTTTCAGAACAATTGAGTTTTGTTCAAAAGAAATGAAGGAAGAGCAGAAAGGGTTGTTCTGCAAAGTTTTAGAATTTCATGCTGGAGATAGTCAGAGGCAGGCAGTGTCTTTCCAAACCTCCCTGCCCTCTAACTAGAGCACCCTGTGGTGTATAACAGTAAAAAAAGATAAATACCCCTCCGCAAGGGCTGAAGTTACAAAGAGGTGCATAGAGGGATGCAAAGCCAAAACTACAAAGAGAAATTATTATTTTGAAAGAGAAATAGAGCATAAAAGAAATCTATGGATATATCTTTAAAAAGTGAATTTTGTAAAACAACATTGCATTTCCTAGGCCACATAACAACAATTCATTGTGACTAGCTGGAATGCCAACTGATGTTTAAAAATACCGGATCCCTCACTAGGGGCAATTGGGGTAAAGTCAAAATGGAATTTGTTGAGTTTCTGGTAGCGTTTGACAGATTGACAAAACATAGTTTTACTGGAAGAAAATAAGCAATATATCATCTGGATGGTAAATTATTCAGTTGGAGACTTACTTTGTAGTTTACATAACAATTCTAAGATTTACACGCATCTAAGTCCATAACAGTCAATGGGTTTGTAAGGCATGAAACTTAGTTTAGGATTATACTATTAATTTAATGTTAATTCTTTCTTTGAGCCTTCAAATCATAATTTGGCTGTCTGAAAACTTACCAAATTAGCAGTTCCAATTGGACTGTGAGTTTATGGAATGCTAAGGGCAAAACTAGATGTAATGATGGGAAATAAATAAATAGTATTTTAGAATATACCCATTTTAAGCCCCTTTCTAGCAGGGGTTTTTGATGGCCCTGGAATGGTTTCCTGAATGAGTAGATGTCAATTAATTGTTATATTTTTTAAGTTATTGGGTGATATGACCATATATGGTCATGTTGACTCACCCATCCCTCCAAAATGGCCACTGATGGGCCTGAAGGGGGTGGGAAGGGGAGGAAGTTGACATAGCTATGCTTCCAAACTGTATTTTGCATGATCACACCACTTTTGCAGTTTCTAAAAGTCTAAAGAATATTTCAGGGGTTTCTCAATGGAAAAAAAAAGCTTTAAAAGGATGTGTAATAGTAATACTGGACTTCTATATTTGAATAGCAATTTAAAGGATTATGATAAAACTGAAGAAAAGCATGTTTTCTTGAGATATTATCTAATTAAAATTACGGTGTTTAATTTTACAGCGATTAATTAATCATCAATTAATTAATTACATTTAAATAAATTTCCACATCAACGCAACTTCAAGATACTTGTTCAGGTATTCAAGGAAATCTTAATTACTTACCATTTGATAAACAGAATACTACTCAAAGAAAACCATTTTCAATATTCTGTTTTCATTTTCTATTCTGGTAGCATACCAAGAACAACAACAAAAAGCCTCAATAATACACCACCTCATAGTATCACTGATCAAATACCTGCATTAGTTAATTAACCTACCATTTAGACCAATTAACCATACAGCCCTAATTAAATTGTTGTTAATATGCAGACCTGTTGTGAAGGACTAGAAAATGAAGACAGTTGGCAGTATGGATGTGACAAAAAGGAGGACTTGGGGGGGAAATCTTTTTAATGTGTGCAGCAAGTCATCTGGATCCATAGAAAGTGTCACCATTGAACAGCTGAATGACAGTCAGGCCCAAGACTAAGCACAGAGAAAGATGACAACAATCCAGATGGTGGGCTGTGATCCAGAAATTCAGGACATTAGCTTAAATCACAAGGTTGTTAGAAGGTGAAAGTCAGGGATGCATTTGCTAAGATCTGATGGGAATGCAGATAATGAAGACTGGATTATCTGTAACGGGAGGAAATATAACTCTGTGGTGACTTGTTCTGTAATATGTAGCACTGGTGAACACACCATGTAGTGGGGACATCTCCATGTGAATGCCATGTAGGATGCAGAGAAGTATCAGGTTTGCCGGGCCTACTTGCTAAGGCTGTAATCTTAAAGTCACTTTCCTGGGAACAAGCCCCATTTGATGACATGTGACTGACTACCTTGTGAGTAAACCTGCTCTCTTAGGAAGTGCTTAGGAGAAGTCCTTATCTCTTCATTGTTTGCAACACTGGTGCAGTGGAAACAGAGACTGATTTCATTCATGCACATACAATGCAAGTTCTGTTTTATTGCCCACAGATTTTTTTGCAGGCCAATTCTTGTAGTGTGTCTCTGTGTATGCTGTTAATCTGATAAACAGATTGTAGCAATCAGAAGGGATCACAGTGAGCATACAGTGTATATGATATGATATACTAAGAATGTGGAAACCTGCCCCACAATGATGAACCTGTCACTTAACATTGTCTCACATATGGACACTTTTCCTTCTCTCTATGACTCACATATACATAGTGATGGGACAAGTATCAACAATAATATAGTGGGCACAGATATATAGTTGTAGCACTCTTTCTTGCTAGACCCTGCCTTGGTGTGGTAATATAGCCAAACTCTGACCGAGGTAGGTTCAAGTCACTTCCCACTAAATCACATTAAAATGAAGCAAAAAATCTTTCTTGAAGAATTTCAAGAGAAGTTATTATAAGCAAGGCAGGGTGTTCAGTGGAGTCATAATACATAGAAAATAATAAAGACTAACTAACTGTACAACTTCCTTATGCTAACAGTAGCACGGTTGGTTGTCACAGCTGAAGCATGATGTTTTAGAGCTTCTTTAGAGTATCTTCTGGCAGCAAGGGTGGTAGGAAGAGGAAAGAAGCAAAAAAGAATGTTCTCTCTCTACTATAGTCTGTAATATTGTCCATAACTTCTGACCTTTCCAACCAATCTCAGGACTGTCTCCGTCGAACTTTCTGGATTGAGAGCAAGTTCCCCCTTCCAGATCCACAGCTGAATTGTGTGAACGATTTATCAGGCTCTTGAGATGGCCATGGTAATTACTGATAGCTGGGTGAGGGGGGGGGGGGTTAGTGCATCTGGCTGACTGACACCTACAAGCAGACAGAATGCCAGAAGATGGGAGTTTTAACTGGAATGTTCCTCTAAGAAGGCTTCTCTCTTGAAAACCTAGCACTGAGTTATGGTGGCAGAAGCATCCATGCTCAAGTAAATAGTGATTATCATATTTACCTAGTTCCACTCTTTTATTATTCTGTTACTTTGGCTCAGGTTCTGCACCATTACAACAAGAAGGGAGACATTCTAACAGATTTTTGTTAACAGTGTTTTGGTAACAGATTTTTTAATGCACCTCTCAACCTATCTCAATAGAAAAGAGATTCTTTCTTTGAGATTTTAAAGTGTCTTTAAAAAACAAACAAACATTGCTTCCATGGAAGAAAGTATTATTTTGACCTATTCATTTTTACATTGCTTTTTGTAGTAGTAAATCTGTGTTCCAGCATTATATTAATTTAAGGAGATTAAAACATTCTTCAGGCAAAGAAATGAGCAGTTGGATTTTGGGAAATCACTCCACTAAGGGCAACACTATCCCCTGGCCCAAGGAGCCTTCCTTAGATACAATATTTCTCTTTGACACATGGATAATCTGTGGCAGAGGAAAGTTTTTAGAAGGCATTTAGGGTTTTAGGTATGTTTGTATATCGTGCAGCTTTTTTATATAACGAAACATGATTCCCAGAATTTCAAGAAGGTTTTCAGAGTGGTTCTCCCATGCGGTGTCACAACAGGTGCACCATAATCCAAAGTGGACAAACTGCCATTGGGGTGGGAAAAATAATAGGTTTAGGGTTCTGCTTTTGAACCAGAGCAGCCTTTTTAGATCTGTGAGCCTGTTTATACTCTTACAAAGTAGACTTTCATTGCTGGGAAGCAAAACTGCTCACAGACTTCAAAAACAGCACCTGACTGTGTGCAGGGGCAATGTGAGCATTTTCCCCTTTTCTTTTTGAAGGGCAAGGTTGGTGGGTCTTCTCTACCAATGTTCCTGTATCGTAGATTATATATTAGGTTAAATACACAGGAGGGATCAACTTTGGGAAAGTATATGCACTGAGCCTAAGACTACGACAGTTAATTTTCATTTCATCATGGCCTTCAAACATCATGGAAGACTCATTGCTAAGAGAAAACTTCTTTTCCAATTAACATTTTGAAGTTCTTGTGCTCCTGCTCAATCATCCTCCTGATACACTGCAACAATATCCCAGTAAATTGCACAAACAACTTCCAATTTGTCTCAAAGTTTTGAACTGGGGTCAATCACGACTCCACATGACCTAAGTGCTGTTTCAATAATGCCAGATTCTAAATGCTCTAGGAGAAACTGCTCCTTAATTAAATGTGTGCTATTAATAGGTATGAAAGTCTTGAGACTAACCTTTGGCTGGCTGTGTTTACTCCAAGGACATGAGAAGTATATGGCTGATGCTGTTAAATATTTGTCAGGCCTGCAGTTGCCGGGTTCATTATTAATAGGTTCTCATCTTGTCTTCCAAAATCAATGGTTGCTTTTGTTGGAATTTGATTTTCATTGCAGTCCCTCACCTCCAATAACAAAAGAGTTCTGATTTAGCAATGGCATTTGCTAGAAAAGCCTAACACCAGGTGATTCAGAGCTTCCATTAATAGTCTTTACAATTATTCCCAGGGTGCTCTCCTCGATTTTGCTCACCTCATACTATGTTTGGCCTGATTTCCTATTGAAGAGTGAAATGTTTGTCTCTAAATTCATCAGAGGCCTTTAAAGACTGAGTTGGGAGGGGGCGAAACTCATTAAGGTCAAAAGCAAGAGTAATCAGTTTGAGAGAATGAGAACTCTGGAATTCTTTGCCCTTGAATGAGTGCCAAAAGTTTTCCAAAAGTGACTTAAGAGGAAACCTGAAAAAAAGAGGGGAGGAAGCATGATTGATTGATTGATTGGATTGGATTTTTTACTCACCTCTCCCAAAACTGGCTCACAGTGATTTACAACATTTAATCTCACAGTAAAATAATAACATACACCCTCCTGGCACCCTCCTCAGCTCTCCCAGGAGCTCATTCTACAAGGTTGGTGCCATGACAGACACTTCCTTAGGGCCACGGATGTCCAAGAGATTCACATAAGCGATCAAGTGGTTCCTCAGATTTGTTGGGCCCAAGCTGCGGATGGCATTGAAGGTTAAAACCAAAACCTTGAAATTGATCCAGGCCAAAACTGGCAACCTTGCCAGCTGCCTCTGTCTCTTCCACCCATCTCCCAAGCCATCCCCATTCTCCTGAGAGTGGGGACAGCTTCAGAAGACAGACAGCAGTGCAGTGAGCAGGGCTCTGTGGTGAGCCTTGTGATTCGCCACCATCCCTGCCACCTGTCTTCTGAGGCCATCTCTGCTTTCCTGATGGCTGAGATGGGAGGTAGACAAAGTGGTGGCACAGCCAGTGAGGCTCAACACTGGACTTTGCAAGTTGCCATCTGGTGTGCTTCCAGGTCTGGGACTATGGACGTCACATTCGTAATCACATCTGTTTCAGTGGGCACTCTAGTAGATGTTTCCACATTGAAAACTGAGCATGTCAGAATTCAAATGAGGGATCACTGATGTAAAAGCCTTCTTCTGACAAAACAGGGAGGAAAGTGGCAGAGAATCTGTTTGCATGGAGAAGATCCCAGATCCAGTCTCTAGTAGGGCTGGACGCTTCGGCACCTCAAGTGGCTGTTTGCTCCCGATGCAGCCAGTACAGTGCCGTGCTACAGGGAGGTGCAGCCGTTGGCATGCTGGTGGCGATGCCTGCGCCTCCCCTACTCTTTGCGGTGCAGGCGCTGGCTGCGTCAGGAGCAAACGGCTGCTTTGGGAACCAAAGCACCCAAACCTAGTATTTAGCATTTACAATGAAAATAGATCAGGTAGTAGGTGATGTGGAGTCCTCCACCTAATACTTTGCAAAGCCTCTGCCGATAAAAACTGGCATTCATATAGAAAAGCTGTGACAGTATAAGGCAACATCATGTGTTCACTTGGGCTATCTCACCCAATTCTTCTTTTCCGCTTCCTGGGTCTTATGGCTTTTACATGAGAAGGGCCAATGGACCAAAGGGTGCTAGAACAAGATGGAAGGAAAAATTTACTTCCATCAAAAGATAATCAGTAGCATCCAATCCTATGAATGATTTGTACGCTTGAAACAAGCAGGAGAGAATAAGTGGTATTTCCCCCCTCTTGTTTTGAATGTCTGGAATCAATGCACCTTATCTCTCCCTCCCATGCGGTGATCTGTGTGTGTTCCAGATACAGAGCTAAGACATCTATCTTCCTACAGCAGATGTTTCCCTTCAAATATCCAAAATGTAAGATATGGAAAAGCAAGCACATCTCAATTCCACTTCTTGTTCTTCTACTTGTTTTGGAAGCCACTCTCAGTTTTTAGTGCTAGGATTCTAATCTAGAAGCACATATTGACTGCCTTTCTTCCATGACCAAGGGCCATTCCACACGACTTTAATATAGCACTAGTCTTGCATTTTGTTTTCGCCACTAAAACTACGTTCCGCATGACGTCGTGAGCAATCTGCAACACTCCTGCAACACTAGCGCCAAAATTGCATCGTTGTAGCGATTTCTGGGGAATCGGGAAAAGTGTATTCACCCTCAAAAAATCGCTACACTCTTGCCAACAACCTGCAACACTTGCAAAAAAGATATGTGCGTTCTCAATGTAGCGGTTGCAACAAAGTCCCTCCCCCTGGCTCTCTCCTCCGAACTTCCGGCAAAGCGATCGCCATTATTTTTCCTTGGAGCAGGGAAAGCAACGAACCAGCAAGGTTTCATTCACCCAGCGAGGCTTCTCCAGCTACAGTCCCTCCACAGAAGTGCTTTAAAGCTCCCCTAAGTCCCCAAGCACAACACAGCCCCCTGTTTGCCAGTTCCCTTTAATTTCGGCCCAAAATCGCGCCCGTGCGGGGGGGGGGATTTTTTTTCCCACTTGGGGGAGCGTGGTAATGATGAATCACCAGCTCACACACCAGCTAGATGGGTCTCTACATTGCAAAGAATCAAGGCATATTCGTTGAAACGTGTGTGTGTGTGTGTTTTTAAACTGTGCTTAAAGGGAAAGGGGCTTTTCGGGAGCATGATAACAACCATCCATTGGCTGTTCAATTTGATTGACGGCCAGGGGTGGGAACAAGCACAGGGAAAAAACGCTTCCTTTCTAGCGATTCCTGCGAGACCAGAAACCTGTGGGGAATGAATGAAACACTACTGGATTCCACTACAAATGAAGATATGCAGAACGCCGACATTCCACTATTTAAAATAGCGTTTCCATTTTGTGAAAGCAATTGACAACATTGGTCCTTGTGCGGAGTGGCCCCAAATTTTCGCATGTCCAGAATGGATCAGAATTTTCACGAAAATCCGAGTCCACCCAATGCCTAACACTGCTTACCTATATGATGCATTACCAATTGCAGAGCCCCTTAAATGGCTTCCATGTGGTGTCTTTTTTATGCTATCTCACGGTCCACATGGTTCAGGCAGATTACAGTTAGGGTTTCTACTGCAATGGCAATGGCAATGGCAAGAGGAACTGGTGAAATAGAAACTAAATTTGCAACAACTCAATTATATAGTGAGCGATGCTACACCATAATATGGTGGTATCAGAAAGAATCGGAATATCAGAACTTGTATTAAGGACAAATAGATTTTTTTCCCATGGCCACTCCAAGTTAGAAAGAAAAGTATGGAGTAGACTTAACCTCCTCTTCCCTTGTCCCATTGTCCTGATCAGAAATGGACTCTAGCATGCCTGATAATTTTTTTTAAAAAATGCTAGGAGTTCATGAATTTTCCAGTGTCTTGTCTGATTTGATCCTTATCCAGTTTGGACTGTTGGTCCATCCTGCTCAGTATTATCTGCTTTGACTGGCTTTCTAAAATCTCAAGCAAAGAAAGGTCTTTCCCAAGAATTTTTACTGATTTAATTTAGGACTTTATATTCAAACCCTATGCTATAGTGCTACACAATGGATATTGCTATACTCACTCAGAATCTTCAAGCATTGACTCTCTTTGACCCTAATATTACTAAAACGCTACAATATTATAATGCTGAAGAGATAAATACCCATCTCCAGAAGCACACAGCTGGCTCTTATATACCACTTTTCTCTACAATCATCTTCCCTTCTTCTCCCCACAATGGTCACCTTGTAAAGTAGGCAGGGCTGGAAAAGTTCTGAGAGAACTGTGACTGGCTCAATGTCACCCAGCAGGCTTCAGGTGGAAGATTGGAAAATCAAACCTGGTTATCCTAATTACAGTCCACTCATGTTAACCACTATACCATGCTGCCTCTCCAGTAATCCAGTAGAATGAGAATCTTACAACATTATCAACATGAAAATGTATGGCATAAAAACAATTGCACAGACGTATTTTTAGATATTTGGAAACCTTTTATGGATGCTTTTTGTAGACTTACCACCATTGTGATATTTGTTGTTTGATTTGTCAGGCTGTTTGCTGATGTGTTTTTAATTGAATGTATACTTTAATTGTATTTACATTGTTTAAACGTTTTAATATTCTTATGTTTACTGCTTTGTGGACCCTGATTGAGTGAAAACATACCATAAACAAATTAAAATAAAATATTTTTAACTTTAACAAAATTCCGTTTGGGTATTGCAATTGTTGTTGTTGTTAGGTGCGAAGTCATGTCTGACCCATCTCGGCCCCATGGACAATGATCCTCCAAGCCTTCCTGTCCTCTACCATTCCACGGAGTCCATTTAAGTTTGCACCTACTGCTTCAGTGACTCCATCCAGCCACCTCATTCTCTGTCGTCCCCTTCTTCTTTTGCCCTCGATCGCTCCCAGCATCTTCTCCAGGGAGTCCTTCCTTCTCATGAGGTGGCCAAAATATTTGAGTTTCATCTTCAGGATCTGGCCTTCTAAGGAGCAGGCAGGGCTGATCTCCTCTAGGACTGAGGATCGCTTCCTTCAAGGATCGCTGCCTTGTTGTGGCAAGGGGGCTTGCGTAGTTCAGTGAAGCTATGAGCTATGCCGTGCAGGGCCACCCAAGACGGACAGGTCATAGCTGAGAGTTCTGACAAAAGGTGATCCACTGGAGAAGGAAATGGCAAACCACTCCAGTATCTTTGCCATGAAAACCCAATGGACAAGTGGGTATTGCAATTAAAAAACATTAAAAAGAGATTATTTAGGTAATTTCTCCTATAAATGGCAGCTTCTGAGGGAAGAGTCTATGACAAGTTTCTTGCTTGAGCTTCCTCCCCTTTCCAAATTCTACCCTAACTCAGCACTACCCTCTTATTTCCAGGAATTTCCAAAGTTGAGAATATTCAAATATTTCCTGAACAGATGGATGAAGGAGAGCAATTCTAGGGAACACAAGTAGAGGACTGAAACCTAAATCATCCATTTTTGAAATCACTTATAGTGAGAGCTGCACTAAGTAAAGTTTGTTGCACACTTCAGCCTCCTATGGCATTATTTCATGAAGTTTGCTGCAGTAAATATTACATTGTGTCAGAAGAGATACTAGAACAGTGCAGTGAAGAAAATGGATCAGGTTAAGCCTTCAGGACATGTGGTGCTTGAAGGAAATGCTACAGAGAACTAGAGAAACTGGAAACGAGGGCTCCAGTTGCACTGTAAACAGAGCCGATAAGAAAGATGAGAGACTATTGCATTATTTCTTCATCTGACTGGCAATAGAAACAGAAGGGGAGGCCAATATATTTCCTGTTTCATGACAGCAGATAAAAAATACATTCAAGTATGATTAATAAATTTGAAGGGTGCCATGCATCCAGAAGAAATGTTAGCAATGAGAGACATACATTCTTCAACAGAACAGAGATGAAAACAGGCCATTTTGTGAGTGATATTTATTTATTTTTATGTATTTATTACATTTGTATACTACCCTCCCCTGAGGCTCAGGGCGGTTCACATGGAATGCAAAAGAGCTATACATCAAACCCAGTTTTTCATATTGAATAGAATGATAGCAGTGGTAATGACCATTATAATAACAAGAGAATAACAATCCAACATAACAACAATCAAATAGGTCCATGGTTGTCCAAGTCAGTTGCATGGATTCCTGGGAGTGGGTGTTGTTGGTTCCAGTTGAACTCAAACAAATGCCTGTCTGAGGAGCTCTGTTTTGCAGGCCCTGCGAAACTGTTTGAGTTCCATTAGGGCCCTGATATCTTCTGGGAGCTCATTCCACCAGGTGGAGGCCAGGACAGGGAAGGCTCTGGCCCTTGTTGCGGTCGAGCAGGCTTCCTTGGGGCCAGGGATCACTTGCCAGTTGGAGGTGGTGGAGCACAATGCTCTTTGAGGGGTGTAGGCAGAAAAGCGGTCTCTCATGTACGCTAGGCCCTGACTGTGTATGGCCTTGAAGATGATTACCAGAACCTTTAGCCTGATCCGGAAACTGACTGGTAGTCACCGCAGTTGTTGGAAGATCGCCCAGATGTGGGACCTCAATGGTGTTGCTGTGAAGTCCTTGGAGACTGGATTTTGGACCAGCTGTAGTTTCTGGATCAAGACTAAGGGCAGGCCTGTATAGTTGCAGAAGTCTAGTCTAGAGGTTTCCCCTCAGGGGACAAGGAGTGGGTAGAGGCAGAGAATGTAAAAGCGCCTCGCCTTCTCCGGGCTTTCCACCGAGCATTCCCCGATTGTCCTCACCCTGTCGATGCGGGCTAGGGTGGGGGAGGTCCTCTTAGTGCGGAGGGATGTCAGGATTGTGGAATCTCTGTCATAAATTAGCTTGAGTTCCTCCATGTCAGTTATATTGTTTTATATCTCTTGGCGCCTGCTTGCTCCAGGACCTGTAGCCTTGTTAGCCATAAAAGTGAATAGCTTTGTTATGTTAACCTTATCGCATGTTGTGGGCTCTTGGGATTGTTGTCACCTCCTCAAGGTTGTGAGAATGAATTCCTGTTTTTCTTACACATATGTCTTTTCTCTTGTCTCCCCTCCCTTGGGAACTGTCAAGTTTTGGGCGGGAGAATTGTAGTGATAAGCAGAGGCAAATCTGAACTCTGGTCAGATTTGACTTTTCAGTCCCTAGCGTATAGTACTTTTCAATAAAGCTTTCTTTCATTAAGAAGCCTGTTGTGAGTTTTCTGTACGTTTGACATGATTGTTGCATGGATCACTGTGGCTAAGTCTTCCAGGGCCAAGTAGGGCACTAGTAGTTTGGTGAAAGTGGTAGAATGCCAGCCCCGCTATTCTCGTGACCTGGGCCTCCATTGAGAGGGAAGCCTCCAGGATTATGCCCAGGTCCCTGGCAAAGTGAGCCACTGATAGCTGCACACCATCCAGGTTGGTTAGGCATGCTTTCTCGCATGGTCCCTTCCTGTCTAGCCATCGGACCTCTGTCTTTGAAGGATTGAGCTTCCGACCACTCTGCTTGAGTCAGTTCATCACTGCTTACAGGTAGCTGACTAATGTTTCTGGGGGAGAGTCATCCATTAGGAGGAAGAACTGGGTGTCATCTGCATATTGGTGAACCCAAACCAAAAGGAGATCTGTAGGCTAAATAAATGTTCTAAATTATTTATTCATTTGTTTCTCCTTTGTTATGATTTCACAATTTTAATTAACAAAAGTCCCAAGAATTCTATTTTCATATTTTCCATTTCTTAAGTATGATCAGCAATCATCATATTGGGTTCATTACTTGGAGGACTTGACGGTTCGACTACTATCTGCATATTGATGACATCTCAGCTCGAACTTCCATACCAGTTGAGCCAGAGGGCACATGAAGATATTAAATAGGATTGGAGAGAAGACTGCTCCTTGCAGGACTCTGCATGTGAGTTGTTGGTGGCTTGATGATCTCCCTCCCATTGCTACCCTCTGTCCACGACCCCGTTGCTAGCACAAAACATTTAAATTTGTGAAGCTGTGTTAATTACCTATTAAAAATTGCATTGGGGCTTTCCACATCCCCCCCATTAGTTAGTTAGTTAGTTTGTTTATTTATTTATTTAGATTTATATACCACCCTCCCCGAAGGCTCAGGGCAGTTTACATTAAAACTAGTCAATGATACATGAAACAGTCTTCGTTAAAACATACAGTAATTAATAACAGTGGTTGTAACCATATAACAGAATAATGTAACAGTATAACAATATAATAAAATAATATAACGATGGAACGGTGCAATACCACAAGAGGTCCAGAGCGCTCTGGTTGAGTTCTGGGAGGAAGGGGGGAAGAGGGGGGGGGAGGGGGAGGAGCGGGGGGGGGAGCGGGGAGTGGGGGCTCTTCATTCGCTGTTGGTTGTGCCTGGTCTCAACCAAATGCCTGGCGGAGGAGCTCCTTTTTGCAGGCCCTGCAGAACTGTTTAAGCTCCGTCAGGGCCCTGATCTCCTCCGGGAGCTCGTTCCACCAGGTGGGGGCCAGGACAGAGAATGCTCTGGCCCTGGTCGAGGCCAGGCGGACTTCTTTAGTTCTGGCCCCATATTGCTTCAGGCTCTACATGTATTTTTGTGTCTTTAGTTTTGCCTTTTTTCGGGTGGGGGGCGTGCTTTCCCATGTTTGTTTTGAGTTTTATTTCTTTTGAGACCAGTGTCTTTTGAGAGCCAGCCTGGTGTAGTGGTTAGGAGTGTGGACCTCTAATCTGGTGAGCTGAGTTTGATTCTGCACTCCCCCACATGCAGCCAGCTGGGTGACCTTGGACTCACCAGGGTGCTGATAAAGCTGTTCTGACCGATCAGTGATAATCAGGGCTCTGTCAGCCTCCCCTACCTCACAGGGTATCTGTTGTGAGGAGAGGAAAGGGTAGGTGACTGTAAGTTGTCTGGAGACTCCTTCGGGTAGAGAAAAGCAGCATATATGAACTAACTCTTCTTCTTCTACCACCACCACCACTACCATCACTCTGATGCTTTTCTGGAAGTCAGTTTTGAGTCAGCTTTTTCCTCATGTGTATTGTTTCACAGAATCACAGAATAATAGAGTTGGAAGGGGCCATACAGGGCATCTAGTCCAACCCTCTGCTCAACACAGGATCAGCCCAAAGCATCATAAAGCTGTTTTTTTTTATCCTGACCACTTGATGGGTTGGTGATAAAGGAAATTATTACAAGCTTCTAATTGATCATACTGTTATTGGAAATTGGCTTAGGTTTCATATTGGAGATCTGATTTCTATTACTTCTCTGTATAGAAAAAAGTTGTTTGCTAGGCTAGACTTTCTTATGTAATCTTTTATCCACAATAAACAATAGGGGAAATGGTTTATAGAGTGTATCAAAAATGCTAAGAAACTATGTTCTGCCTTAAACTAGATGTTGTTATAACTCAGCCTTCCAGAAAGAACTGAGACTGATACAAGCTGACAACGTAGGTCTGGGTATGTTCTACCAAGTATAAACTGGGGGGTGCGGGGTGCTGAGGGCTGACACAGTGATCCCATGCCTTGTCAGAGACTTCAGGGCCAGCCTGGAGACTTCGAAGTTTGTCCTGGAGATGGAATGAAGGTTGGGGAGTTGTTGCTCAAGGATGGTTCAAGGATGCAGCCAGCCTTTTGAGCCAACCCTATAAGGCCCTATAAGTATGAAACCCTATGTAATCCTAATGTTCTTCACACAGGTTTGGATGGTTGTGAGTCCTCTGTGACTGTCTTATTTTTGCTGCACCTAGAGTTTAAAAAAATTCCTGAAACCTTTTTCCAATATGGCATGTTTGGGGGTAACATCATGCTGGGAGAAAGGACTCTGTTTCGCCCCAGGGCCATCATACTCCCATGCCCTCTGTTTGATCACATAAAAATCACAAGATGTCATAGTCCCATTGTATACGGCACTGGTCAGACCACACCCAGAGTACTGTGTGCAGTTCTGGAGGCCTCACTTCAAGAATGACATAGATAAAATTGAAAGGGTACAGAGGAGAGTGACGAGGATGATCTGGGGCCAAGGGACCAAGCCCTATGAAGATTGGTTGAGGGACTTGGGAATGTTCAGTTTGGAGAAAAGGAGGTTGAGAGGGGACATGATAACCCTTTTTAAGTATTTGAAAGATTGTCATTTGGAGGAGGGCAGGATGCTGTTTCTGTTGGCTGTAGAGGAAAAGACGCGCAGTAATGGGTTTAAACTACAAGTACAATGATATAGGCTAGATATCAGGAAAAAAAATTTCACAGTCAGAATAGTTCAGCAGTGGAATAGGCTGCCTAAGGAGGCAGTCTTCAAGCAAAGGTTGGATACACATTTTTCTTGGATGCTTTAGGATGCTTTGGGCTGATCCTGCATTGAGCAGGGGGTTGGACTAGATGGCCTGTATGGCCCCTTCCAACTCTATGATTCTATGATTCTATGATTACTAGACTGTTGATACCATTCTGAAGACAAGAGTTTTCTTTTTCTTTTTCTTTTCTAACAGCTATAAAATATTGATATACCTCTGGAGTGTTATAACAGCAGGCTTAGGAATTTCCAACTTTTAATTTTTTTAAAAAAGGTAAGTTTTTCAGAGATATAAGGTAAAGGGGGAGGTGCTGTGACATCACCAATGACACCCCTAATAATGACAGTGCTTTCCCTTGAAAATCCTGATTACTTAAGGCACATGCAAAAGAAAATAAACCGAGCCTGCAGAAAAGCCATAGACTGGCATATATTCCAGCACCCTGAGAGACCCCTTAGTGAGATGGTCTGTTTTCATCCTGGATACATGCTGTGGATACATGCAATGAAGGAGTGTCTACAGTGTATTTGGAAGGACTACGGCACTGAGGGAAAAATAATGCCCTATGCTGCAAAAATACTTCTAAAACAGCTTAAAACCAAGCTTAGTAGAAGACATTAAAAATGCCTCTGGATTCAGGAGATTGGGAGGGGGGGGGACTTTATAAGAACACTTGCCTGCTGTAGAAATAACTTGTAACCAAAAGTAATCCTTGATGATATGAGCAAATTTGGGCAAATGAATAAACATATTTGGCTGTGTACTTTCCATTTACCTTTTGGCAGGGACAGATGTTATCTTTTCAGCACCCGAGATTCAACAAAGGATAAATCCGACTGACATGTGAGACTCCTGATTGTTTCATATCCTTAAGAGGAAATCTGACAAGAATATTGTAAGAGCCTGCCCTAAAATGATTTCTATACACATGTCAAAAGATTAATCTGGACTGCGCATATTTGACACGTCAGAAATAAAACACCCAGGACACATCTTAATGAAAGAAGGATTAAAACCTGATGCAGGTAAACTAAAGAGACCAGAGCTGGTATATCTACTCAAAACAACAAGACTGTTCTTCAAAGATTTCTAGAAAGTTTCATTTATATGACAAAATATATTCCAGATACTGTGACTGTGGCAAAGTAATCTGAAGTTGACAGGTTTAGGAGGGTTAATCTTACATAGGATTTTATTATAAGAGAGCTCAACCAAAGATGTTCAGTTTTACCAGATGCAAATTCATGAAATAGCATTTAAATTGTTAAAGGGAACTATTAATAAATCCACCTCTGCTGACAGTATTGAAACACTGACTTATTTAGGAGACGTTTTTAACATAAGTGACTAGGATTGTACTATAATGAAATGTTTCAGAAAGATGCAGTGGTAAATCAGTAGTGCCTATAGTCTGTACTACTGTGCCTAATACTGTCTGTTGAAATGTTAACCTACTATATAATTTCTGCATTGTTTAAGGTGTTGTGGTAATGTGGTAATGCTTTCAAGTTAGAAAGCTTTTCAAATATTTATTACATAAAGTGTACTAATTCAATATATTAAAAGGCAAGTGGAAAGGCAAGACAAGTACAGTACAGTAGGAACTGGAGTGTGCGAAGAGCTAGCACAACAGCTGAATCAGCCCTGCTTGGTTTTGCATGAAAAAATATTTTCCAGAAATTGGTTTTAGCTATAGGCTTGATTTAAAAGGAGAATGTGATATAGAAAGAAAGTTTGGAAAATGCTTACAGGCAACAACTAAATCTTTTCCTAGTCCTATGCTGCAATATTTCTTTTAGTGGAACTAACACACTGACATGATTAAGTTTTCCTGTTCCCAGTATTTTGTAAATTGGTTCTAATTAAACACATTCTGAAGAAACATAATAATAATTTCTTTGTTCCTGGGAAGGTCATCTTCTTGTGCACACAAACTGTTTTGCTAGCAAAGAAGGCCTGAAGATTGTGCATGAGCTGTTGTGCTGCTTAATGCCCGTTGCTAGTATATGTACACTGTTGTTTCATCCTGACCCAATGTCGGGAACCCGCTTGCTAACTGAAAAAACAGGGTGCCCCTTGAAGAAACGTCACGCCAGGCCGGGTGGACGATACAACAGGAACAAGCTTTATTTCAGCAACGTGGAGTCCGCTGGTATGGAGTAAGAGCTTCCACCGAACTCCAGGTGGAAGCTCTCTTTTATACAAAACCCACCTCCTTTGGCTGTATTGCCCCACCCAGTACTTCCGGAGGGAACATGCTGATACAATCATGACTCATGCACATATGCGAGGTTTTCCGGGGTTCCCGATGGCCCATTTTCCTGGAACAAAGGGCCATCTCCGGGTCCTTGTCAAAAGGTGGAGGGGGACATTGAGGTTCTTTAGCGGCCATTGCCACCTCAACGATCGGGTGGGGCGCCCAGCTGCCGGCTTGCCTGTGATCACCATGCCCTACCTCCGTGATCGCGGGCGCCTCTGATGGCGGGGTTCGGTCTGGTTCCCAAGCCACCAAGGATCGAACCACGACATTCTGCCCCCCCAAAGGTCCATTCTCCAACCCCCCGGGACGGCCAGGATACCGCTTGTGGAAACGTTCAGTGAGTCGGGGCGCAAGGACGTCCGCTGCCCAGACCCATTCCCGGTCCCCCAAAGCGAAGTCCTTCCATTCCACGAGGTACTGCAACTTCCCCCTGTGGAGTCTAGAGTCCAGGATATCCGCCACCTCGTGGTGCTCCCCCCCCGGCAGGACCTCGGGCGCTGGCGGGGAAAACACGGGGTGCCAAACGTCACCGTCCGGAGTTTTTTTTAGAAGGCTCACGTGAAAAACGGGATGGATGTGCCGGAGGTTCTTGGGGAGCTTGAGCTTGACCGAAACTTCGTTGATCGGGGCCAAGACCTCGAAAGGCCCCAAAAACCGAGGGCCTAGCTTCTTGCTGGGCAAATTCAACCGGAGGTTCCGGGTGGAAAGGTAAACTCGATCCCCCGGTCGGATCTCCTCAGCTGGTCGTCTCTTCCGGTCGGCGTCCTCTTTCTGCGCTGCCTTGACTTTGTGGAGCTGCTCCTGCAGCGACTTCCAGCAGCTCCCGGCACGCTTCCCCCACTCGCGAAGGTCGGCCGATTCCCGGGCGGGGACCTCTCCAAGCTCCGGGAAGTGTCTCAGGTCTGTCCCGTAGACGACGGCAAAAGGCGACATCTCCGTGCTGCTGTGGTCTGCGTTGTTGTACGCGAACTCGGCCAGGGGGAGCAGGGGCACCCAGGTGTCTTGATGATAGGAACCGAAACACCGCAAGTACTGCTCCAGTACTTGATTAACCCGCTCGGTCTGCCCGTCCGTCTGGGGGTGGTAAGCGGAGCTCAGCCCTTGCTCGATGTCTAACAGGCGCAGGAAAGCTTGCCAAAACCGGGACACGAATTGTGAGCCCCGATCGGAAATCACCTTGTCCGGCAGCCCGTGCAGTCGGAACACGTGATCCAGGAACATCCGAGCCAACTGTGAAGCACTGGGGACACTGGCGCAAGGAATGAAGTGGGCCTGTTTGGAAAATAGATCTACCACCACCCAGATCACCGTTTTCCCCTTGCTGGGAGGCAAGTCTGTTATAAAGTCCATGGAGATCACTGACCACGGCCGGGTCGGGACCTCGAGCGGGTGCAGCAGCCCTTTCGGCTTGCCAACCCCCGGCTTGCAGGTCAGGCAGACAGGACAACCACTGACGTAAGCTTTTGTGTCCCGCCGCAGACTGGGCCACCAAAACCGCCGCCGGGCCAACTTCCAGGATTTTACGAAACCGAAGTGCCCGGCGGTCTTAGCATCGTGGCAGAGGCTGAGGGCTTCCCGTCGTAGCCCTTCCGGGACGTAGACAGCCTCCCCCCTCCGCCAGAGACCGGAGTCCAAAATCAAAGAGTCCCGGAGCTCAGCCAGCTCCTCGTCTGTCCCGTAGGCTGCCACTAGGCGGTCTCGGAGCAGGGCGGTCGCCGGGTCGGGCTCCCATTCCCCCCGGGCCCGACGCCTAGTGACGACCCCCCGTCCCAGCTGCTCCTCACCGAACACAGACCTGGTGCAGGGAGCGTACCCCTCCCCATGATGCGGCAGCCGGGAGAGGGCGTCCGCGAGGAAATTCTCTTTGCCGGGGATGTGACCCAGCTTGAAATTGTACCGCGAAAAGAACTCCGCCCACCTCATCTGCTTGGCGTTCAGGGATCGCGGTTGCCGGAGCGCCTCCAGATTCTTGTGATCTGTCCAGACCTCGAACGGCTCCTCTGTTTCCTCCAGCCAATGCCGCCATTCGGTGAGGGCGAACTTAATCGCAAACGCCTCCTTCTCCCAGGTAGACCAGTTCCGCTCCGTTTCGGCGAATTTTCGTGAGAGGTAGGCCGCCGGCCTCAGCTGTCCCGCCTGGTCTCGCTGCAGGAGAACCGCCCCGGCTGCTGCGTCGCTGGCGTCGACTTGTACCACCATCGGCTGGGTTGGGTCGACGTGCAGTAGCGTGGGCTCAGACGCGAAAGCTTGCTTGAGGGCCAGGAACGCTGCCTCCGATTTCTCATTCCAGCCGAGCGCTGCGCTGGGCCGCGTGGCGCGAGGACCTCTCCCCTTGGTACCTAGCAAGTCCGTGAGGGGAGCCACTACGGAGGAGTATCTGGGGATGAAGCCTCTAAAAAAATTAGCAAACCCCAGGAAGCTTTGTAGCTGTTTCCGGGTGCGGGGCCTTTCCCAGTCCAGCACCGCCTGCACCTTCTCGGGGTCCATAGCTATGCCCTGGGCTGAGATGCGGTAGCCCAAATAGTCCAGGGAGGGACGGTGGAATTCGCACTTAGCCAGCTTCACGTATAGGTGGTTTGCCAGCAGGCGCTTTAACACCTCCCTCACCAGGGTCACGTGCTCTTGGGGATCTTGGCTGTAGATCAGGACGTCATCCAAATAAACAACCACCCCCTGAAACAGAAGGTCCTGCAACACCTCATTAATTAGACTCATGAAAACCCCAGGTGCCCCGCTTAAACCGAACGGCATCACTTTAAATTCGAATTGTCCCAATTGACAGTTAAACGCCGTTTTCCACTCATCCCCCTCCCGGATGCGTACCCGGTAGTACGCCTCCCTTAGGTCCAGCTTAGTGAACAGAGTCCCTTTGCCCAGCCGGGCCAGCAAATCCGGGATCAGCGGGAGGGGGTAAGCGTTCCCCGCTGCGATGGCGTTGAGGCCCCGGTAGTCCTGGCACAGCCGTCGGGACCCATCCTTTTTCCGGACGAACAAGACTGGAGCTCCCATGGGACTGGAAGCGGGCCGGATGAAACCTCGGGCCAGATTTTTTTTCAAAAACTCCCGGAGGTCCTTGAGCTCACCCTCACTCATTTTGTAGATGCGCCCTTTGGGCAGTACCGCCCCCTCTGGGATGTTGATAGCGCAGTCCGTGCGGCGGTGTGGGGGTAGCTCGTCCGCTTCCCGCTCGCTGAAAACGGCTGCGAGGTCTCGGTACTCTGGCGGGACCTCGGGCTCTGGTTTCTCCTGCTGCGCCGCCGCCGCTCCCCTGGGACGCGCCGCCGTCCTCTTGTGGCTGGAATTCTCGCGGGGGACCCGATGCCGTGCACCCACCGTCAAGTCGAACTTCAGGGTCCCCGCCCGCCAGTCCACCACGGGGTTGTGTTCCTTCAGCCAATCCAGGCCCAACACCGCCCGATATCCCGCTACGGGGACCTGGATCAGCCACCGCAGCTCTTGGTGGTCCCCTATGTGGATGGCGATAGGACCCACCTCCTCCCCGAAAGGTCCCCCCTGAATCGGGCTGCCGTCCATCTGGACGAAAACCAGGGGAACCTTCCGAATGCGCTTCGGTAGCCCCAAAGCCCGGGCTATCTGGGGGTGGACCATGCTGTGGTCGCATCCAGAGTCCAAAAGAGCCTCCCCCACCCAACTTAGTCCGTTCTCCGGGTTCCGGAGCTCTAAAATTACCACGTTCGGACGTCGCGCCTCATGCTGTAGGGGTTTTCCCTCGCACCGCGGGACCTGCTGCCCGGCGCCGTCTACAGCAGGTCCTGGCCGTTTCCCGTCGCCTGGACGCTTCCCGGTTCGTTGCGGAGGTCCTCCGCCCGGCGTGCCTGCTGGGGGCGTGTCGCACCTCCCCCCTGGGAGAGCCCGCGGTCCTCCCCCCCTTGCCGTTGGCACGCTGCTGCGAAATGTCCTGACCCCCCGCATTTCAGGCACAGTCCTTCCCGGCGTCTCCTTTCCCGCTCGGGGTTCGGGGGTCGTTTGGGGCGAGAGTTGTCGGGGCCCGGTCTTGGCGCCTCGGCTGACCCGCCTTTGGCCTCCCGGGGGGGTGCGGCGGCCCAACCCAGGCTGGCTTCCAGCTTGGCGACCACGAAACACCACCCCTCCAGTGTAGACAGATCTTCTTCCGTCCCCTTGATCACGGCCCATTCCCTGAGCTTCGGGTTAAGGCCCTCCCGGAAGTACTCGATTTGGGTCTCCTCGTTCCAGGAGAACACCTTGCCTGCTTCCCTCCGGAAAATGTCTATATAGTCCATAACCCCCCTAGTACCCTGTCGAAGTCCCTTGATCCGACTCTTTGCCTTGTCCTCAGCCTGGGGGTCCTGGAATCGTCGGCGGAGCGCGACCACGAAGTCCTGCAGGTCCTGAGTTGCCGGGTCGCCGCGCTCGGCCAACCCCAGGTACCACTGACCCGCCTTGCCCTGGAGACACGAGGCCACCCCCCAGACCAAGTCCTCGGAGTCCTCATACCGGTCTCCATATCTCCGGGCATGCGTCAGCGCGTGGAGGAGGAACTGCGGGAGGTCGTCCGGCGTCCCGTCGAAACGCGCCTTAAGCTCTGGGGGGGAACGTTTTGGAGAGTAGTCCGACCCCCTCCGGATCCGGGATTCTCGGCGTCCGCCGTCTCGTCCTGCTCCGCTCCACCGGCTACCAACTTGCCCAACGACGCCGTGCCGCTCCCTGCCTTGCACGTCGCTCCTGCGTTGGTCCGGCTCTCGCCGCCCCGTCGGCTCACCTGCTCCCCCGAGATCCTCTGCTGTCTCGCCTCTCCGCTGGCCGTCTCGCCTACTCGGGACTGAAAACTGCTCCGGGTCGGGGTCCGGGGCCCGCTCACCAGTGCCGGGCTCGTCCTCGTCGCTGGAGGCGTCCTCACTCGACGCGATCCCCTCCGCCGTTGTATTACCAGTCCCTCCGGGCCCGGCCCGAGCTTGCTCACGGGCTTCAGCTGCCTGCAAGTGCCTGGCCAAGTCCGCCATGGCCCGCCGCAGGTCCTCTAGGGATTCCTCAGGTCTTACCGGGCGAAGCGCCTGCCTCAGCTGGGTGTCCCAGGTTGGGGCCAACCCCCCAGACCTCGGCGCGCTCCCCGCCGTGCTTGGGAACCCCATGGCCCGGCGCCTTCCCTTGGCCGCCGCTGCCGAGGGTCTCGGGGTCCCGGACAGCTGCTCTTGGCCCCCCGATTTTCGGAGGAAATCTCCCGGGGACATTAAACCCATGTTCCCGGGGTTCGTGGGGGTCGAGACCGCCTCGTTGCTTGAAAACGCCATCTCTGGATCCGTCCCGATAAGCGCTCGGATGCGATGCCGACCCTGGAGTTCGGGGGGAAGCTCTTACGATGTCGGGAACCCGCTTGCTAACTGAAAAAACAGGGTGCCCCTTGAAGAAACGTCACGCCAGGCCGGGTGGACGATACAACAGGAACAAGCTTTATTTCAGCAACGTGGAGTCCGCTGGTATGGAGTAAGAGCTTCCACCGAACTCCAGGTGGAAGCTCTCTTTTATACAAAACCCACCTCCTTTGGCTGTATTGCCCCACCCAGTACTTCCGGAGGGAACATGCTGATACAATCATGACTCATGCACATATGCGAGGTTTTCCGGGGTTCCCGATGGCCCATTTTCCTGGAACAAAGGGCCATCTCCGGGTCCTTGTCAAAAGGTGGAGGGGGACATTGAGGTTCTTTAGCGGCCATTGCCACCTCAACGATCGGGTGGGGCGCCCAGCTGCCGGCTTGCCTGTGATCACCATGCCCTACCTCCGTGATCGCGGGCGCCTCTGATGGCGGGGTTCGGTCTGGTTCCCAAGCCACCAAGGATCGAACCACGACACCCAAGTTGTGGAAAATGTAGTGGAGAAACAACAGCCATCAGCCCCAGATGCTGGGTTTGCTCTGTGACTGATTCTAGCAAGTACAGCTTGAGCTTTATCTAAGGAACTGTGAACTCTTCCTACCAGAAAGAGAACAAACCTGTTACTAGTACCTAATCACATCCCATGAGAGGCTAGATAAATCATGTGTTTCGTATTTTGTCAGGGATTGTTGACTCTCCTTCAGCTCCGACTTACTCTTTGAATATGTAAACAAGCCCTGTAAGAGCTAGGAGAAATCCCCAAGTCCTATGTCTGCAACAGAGGAAGCCATGTTCCTGGAGCCATTCTGCAAGGGAAGATGAAGCATCCCAGTTATTACAGGCATGGGGAGCATCAGGAAGACAGAAAATGCAGAGGCTGCCTAGCTCCCTGGGAACTCTCTGAATATGGAATTTGCTAAAAGGTTGGCTTTATAAGAGAGTTCTTGCATGACAATGAGGGTTTTTTCTCAAAGAGTTTTGCTCTTCTGACACCTGAAAATATATACACCAATTTGGATTAACTAGTGGTTAACCTAGGAACATCCTGTTTCCCACAGTGACTGAACGTCTGCAGCAGGCTTCAGCCTGCTGCAGACGTCTAGGTAAACTAAACAGAACAGAGCTCCAGAAGCCATGATTTGTCCAGTGTGGCATACTGTTCAGAGGGTCAGAGTAGTCAGGCTGGGATAGCAGCACTATGAGTGATGGGCCAGTTCGCTCTCTCTCTCTCTAACTTAACGTACTTCATACGACTGTTATGAGAGAAGGGTTGAATTGGTTAGCAGGGTGGCAGTTTTTCCAGGGAAGACTTGACTCGCTCCTTGGCATTAAATATGGCCACAGCCAATTATCATTGTGCCACCGTCCCCCAAAGGGTGGCCCTGCACAGTAAGTAGCCTGACCCCCCCAGCCATCCAGCTGCTTAACCCGAGGGTCCTTGGACACCTTGGCCCACTCTATCCCAGCTGGGAGAGCAGATCCTCTGCGACCGGAATCCCTCACCAGGAAGCGACCCCATCAGGGCACGCCAGGCATCCACCTCACTTTAGTGCCCCGTAGATTACTTAGCTATGAGCCCCTGGCCTCCCAGCCGGGTAGGCCACACTTGTATGTCTGCTGGTCTCTTTAAGGAGACCCCCAACCCCCAGGGAGTCCAGTGCGCAAACTGGACCCCCTGACAACAGACTCCTACCGTGCCTAAACAGACTGTGACGAAGAATATATTGAACCACAATAACACAAACCCGCAATGCCAAACATGGTGGGCAGGGAAGCAGTTTAACTGTGGAGCACAAAGAAGGCTGAGGCAGAACCCTGCCTCCTGTGCATGCCAGACACAGCATGTGTGTTTGCACCCAGGGCCGTCTTTGTCTTCTGGCCGCTCACCCACATCACCAATGGCAGCTGCGGTGAGTCACGACCACTACTTATGTGCACCACTCTCACATCCTTGGAGGAAAGATAGAATAAGTGTCATACAATGTATTTCCATTACACATCTCTACACATTCTGCATTGTGAATCACATGAAATACGGTGGGAAGGGGTAGAGCAGCCTTTCTTAACTTCTTTACCATTGAGAAACCTCTGAAACATTATTTAGGCTTTGAGAAACCCTAGATGTAGTGTGGACATGTGGAATATAGCTGTGTACATGCCCACCTGGGGCCCCTCCCTTTCCCACCCCCTCCAGGCCTATCATTGGCCTGGAGGGGCAGGGTGGGTTGACATGATCACATCACCTGATAAATGTTTAGCACATTAAAAAAAACATATAAAAATAATTATTGGTATAACCTTACAGCATGCACTTACATCTGAACAGCATGTCTTGTGATGTGCAGCTAAGGACCCTGTAATTGGGCTGATACATGGCTTAGAGATAGACTAGGTTTGAATTTTGAACTGGTCCTCTTCTGAGAAGTATAAACTACTCATTGTTTCACTTATGTATGTATGCGGCTCACTATTAAAAAGAACCACCTAACTACTTCGTGTTCTCTGTACCAGCCCACCAAATATATACAGGCAAGAATATCAGATATAGGTGTATTAAATTCATAGCTTTAACATTTTTAAATTACCAGAGTATCTCTGAGTATGTAGGGTTGTCTCTGAACCACCACTGAATTGTGTATTTGGGCTGACGGGAAGTGCTTCCCTCTCTGCCTTCTGACTCTCTTCTCAACATGAGGTACAACAGTTCAGGGAACAGTGAGGTCCATTCTGCACGACTTAAATATAGCAGAAGTCTTACCTTTGGTAAATGCTACAAATTTAAGGTTCCGCATGACGTCACACACAATCTGCAACACTCCCGCAAAAATCGCTTTGTTGTAGCGCTTTTGGGGAAATCGGGAAAAGCGGATTCCCCCTGAAAAAATCGCTACACTTCTGAACACAAGCTGCAACACATCAGCGAAAGACATGTGTGTTCTCAATGTAGAAGAAGAAGAAGAGTTGGTTCTTATATGCTGCTTTTCCCTACCCAAAGGAGGCTCAAAGCGGCTTACAGTCGCCTTCCCTTTCCTCTCCCCACAACAGACACCCTGTGAGGTAGGTGAGGCTGAGAGAGCGCTGATATCACTGCTCAGTCAGAATAGCTTTATCAGAGCCGTGGTGAGCCCAAGGTCACCCAGCTGGCTGCATGTGGGGGAGCGCAGAATCGAACCTGGCATGCCAGATTAGAAGTCCACACTCCTAACCACTACACCAAACTGGCTCTCAGTAGCGGTAGAAAGTATGTAGCGGTAGAAAGAAAGTCCCTCCCCCGCTCTCACCCCCAAACTTCTGGAGAAGCGATCGCCATTCCCCCCCCCCCCTTAGACTGGAGAAAGCAACGACCGAGCGAGGCTTCTCAGAGGCTTCTCTGGCTAAAGTCCCTCCACAGAAGTGAAGCAAACCTCCGGAGAAGGGAGCGCCCGAGAGTCAGTGCTTATGCCTCAGCAGCAGAAAGACCCATGGTCAGAACGGCTCTGGCTGAGCTCATGTGGAGGAGCGCTGCCTGGCAGGCTAGGCGACAGGCGAGAAGGAGCCTAGAGCGGGGCTGGGTAGCGGCAGAGGAGGGGTCCCTGAAGACAGCAGCAGCTCCCAAGGAAGAAGACGGGTGCCCCACCCCCTTCGCAGCCCCCCCAACTACTGGAGTGTCAATCGACTTGCAGTCCAGACCCCCCCCTCGCTTTTCAGCACGCCAGCAGCCCACAGTTTGCAAGGGGATCTTTCCCAGTCAGCGCGCTTGTTGTCACTCTCGCCATTCTTTTTCCTTAGACCGGCGAAAGCAACGAATGAGTGAGGCTTCTCCGGCTAAGGTCCCTCCACACAAGTGATTAACACAGTAAAACAAAGCTCCCTACTGCAAGTGTCTTTAGCACAACACAGCCCCCTGTTCAGCACTGCCTGTAATTTCGGCCACAAATAGCGCCACTTTCAGGGTTGGGAAGAAGCGCAGAAAAAAATCGCTTCCTTTGTTGCGATTCCAGCGAGACCGGAAACCTGTGGGGAATGAATGAAATACTACTGGGACTACTATATTCCACTAAAAAAAAGGTATGTGGCATGACAAAATTCTACTATTTAATATAGTATTTCTGCATTCTGTGAACAATTGGCAACATTGGTCCTTGTGCAGAATGGCCCTGACATTGCCTGGGTACTCAGAGGAGAGATAGCTACTGCTAAGGGAAGGAAAATCACCACCACCCCACTGTGGTCAGGTTGCTGTCTGATAGTGGTTTTACCCTCTTTCATCTCTGCTTATAGCTTGCTCTCCTCCTGACAGCCACTTGGATCTAGGGATGAGAGAGAACAGGCTGCAGGGATGAGAGGAGAGGACAAGTGCTTTGGATGCTGCGAGTCAGCTCTAGGCTTTCTGCATCTGGGCTTTGCTCCCCTCATTTCCCCAAATTTGTCATATATGCTTTCTGCAAATGAATTGGAAGCAGCCTTCCAATTATTTTCTCCCTTACCCTTTTCCAAAAATGTTTGTTTAGCAAAATGGTGCCTGCTTGAACCTAATTCCACCATTCCATGCCCTTGGTCACCTTCCCCCTTTCGCACAAGTATCTGATTTTTTTAAATTATATTTTCACATTATTTTTATTTTATTTATTTAGTATTTCGATTTGTATGCCGCCACACTTCCTAGGAACCCGCGGTGGTTCACAGAATAAAACAGTAAAAGACAATAAAACCCCCATAAAACCCCAAAGCTGTGGGAATGCTTCAGATTAATAGACAAAGTAACTAAACAGAAACAAATATAATCTAAATAAATCCAAGGGGTAAACTATACTTTATATGCAGCCTCATGTAAAGAAATCCAATGACCTTAGGAGGGAGCAGTTTACATCAGAGAAGGGATGGGAGAGAACAGGGAATTTAACTCTTCAATCTGTCATTCTCCTTGCCCTCTCCACCGGCATTTAATTGTCATCATGGCTTCTGTGCTCATCTATGTGGGGTAAATATGGGTTCAGAACACCTAGAAGAGTAGAAGAAGGTGTGTTATATCCTGGATATGTACCCTTGTTAGTAGGTTGAATGATAGTGCTGGCCATCAGCCCCCCCCCCTCCATGGGCTGAACCACCTTGCTTTTTCTTTGCATCCTTCAGAGAGGCTAAAGCCACTTTTTCCTAGGAAGTGCCATCTCTTACCATTATCTTGTGTTCATATAGCCAGATTCTATCTTGTTTTTCCATTGCATTTTTAAAGCAAGCATAACAAATTAGCAATACACATGTCTGCAAGCACTGTGGCAGGATGCTAATCAGTGGTGATATACAGGTGGTTATATATGTACAAAAGCTCAAAGCCAATTGCATCATCATAACAATTTGGGTTAATCTGTTGCATCACATTCTATTATGGTCTAGCAAACAGAAATCCCTCCTCCTGTGAATCCATCTTCCTTTCATGCTGTGGCAATGGCTGAAGCTACTGGACATGGGATTATAATGGGACATCCTACAATGCACTGATAATAGGGCTTCTCCAAGATGAAGAGGCTTTATTTTATTTATTTATTGTTATATTTATTTGCTGTTTTCAATTAGTTGTTCTGAACAGAAGAAATCTGTCAAGCACTCTTCCATAAACCCAGCATTGAAAGAGCCGCGTAAGTGAAACGACTGATAATATTCCTTCCAGTTTGGAAAGCTTGAATAGGATTGCTTTTTAAATACAAATCTCTGGCTCTCCAGCAACAAATAAATCATTTAAATAAAAATAGATGCCACATTATACAATACAGTACTATTTGGTAGTTATTCCATTAAAGTGTACATTTCTCCATTTCAGATGTCAATAAAAATGAGTTGGATACAGGTCTTTGGGGACTTTTTGGGTGTGCACATAGAATAATTCTAGAGCTTCCAGTACAAGGGAAATGAACTCCAGTGATTTTCTGCTATGCACTTGAGTGCTTTTAAATAGCACAATACACATTCTCTGACATACCACCCAGCCATACAGCTGAGAGAAAATGATTTGGGGTAATTTAAATAAGCCTCCAGGAGATTCAATTTTAATTGAAAATATATATTTCATTAAGCAATGTCATGCATCACTATTGTTACTGCATACACTGATGCCCTTTCCTGCTGGCTGAAAACCCTCTTGGCCTTTAAAAGAACGCATATTTGGAATAATTTCAACATTCAACTTAGATCAAACTGAGAAAGGGCTTCCTCATGGGGTGAAGGCTTAAAACTAGTACTGGTGCTCTGGAAACGACCTCCAGTCATTCCTGTCAAAAAGCCAAATGTACGTGACAATCTGCCCTTCCCTTCCTTCAGCCCCACCCCTTCCAAGCAGACAATGACAGTAAAGTGTGGCCCCATGTAGGGAAACTCATAATGAAAGGGTGAATGAGGGAGGATGAGAAAAGAACAAAGTGCTATCTCATGTCTTCTGAACTCTCCAGGCTATCATTGAGGAAAGGTATTTACACTTTTTGAAGTTGGGTCCCTAGTTTCCATCCAACCTGAGGTAGGGGAATGCACTTTTCTAGGTTCCATCAATGGCTGAGGCATGCTAGGATATCTCTTAACGAACCAGACTTGGCATAGCAACAAAAGATGGTTTATTGAAAAAGCATAGCAGAATAAAAACTGTTGAAACTGATTTCCTAGCTACATACGGAACAATATATTTCACAATCATCCCACCCCTCTGCAACCCTCTAACATGCCTAGATTTATAAAAGGTAGGGTTGCTACTTTCCCAAGAGAACCACAGCCCAGTATGCAAGCCTGAGCTGCAGATAACCTGACAGTTTCTCTGTCTTCTGGAGCCATCCTGTTAACATAACACTACCAATTAGTCTATACAACTGTTCAAAGGCATAAAATACAGGAAATAACACGGATGAGCCAGAATCATAGAGTTAGAAGGTACCTCCAGGTTCATCTAGTCCAGCCCCCTGCACAGTGCAGGAACTCACAACTATCTGCCCACCTAGAAGAGTATAAGAAGGTGCGTTATATCCTGGATATGTATCCTTGTTAGTAGGCAGAGTGATGATGCTGGTCTTCAGCCCCACCTATGGATTGAACCACCTTGCATCTAATCTTAGGTCAGAGTAACAAAGCCCCACACTTCACTGAATGCATGGCAGGAAGTTGTGAAAGCAGACCCAGAAAGAAGAGGTACAAAATTGGTCCTTATCTTACAACAAGACATGTTAGAGGGGAATGATGTCTAGAGCCCCATTTATACCACAGAAGGGAGGGGGTATAACATAAAACTATCTAATACAAGGTTCTGTCTTCGTTCTTGGGTTCCCTAAGGCTGCATGGCCCTTTGCCATAAAAACCTATGGCATGCTTTATTGCCACCTCCTTCCTTCCAATGTGCTATTGTGAAAGATACATCAGAGGATAATTTAGTAATATACAAAGGTATAGCCCATCTTTCTGCACTAACAAGAGCCACCAAGACAAGAGGTGGACTCAGCAGTAATTGATAATTGCCATGAAGGGAGAGTTCCATATTAGTTTTAAATATATGCAAAAGATGTATTGGTTTGTGGCATTTAATTCGTGGTCTAATTCAAAGTGAATTTTAGTACTGGGAAACCTTTTTATTATCTTGCTCCACTGGAACTAAACCAAGTGCTTATTCTGAGCACATTCGAATAAGTGATCATGATATTATTTCTACTTGTTAGTGATACTGTTGAAGTCTGCAGTTATGTCTATTATTGTGAGGGTGCTTGGGGGAAAGCTAACTAATTGGCAGCCATCTGAAATAAATTGAATGATATTGGTCAATGGTAATTTGTGATCATGTTAATTTAATTGCTGTTTTGTCAATGGTGTAATTAGCACCACTATCAAAGAGATGAATCAGTTTATTGGAAAAGGGCAAACCAGACAAGGAGTGATTGTAACATGAAGTCCTACAAATTAATTATGATGGCTTAGTCCACCATGAAGAGCCCTTACTGTGACAGGAAGGAATGGCAGCAAGGACAAGAACCACTAGACTCAGGCCTGGTTACACTGTTAACCCCAAAGCAAAACAGATGCTGGCTCTTGTCTATTTGTAGTGAGGCAGGAATTCCTCTTTTTTCCTATCCTTCGTCCATGGTGTAACAGCAAGGCAGATGGGTTTGGCAGGCAGTCTGTGCTGCAGCTATGGGGGATAGGCTTGTGAGGGGGGCTCTGTGGTGAAAGAGGCTTTTTGAAAGGGGCTAGAAGGGTTGTTGTTTTAATCACAGGGGCTTTCCGCACCGGGATCCTTGTAGCAAATTGTTTGCTGAACGAAAAATCGCCATTTTAAATAGTGGAATTCGTCGTTATGCATACCTGCCTTTGTAGTGGAATCCAGTTGCGTTTCTATCGTTTCCCACAGGCTTCCGGTCTCGGCAAAAATCGCTAGAAAGGAAGTGCTATTGCCGAGCTCGTCCCGCCCCTGGCCGTCAAGCAGCCAATGGGCGGCCATTAGCATGCTCCCAAACAGCCCCTTTCCCTTTAAGAAAGGTTTAAAAAAAAACACACCCGTTGCAACGAATATGCGTTGCTTCATTGCAACGGAGAGACCCATCCAGCTGGCAGGTGTGTTTGAGCTGCCGTTTCATCGTTGCCACGCTCCCCCCGAGTGAAAAAAAAAATCCCCCCCCCTCACGGGCGCGATTTTCGGCCGAAAACAGTGTGAAAAATAAAGGGAAAATACATCAGCAAACGGGCTTCTCTATTGTTTGTGCTTAGTGACTTTAAACAGCTCTGGGGAGGGACTGCAGCCGGGGAAGCCTCACTGGCTAAATGGAGGCTCGCCGGTGCGTTGATCTCTGCTCGCTCGGAGAAAAAAAAATGGCGATCGCTTCGCCGGAAGATCAGAGGAGAGAGCCAGGGGGAGGGACTTTGTAGAAACCACAACAATGGTAATGCACAGAACTTTCCCGCTAGTGTTGCAGATTGGTTGCAGGAGTGTAGCGCTTTCCGGAAGGTGAATCCACTTTTGGGGATTTCCCTGAAAGCGCTACAACGAAGCGCTTTTTGCGGATCGGTTTCAGGTGTGTGGCAGATTGTCAACGACGTTGTGCATAATGGCAAAACTGTAGCGTTTTCAATTGGCAACCATTGTGCGATTTTGAAGGAGTGCGGAAAGCCCCGCAGTATTTGCAGCTCTCCTTTGGTCCTTAATTTGGGGGGCTGTGATGCCTGCCTGAGAAATTAGAGCCAGCAGACACTAATTACCACCATTCAAACAAAACCCTTTTAAAAAGGCAGAATGATGGAGGAGGAAATGTGAGAGAGGAAGACATACAACGAAACATTTTAATAATGAGTTTCCCTGTGTTTTGATGATGATTTGAGGGCTCAGTTGCATCCGCCTTCTTGGCTCCCTCCTGCACATTTTTTTAAAATGATGAAATGATTGGTCGATAGACTTAACCTGAGCTTAAAGAGAGAAGACTTTAAATGCCTATCAGTACTGAAGGAAGAACTAGTAAATGTTCAGCAATGATGGCTATACAACAGTTAATGCAACTTGAAGAGTATGATTTCAAAAAACATGACCAGCATAAAACTGGCCAATAAAGAGAGACCTACCATACTGCACAATGTTAGTTGTAGAGGTATGGCCTCCAAGGGACAAAAAAAGGCATGGGGGAGGGAATTTGATGGAATCATTATCCTTTTGAATTACGTTTTGGAAGCAAAGCAAGGGAGAAAATCACAACAAAAACAAGAAACAGCAAATGGAAACTGAACTGAGTACTGAATGGAAGAAAATCCATGCAGAATGAAAAAGAAAACCCAAAGCATGTGTGCAATGCAAGTGGGGTGAAATGCAGAACAAAAAAGAAAACATGACAGAAATGCACAATGAAAGTGAAGGAAAACACCAGTGCATCAGAGCCATAGCTAGTATGGTGTAGTGAACAGGGTGTTTGACCAGGATTTAGGAGCCCGAAGTTTAAATAGTAAGCCCCACTGAATATGATTTTGAGGATGGTTTTGAATAGACTTGTTTGGGATATATAATGGTATGTGTGAACAATGCCTATAACAATTGTACAAGATTGTACTATGCAAACTGATCCACAAAGCCAATGGCAAAAGACAGAAAACTGAAACTGTTAAAAATATAAATGAATATAAAAAGAAAAAAATAAGGAGCTTGGCACATCTCTTGGCCATTGTGATAAGTACCCAATGTTTAACCCATTAAAGTCTCTCCAAGACAGTAAAACCATTTTCAATTATTAAGAATGGTCTCTTCTTGCTAGTGGCTATCACAGCAGTCTATGGCAACGACCTTACCCTGGTTAATTAAGCATTATATGAAGAAATAATTCTCGTTTTATTTTAAACCAATCCATTTTAGTGGGTCTCCCTGTGTTGGAACCATTCAAATATAAGGCTAGACTCTTGAAGAGACCTCTAGTATGCCAGAGCACCTGCTGTCTTCCTTTTCCTTATAATCTATGTTGTCCTCTGGGAGCCATTCTGGAGCTAAAATAACACCAGAAGAGGTTATATAGTAGCATTTTCTCTTCAAACAATCCCTGAACAATAAATACATAAAGTATTAGTTTCCAGTTATAATGCACATCAAAACATAGGGCCATTTCGCACGGCTTCAAAATAGCACAATGGTTGCTAATTGAAAACGCTACTAATTTGCCTTAACGCACGACGTCGCAGACAATCTGCAACACTCCTGAAACCAATCAGCAAAAAGCGCTTCGTTGTAGCGCTTTTAGGGGAATCCAGAAAAGTGGATTCACCCTCCGGATAGCGATATACTCCTGCAACCAATCTGCAACACTAGCGCTAAAGACCTGTGCGTTACCATTGTTGCGGGCTCTTCAAAGTCCCTCCTCCTGAGCCTGTCCTCCAAACTTCCGGCGAAGCGATCGCCATTTTTTTTTCTCCGAGCGAGCGGGGATAAACGCACCAGCGAGCCTCTTTCTGTTTAGAGGCTTCCCTGGCTTCAGTCCTTCACCTTTAGTCACTAAGCACAAACCACATAAAAGCCCGTTTGCTGAAATAAAGTCCCTTTATTTTTTACACATTAATTCAGCCGAAAATCGGGCCCGTGAGAGGGGGGGGGGTTTATCACTCGAGGCAGCGTGCCAACGATCATACAATCAAATGACAGCTCACATTAGGCAGCTGGATGGGTCTCTCCGTTGCAACGAATCTACCTAGATTCGTTGCTATGGGTCTGTTTTTTTTTTAAAAACCTTTCTTAAAGGGAAAGGGGCTGTTTGGGAGCATGCTAACGGCTGCCCATTGGCTGCTTGACAGTCAGGGGCGGGACGAGCTTGGCAATAGCGCTTCCTTTCTAGCGATTTCTGCCGAGACCGGAAGCCTGTGGGAAACGCTAAAAAACGCAACTGATTCCACTACAAAGGCAGGTCTGCATAACGACGAATTCCACTATTTTAAATGGTGATTTTTCATTCCGCAAACAATTTGCAACAAAGATCCCCGTGCGTAAAGGCCCATAAAATCATTTTTTCTTATGCTTCCCCTGCCCTTTCTCTGGCAAGCAAAGACATGAATTTGGGTTCCCCATAGAAGTTCATATTAACTGCCATTGAAGATTTTCCCCCAAAACATCACATATAGGAACACATCAGACTCATTTTGTTATCACTCAGCTACACTGGCGAGATATGATGGCTGCTGCTTTTCTCCAGAACTCTTCCTCAGAGGCAAATGAAAGGTTATTTAGAAGGGGATCAAACCACATTTCCCCCCTCCCCATTCTATCAATAGCCTCATGCTGACATTGAGATGAAGAAGGTAGATGCATCCTTCATCAAGGGAACAATCCAAAATCCTGTTGTGGAAATAAATGCTGGTATATCTGGAGATATGCAAAGGATACTGACATTGAACTGGGCATTATCAGAGGTGTGCCAGAGGAGGAATGGGACTGAGCTGGGATTCTAAACCTCTCAAGCCTGTTCCTCACCCCCTGATTAATATTACAGCCTGGCATAATTGGAAAAATTCCCATGAAGCTCAAGAGGAGTGACAATACAACTGCATCCCTCAACTATGTCTCCAATTCAGAGCATATCTTAAGATGCTGACGAAGACTGCAACCAATCACAGTTCTCCCATGGACTGTATAAACCCAGATCAGAATACCTATATTTCAGAGGATAGATTCCAGTTTCTGGTATCTCTAATTAAAAAGGATCAGGTAGTGAGTGAGTAAATACTTTGGCCACCTCATGAGAAGGAAGGACTCCCTGGAGAGGAGCCTAATGGTGGGAGTGATTGAGGGCAAAAGAAGGGGACGACAGAGAATGAGGTGGATGGATGGAGTCACTGAAGCAGTCGGTGCAAACTTAAATGGACTCTGGGAATGGTAGAGGACAGGAAGGATCATTGTCCATGTGGTCATGATGGGTCGGACACAACTTCACACCTAACAACAATAACAAAATATCTAAAATGGGAACAGAAAATTATGGTCCCTGCCCTGAGTTCTTTGGAGGAAGAGTATGATAGAAGTGGTCAAACAAAGAGGATAGTTTGTCAGTAGATCAGCTATAATTCTGGGAGATTTCCAGGCCTTACCTGAAGGCCGGTGACCCTAGCACCTGATTGAGTTGCATCCCACGATATAGGACACAGCTGTTCCCTCTTTTTGTCTGTGTGGTACCTGAGGGGTAAGATCAGATCATGCCTCTGGCATGTCGTTCTGAGGCTACTGAGTTACCATGGGATCGCTAGGGTCTCAGATGTAAGTGCACGGGTTCCTGCACCTTAGAACTGGGGCCTTTTTTGCATGTATTTCCAGTCTGTTGAGTAACCACAGGATATTGACTAGCTGTGCTGCAGTCAGCAATGTTCCTGCACTCAGGACTGAACAGCCTGAGTTCTGCTATTGCTGATCTGTGGGGTTTCGGTAGGTTAACACCAACAACAAACATAGCTACAGAGAGAAAGGCACAGTTGTGGCTCATATTGCTGTTTCTTTTTTCAGAGGATGTGAAAAGAACACCTAAGATCTGCCAAAACCAAACAGCTGATTTTTCTTCCCTTCAGTGATCAAAAGAATCAGCACAACAGTAGAAAACATAAATGGCAAAATAGAGCAATTTGTAGACATTTTTTAGCATACCAATAAGGTATAATATTTTTCTGTGAATAAAGAGGACATTGTGAATTAATGTGTTGAACTGGGAAATGCACTGAGTAGTAATCGCTGCCATGACTTAAAATCCATTTTGCAATTGAAATAATAAAATAGGGGGGGAAAGGGGGGGAAGATAAATAAGAAAATGCAACCATATAAAGCCTGAGCATTTGGGAACATTGTTGATTTGCAAGAGAAACGATGCTTGCACACAGAGCACCAGGTCCTGTCTGAAACAGCTGTGCAATAAGACAGCTGAGACCCAATGAAATGTTTCCCCAGGGAATGTTTGTATATTGTAAAAATGAAAGCCTTAAAATACATGCCTTGTTCACAAAATAAAACTATGGAAGACATCTCACGCGGTCCCAAAGAAACCAGATCACTCCCACTAAATACATACAGGAGACTGATGGTGTTGAATAAACATAAATTTGCCAGATTTTCCCTTTAATATAACTTCCTGTTTGAAAAGATGAACAGATTTGGTCAACTGCTTGGCAAAATAGTAACTGTCAGTGGCGTTAAGAATCAATCAAGAATAAATAAATTGGCATAGATTGTTAACACAAGAATCGTGGGTGATAATTAGCATCAGAGTCGAAAGCAACTGAGATTTCTTTTTGTATGAAAAGCAAGTTAAGTCCTTTTCCCATTCTCATTTTACTCTACCAAACAAATACCTGCTAATTTAGTTTCTTGCCTAGTTGTCTCCTAATTGGATGCTGTTAATCTGTTCCATTGTATTTTTAAGGCAGATTTCCTTCTACCTACCTTATTTTTTTATCCTGACAATAGGTAATTATCCTTTGCAGTTTCTATCATGTAAACTTAAAATTATGTCAGCTATACACAGCGTTTGGCAGTGGTATCCTCATCCAATGTCTCCCTCATCCCCACGCCCAAGATTACCTTTAAGGTACAGTTAACAGTAAGTAAGAAACAAAAAAAATGGTTTGATTGAAGAGAACATCTACTGGCAAGGCAATCTCGACATCACACTTGGTACCTGCTGGACTATATTGCAGACAATTGGCACATTTCCTCAAGGCCTCTAAGTGTAACAACTACTTCAGTATAAACACAGGTGTTCAGATTATAGATTGAAGTAAATGCACAAATCCTTCAATTTATTGCTAATAAAAGCTACACTAAAATCAATTAATAACAGTTGCTTAACAATATGCGTTAAATAACTACCGTGGTTATGCTCCTCAGTGGTCCAATAGTAAGAGGATGGTATGCGATGATCATTCTGGGGCAGCTGCACTTGTACTTCATCTTGTCCTGCTCATGCAGGACATTTGTAGAGGAAGACTTTTTGCCTACTCAAAACTTTCCTTATGTTGCTCTCCTGACTAGCAATTTCCCACCGTTTTGCAACCCCTTCAATGAAGAGGACACCCATCCTACTAACAGTTTATCTTTTGCTAGCCTCCTCCATCCTGATATCAATATTTCAACCATCTCTTTACTAGTCCAGTGGTTCTGAACTGTTATTGACAATAGCTGGAATTCTGGAGTTCTATAGGTTCAAAGGTATTTCCGTTTCTTCTTTTCCATGCAAGAGCCCCCATAAGCTTATGCAAAAGCTGAGCATGGGCAGCCTGCTGGTCATTTGTCATATAGAACCATCACTATGTTTCTCCATCACTATTCACTTTTGAGATCCTAATTTCTTGCCTTGTCTATGTTTGCTTGCTTGCTTGGTTCCAGGTATGTCAGAAATAATTGCCAGTTACTTCAGTTCTTGTCTTTCGATGAAATGAAATATTAAGAAGAAACAATGATACTGTGCCTGTTGATATTTTGGCCCCCACCACAAATTCACTTTCTATATCAAGACTTGTGTGACTTCACTAGAGCAGTGGTCCCCAACCCCCGGTCCGGGGCTCCTCCTTGTCTTCCTCCCCGGCTGCTGCCTCGGGGGCTGCCTTGCCACTCTGCCGCCAGCTCACCTTTGGTGCTCTCCAGTGGCCCCATGGCTGGGGCTCCCCCTCGGTGTGGCCCTGTGCAGCTGCTGCTGGCAGCACTCCCCAGTGGGCGGCGGGAAGTCAGGGGCACTGGCAGGAAAGCAAGTGGAGCAGGGGTACAGGCAGCGGCGGCAACGTCCCTTGGCAAAAGACTACCCCTCCCCCGGGCCTCAGTAAAATTGTCAAGTGTTGACCGGTCCCCGGTAATAAAAAGGTTGGGGACCACTGCACTAGAGAAAAGCTGATCCAGGACCTGAGGTTTCACACATAACCATTAGCACCTTTTCTCCTATGCAAATCACAGTAATGCACCCAACAATTATTAACCTTGGTAAGAGAAATGGCAGGAAACTTCCCAATTACACTAAGGAAAACAGAATGCTGGCCTATTTGAAAACAACATGAGACACAGCAGCTATAATTATACAGAGAGAACTGAATTTTATCTTCCTTCATGTATGGTTTCTGAAAGATTTGATCTGGAGTCTGTCTTCAGACTCTTCAGACTGTACAGCTCTTCCTGTCTGCCAGATACTGCAAACAGAACATTTTCCTTTGTCATTCCCTGCAGGACCTTTGTCTCTCTTTCCTCTGTCTGCTTATTGTGTGGTTGGGCCAAGCATGGACCTTGAAGCCCCCCCCCCCCCCCCATGTGCATTGTGCTGTCTGCATGCCAGCTGGTACAAGCAAAGCTTTTGCTTATGTGCTTTTATTCAGGACAGAGGAGCTTTCTGTTTCTGAGGAGGTGAAACCTGTGCCTCTGTTTTAATTTCTATCTCAATTTGACTTTATTTTTGTAGCCCATTCTTCTCTATGTGGCCCAGGGTAGGTAACAAGTATTAAATATTTAAAGTAACATAAACAAGGTAAAAAAAATCAATATATTAGCTACTTTATATTTGTATTATTTTTTTAAGTCACTTATCTACAATTAAAATTTAAATCTTGAGGATATCACCATGCTGAAGGGTTTTCGCTGTTTGGGTAAATGGATTTCCAGATGGAGTTTCCAGAGAAGTACGGAAGCCAGCATCTGATTGATCTTATTTCCTGGCCTCAACTGTAGGCCTGGTGGAACAGCTCTGTCTTGTAGGCCTTCCCAAACTGTTTAAAGACCTGGAGGACCCTGATCTCATTGGACAGAGTGTGTCAGCAGGCCAGGATCAAAGCCAAAGAAACCCTGCCCCTGGCTGAGGCCAGTTTTACTTTGGTAAGGTGACTAGATTGTCCCGCTTTTGGAGGGACATCTGGAGGTACCTGGCAAATTGTACTTATGGCGAAATTAAAAATTATATATTACATTACTATTTTTGTGTTCTATGTGTTCTATGAAACTTTTTGTTGCCCCATATAGACCAAATTTTTAATCAAGAACCCCCCCGGTCAATGGTGTCCTGCTTTACCAATGTTAAAATCTGATCACCTCAACTTTGGGGCTGGCTACCAAATCTTAACGTTCGCTGAGGCTTTGAACGTAAGGATCAAAATCTTGAACCTGATCCGGTCTCCAATATGGAGTCCATGCAGTTGGGAGAGCACAGATGTAATATGTGTTCCCACTGAGTGGGAGCTGCTGCATTCTGGATCAGTTGGAAATTCTAGAGCAGCTCCTTCGGCCTGCCTGTCAGTGTCTTTGCCTAGCAAGCAGAAGCTATATAGTTAAATGGCTCGATGAAACACAAACTATCCTTACACCCCTGTGCCTGTCTTTTTACATCTCTTTACTTGGCACCATAGGGGATGGCATATGACTCATGGTTATTGTTATTCCTTGGGTGAGGACAATCTGATCTAAACCAAGCATCATGGGCCTTCTAGAATATGAATGAAGGGAGGGAGTTGTACTGGGATGCTGTCCTGGTCTGGGCCTGAACAATGCTATTGTCAACAGGTGAGGAAGGAGTGATGCTTGAGCTAACCTCTCTTATTTGGCTGAAATACAGTGGGTTTCCAATTACAGATAGGGAGAATTTGGCAGGTATCCTGAGATATCACAAGATGATAATGGTTGTTCCTAAAAACCCCATCTTCATCCTAGGACAGGGATGACTGGGACAAAATATATTTGGCTGCTCGATAACCTCAGCCAAACCCTTCGTTGTTTTCCCAGTATGTTGTGGGAGGCTGATGAAGCTAGGCACCTCTTAGCACAAGTAGGAATGACGATGGAGAGGACAACCAAAGCTGGCAATGAACTCTTGGAAGCTTTTTGCACCAGGATGGTATTGACCCAAATAAAGTAAGTCAGGACAGGCTTCCAAGCACAGCTTGCCCTTAAAATTAGGAAAATATGACATTAACCAGCCATTTAATATATTCATCTTGATTTTCTTATGCCATATTTGAGATGGGCTCTGGGGACAAAGCTTCTGTAATTTGTGTAGACACATGTAAAGATTACATGTTTATATTCAATTTCTTTTTAAAGGAGAAGATATATGTATGGGAAGAGTAGAGCATCAAAAAACTCAATTCTTTGTTGGCTGTTGCTCCTGTTTTTTTGCTCTTTCTGCTCTTTTTAGTAAAAAGCAAAAGGGCTTGATTTCTTCTTAATGCAACTGGGAAAATAGACATGAAACAAATCTTTTGTTGTCATAGCAACTAAAGTGGTGATAGCAAGGTGTAATTATTAAAAACAGTATGAGCAAAATTCGTTATGGCAGATTTTTTTTTTTTTACTTAAAGCAACTACACATTTAGTCAAGGAAAGAGATCTCAGATATGAGTCAACATAAAAATTGTCAGACATTTGTTTTGGATGAAAAACTGAAATTGATACACAAGTGTAACAACTATTAGCCCTCCAGTACTGAACCTATTGTGGCTATCACAGTTACATCTAAAAAGTAGAAGAAAAGTCCTGAGGGATCTGACCTAGAATCCACCTAGTCCAGCTGCCTGTTTCCAACCCACAATGCCCAATCAGATGCCCCAAAAGGCAGAAGGCCAACCTCCCCTTTTGCTACTGGTTCCCAGCCTGGCATCCAGAAGGATTGAAAGAGGAAATTTAGATAGATTTTCAAAAATGAGGTTCCATTTAGCCCTTGTGGCAAATATACATTAATGCATCTGCCCTCTATGAAAATTTTCTAATCTCAATGTAGCTGGCAGATCAGGCAAAGTAGTGGCTGGAAGCCTCCAATAACATGATTGGAAATGAGCACAAATGGACCAGAAATGGTGATCTGCCATCAACAGCAGGGTGGTGGGAGGACAGATTGCCAGAAGGAATAACAGGAGGCTGGAAAAGCAGGACAGATGAAAGAGGAGAAGCTACTATGGGTGGAGAGCAAGCAGCAGTGGAGGAAGAAGAGCATGCCGTGGCCAAGACAGGCCCTACAGCTATGCAAGGGCCAGACTAGAAAGACAGGATAAGCTGTGGATACCTTCAAGATCAATATTTGTTTGTTTATTCATTTATTTATTTTCTTAGATTTTTATACCATCCCCCCATAAGGCTCAGGGTGGTTTACATAAAACATTGTGGGCATACATCACAATCACAACACATCAACAGATCCCTGAGGCGCTCCATTTGTCACTCTTCTCCAAGAAGATGACGAACCGTTTACAAGCACAACATTCTCTTTCAGCTGCTAAAGAATCTACCTATTTATTAGTGTTGACTTGTAAAATACAGAGGTTTAAAAATAATTTTGGTATCATTGTTTCAGATCTGTTTTGAACCCAGATTTTCACATCTATGTATTATATATGCTAGTGTACCAAGGCATGTGAGATCTGTTTTTCTCTTCTTTCTAGAAGCACAGTGGTGGCTTTGTTAATTTTCTCCCCAAAATTACACACTCGATGTATTAATTTAGTTATGCCTCATCTAAACAGGTGTCAGCAGCTTTTATCTTTTCAAAATTGCCTGAATTCAGGCTACTGATTGCAGACAGACTTTGTTTAATGATGTTGTTTTCACTTCAACAGAGGTTGCCAATAATGGTCATTTCCCCCCCTGACCAAGTGTTCTTTATTACACAGAGCTGGACACAGCGACAAATAACAGGCAATAGCAGAATTCTTTTTTTTAAATTGCATACACATAGTGTTTCCCTCCTGCCCTCTTTTTCTGTAGCACTGAATTATCTTGAATTTTGTTGTGTGCTTTGCTTTAATTTTTTTCCTTTGAAGAAAAATTATGCTTTTATTACTGAAAGAAACAAGTGCTTTGCAGCGTGGGGAAAAAGATGGATTCCCAGTATGAGCATTTCTGAAATGGATGTTATGCTGGTATACATTTCTTATACTACATTTTGGCTGCACAGATAACCCAATAGTGGCTAAGAACAATGAACATCCAGAATAACAATATTATATAGATATTAGAAATAAAGCCTGATGTCCTTAGAATACAGCGGGCGCTAGTACCTGTAGGCTGGGGGTACGGGCGCAGGCCAAAGGATCGGGGCGTGCAGCGGGGCGATGGCTGCAGGAAGAAGGAGCCGTCAGCGAGGCGTGACGACGGCAGCATTCTGGGTCTGTGGCTTTTGTGGGCGCGGGGCTGGGGCCGGGCTGTAGTCATCGGAGGGCCCAGGACCTGTAGTCATCGGAGGGGGTCTGTAGTCATCGGAGGGGGCGACTGCATGGCGGCGTGGTGGAGGCGGCCATGCATGGAAGCGTAGCTACAGGCCGGGGCCGTGGCCGCCAACAACGCTCAGCCGGGGCACCGCCACCGGCGCGGCCAGGGGCTGGGGGCGGCGGCAGTGAGGCCGCGGAGGGAAGAGCAGCACTGCCTGGGCAGGCGGCCCTGGTGGCGTTGCGACAGCAGGCAGACAAGGAAAGCGGCGGGGAAGCAGCCAAAGGGGCAAATGGCAAGTTGGGGCTGGGAGAAGGGCGTGGGGGTCCGGGAAGTGACGTGCGGTCCGGGGTGGGAAGGGCTTATCGGCAGGGGATGGAGAGCTGTTTGGGGAGGCACAGGGGGGGTAGGGCTGAGTTCGCAGGGCAGGGAAGGGGTGTCGCCGGGCGGAGGGAAAGGAGGTTTCCCTCAGCCCAGTGGCGTGTGGGGAGGCTCCTCTGCGGCGGCCATTGCAGTGCTCGTGGCTGACTCAGTGTGCTGCGGGCGCCAAGGTGACGATGGTGGCCTCGGAAGAGTGGAGAGTTGGCGGCGCGGGCCAAGTGGCCAATGGGGAGGCGTGCTTTGCACACCTCCCCATTGGCCACCTGGCCCTGGAGTGGCACTTGGAGGAGCGATTCAGGAGCCGCTTTGCGGCTCCTGATTTGCTCCTCCGAGTTTTTATCCTGGACAGCGCCCGCCCACTCTCCTCCCACTTACCCCTTACTCTTTTATTTAATACCGCAGAGTGGTTTACAGACTAGAGGCAAAGCCCATTATATCCAGGAATACAACGGCCGCTAGAGCTTGGCAGTGGGAAGAGGAAGGGGAGGAGTTGTCCAGTCTGTAAGGGCATGGGGTTGAATGTGTGTGTTGTGTGGGAGGTTCTGGTGGCGTGGAGACAAATGAGGGCATAGGTGTGGAGATATGGGTGTCAAGAACCTGTATTCTGAAATGTTCGTTGAGTGTGGGAGAGGACTGACCTTTGGAAATTGTGGCATAGTGGTTACAGATGAGCTTTCCAGAGCCATGTCCTCAGATATGTGAAGGGAAAATCAGATTGGAGACTCTTCTTAGGGGGAAATTACATGGCAACCATTTCCTCCCAGTTCTGCATTCAACATTATTTCCCTTCTTGTGCCCCTGCCTAATACACATGGGGTAATCACAGTACACAGGTACCCAGCTTCTTCTGTCTCCATTTTTTTTACTGTTGATAAAATGTCATGCGGCCAAATGCTTCTTTCACAGCTGCTCCTTAGAAGAAGAAGAGATGGATTTTTGTACCCTGCTGTTTATACCCAAAGGAGTCTCAAAGTGGTTTACAAACACCTTTCCCCTTTGTCTCCCCACAATAGATAACCTGTGAGGGATGTGGGGCTGTGAGAGGTCTGAGAGAACTGGGAATGGGCTGCAGTGACCCAGCAGACTTCAGGTGTCTCCAATCAGTTTCCAATCGCCTTCCCTTCCTTTCCCAATAACAGACTCTCCGTGAGGGTGGTGGGGTAGAGAGCCTCACTTGGAAGATGGCAACCCTAAGAGGAGGTCCCTCTCTGCACCGCAGTCTTGACCTTAGTCAGGTTTATGCACACCTAGGTAGTATGGAATTCCAGAAGATGAATCTACACCAATCTGGCAACCTTACCTCCACTCTGCAATGTTTTCTTGACCTAAAATATGTCAGCGGGGTGCTAGGTAGCTGTGGGGGCATTACACACTTTGAGGCCTCACTTTCAGACTTCAAGGAATATGTTCAGACCAAGGACAGCCAACCTCCAGGTGGGGCCTGGAATTGCTGCTCATCTCCAGACTATAGAGACCAGCTCTGCAGGCAAAAATGGCTACTTTGGAGGGGTGACTGTGTAGCATTGTATCCCCCTGAGGTTTAGGGAAGACAGCCTCCAGGTGGGGTCTGAGAATCCCCTGGAAGTACAGCTCATCTCTAGACAGTTAGGCTGAAGGGAAAGATCTCCCCCCTCTCATGCACCCCTTCAAAAGGAATACACATGGCCCCAGAATCCACTTGGTTGCTTGGCTGGTGATTTTGCCCTTCTGAAGCCTGAGACCTACTGCTGGCAATTGCAGTCCCTGCTGTAGTCTTCAAGGCCAAGTCGTTGCCTAATAAAGGTGGATCACCTAGTTTCCCCCAAAGTCCCACTGTCTACTTTCCTGTAAAGTTAAATACACTTGAAATTCTGGGACACTTTTGTTTTTGAGTTGAAAGCTTGAAAACAGTCACTTTAGAGAAGGGGCTTTTCTGTGGCCTTCCTGTCAGCCACCTGTTTGGCAGAAGGGGAAAGTTCCCCACCCTCAAAAGGAAGGCCCTCAGGCTACCCTGCGTTGCTCTTGGAAAGGCCTCCCTCCCCTCAGTCAGGGCCTGTCAGAGGCTCCTTCCCAGCAGGCCTGAAGGGAGGGGGAGGGAGAGAGCGCAGTCACCAGCCTCCTGCCAGCTCTGTCAGGGTTCTGAGGAAAGTTACAGTTGGACATGACAGTTAGGGCAGCCTTGGGGCAAAAAGGGCTGGCACAGCCTGTCCAAGCCTCCGTTCTCATCCCTCTTGGCAGCCCTACTGACCTCCTCTCCCTGCGGTGATCATGAGCAGACTGCCAGCCATGTCTCCAGATTGCCCCTGGCTGGGCTGGGTGAGCAGGTCAGGAGGTTCTTTGCGCCTCCTGATTGGACGGAACTCTTGTCTGTCCTGATGAGGGCCCAATCGGATTGGCCCTTGGCCCCTGGCTGCATAAGCCTCCAGGAAGGCCCCTTGGGCCCAGACTGACAAGCGGAGGGGCCAAGAGGCCAATTGTTGCCCGCCATTACAGACTGAGCCCACCCCCACACCTCTTAGCCTTTAATTTATACTGCGGAATGGATTTTACAGATTGACATCCATAATAGTAATCAGAAAACTGTTGACTCAGGATGATCAACTGCACCAGTAAGGCTACAGAGGGATGAGGAAGCAGTTGAGTATTCTTCCCTCATGTCTGCATTCAATCCTTGGTGACTATCCACTTCTATCATACTCTTCCTCCAAAGAGCTCATGGCAGGGACCATAATTTTCTGTTCCCATTTTAGATATTTTGTTATTGTTGTTAGGTGCAAAGTTGTGTCCGACCCATTGTGACCCCATGGACAATGATCCTTCCTGTCCTCTACCATTCCCTAGAGTCCATTTAAGTTTGCACCGACTGCTTCAGTGACTCCATCCATCCACCTCATTCTCTGTCGTCCCCTTCTTCTTTTGCCCTCAATCACTCTCAGCATTAGGCTCTTCTCCAGGGAGTCCTTCCTTCTCTTGAGGTGGCCAAAGCATTTGAGTTTCATATTTTAGATATAGCCACACATAATCCCAGCTGCAGCCTGATTGGGTGGGCCATTCATCCAGTCAAAAAGGATTTGGCTAGTTGACCTCTCAGTACACAGTGAGATATCATCATACTCTGTATTTTGAAAGTTAATTTTCAGATTAGCTTTAATAGTTAACTTTAGTAGTCAACTGGTTTGATACCTACACTAGTTAGAAAAGGTTATTACCAGCTATTGCAAAATGGTGAAATTAACTTTTTAAAAGGTTATGAATTATTATAGCTCCATAAATGATTCATTGAACAAGGCTCCCGAGCCTTGGGCGGCGGCGGCGGATTCTGCGGCGGGCTGAGGCGTCGGGTGGCGCTTCGCGGCTCTGGCGGCGGCGCAGCTGGCACTGGGCCAGCGTGGCAACTGAAAGCGGCGGCCGGCAAGGCGGCCCGCTGGCGAGAGGAGGAGGCGCAGCTCCTGCCGGAGATGCGTCCAGCTCGGCGGCAAGTGGGGAAATGGTGGATGTGGGCGGCGAGTCCAGGGCTTTGCGGCTCCTGATTGGACCCCTCTGAGTTTTTATCCCGGACTGGTCCCGCCCTAACTCCTCCCCACAACCCCTTACTCTTTTATATAGTCCGTGGCGCCCGCGGCGCCACGGGCGGTGTACAGATAAGAGCCAGCTTGGTCCAGTGGTTAAGAGCAGCAGCCTACTCTGTTGCACCATGTTTGATTTCCCCGTTCCTTCAGAGCTCTCTCAGCATCACATACCTCACAGGGTGTCTGTTATGGGGAGAGGAAGGGAAAGGTATTTGTAAGCTGCTTTGAGACTTCTTCAGGTAGTGAAAAGCAGGGTATAGAAACCAATTCTTCTTCATAATGAAAAATAAAGGTAGACTGCTACTTATATGACTGAAAACTGGCTTCATGGAATAGTTGATTATAGTCTAATAACAGGCAGCCATTTGAAATGTATGAGTGACCAAATGATTGTTGTGCTATTTCTGTTTCCAGCATATAGATTCTCAATATTCATAATCTAGTGTGACTTCTGTGTGGATTGTTTATTGTTTCTCATTGGTGATCTGTAACAGAATACCAAGGGATATTGTGGTTCATGAAAAAAAATGTGAACTTTCCTAAGGAAAGCCGAGCTGACTCTGAGAATAAAGAAGAGGGGCTGGCATTCACAAAGACTTCTCTTTTGCACTGTTATTTAGTGCCTGGGGTTTCTGAATATGAGTAATTCCAAATGTCACTTCCCCAATTCCAAATGTCAAGACTTGTGCACATCTCTGGGGTTGGTGGCTTTTAAAACGCTGTTAAATAACTGTAACGTGGAACAAACAATGACATTTTCAGGCCTTTAACCTCAAAATACCAATGTCAAAGGTCAACACTGTTGGTTTGATATGATACAAAACAACTAATAAATGTAGTGTCAAGGTGCAGAAGGAGAGGTCTTTTATCTCTGTCATATCATGTACAAGTTAATAGCTGTGATTTAGAGGTATGGGAGCACCTGATCCAGACACTTTCTCTCATTCTCCCTTTCAGCAATTCCTCACTGCAACTCTCTACAGGGCTCCCCCCCCCCCCAAAAAAAAAACCCTTCCAAGTTTAGAACGTAATTTTAGGAATGTGGCATTTGATTTTTTAAAGAAAAACTTAAAGAAGTGCCCATGCTGTATAAAATAAAACATGTTCATGTCACATCACTTGATTGTTATTTTTCTAAAAAATTAACAGTGCTGTCCTATAAATAAATATTTTTATAACTCATCCTTCCTGTATAGTTCAGGATGGGTGACAACATGGTTAAAATGCTCAGTTAAAAACATAACAATCACCCTCTAGTTTGCCCCTAACTAATTGAACAAACAGATGGGGTTCAAAGTTTTTGGAGCGAATCTTCCCTCAATTTCTAGTAGTCAGGCCAACATTTTTGGATGGTCTCTCCAGGCTCTGACCATAGGCCTGGTGAACCAGCTCTATCTTACATACCCTGTGGAACTGGTTAAGGTCCCATAGGACCCTGATCTCTTTTGGCAAAACATTCCACCAGGCTGGGGCCAGGTCAAGGCCAATTTCATGTCCTTGGTGCTAGGGATACTAAGTAGATGTTATAAGCACAGTTATAGCCTTCTAAGAATTATACCTTCTATATCCTAAGCAGAGTTATACCCTTCTAAGCTTTTTGAGTTAATGTCCGCACAGATAAGGTTTCAGAGAACAATCATAAGTACTTGTGCTCAGAATTCAACTCAAGTTTATTCAGTTGGGCTTAATCACAGGAAAGAGTCTAATGTTTGTACCTGTTTGTACCTACCCTGTTAGTAAACATATTTTTATATATTAACTCAATATCCTACTTGATTGCTCTATCCATTCAGGGTACATAAATGAGTTTGAGATGGAACTGTGGTAACTGTTAGAAACTGCCAACTGGCAAATGGCCAGGAGGCAAGACAAAGGACTTGGGATTCTGATAATGAGAAGGCAAGAGGAGCTCAGATGAGCCCCTATAAAAGGTTTGACTGATAGAGATGTTTTGATTATTATTATTATTTATTTAATTTATATCCACCTCTCACTTGGGGTCTCAGGGCGGCTAACAACAAAGTTAAAAATACAATTTGAATTACATTTAAACAGTAAAAATAAGTTAATATAAAACCTGACTATAAATAAAACTAGGATTAATACCTCTGACCACCAGATGGCTGCCCACTGCTTGTTGTTCCTGTTGTTCCTGTTCCTGGTAGAAAAGTGGAAACAGGAAGTATATATGTAGGGTGAGGCCCATGATTCCCTGATTATACCCACACTGGTCTCAGCCAAAGACTTGGTGGAAGAGCTCTATTTTACAGGCCCTGCGGAACTGTTGAAGATCCGACAGGGCCTTGATCTTACTCAGGAGCTCATTCCACCAAGCTGGAGCCAGGGCTGAAAAGGCCTTGACCCTGATCAATGTCAGACACACTTCTTTGGGGCCAGGGATCACCAGCCTGTTGGCATTGGTGGAGCATAGTTCCTTTTTAGGTCAAAAACAGTATGATCAGAGAGGCTTTATGCTAATTCCTCTCTGAAAGCCAGCTCCATTTACTACATTAACTACATAGACTCCTTAGCATTAAAATGTGAGAGAAAGGGAATGACCAATTGGTGGATGACCACTTAGATGAAATGCTTAGTTTAATTGAACAGTTCAGAAGTGCAGGGAAAGAAATCTCAGAACAGGATCTAGTTGTGCTAATTTTAGATAGTTTGCCAAAGACTTATGAAAATACTGTGCCTCAATTTAGGGCAAAACTGAAGTAATCAATCAACTTGGAGGGCCACATGAGCATAAAATTTTTGAGGACTGCAATAATAAAATTGAAGCTAATAGTGAACAAGTAGCTTGAGATCCAGCATAGTAGAATGATGAAGAGTGGCAGACTCTAATCTGGAGAACTAAGTTTGATTTCCCGCTTCTCCACATGCAGCCTGATGGGGTGACCTTGGACCAGTCACAGTTCTCTGAGATCTCTTAGCCTCATCTCCTTCACAGGGTATAGGCAATTCTAAGTTGCTTTGGGACTCCTCTAGGAAGTAAAAAGTGGGGTACAGAAAACCAGCTCTTCTTAAATATAAATTACAAAAGCAGGGTGATTTACCCCTCATGTTGGAAAAGGGACACTTTAAAAAGGACTGCAATGCTTCTGACCAGAGGAGTGCCTTTCCAAAGCAGGCATAAAGGAACAGCCACCCTTTAAAATGTGCTTTGTATTTATTCAATGTACAGCCAAACACAAGACAAGGGATTTCAACAGGGCATGTCCAAAACACATGTATTTGCCCAGGGATCAAAAGAGGTTTATTGAGGTAGCAATATGAAGCTCATGATTATTCTTCTGAAACTGTATTGATAGGCAACACAGAGATAAATATACTCTGAGAGTCCTATCCCCAACTAACCACAGAACTGCCCTGGTGAGAGGTGGCAGGCTTTCCCAATCCTCAATTCAAGTGAAACAGCCGTCCCTAGGTGCAAAATTCTCAGTTCTCTGTGAAACACACAAGGCCAGCCTTTGTGATAATAGTTTAGCTCACCCCCCCCCCCGAACAATTAGACTATACAATAGTTCAAACACTTAACAGATCAAAGGAATACATACATGAAACATCCTCGCCTGACAAATGGACCCCTTTGTTAATGGATGACAGTACAATGAGAATTGCCAGAGACCATGGCAGGAATCTAACAACAAGCAGATCCTCCTTTGTCCACGAGCAGGTGGAAGCAAACCCATATTCAGTGTTTACCCCACCATTTTCATCATCAGGAAAATCTTTCTATGCTACTAAGTACTGCAGGCAACCCCTGTGAAGTCTCAAGTCCAATATTTGGATCACCTCGCAATGAACATTTTCATCAGCCAGAATAAAGACAGGATTGTCTATTGGGGGTACCACTCATCTGCCGATTTCTTCAACAAGCTACAATGGAACACAGGTTGAACACATCTGTAAGTTGGATTCAAGTGGGTGTTGGTCTGTGTTGGTCTGTAGCAGCACAACAAATCCAGTGGCACCTTTAAGACCAACAAAATGTATTCAAGGTGTGAGCTTTTGAGTGCAAGCACTCTTCCTCAGAGTATGAACTGACCATCATGACAGTGGGAATATATAAACAAAAGTTAATCCTGTTACATTAGTTAACTTTGTCACAGCATCCAAAGACAACCAAATGATAATTCTTTTTTAAAATAAAGATTGAGACTGCTTGGGAGAAACTGAAACTGACACTAACTAAAGCAAAGGACTTGAAACCAACACTTGAAAAGATTTCAGGAATAGTCATTTAAAATTGATTCATTTTCAGCAAAATGTCAAATTCCAATTGATGTTCCCAATGAACACACTTGGCATAGCAGCAAAAAGGTTTATTGAGGTAGCAATATGAAACTAATAATTATTCTAGATGAAACTAAATTAATTGGCAATACACATATCAATATACCTCGATAGTCCCACTCTCAACTAATCACAGAACCAGCCCAGTGAGAGGAGATGGGATTCCCTGGTTCTTAGGCTAAGCATGCTAACTAGGTGCAAATTCCACAGTGTAGGCCAGCCTTCATGACAATACTTCAATTCATCTTCCCCTCAGGGAATAATTAGACTATACAACAATTCCAACGTTTAACAGATCAAAGGAATGCATACTTGAAACAAATGGGCCCATTCATGACAGTACAATGAGGATTGCCAGAGACCATGGCCTGAATCTAACAATAGGCAGATTCTAACACCCAAATGAAGAAATACAAGAGGCTCTGTGGAAGGTGGAAGATCTGTGGTTGTAGAAGAGGTAGACTCGGGATTTGCAAAATGCAAACTTCCAAATGGTCAAATTGGAGAGGTTATCATTAAAGATTACTTAAATGTGCCACAACTTGCAAACAACCTGAGCAGTGGTTCAGTACTCAGTCTGGTATTTTTCAACTTTTTATCAAGTTTTTAATCAATGATCTGGATGAAGGGGTAAGGGAACTTCTCATTAAATTTGCAGATGACACCAAATTGGGAGAAGTAGTGAACACCCCAGAAGATGGAGATAGAGTTCAACAAGAGCTGAACATGCTGGACAAATGAGAACAAGATGCAATTCAATAAGGAGAAGTGCAGAGTTCTACATCTGGGTCACAAAAATGAGAAGCATGCATACTGTATGGGGGAAACACTTCTGGGTAGCAGTGTGTGTGAACGAGATCTTGGAGTACTTGTGGACTGTAAGCTAAATATGAACAGACAGTATGATATAGTGGTAAAAGGTAAAGGTAAAGGTATCCCCTGTGCAAGCACTGAGTCATGTCTGACCCTTGGGGTGACGCCCTCTAGCGTTTTCATGGCAGACTCAATACGGGGTGGTTTGCCAGTGCCTTCCCCAGTCATGACCGTTTACCCCCCAGCAGCAAGCTGGGTACTCATTTTACCGACCTCGGAAGGATGGAAGGCTGAGTCAACCTTGAGCCGGCTGCTGGGATCGAACTCCCAACCTCATGAGCAAAGCTTTCAGGCGGCTGCCTTACCACTCTGCGCCACAAGAGGCTCTTTGCGCCACAAGAGGCTCTTAATAGTGGTAAAGAAGGTAAATGTATTACTTGGCTGTATCAACAGAGGCATCACATCAAAATCACAAGATGTCATAGTCCCACTGTATACCGCATTGGTCAGAACCCACCTGGAATTTCTGCAGTTCTGGAGGCCTCTCTTCAAAAAAGACATGAGCAAAATTGAGAGGGTTCAGAGGGGAGTAATAAAAATGATACAGGGCCTGGGGACCAAGCCTTATAATGAAAGGCTGAGGGACTTGGGAATGTTCAACCTGGAGAAAGGGAGGTTGAGAGGGTACATGATTGCTGTCTTCAAGTATTTGAAAGGTTGTCAGAGGAGGGCAGGTAAAGGTTCCTGTTGGCAGCAAAGAATAGGACCTGCAGTAATGGGTTTAAACTATGTGTAGAATGATATAAGCTAGACATCAGGGGGGAAATCACAGTCAGAGTAGTTCAGCAGTAGAATTGACTGCCTAAGGAGGTGGTGAGCTCCCCCTCATTGGCAATCTTCAAGCAGCAATGAAACAGCTACTTACGAGTACAGAAAGAGCGATCATCAAAGAATTCCCACTGTTGAAAGAAAACAGACTACAACCCTAGAACAGTGCAACTGAGTACCATGGACTCAGATGAAGCACCAGCAGGACCCCAAGAACCAGAAGGGGATGCAGAAGCTGAGGTCAAAAGATCAACTAGAATAAATAAGATAATACCTCCAAGAAGACTCTCATATTAACTAAATCAGAGGTTGTGGCAGCATCTTGCACATGGGAAGACATAGAGAAGATGCCCAACAGCCAAGCAAAAGAGTGGAAGAAGACTGAAGAAGAAGAAATTGGAGTTCTGGTTGAGGACCAGATGATAAATTAACAGACCAGCCTCCAGACAAGAGAACAAAAAGTTGCAGTGGGGTTTTCTAAGAAGAATCTCAGAAGACTTTCTAGAAGAAGATGGACCTAAAGAATTTTGCACACTAGATCTTGAGAAGTGGTGTTGGAATATGCAAGATCTGTAGTTTGAATTATTCAAACGAATATGAAGAATATCCTACAGGGACATCAGAGGAGATGTGCATTTTGCATTATTTATTTATTTAGATTTCTATACCGGCCATTTCTTTGCAGCTCTGGGCGGTTTACACTGAACATTATATAACTTACATAGAACATTATACAGACTATAACATCAAAACTATAGCATCAAAACAACTTTCAATAAAGCATCAAAAGATTACAAAACCACATTTATAATATATATTCAAATGAGTAGACGTGTTGGTCTGAAGTAGCACAATAAAATCAGAGTCCAGTAGCACCTTTAAGACCAACAAAGATTTAATCAAGGCGTGAGCTTTTGAGTGCAAGCACCCTTCGTCAGACTATGATCTTTTTAGGATTATCAAAGGATTATCATTGGCTGTATCTGATTGTGACACAGATGTAACAGAACTGATTTTTGCTATATATTCCCTGTCATGTAAGAAGATCATAGTCTGACGAAAGGTGCTTGCACTCAAAAGCTCACGCCTTGATTAAATCTTTGTTGGTCTTAAAGGTGCTACTGGACTCTGATTTATAATATACTAGATATTAAGCCCGCTGTGGGCAAAATACAGCGGGCCCTAGCATGATGGGTGGGTGGAGGGACGGGGCGAAGGAAGGAGGAAAAGGAGAGAGACAGAAAGACAGAAAGAAAGGGAGGAAGATAGAGACAGAAGAAGAGGGAAAGAAACAGGTAGCCAGAAAGAGGCAGATGGAAGAGAGGGAGCAAGGGAGAAAGGGAAAAACAAAGTGAATCCTGGGAGGAAGGGAAGGAAAGGGCAAAGGGAATGCTGGAAGGAAGGAAAGGGCAAAGGGAATGCTGGGAGAAAGGGAGGAACAGAGGAAGGTAGGTGGCCATGGGACCTTCTACTGGGCCCAGGGGCAGGCTCGGCTGCTCCAGGGCCCGGCAGAAGGCTCGGGAAGGCGGCGGCAGGCTTTGAGGCCTACTTTGCGCAGCTCCCCATGGGCTGCTTGGCCCTCGAGTGACACTCGGAGGGCCCAATCAGGAGCCGCAAAGCGGCTCCTGATTGGGCCCTCCGAGTTTTTATCCCGGACAGGGCCCGCCCTAACTCCTCCCCACTTGCCCTTACTCCTTTATTCCTCCCGCTCCTCCAGAGCGGGGGGAGGGTTAAAGATAATACAAATAACAATTAACAGTAACATTGGGAGAGTCATGGGCGAGCATCTGGGGGGACCAGCAGGTGTTCTGAGTTGGTCGGCCTCAAGCGAATGCCTGGTGGAAGAGCTCCCTCTTGCAGGCCCTGCGGAACTGTGGAAGTTCGGGTAGGGCTCTGATCTCCTCAGGGAGCTCATTCCACCAGGTGGGGGCCAGGACCGAGAAGGCTCTGGCCCTTATTGAGGTCCGAAGTGCTTCTCTGGGGCCAGGGATCTGCAGCAAGTTGGAGGTGGTGGAGCGTAAGACTCTTTTGGGGGTATAGGCAGGGAGGCGGTCTCTCAAAGGCCCAAACCGTGTATGGCCTTAAAGGTGATTACCAGAACATTAAGCTTAATCCGGAATTCAACTTGGAGCCAGCCAAGTTGTAGGAGTGCCAGCCGGATGTGGGATCTCCACGATGTTTTAGTGAGAATCCTGGCCGTGGCATTCTGCACCAGTTGTAGTTTCCAGATGAGGGTAGGCCTGCATAGAGTGAGTTGCAGAAGTCCAGCCTAGAGGTGACCATCGCATGGATCACTGTGGCTAGGTGCTCTGGGTCCAGGTAGGGTGCTAGTAGCTTGGCTTGGTGGGGGTGGTAGAATGCCAGCCGAGCTACCTTTGTGACCTGGGCTTCCATTGTAAGGAAAGTATCCAGGATCACGCCCAGGTTCCTGGCGGAGTACGTTGGTGAGAGCTGCACATCGTCCAGGGTGGAATAAGTCACCAATCAAGTATAGAACCGTGGATTCCTCAATGTAGACTCAGAAGAAAAAAGGAAATCACAAGGCACAATGATGTAGTAGTCTTCTCTATATTTATAAGTGAAAAGGTTATAACATAAAGTCTAAATGGTCAAACATAAAGAGTCAACCAAAACGGGATCCTAGGTTAAGTAACCCGCTTTCTGTTCTATCTTTGTCAGTGGTTGCTCTTCCAATATAGTGTTATAATAGTAATCATAGTATCACATTGGCAAAAAGCCAATCTCTCTCAGAAACTCAAGATGTAGATGGGGATTTCATAAAGTGCCCCAGTTTCTCAAGATTTGACTATTTGTTAATTTAGGGACCTTAACCCAAACATATCTTAACTTGTTCTGTTTCCGTTTCATATCTCAACAACAATTTGTAAATTTGGCCTTGTAAATGTGGTTTAGCTTGATGTAAAATATTCTCAAATTCTGGGGATGGCGCTCCCAAATCCACTTTCTTAGTGAATTCAGATTGAAACCTAGAAAACAATTGATTATATTCTAACCATTGTATTTCCACTCCCTCTTTTTTTTGCTTGAATATCCTTAAATTCTCCTGTCAAAATTTTAGAACACATCATCAAACAATCTGTCCATGAGCAGCTAGAATGGATGGCTGTGTTTATCTCTTGTGGCCCTTCCTTGCATACCAAGGGAATTGCTAATTGCCACTGTGGGTTGGCTGGATTCTGGAGATTTTGATGGAGGGATCATTTGGGCATGAAACTGGGGTCACCATAGGTGGTAAGGTAGTTGTGAGTTCTTGCACTGTGCAGGGAGTTGGACTAAATGACCCTTGAGGTCCCTTCCAAATCTATGATACTATGGTTCTAAGGTTTATATGGCCAGGGCCCCTTCCCATCCTACTCCTTCCAGGCCCATCATTGGCCATTTTTGGAGGGGGAGGTTGACCTGCCCAAATTAGGAGACAGTCACTTTGGATAAATTTTAAAATTTTGTAGCCCCTCCAATATAACTCCTCCGGGGCTCTAGCGTTACTCTAGCAGTTGGGAAACACTGTTCATAGAATCATAGAATCATAGAGTTGGAAGGTACCACATGGGTCATCTAGACCAATCCCCTGCACTATGCAGGACACTCACAACCCTATCACTCATCCACTGTAACCTGGCACCCCATTAAGCCTTCACAGAATCAGCTTCTCTGTCAGATGGCTATCCAACCTCTGTTTAAAAATTTCCAAAGATGGAGAATCCACCACCTCCCGAGGAAGCCTGTTCCACTGAGAAACCGCTCTGTCAGGAACTTCTTCCAGATGTTGAGACAGAATTTCTTTTGCATTAATTTCATCCCATTGGTTTTGGTTCATCCCTCCAGGGCAAGAGAGAACAACTCTGCTCCATCCTCGATATGGCAGCCTTTTAAATATTTGAAGATGGTTATCAAATCCCCTCTCAGTCGTCTCCTCTCCAGGCTAAACAGACCAAGCTCCCCCAACCTTTCTTCATGTGTCTTGGTCTCCAAACCCCTCACCATCTTTGTTGCCCTCCTCTGGACACACTCCAGTTTGTCTACATCCCTCTTCAACTGGGGTGACCAAAACTGAACACAGTACTCCAAGTGAGGTCAAACCAGAGCAGAGTACAATGTTGTTTCTCTTCACAACAAAACTATTTTATTATTTTACACAGCCTCTTTGCATATTTAAACTCTGCCAACATAATTAGTCAATTTTCTGAGCTGATAGAATGCCTTTTATACCTTGCCTTAAACCAAACAAAGCATGTTATTATAAAGCAACAAACCAAGCTAAAATGCACATACAGTAGAATAAAATCCACATTCTTAAAAATAACAGTTAAAAAATACAACAAAAAAAAAGGAGTGCTCTCTGAGGGAAGAAGAAGTGAAACAAAAAGTCTTCATCTACTGGTGGAAAATGGCAACAGAAGGGAACAGATAAGGCTCTTCGGGGAAAGAGTTCTAGAACTTTTGGTGCCACAACCAAGAAAGCCCTCTCCTGAATCTCTCTCAGAAACTCAAGATGTAGATGTATACCTATGTACTTGGTCCACACCTTCTATGTAATTGTGGTCACAAAACTAAACCAAAAATGAAAACCAAAACCCAATCTAGCCAGAAAAGTTAGGAACCCAAAGGTTGAGCTGCAAAAATGATTTTAAATGTTTTTTTTACAAATATTTATTAAATAAAGTCCACTAATTGAAAGCTTTTTCTGATGCATGTGGGAATGCCCTCTTGATTTAGACCTGGGCAAAAGCTGAGAGTGGTGGCCTCAGAAAGTAAAAAAAAAAAGGTGGGCTCCAAATCAGATACCTTAGAAAGACCATTTGGAGTAGCACCTAACAGATATTTCTTTGCCACCCAGCAAGCCTTTTGATTTTATACATAAGTGCATTCCTCACAATAATTTGGCCACTGATGAAGACCCCTCGGGGTCAAAACATGTTTGGTCCATTTGGCTGGTCTATTTCATGTGCTGTTAGAAATGTGCTGTTTTTAAATTATGACTATGTTTTTAATATGTTGAATTAGTGCACTTTAATACATATTTATTAAAAAATGTAAAAAGCTCAACCTTTGGGTTCCTAGCCACAAAACTCAAGGACATATTTAGGAAGTCAGATGTGTTAGTGTATGTATGAACTGACCTTTTGCTGCTGGCTTTAGCAGAGTAAAATTCAGAACCATACACTAGCCATCTGGAGAAGTGGCTTTTGCTACATCTCTAATAAACACCTAACATTCCTATATTCTTGTTTCTGCCTAGTTAATCTTGATCAGGTCCATGACAATGGTAAAGCCAGGATATGGACCACAGAAAAGCTAGAAACTGGAAGGTATTCTTGGAGCTAATTATTTAAATCCTCTGTCAGAACAATGATTCTTCCAGGACATCAATAAAAAGCAACCAAAAAGAGGATAAAATTGAGGGGTTGGAATCATAATGAAGGTAAAATTGAAAAGATCTTTATTTTCTCATTTGCAAAATACAAGCCTTCTGGGTGTCAGCATTTTACAGTACTTTAATGGGAAATTAAATTAATGTTAGATTACAGTACAAGTAGCATATAAATACCAAGCACGTATGACATCTGCAGGAACATCAAATAAATTCTAAGCATAGTTTGGAAATTAGAATAAAAGCCAAATGGGTTTATAATGAAAGGGGACTCGAAATACAATCATTCCCAATATATTACTGTGGCAATTACCTATAATTGTATTCACTTTAATAGTGATACTTTGGTGATACTGCTAGCTACTTATACTGAGTTCTTGGCCAAATAGAAACCTCTGAGGTAATGTGCATCAAATTGTTATCACTATGTCAACTAGTGATAGTGGCTACTTCTTGGACACCTGATGAATGGCCACCCACAGACCATACATGGTCTCTATATGCTTTGGGGACTCCCCAGATATGTAGAATAATATGATCTTGTAAATTAATGCAAATAAAAAAAACCCCTCCATCCTTAAATGTCCTGCCTAATTAAATTTGAAAATGGAGACAGAAGGGGAAAGAATGTTGAAAACAGATGAGCATCTGTTAGAGGAAAAGAGGATAGAATATATCAAGTTATCATGTCCTCCCTGCCTTTTCTCACCAGCCCCCAATTTGTCCACTCCTCATCTGTGATGTAACTATAGCTGAGATGTTTAATAATTAAAGTCTTTCCTGTTATACATTTGAAACTGTTTATTGTTAGTAGGAGGGTGATACGGTAAATTTTCAAGTGTATGCATATGTTTGAATATATTGGAAAGCATTAAATTAATTGACTACTATTATGGCATAGTATTCCAGCATTTATTTTTATAGGTATAACTGTCATTAATTTCTGTCACACTTTTCTCATTAAGAGATCAGAACATCCCCTGTATCTTCCTCCACATACTATTTCCTTTTTTCTTTTGATACTCCCATATCCTCTTCCCCTGTCCCACCCACCCACCAGGCTACCTTCTGTTTGCACCTTCAGTCTTCAGCTTTATTTATATATTTTATTTATTATTTATATGGCTCCTTTCTTCTTAAACCAAAGGAACTTACATCATTCTCATCTCCTGCATTTTATCCTCACATCAACCCTATGAGGTAGATTCCACTGACAGAGAGTGACTGGCCCAAGTGTTACCAGAAATGTTCTGTCACAAATTAGGATGGGGAATCTAATGTTTAAACTGATAGAAACAAGAGGCCAGTTACATCAGAATATGCAATCTCTGTATACCCGGCCCAACCATAGGAACTCAGGCATTATGAGATAATAATGAATACATTTTTATTCAGGAGAAACCCTAGACAATTTAAATTATTGATCTTAAAAACAGCACACATACAATGACATTTGGAGAGAAATAAAGATTATAACATCCAAAATAGAGGGATTAATTGGGGCAAAATTCAGGACAAAATATAATGTGTCCTGAAGAGAAATGGATCCTTGAGCCGTGAGACAGACACAAGACCAACTAGTATCTCTATGATCTATCTGGGACCAAGACAAACACAAACTCATGGTGGGTTTGTGCCTTGCTTAAGTACCCCAAAATGTAGTCTGAAGCCTACCTGGCATGGTGAGGCTAAGGCAGTGTGGAGAAGGGTTGCAACACTGCTTTGGTGCCACTACCGCCACTGGGGGCCATCTACTGGTGCGCTCCCTGAGGTGGGACAATGGATGTCACGTTCATTATCATTTCTGTTACAGGGACCATGCCAGTAGATGTGTTCCATATCAACAACTAGGGAAAGGTCATTAATAGATCTGCTGGCAAGGACTCTGGTGCATTAAACCATTCACCTCCTGCTTTATTACTGGATGCCAAATTAGTAAAGAACTTGCTGGTTGAGAAAGGCTGACATTTATAATCACTGTCCAGGCAGTAAAATCAAAATCAAAGCACGTACTGATGGACTTAGGTGAGTATGTCTGTTTAGGACTGCACTGTAAGTCATCGGTTGTATTTCACGTTTTTCCTGTGTTGTCTGATACCACATCGAGAATGTGATGATTTGTTTCAACATCAGAGTTACATTTAAAGACAAACATTTCATTAATACTAAAAAGGTTTGAATTGTCTTGGTGGTGAGGCAAAGATAAAGTCTTAATTAATAGAGTTTACAGGTTGCAGAGAGGTACAGCTTTCTAGACCTCCTTATCGATTATCAGCACACTTCCAAAGGTCTCAGAGTAATGAGGTTTCCTGGGAATAGAGAGTGCTGTCTTTATTTTTTTAACTGAATCAAAACAATGATCCATCTGACCCAATTTATTAGTCTTCAGCACTGGCCTCTCAGTTCTACTTCTTCCATAGAATACCATAAATGATCCTCGTTCTGTTGTTTAATTAGTGTACAGTTGAAACAAAAGAAGGGGAAGACTGGATGTACTGACACCACCAATGAACCCCCTGAATTTGATAAAGGCTTACCTACTGACCAATTTTGCACCAAAATTACAGGTTGCTAATTGAAGGTGTTTTCCTCCTGTGATGGAGCAAAGAGAAGAAACAAATGGTTCAATCCAGTCAGTCATTGTTTCTTATTGTTGGGGAGCAGTCATGGCTTGCATGCAGAATGGGAGTGTGCCCCAAGAAAAATTCCATTATAACTTCATATACAGACTTTTAGGAAAATGTATACCATGGTTACTTGTTTCTGGGCAGGACATTACTGGTTTTTACTCTGAGAGCTGTTATTCAAGGCCCTGGGCAAGTCTCTCTAAATCCATTCTGTATTTTTGTTGCAATGTTTTTGTCGCACCCCCCCCCCCATGTATTTCAGTGTGATTGGCTAAATGTGCTGACTGCTTTTCTCTTGCAAGGATCCAGTTGGAAGGGGGAAATGTTCAAGAGATTAGTAGAATCAAGGAATGAATGCAAAAAACAACAGGGATTTCTTTGGGGAAAGTAATTTTGTTTCACTAAGGATCTTGTATTCTTAACAGGGATGGAGATGAACCTCCCAAAAGTGGTTCAGATTGGGATTCAGAGTGACCCCTGAACTGAGCTCTTGTTTTCCCTTGCACCAGTTCAAATGTAGAAATGGCCCCCCATGTCTGTTTCAGCATTTGAAAAGCCATGGGGGATGGGAGTTCGTGGAGCCTAATGCAGACTGAGGCTTTGTGCCAATTTTTTATAGAATTACAAATGCTTCTAAAATGGTGTGATGGTAGCAGGATGGAGCCATGGCTGCTGTCACTTGTACTTTGGTTATTTTAGAGAAAAATTTAGCTGTTTGAACTCCAAGCAATGTTGCTTTCCATTTTTCCAAGTATCGAAACAGCCTCCCCTAGGGGATTCCAACTTCCAGGTGGAACCTGGGGATCCCTCCTGATTACAGCTCATCTCCAAACTACTCTGTTGAACAGAGGGGTGGGGAAAGGGTTAATTGGTAATCGGACTTAGAATGGTTTTAGTTGGGGGTGGTTATATTTTATTGTGAGGTTTTTAATGTTGTAACCCACTGTGAGCCAGCTTGCTGGAAGTGGTGGGTAATAAATCCAATAATAATAGTAGCAGTAGTAGATTCAAATGGGTAGCCGTGTTGATCTGAAGTAGCAATAAAATCAGAGTCCGGTAGCACTTTTAAGAACAACAAAGATTTATTCAGGGCGTGAGCTTTCGAGTGCAAGCACTCTTCCGTTGCTTGCACTCAAAAGCTCATGCCCTGACTAAATCTTTTTTGGTCTTAAAGGTGCTACTGGATTCTGATTTTGTAGTAGTAGTAGTAGTAGTAGTAGTAGTAGTAGTAATTGTAATAGTAATTGTAGTAGTAGTAGTAGTAGTAGTAATAATAATAATAATAATAATAATATGTGTGGCTGCCTTGTCTGTGTGGCAAAACATATGAAATGAGATGCTGAATAAGTGCAAAGACAAATAGGAAGCTCTTTTGCCTTGGAATAATCATTTTTAAAGTGAGCTATCCTCAACCAAGCTGATAATGGTGGTGTGAAAATGTGTGTCCTCTGCGATGTCTCTGGTATCAACTAATAGCAGGAGGATTTTCCTTAGCATAGAGTCAGAGACAGAAAAGAGCACTGACCTTTCTGATCTCTCTGATGCTGTCCCTTAAGTTTAGACTGAGTCTCTTAGGGATAACTTCCTGTTTTCTGCTTTCTGCTGCTTCTTCAGAAATCTCTCTCTCCTTCCCCTCTTGCCTGCCTGTAGTATGGTAGGTGGAGAGATCCCTCCTGCATCTCTCCCCATTCACCTAGTTATTACATTAGTGACTATCTTCTTACCTTTCCTGCCTAAAATGGAATCTTCTAATAAATAGTTGTATATAGCATAACCAGTGTCTGTTTTTTTTTTAATTGGCCTAAACACAGTAGATAGCAATGCTGTGCTGCACAGAAAAGCTTAATTAAGCACTCTGCGAACTTTTCTGGATATTGTAGACCCATACCACAGGTCCCATTAGGTGGAAAGGGGAGCACAAAAGTCTACATTCATAGCAGGGACAAAGGCTTTCCAAAACTCACTTGCCTCCCCTTTCTCATTTCCTTCAAGACAGGAACACCTTGGGTCTCTTGGGTGAAATGAGAAAGTCCTTCCTCATCTCCCTTGAAGATATTTGAGTCATTTGAATGACAAGAGAAACAAGTGGCCTCTCCTGCCCCTTCCCTTCCTCTTAGCTTGGCTTTCCCCCTTTCCTCCTTGGTTTAATCACAAGTAAATGGGCAGTCCCCATCCTTGGGTGGGTGAGTCACAGATCAAGCCCTACCATTTACCAGATTTGTGCCTTTCAAGATTGGGCAGACCTAATCTGAGGCTAGAACCAGTAATGACATAAATCCCAATAGGCATGGGCTGTAATCATAGTAAAAATTGGGGTGATATGGATTGCAGTTAGGGAAGTACATGTAGGGGGGGGGGAATTGTTACTTTTCGGATTTGAGGTTTGACCAGTTCAGGAATCTCCAACTGATTTGGCTAAAACAATAGCTAGACAGCTGATCTCTGGGGATCATGTGTTTGGCAGGGTCTATAAGGCTGTGGAGAGTCTGAGAGGAGTCTGTGGGGAGATATTTAAAGACCCCCAATGTTTGGCAGCTCTTTCCTCCCAGCCCCGCTTTCTCTGATGCCTGTGAAGGGTTGGGGGATGAATAGGCTGCTGCTCTTAAGTATAGCAGTCACTATACTAAGACTGATGATACCACTCTAATGGCAGAGAAGAGGAACTAAAGAGCCTGTTGATGCGGGTGAAGGAGGAGAGTGCAAAAGTTGGCTTGAAACTCAACATCAAGAAAACAAATATCATGGCATCCAGCCCTCTCAATTCCTGGCAAATAGATGGAGAAGAAATGGAGATAGTGACAGATTTTATTTTCCTGGGCTCCAAGATCAATGCAGATGGGGACTGCAGCAAAGAAATTAAAAGACGCTTGCTCCCGGGGAGGAAAGCTATGGCAAATCTAGACAGCATCCTAAAAAGCAGAGACATCACCCTGCCAACAAGTGCGTTTAGTCAAGGCTATGGTCTTCCCAGTTGCAATGTATGGCTGCAAAAGTTGGACCATAAGGAAGGCAGAGCATCAAAGAATTGAGGCTTTTGAACTCTGGTGCTGGAGAAGACTTGCGAGTCCCTTGGACTGCAAGGCGAACAAACCGGTCAGTCCTAGAGGAGATCAGCCCTGACTGCTCTTTAGAAGGCCAGATCCTGAAGATGAAACTCAAATACTTTGGCCACCTCATGAGAAGGAAGGACTCCCTGGAGAAGAGCCTAATGCTGGGAGCGATCAAGGGCAAAAGAAGAAGGGGGTGACAGAGAATGAGGTGGATGGATGGAGTCACTGAAGCAGTAGGTGCAAACTTAAATGGACTCCGGGGAATGGTAGAGGACAGGAAGGCCTGGAGGATCATTGTCCATGGGGTCGCGATGGGTTGGACACGACTTTGCACATAACAACAATACTAAGACTGCTCTTTGCTGCCTGGGAAGGGTCTGGTGGAGAAGAGGCATTTAAAGAGTTGCCTTAGATTCAGCTGTATGTTGACTGCCCCTAGCCTAGACCTTCCCCAGGCAGTGGATAGCCAGCTTGGTGTAGTGACAGAGAGGCAGCCTCTAATGTGGACAGCTAGGTTTGATTTTCCACTCCTCCACATGAAGCCAACTGGGTGACCTTGGGCTAGTCACAGTCCTGTTTGAGCAAGTTCTGTGAGAGCTCTCTCAGCTTCATCTATCTTACAGGGTGCCTGCTGTGAGGAGAGGAAAGGAAGCATAAGAAAGGTATGCTGCTTTGAGACTGCTTTGTGTATTGAAAAGTAGGGGTATAAAAACCAACTCTTCTTCTTCTGAGGGAGGAAGAGGCATTTTAAAAGCTGACAAATGGCTCTTTCTTCTCCAAAACCCTTCCTAAGCTGCAGAGAGCTTCACTGCCTGGCAAGGATCTGGAAGGGTAAAAAGAGGCATTTAAAGAGCTATTTGGTGGCTCTTCTTCCCCCTTTCCATGCTGCTGAGAGTGTGCTCTCCACAGCCTGGGAAGGGTCTGGGGGCATTTAAATTCTCAATACCTGAATATTGAACTAGTCGAATCGCTTTGAGCTTTGTGATTCGGCTGGTTTAAACTGATGGAATGTTTGATTTGGCTTGTATAAGTCCATAAAGTACTCCATCTGTATTTTCAACCGGCTGACTTGTATGCTTGAATGCACCTGGCATCCCATCCTCAGCATGCACCCACTGCTTCTCCTTAATTAATAGATCAACCCTCAGGGAGAATGCACTTAATTCTTTTTTAACTCAGCTATCATTTCAAAAATGTTTATTACAGTGTTAGCAGTCAAATCTGCACATTTAACCAGCAGGTTATCTTCAGACATTAAGTCTGCTCAGTTAAAGGATTAAGTCACCTGTTTCTGGGTTCAAATATTTCCAGGCTTATCTGAGCCAAATTGCTCATCTCTAAGTAGATATATGACCCCTGTTGCCTCTGAACATAAAGAAATCTGTCAGCCCCCATCTCCAGATTAGGTTTTTATTGTGTTGGCCTTTGCTTTATTGTTCTGTTTGTGAGCCACCTTGAGCAGGTCTGGAGAGGCAGCATACAATTTCACGAAATTAATGAATTAGTTAATATCCTGAGCCCTATGACTTTCATCATACAGCTATAATCTGATCAAAATTTCTGCACAAGCTATGGTTTCTCATTAGGAAAAGCTAGACATTAAACTTTAGGCAATGTGTATGGAAACGATATTGCTGACTGAGCTGCAAACTATAACGGCGACTGAGCTTCTAGCCCTGCCCTTAATTATTATACTAGCTTCTTCCTGTAGGTGAGATGTATACATAAGCATGCAGTGGGAACATGTGGGCAGAATGAGAAGCCTTCTGTCAGTGTCTACACAGGATTTTGATTTCCATTCCAAAGAGCTTGTTCCTTTTTGTTTCTGTCTTAATATATGCTCCTAACATGTTTCAGCCTAACAATAAACGGGGTCACAATAGTTTCCAATTAGAAGATTTATTAATTTGATTTATGAACTCAGTTGAATACTACTGGATACAATAAGTAAATAAAAGAGAATAATTGGCTGTTGTGCGGCTGTGGTCTGATAGCCAAGAAAACCCACAACAGCCAGTTGACTCTGCCCATGAAAGCCTTTGACAATTCAAGGGATAATTGCATTGCTGTTCATTCCTTTTATAACTAAAAGCAAACTATTCCTCTTAAAAGGGGAAATGAGAGAGATAAGAAAGAGAACACCTTGGACATTATTTGTATCAATGGAAAGAAACAGTACAGAAAAATAACCAGAGACTATTGGTTTTGTTTGAGTCTTTTACCAAACCACAGGGAATTGTTTGTAATTTCTGTGAAGTAAGAAAGCAAGTACTTTTCTTACCAGCTTGTCAGGTATCACAGCTGTTTCTAGTTTTCTTTCTATTGTAACCTTCCTCATATTGTGTCCTTTGTAAAACCTGACAGCAGAGCAGTCTATAGCTGATCATCGGGTGATGTTATTTCCCCAAGAAAACACTAGATGTATTCCCATTTACCTCTATTATGACTGTTAAGAACTTCAATATGAAAGTACATCATAAAATATGAAATTTAAAAACCTACCCTAGAGATTTTACCTGATATATTTTTCTTAACATTTGTTGTGTGTAACAAAATTTATAATTAGTTCAGATGTTGGAAAAAAATATTTTGGAACAAGCCGGAATCCATGAGGAACTTATGGGGGAGGGGAAATGCCATCATCCCTGTGGCCTCTGCTTACTTCATTCTCCTAGCGGAGTCACCACTTCTTCTCCCTGTTGTCCCTGCTGCTGCTGCTCCACTTGCTGTCTGTGGCACACCCATTTCCTCTTCCTGATTGACAACCTTTCAAATACTTAGAGGGCTATCATGTCCCCTCTCAACCTCCTTTTCTCCAGGCTGAACATTCCCAAGTCCCTCAGCCTATCTTCATAGGGCTTGGTCCCTTGCCCCCAGATCATCCTTGTCACTCTCCTCTGTACCCTTTCAATTTTATCTACGTCCTTTTTGAAGTGAGGCCTCCAGAACTGCACACAGTACTCCAGGTGTGGTCTGACCAGTGCCGTATACAATGGGACTATGACATCTTGTGATTTTGATGTGATGCCTCTGTTGATACAGCCCAAAATGACATTTGGCTTTTTTACCGCTGCATCACACTGCCTGCTCATGTTTAGCTTACAATCCACAAGTACCCCAAGGTCTCGTTCACACACAGTGTTACCTAGAAGCGTATCCCCCATCCAGTAGGCATGCTTTTCATTTTTCTGACCCAGATACAGAACTTTACACTTATCTTTATTAAATTCTCATTTGCCCATTTTTCCATTGTGTTCAGATCTCGTTGAACTCTGTCTCTATCTTCTGAGTATTTGCCAGTCCTCCCAATTTGGTGTCATCTGCAAACTTGATGATTAGTCCCTCCACTCCTTCATCTAGATCATTAATAAATATGTTAAAAAGTACCGGGCCGAGCCCCGAGCCCTGAGGTACCCCGCTACTCATCTCCCTCCAGTCTGATGAAACACCATTGACAACAACTCTTTGAGTGTGGTTCTCTAACCAATTCCCTATCCACCTAACTATCTGAAAATCCTGATTGCAGTCCTTCAATTTATCGATCAGAACATCATGGGGAACCTTATCAAAAGCTTTACTAAAATCCAAGTAAACGACATCAACCGAATTTCCACGATCCAGCAAACCTGTTACTTGGTCAAAAAAGGAAACCAGGTTGGTCTGACATGTGAAATGGGGATTAGCTCCACTTCCATATGAGTGCCCTCTTGGCCTTTTCCGCCCATGCGGAATTGGGCCAAGATATCTTTCTTCTATCTTTCTCTACGGTCTTGAAAATTAGGGAATATTATATGAAACTTTTTGAAAGCATAGAGATGGCTACCTGAAAAAAATATCAGAACATCTCAGAACATCAAGAAATGAATAGCTATAGTCTTTGTGTTGGTCACCGCTCAGAAGGAAGGAGGTTTTTTTCCTTAAGGCAGATTGTTTTACTGTATATTCTGGTCAAATTGGAAAATAAGCTGTTCACATAATGTAAACATGTATTTCCCTTTCCATGCACTGTAAACTATACAATATAATAGAGTATGCATATTTAGGATGATGTGTTGAATGTTCCAAAGACACTAGGAGACTTTGGAACATTCAGCACACCATCAAAGCATGGGAGGAAGCATTTAAAGGGACCAGCCTCTGCACGCAAGTTATAGCTGTCATGATCAGCAGTAATGTGTGTGGGACCTCTGCTCCATATAAACACTCCCTCCCTGCCTTGGCAGGCTGGGAAGGGACTGTTTAAGGAGACTGGCCCCTGCATGCATATTACAGATGATCATGTCAGCCACTTTTGTCTCTTTGTAGGTTGAGAGGGAGTGTTTAAAGGGACTAGGTGCAGCCAGCGCCCCCTTTCAATACTCCTTCCTACCTTCGCAGGCTAAGGGGGATTATTGAAAGGGAGTGCAGGCTGCCTAGAGCCTATTGAATTTTTTTTGCGGAACTGGCTTTACTGCTAGTACTTCATAACATGAATATATTATGGATTTTCATCAACTCAGTTAGGTCAAGGTTTCTGTAATGAATACATATACATACACACACACAAACATATATATACACACACATGTATATAAGATGTTTCAGAAAATAAAAAATAGTGAGAGGAGATAATCCATACATGATTTAAGTATGCAAAACTAAATTTTCCTATCAAGGCTGTTTTAGACATTTCTGTATGATTAATTCTATGCCAGTTTTTTTTAAAAAGAAAATCATATTGCCTCCCTCTTCCAATTAGATTTGTCTGCAAAATTTCAAGCAGATAGGAAAACTTTATTTTTATTTTGTGTAACCCTAAGGCATTATGATAGAATATTGAGAAATGAATGTGCTTTAGAAATGCAACTGCTCCCGAGATTGCATAATAAACTTAATTTGTGCAGTTTGGTCCAATGCTTGTCAATAATCCCAGTGTAGTCATCAACTAGAACACTAATGTAGAAATAGGTTTATAACTTTGTGAGCAATTTTTATACCTCCCTGCTTTCCCTTATACCTTACTTTTAAAAATGTAAAATGGCGGATCTTGGAAGAGACTTGGAATATCACCTCCTTAACCTCTCCACACCCCATGGCTGCTTACTGCATCTAATGATCCTGACTGGAAGGAAAAAAGGCAAAGCAGTGACTCTTGTAGAGATGCTATGTACAGGTTATTCTGAATATGGGTGATTCTACTACAACTTTATATTAGGAGTGTCTGAATCACACTAGATACAGTCATATGGGAGAATTACTGTTCCTCTGAAGAGAGAAGGCCAGAACAGTATGCTATTCAAAATTACAATGGGCAACCTCCTTGGTGGAGGTATACTTCTCAGGAACAAATTATATAATCCATTTATTTCCCGTGGTGCCTGAGTAATTCTCTCATGGCACATTAGTGTCCTTGGCATACAATCTGAGAGTTACTATTCTCTCCTGGTTGTTCTGCAACAGTTTGCCTCATGTATTCATGTACCATTAATATTGCTGCCTTAAGGAAACCATCTGATTCACAGAAAATACAATAATGGGATCAAGTAATGCTTTTTGAATAGCTCAAGCAGAAAAATAAATGAATATTACAACAACCAGCATTGTGTATGTACAGGGAAAGCCTACAGCATGTATTTGCATGTGTTATTTAATCGTTTGAGTGCAGTGCGAGGCAAGGGCCTCTAGGGCTCTCTGTTGTTGCATTTTTCATTGGGATCACTTTTGTTGTTTTGTATGCCTTGTGGAACTGGGCCATACAGTGTAAGTTTTGTTCCATAAATGAACAAAAATGAACTGTGTGTTATAAGCCCAATGGAATAGACAGATATCAAGAAGTATTAATATAGAAAGGCAACGATGCAATTCACTAGAATAGGTATCGGTGCTAACTGTTGTAAATACAGAAGAATTTGCAAGCATGACAGATTCTGCAGAGTTATCGTAATGGGATTTGCCTCATAACAGAGAAGTGTTCAATGTCCAGAATTAAGTGAAGTTGAAGAAATAAAAAAGGCTGTGCTACCTGATAGCACTGTCTCTTGCAATACAAACATAGAAGACAAATGGTAATGCAGCAGTGAAAACCGTCCACAGAATCAGAGTAGTAATTCACAACCACTCGGTAATACCATTAAGAAAGCTCTGTAGAAGGGGAGAAAATGATGATCTGTTCAAGGAGGAAAGTGCATAAGCAGTAACCAGTGCAATAAAACAGAAAAATCTAATGTTAGAACCAGGAAAGATATTAGAAAGCATGAATGAGTGAGAAATAAACCAGAAAAGTAGAGTTAACATTTTACCTGCCCCTCGGCTTTTTGTTGGAGAAAAATACCAAATAAGATAGGCCATGCTGCATTATATGAAAAAGAAGAGTTGGTTCTTATGCCGCTTTTCTCTACCTGAAGGAGTCTCAAAGCAGCTTACAGTCGCCTTCCCTTTCCTCTCCCCACAACAGACACCCTGTGAGGTGGGTGAGGCTGAGAGAGCCCTGATATCACTGCTCGGTCAGAACAGCTTTATCAGTGCTGTGACAAGGCCAAGGTCACCCAGCTGGCTGTATGTGGGGGAATGCAGGATAGGGAGCCCAAGGTCACCCAGCTAGTTGCATGTGGGAGGAGTGCAGAATCGAACCTGGCATGCCAGATTAGGATTCCACACTCCTAACCACTATGCCAAACTGGCTCCTATACGTATTACAAAGGCTTACAAGCTGATGACAAGCTGATGTGGTGAGTATCAATAAGCATGATCCACTATGGCCAGAATGGAGATAATTCACCAGGGGAGGCTATTTTTTTTATTTTTGTGCTCTGAACTAGAGAAGCAGAAGTCAAAACCATTTTCCCCATCTGAAAATTGCTCCATATGATACATTTCAGACACCCTTGCATCAATTTTGTGTTGTAGTTAATGATTAGGCTGTTGAGGCTCCAGGCATAGCTACCTAGTATGAAGCACTATTCCAAGACATTGTGGTTCACATCCTGGGATCTCCAGGGGATAACACACACACACACACCTGTCTCTGAAGACTGCTCAGGCAGTCTTCTTGAACCATGTAAAGACCTCACAATTCTCCTGAGGGTATAGCCAGTCCTAAGGTTGGCTGTCTTGCTCTCTACCCCACACAACTCCTTAAGGGGATTCCCCTTTTGGTCCCTCCTGCACAACCTGTACAATGTTTCCCAGCCAATGTCTAAATGCCAGCAGCTAGTTGTGGTGGTTATCTCTTTTTAACCGTACAAACTACCTTAAGCATTAAACATGATCTTTACTATGGGAAAAAAACTATTAGTCAATTAGTTCTGAGTAAAACTCCTTCCTGGCCATATTAACCAGTGACTGACAGAAGTAATTTCAGAGGATGATTATTCATGCCAAAAACTAACCCTGTAAACATGGGTGGGATGGTAGATTTTTTTGCTGACAGATAGTGGCTGGATGCCAAGTACTTCTTCAACCTGCTCCTTTAAACCTGAACTGTGTGTCAGAAAGAAACCAAGAGGTTTGAAAGGCTGTCATAGAGAAGATGGAGCAGAGTTGTTTTCTGTTGCCCCAGAGGGGTGGACCAGAACCAATGGGTTGAAATTAATTCAAAAGAATTTTTGGCTAAACATCTGGAAAAAGTTCCTGGCAGAGCAGTTCCTCACTAGTGGGCTCTCCTTCCTGGGAGGTTTATAAGCAGAGGCTAGATAGTCATCTGACAGAAATGCTGATTTTATGAACTTAGGCAGATTGCGAGTGGTGGGCAGGAAGGGATGTGCCAGTGTTTGTCTCTTGTGGCCCTTCCTTGCATACCCAGGGAATTGCTGATCGCTGCTGTGAGATGGAAGGTGCATTTCCTCCAGGCCAGGCCAGATTCTTGAGATTTTTGATGTGTATGTGGGATCACTTGGGCATGAAATTGGGGTCACTGTGGGTAGGCAGGTAGTTGTGAGTGCCTGCATTGTGCAGGGAATTGGACTAGATGATGCTGGAGGTCCCTTCCAATTCTATGATTCTAGGTCTGCTTTCCCCACCCATTCCATGATGGCCCTACCTCTGGGTTGAGCTGCAGGAGGTTGCTTGAGTGCTGACTGTCTGGCAGCCAATCCAGGGCCAATAGTCCCAGAACATCCTTGCTTCTACCCCCAAGTGTATGGCTGGGATCCTGCTTTATAAATTGTATCATAAAATTATTGACTGTCATCCAAATGATTCCATCAAATCACAAGGGGAGAAATCACATAAATATTGCTATTTTCCAAATTCGAACCACCCTCCTTGCTCGGCACAAATTGATCCTAGGGAGAGATATCTCCTCAGACCAGCCAGATTGTGCTGGAGAAGCGGTTCACATAGCCCAAGCAATCCACAACGAGGCTTCTCTCCATGTATCCAGTGTTTGTCAGACTGTAGTGGAACAGGGCAGTTCAAACCAAGGACCCCAGCAGACCCCCCCCCCCCCAGCCATCCTGTGGAGAGAGTTCTTTCAGTGGGATCAGTCGTTTGGCAGGCTCTGTGAGGCTGAGGCATTTAAATGGATCTATGTCCTTTCAAATGTCTCAGAGCTGAAAAATTCTGCTTTCCCAAATCTTGCCTAATCTAAATCCCAATACCAATATTGGTATTCGAGTTTACTGGCATGTACCAATATTTTTGGGCAGAATCTCCCCAAACCTGAAAAATCCCTGATTTTTTTTTTGCAAACCTCTGGTTTTCATTAGGAAGAAAAAAGCAGCATATTTATTAATTAAATCTAAAACATTTTTGTGCCACCTTTCCACCCATTCAGGGACCCTGAGGCAGCAAACATTAAGTAAAATAAAATATTTGAATGATTAATTTCAAAATTATAGAATAATCCAATAAAACACACCAGTAAACAACACCAGAATGAGGAAGGCAGGCCAGTAATTGTTATTGGGGTATGCCAGAAAAAGCAAAGAAGTATTTACCCACTGATGGAAGACACCAACAGAGAGAGAGGGGGAGGGCATTTGAAATGGTTGGTGCTACAACCAAGGAAGCCCTTCTTTGGGTTACTACCTGTCTAACTGCAGATGGCAGTGGGCAACTGAAGCAGGGCCTCTGAAGATGACCAGAGTGAGCAGTGAAATAATAGTCCTGTGGGAGAAGTCAGTCCTTAAGGTACTTTGGTCCCTGGCAGTTACAAGGCTTTACAATAAATATGTGAATAGATGCATCAAATGGACTGATAATGTGATGGTGTACACATAGGTTGAGGTACACTGGAGAAAGAAGCTAAGCTGAGAAACTCAGATAGAAAGAAATCAGAAATCAAAAAGAAATCTTGCTCTTTGTCAACATAATCTGCAGTAGTTATATGCTGATGCTGTTGCATTGCTTTACTTTCTCACGGAGAAGCCACTAAATCCCTACCTTTGTCAAAATCTCACTTAGATGAATGAATCAGCCAGTCAAACCTTGATGTGCATGCCTTTGGCCATATGGTCTTGCTACAATTTGGGAGTGACTCTGGAACTCCTGATTATGCTATTTTCTTTTATCCTCCCTACCTTGTTCATTCATAATCATCCTTTAATTAAAGTGTGGCTATTATATCCTGTGAATATTTGGGGGGAGGGGGGAGCTGTTAATTACATGCCCATCAGCATAATGGAAAGGGTAATTATCCTTATTGTGCTTTAGTGACATTGAAACCTCTATTATTCTTTGATTGGAACTGCATAATTACAGATAATTGCTGCAACTGTATTGTCTGTTCAAATATAGCTCTACAATAATTACCGTATTTTAATTAAACATGTTTGGGATTTAAAAGGAATATCCTTTTTTTTCCTAACATGCTGAAACAGAAACTCTGTCTAGATATAAAAAATGTCAGCCACGTACTTAGTAAATTTGGTGCACTGGATATTGATTCCTTTTCCTGAAAATGCTAATAGCATCTTGCAAGCACACATGAATGGTCAAACTAAGATACAAAACAAATGACCAACTCCAGGAAGAAAAATCTGTTGTGAGATGTAGGCCAATTACTTCAACAATCTGATTTTCGCTGAAATATTAATCTCATTACGTATAGTCCTTTTTTTCTGCCTGCAGGTGTGATGTTTGCAGGTGCAGTGGAGAAATACGGAGAAGAGAAATCTGTGATCAGTCTTGGTTCAGACAAACACTGGAGAAAGTGCTAAAACTGCCACCAGGCAGGAGATTGTGAGTCAGAATGTAGTTCAAAGGTACAAAAAAATCCTTTTGGTGAACATACTTGGTAGGCAGATGTTCTGCTCTCAACACCTGTAATCACACATGAGCCAAACATGGGATAATCTTACTTTGGCGCCATCCAAGCGGCTTGTTGATCAGTTTTGTACTTACTGTGGTAAGGGACTTTCATTTTATTCTGACTTGTGGAGGTTCACGGTAGGTGAAATCAGTTCTCCTCCAGAATCATGGATTATTAATCAGACATTATAACATGTAATGGTGAAATCTAAACTCTCATAAATATGTGTGAAAATACACATGGATTAAATAATTTCAACATTAACACCAAATGCTAATTTGAAAGATCTGCTGAATAGGCTTTAGTTGCTCATTAACCAGCCGAATTGCTCAATGAAAAATTATTTATCTGGTACCAACCCACAACCAGCAAGCAAAATGTGAGTGTTAGAGAATCCCTGATTTCTCTCCATGAGGAAAAATAATCTCTCCTTATGATGCAAGTTCCCAGGTGGGACCTGGGAATCTCCTGGTTTTATGACTCATCTCCTGACAATAGAGATCAATTCCCCTAGAGAAAATGGCTTGGTGTAGGTTGTAGAAAGCCTGCCACACTACTCTCGTGACTGGTGCATCCATGGATGGGACATCTTTTGCCATAGTGGGAGACCAGGTAGCCCTACAAGCTGGGTCAGGTAAAACAGTTGGGATATGTTATTCCATCATGGTTATTCTGTGTTATATTGTGCCACTGCTAGTGGGCATACAATGACATCATTATGAACTTGCCAATTTGTGAGCTATAATCTATTTTTTATCATGAAAGGGAGATAACAGCCCAAGAGGTAAGGTAGATGAAGTTGTTTTAAATGCAGTAGTTTCACATCAATTTCCATTTCCAGAGAAGTTCAATTTGCCAGTACAGAGGAGTTATTTGAAAGCAGAATGATGAGAGCTTAATGCATATTTTATCCACAGGGATTTCTTCAGGGATGGAAATTAATTTTAGGGGTTATTATTCACCCCCTTTTAAAAACCTACAACACTATTTGAGTGAAAAATATGGAGAATTATTTGATTGTTGGATAAGTCTTGCTATTCACATTGGTGTTAAATTTCATGTAATAAATGTTGTGTATATATTTTTGTTTTCTGCTCTTTTGGTATGTTTTTTCCCCCTTAAATTTAATAACATGAACTTGTAAAAGTAAAATCTACAATATTGCATTCTCCTGAGTGCAAAGGAACCTGAAGTTAACCACAACTCAGCATTTTGACTTGGACTGAGGCTTGGTGCATCCCTGCAACAAAATCAGGAAGTAGAAAACAGTACTAAGGTATAGTAAAGCATTAGTACAAGTTTATAATGCAGGTGGGGAAATGACACTTATTGATGCTTCCCCAGTTTAAAAACTTCCTGCAATAAACTCTAGTGGCTCAAAGAGACACTCTAGCCTAGCTGGCTCACTTCTATGCTGCCAGTTTTCTATCAGGACAGAATATTATGTGTTTAGATCCGAGGTCTGAGTCAAGAGATGCTTATGAAATCATTTGCTGAATTTGCTCATCTAGAAATATTTATTGGACCAGAACAGTAAATGTCAAATGCTGGGATTTTTACAAAGATGAATTTTAAAATAAAAATAAGTAATTTTTTAAAAATTCTTTAAAACAATCTTTTACATTTTAATGTTATGGCATTTTAAAAAGATTCACAACAAATCCTTTGTGTGATGAAAAACTTGTTTTATATTTTGGAACGGTTTTGTCTGTATGCCTCAGAAGAGAACAACTATAGTTATATGCCACAACAAAATTAAAATGATAAATAATAATAATAATAATAATAATAATAATAATAGTTCATTTTTATACTCTGTTTTTCACTTCCCAAAGGAGTCTCAAAGTTGCCTTATTTTCCTCTCCCCAGAGCAGACACCTTGTGAGGTAGGTGGGGCTTACAGAGCTCTGAGATCTTTGACCAGTCCAAGGTCACCCAGCTAGCTTCCTGTGAAAGAGTGAGAAAGGCCAAATGTGGAAAGCCTAGAGTCAACTCACAGCATCCAAAGGAACTCCAAAGAGAGGCTAAAATCAGATATGTCTCCTAATGTGAAAATTATCTTACACAGAAGTTCTGGTATGCTGTTGTGCTTCTGAGGAAAGTCATAAAAAGGTGGCAATGAGACATACATTTCACATGGTAAAATGGATTTACCCTTTCAGATGAATGGTGAACAGTATCTCTGCATCCTAAGAGTGCCTCAGAGGACTCAGCCCCAGGCCTGGGCAATGGATTTACCCTTTCAGATGAATGGTGAACAGTATCTCTGCATCCTAAGAGTGCCTCAGAGGACTCAGCCCCAGGCCTGGGCAAAAATTCCATTTAGGCACCCACACTCCCCCTTCTCAGAAGTGTATGGGCTTACATAGTCACTGTTCAATGTGTATTGACATTCCCATATTAATCCTAGCCTGTAGCCCAAGGATATTCCCTCATACCTCTCTTCCCAGAAGTTTTGTGCCAATCATCCATTCGCAAGTCAGCTCATTGCGCGGGAAGAGAGAATAGGCATGAGCAAATTGTCAATGCCCCTTGTGACCATCAAGCTATCTGCTTGGTTCCAATCTCACTAAGATCAGCAACATTGCACTATGAGTATATAACTTAAGTCAGCAAATGACCAGCAAGTAAGGGTGAGATGGGGAGATGCAAGCTGTGTTCATCTGCCTGTGTGCTTGTGGTGGAATAACAGACATTTCTGCTCCCCTTTTCCCTCAGTTCTTTTTAACTGATGCTGAGTGCTGAGTGGGGCAGTCCTTCAAGGCACCCTCTGAAAATATCTGACCAAGTCTGATTCATTTTCTGCTAACTGTGTAAAAGTTTAAGTTAACTTCAAAATGATCTGTCTTGGATCTGTTCATTTCATGCACTAGAAGAACTTGGAGGCTGCATTGATTCCATTCACTATCAGCAGTCTCTCTCTAGTATATTATATATAACCAAATCACTCGATGGTAGTAAGAATATCTCCAGCATTTTTGGTCACAAATTAGTGTCTTGTGTGTTTATGTTATATTTTCTTAGTGACAAATTATAGTCCAGTAACTGAGAAACTGAAATAGTGGCAGCTTGCCCTGAAGTAGCCTCCCAATGAAAGTTACGTTTTCTAACAATGATAAAATATCTTAAAACCGCCCGTGGCGCCACGGGCGCCATCTTTAAACCATCTTTCCTCACGACAGACAATCGGAGGGACCAATCGGCAGGCGCTTTGCGCCTGCCGATTGGTCCCTCCGATTCCCAGCCTCAGCAACTGCGAGCCGCGCACAGCGCGGCTCGCAGTTGCTCCCGGCCTGATGCGACGAGAGGCGCAAAGCGCCTCTCGCCGCATCAGGCCGCCGCCCCAGGGAGCCCCCGGCGAAGCGCGGCTGCCGGGGGTTCCCTGCCTGGTGGCCTGAAGCGGCGAGAGGCACGAAGCGCCTCTCGCCGCGTCAGGCCGCTGCCCGAGGGAGCCCCCGGCAGTCGCGCGAAGCGCGGCTGCCGGGGGCTCCCTGCCTCGCGGCCTGGCGCGGCGAGAGGCACGAAGCGCCTCTCACCGCGCCAGCCCGCCGACAACGAGAGAACGCTGCAGCCGCGACTCCGCTTTCTGCCAGCTCCTGCCGCTGCTGGCCGAGGAGCCGGACCTGCGCTGGCTGGCCTGGGTGCTTCGCCAGAGGCCAGAGAGCGCCGCACACGCCGAGAGAACGCCGCCGCCGCCGCCGACCAAGCCGCTGACGAGCAAGCCAGCCACCGCCGAACCACCGACGCCACAGTAAGTGCCTAGCGCCCGCTGCATTTAGCTGCAGCGGGCTTGATTACTAGTCTATAATATATTTGCCCAGCTTTTCTCTCTCTTTTCTCTTTTGGGCAACAATCCTTTCCTAACAGGTCTGTAGACAGTATTCCTCCCCGTCCCCCAAGATTCGTAACAACATTTAAAGCCTGTAATATATTCAAGATAAATAAATAAAATTGTTTTGTTTTGTACATCAGAAGTTTATGAAAATTCTTTTTGCAACTCACATTGTACTCCTCTATTTTTGTCATGGGCTGATACCTTTGATTCATAAGCATGAAGAGTCTTCTGTGAAGTAATATGACAGCTGCTAGTGAATAGCTTAGCTATACAGGTAATCTGGTGAAGGTGACGATTGATTGTATGATCATGGAGCAGAGAAAATTAACTGTGACAAGTCCATTAAAATCTGAGTATGGGTGAAAGGGAGAAAGGAAGCAGCTGGAATATTCCAAACAAGCACTGTGTTGTGATTGGTCGGCTGTGGAAAGGAAGAGAGAGAGAGAGAGAGAGAGAGACTGCCATACCTGGCAACTGTTGTATTTTGGGTGAAGTCTTGTACCAGTGCCACAATGTGGGCTGCTGTAAGTTGTGATGTAAGAACTTCTTCCTACCCAGCATAGCACTGGAATTCCAACTCTGCTGAGTAACAACTGACTTTTTAATATATAGCTATAATCAGGCTAGTGTTGTGAGCATGGCAGATCAGGTCACAGAGAGCACACAGACATGGAGTACAAAGATAAGATTACAAAAGGAAGAGCTTCACCAGCTGTAAAGGACAGACTATTTCTCAGTCTGCCATACTAAAAGATAAGAGCAAGTCAACAGCTGTAGCAGATAATTCACATGTCATGATTGATTGTTCTTATGTTGTTGTAGCTGTGGGCCATAACCTCCCAGTATAGACACCAACATATAATAGTGTGCCACAACAAAAGAGCTAAAGCATTTTTACATAACTGGATAAAGCTTTAAAGGTTTATAGCTAATATAGTAAGAAATCAATGTGACAACAACAAAAATCCATAAAATAACATGGAGTTATAATTTACCTAGAATTCTTACAGAATTAGCAGATGCTAATTTCTTCCTTATATTTATTGATAACAAAGTAGTCACTTTAAGGGTAACAAAAGGGATCAAATCGGTCAATTAAAAAAATCAATATATTCCTCATCTGAGATGGAAAAAATTTACAAGAAGTTGATTCAGCAATTTGTTTTGAATGGACCTATAGAAGGAACAATGTAGAATGCTGTGTACAGTATCTTCTGATTGAAACCATAAGGGCAGAGGCATTGTTCCACAGGTGTTTTTGAAATCTACCGTGTAAATACTCAGAATAGTTTGCAAACATGCACTAGTAAATGCTTTTCTTAATATTACATTAGAACACTCAGCTAATTAATAAGAGAAGATTTCTGTTTCCTAAATCTGAGGATACCACAGAGAAAATTTAGATTGTTGGGCCTTGCCAATATTATGAAGGGCATCTTTTTCAAAAAGCCAAAAACAAATTTTGCTTGAGTCTTAAAGAATACATGGAAATGGCTGTGCTGGGAAATGGTTCCATGCAGCGCATATACGAGCTGCATCCTATGTAAGCATGGGGGGTGTGAAATCCCCTGGCACACACAGTCCACCCCAGATTTGTGCATGCACATGCACAGCTCCAGGGCAGACAGGTTCAGCTGCAATGCATGGCTGCAGCAGTATGAGGGGGCAGGGGGCAATGGGGTGTCCCTGCACAAGGGTGGGATAGTATAGCAATACTATCCCACCATTGTGGGGGTGGATGAATGCCCCATTTGGCTCTGTGACACTGCAAAGCCAAATAGGCCATTTTGTGTCCCTGCTGAGACACTGTATGCAGGGGAAGAGCTGGGTGTCCATGTTAGGAAAGGGAATGCTAAAAAATCAGCATTCCCTTAACGTGGGGCCTCTGAGGCCCTAATGCAGACCAGGACCAGGTGGGGGCTGGGCTGCCAGTGATGTCGTGCATCTGCAGGAATTTGTCCCTCTGATGTTTGAATACTGGCCTGGTGCACCCCTCCCATGCATGTTCAAAGTCTGATGTTCAAAGTCTAAAGAGGGCATGGAGTATAACTGCAGAATTGGGGACAGCAAATTGGACCACTGATTCCCTTCCTTGTAGTACCAAAAACAATATTTGACTTGCAGGAGGGCATTATGTGCTGGAATAAGACGGAACACCAATGTTGGGATAAACAAGGCCACAGCTTTATCACAAGCAACATATGATCACTTTCACAGACAGTTTTATTTATCCCACTAGAAATAAAGCCCATTTTATTTTTTAATAAAATGGGCGCTAGGAGCCGGTCTTATCTCGGCCCTGGCAGCGGCCTCACCACAGCGAGGCTGTTCCCGGGGCCGAGAGAAGGCTGGCTCCCGGTCCCCCACCCTCCCCGAAGACAAAAACAGCGTTCTCTCTGCCCCGGGAGCGGCCTCGCCGGGGGTCCCACCCCCCGCCCCCCCGCTCCCCAATGCCCCCCCACGCTCCAGCGGCCGGGAGAAGGCAGCGCAGTGCCCCAGAGGACTCACCGCATCGGCTGGCAGTCCAGTCTATGCGGTGATTCCCTGGCCGGGCGAAGCAGCCAATGGGGAGCCACGCTTTGCGCAGCTCCCCATTGGCTGCTTGGACCGGGATGGACACTCGGAGGGGCCAATCAGGAGCCGCTTTGCCGCTCCTGATTGGCTCCTCTGAGTTTTTATCCCGAACAGGGCCCGACCTAACTCCTCCCAGACAGTCCTTACTCTTTTATTCAGTCTGTGGTGCACTGCGCCATGGGGCTGTTTAAAGATGTTTGTGTGAATAACAACTGAATTTCAAGGGAATTGATTGGCTGTTTTGGCAAAGAATTATCATTGGCTGTATTTGGATGTGTGACACAGTTTACTAATGTAACAGGATTAACTTTTCCTTATATATTCCTACTGTTATGATGGTCAGTTCATAGTCTGAGGAAGAGTGCTTACACTGTAAGAAGTTATTCTGAATGATTTCAAGATGGTTGAACATTTTTTCCCACTCCCATATTTCAGCCCCATACAAAAGATGGAATAATTTAAGGATTTGGGCTATAAGCTGGCCACCCTTTGAGAAGAAGAATTTTTTAAATAGCTTCCAGTTGATAAAATGGCCTTACAATGTTCTTTCCAAGACCCATGGAATACTATGCCTAGATATTTAAAGAAGGAACATTATTTTTTTTCATGAGCATTAGAATCATAGAATCATAGAGTTGGAAGGGGCCATACAGGCCATCTAGTCCAACCCCCTGTTCAACGCAGGATCAGCCCTAAGCATCCTAAAGCATCCAAGAAAAGTGTATATCCAACCTTTGCTTGAAGACTGCCAGTGAGGGGGAGTTCACCACCTCCTTAGGCAGCCTATTCCACTGCTGAACTACTTTGACTGTGAAAATTATTTTCCTGGTATCTAGCCTATAAAGTTGTACTTGTAGTTTAAACCCATTACTGCATGTCCTCTCCTCTGCAGCCAACGGAAACAGCATCCTGCCCTCCTCCAAATGACAACCTTTCAAATACTTAAAGAGGGCTATCATGTCCCCTCTCAACCTCCTTTTCTCCAGGCTGAACATTCCCAAGTCCCTCAACCTATCATCATAGGGCTTGGTCCCTTGGCCCCAGATCATCTTCGTCGCTCTCCTCTGTACCCTTTCAATTTTATCTACGTCCTTCTTGAAGTGAGGCCTCCAGAAATGCACACAGTACTCCAAGTGTGGTCTGACCAGTGCCGTATACAATGGGACTATGACATCTTGTGGTTTTGATGTGATGCCCCTGTTGATACAGCCCAAAATGGCATTTGCCTTTTTTACCGCTGCATCACACTGCCTGCTCATGTTTAGTTTACAATCCATTAAGTACCCCAAGGTCTTGTTCACACACAGTGTTACCTAGTAGCGTATCCCCCATCCAGTAGGCATGCTTTTCATTTTTCTGACCCAAATAGTCCAATTATTGTCAATTAATAGTCCATCTGTGCTTGAATCTTTTATTACCAAACCATATGGTTTTTGTTTTAGTATAAATAATTCTTATTTCTTCTCTATTACACTAATCATCAACTTATCTAGCAACCTTCTGAGCCAAAGTTTGGTAAAAGACATGATAGCCATATCATCTGCATACAGCTGACCAGCTAACGAAGGAGGAAATTCTGGGGTGTCATAGTCTGGATAAAATCATTGAATAAAAAATTAAGGAGGCCAAAAACAGCCTCACTTAATACCCTTCTTAATGGGATTGGGTAAACCCACTCTTTCCCTGACTGTGAGGTTGGAATCTGGGCTGATCCTGTGTTCAGCAGGGGGTTGGACTAGATGGCCTGTATGGCCCCTTCCAATTCTATGATTCTATGATTCTGTGAATCTCTCTCAATATTTGTTTTAACAAAGTTTGCCCCATAGTCTTGATTGTTCAGTGGAATCACAAGCTGAAGTGAGGTCAACAAAAGCAACATAGAGGCATCTTCTATAATTTCTGGTATATTTTAGAATTAGGTACTTCAATGTCAAACAATGATCAATTGTAGTATAACCTTTACAGAAGCCTGCTTATTCAGAATTGAAAAGGTTTGCCCAGTCTTCCAACTTTAATAAAAGATGGTGTGTATATAATTTAGAAGAAATATCCCAAAATCTTATAAAACAGTAATTGGCAGAATCTTGCCTGTTGCATTTTTTTATGAATAGGAATTATAATTCTTTCCAATTGGAGGGAATAGTACAAATATAATCAATTTTTGAGAAAAGTCTAACTAAAATTGGGCTCCATCAATGTGCATTTAGCTTAAATACCACAAGTCGTACCAAATCTTCCCCAGGAGAAGGTGTTAATCAGCGGACTACATTCAGAGTTTGAAATTGAAGCCCAGGTTGGAAGATGGTCAAAGTCTTTTACTGGATATTCAGAAAATGACTCAGTTTGAGTGTTACAATAATACAATTTTAAAAATGTGATAAATTCGCATTTTTGCTGGAATGAGAGTGCTGGTGTTAAAATATGGTGCCTGAAGCTATCAATTCCCCAAACCACTCTTTTTTTGTAGATGGAGAGACATAACTCTTCCCCCCTGTGATTTACAATAGGAGAAGTTTTTTTCCTCTTCAGGAGCTGCTTATTTGAAACAGAACTAAGACAATAGTTGAACTGAATGACCCCATCTGACTATTCTTACTCTATTTTGGAGTGTACTTTAGGTTTGCCTCATGAGTCTACATTTCTGGTCAAACCAAGGGGCTTTCCGCACCGGAATCCTTGTAGCAAATTGTTTGCTGAACGAAAAATCGCCATTTAAAATAGTGGAATTCATCATTATGCATACCTGAGTTTGTAGTGGAATCCAGTTGCGTTTCCATCATTTCCCACAAGCTTCCGGTCTCAGCAAAAATCGCTAGAAAGGAAGCGCTATTGCCGAGCTCGTCCCACCCCTGGCCGTCAAGCAGCCAATGGGCAGCCGTTAGCATGCTCCCAAACAGCCCCTTTCCCTTTAAGAAAGGTTTTTTTTTAAAAAAAAAAAACACCCATTGCAACGAATATGTGTTGATTCGTTGCAACAGAGAGACCCATCCAGCTGGCAGGTGTGTTTGAGCTGTCGTTTCATCGTTGCCATGCTCCCCCCAAGTGAACCCCCCCCCTCACGGGCCCGATTTTCGGCCGAAAACAGTGTAAAAAATAAAGGGAAAATACATCAGCAAACAGGCTTCTCTGTTGTTTGTGCTTAGTGACTAAACAGCTCTGGGGAGGGACTGAAGCCGGGGAAGTCTCTAAACAGAGGCTCACTGGTGGGTTGAAGTCCGCTCGCTCGGAGAAAAAAAATGGCGATCGCTTCGCCGGAAGATCAGAGGAGAGAGCCAGTGGGAGGGACTTTGTAGGAACCACAACAATGGTAACGCACAGAACTTTCCCACTATTGTTGCAGATTGGTTGCAGGAGTGTAGCGCTTTCCGGAGGGTGAATCCACTTTTGGGGATTTCCCTGAAAGCGCTACAAGGAAGCCCTTTTTGCGGATCGGTTTCAGGTGTGTGGCAGATTGTCAACGACGTTGTGCATAATGGCAAATCAGTAGCGTTTTCAATTGGCAACCATTGTGCGATTTTGAAGGCGTGCGAAAAGCCCCCAAGTCTTTCTTATATGGCTCTGGATGGTTAGCCTAACCGTGGTTAGAGAAGAATTCAACAAGGAAATAATACTGGCAACAATGTAAAAAATATCTGAATTGCATGAGCTCATGTGGTTTCTCTATTCTATTAATTGGCAAGAGCTGAGAAGAGCTTAATCTTGCTGCCCAGACTAACTGTCCATTTAAGACATCATTTGTTTAAATTAGGACCTGCATTATTATAGTGTAGTATGGGTAAAGATTTAATGAGTGTAGAAAAAAAAACCCTTCTCTCTCTCTCTGTGGTCTACTGTAAATGCCAAAATGCTGAATACTTGGTAAAAGAGACTAGGAAACCATCAATGGCAATAGTGCTGTTGAAACTTTAAAAGGGTTAAGAGCCATTCAAATGATCATATTCAGCAAACCAAACACAAACCAAATCTAAAAAACAGTTTAGAAAGTGAACTCTATCTTGTTCCTTTCCAAGGAAGACAATGAAAGATACCAAAAATACTCCAGGTTGATTTTTTTACCTTTCTGATAAAGCTGTTAATATTCTGGCCCACATGTGGAATGCTTTTTCCATTGTAGACTTGGTTCGGTTAGACAGCATTCTTACATGAAGGTAAGTAACATTAATGCAAAGGCTATGTCCCAGTTGTTTACTAGCCAAATGGGCCTGATTTAATAGCTGGTAAAACAAAGGAGCAAAAGCCCTGTAAAGAAGATGACATAGTGTCCAGACACCAAGTTTCCTGCAAGAATATGACATAACATTTCCTTAAATATTGTTGAAAGCTGTTGTCCACAGATTTAAAATGCCACCCAGCTATATCCCAGGAAAAAACTCAGATAGTTTCAGAGTCTTTTAATAGTCTATTAATAGAATTTAGGGTGTCTGGTGTAGATATGTCACCCATGAGATCACTTTTCCTGTATTGAACAGCAATGAAGCGTGATCTGTTGCTTGATGGGGTTGTATATTCAATTGTTCAGGCCCTTCCTGTGCATTAACAACTGCTATTGAAAGCTTTATAGTATCATCATGGAGTAAGCAGGCCAGTTTGGTGTCACAATTTAGAAGACTGTCATGGGTTTGCAGATCTCGATGGGAATAGATGGGGTCTCTGTTAATTTTCTTCCTTTTATCCTTTCTGAGGATTGTTTGTTATTAAAAGTAGGTGTAATATAAGTGATCTGACAGATATACATAGGCAAGTTAACATATTCTCAAATTCATCCATCTTGTGAAGAATTCCATCTGAATCATTACAGGTCAAAATCTCAATGGGGGAGAAGTGGGGTGCATCAGGAGAAGTAATTTGGTGCATCAGGAGAAAGGTTTTCATTTTTAACATTAAGGGGATAATAGCTTGTTTAAAAGTCACAAGCACACTCTTAACTCCTCTTGTTGGCAGTCAATAAATGGCAATTAAATCAACTACTTGAGGATCTATTCATAGAAGTTTACTCAAGGAGCTGATAACATTTCTGCATTGATTCCAGTGTTCAGCATTCAAGCCAATACAAAGTGCACCATGATTTAACTGTAATGCCTGCTTGCAAATTTGAGCATCATCATCATCATCATTATCACTATTATTATTATTATTAAGATTTATTCCTCACCTCTCCCCGTAGGCCCGAGGCGAGTCACAAACATAAAGACCCCATTAAAACCATACAATAAAATATATAAACTACATAATAACAAGATGCGGTAAAAAGTCAGCTCAAATCTGGACTACCCTTTAGTAACCCACTATAGAGCAGGGAGGACAGATGGTGCCAGATGGACAATGCTACTGCTTCTGTAAGGGGGGGCCAGATCGTCATCAGCCTCAGCAGCAGTTTGACAGTGTTTTAAGGGCACAGTTGAATGATTTTGCCAGTTAACTAAACTGGTGTCTTCTTCAAAATGTGGCACTTTGGTATTAGAGTCTAAGCTGTTAGTTGTAAAAGGTCTCTCCAGATGTTTTCCAGTAAAAGATTCAAAAGAATCTCACAAACATTCAACTTTGTTGGACAGGTGAGTTGTTCATCATTGCCAATTTCTGTTGTGGTTGTCAACAGGCATTGCTTAACCACAAATTCCATAACAGCAGATGGCTGTGTTTCATTGCCATTGTGATTTAACATTTTCCCCCAATTGTCCTGTATGGACTCCTGATCAAATATTTGAAGTTCTTCCCAGTGGAACAGAGCTATCTGGAGATGGAAGAGATTCTTCTGTTTCAAGTGGAGTATAGATGTTTCTTAAAGGGACTACAACAAGATCTCTCAGATCCTCCCTCAATGAATAATTGTTTGACAGGTTTTGTTGGAGGAGGCGACTCAGAGTTTGTGCAGCTCCACCATAGTAAGAAATATAGTAATGAGGAAAAATTATAGACTCACGCTATCCAATGCCTCATACCTGGCCCATAAACATTAAGATGCTAAGATGGCAGGATTCTCTCAGACTGCCAAGTAATATCTATAACTTCAATGTAGTACCTTACTTCAGGGCTGAATAACATCCAACAGCTCACTGGAAACTCCAAACAACTGTCCATGAAGAGTTGGCAATTTATATATTCAAAAATAAAAAAAACAACAGTTTGTGAGAGAGGTTCTGAACAGTGCTATTACTGACGTCATCACAGAGGAAGAGAACGTAATTTGTGAGTGAAATAGTCTGCAGTTTCCTCATTTTGAAAAGATGAAGAACAGAGTTTGTCTGACACACACACACACATTAACACGTACCTCTTCGCTACTAAAAAGTGGTCCAGATTCCATTCAAAATGCATACTTCCTGTGCTTCATCTTTTTCTTTAAATTGATTTAGTCTAATTCATGATTGGAATGTGATTTTCATTCAAAACAGAGCCTAATGCCTTGCTTTTATACTAGCAGTAACTAATGGCACATGAAAATGCATTTACTATAATCTAAGAGGTGAGTAATCACAGCTGCTTAAAGAACTGCCAACACCTCAGCTCTTTGAGGAATATATGCTTGTTTAATTTAAGCTAGCAATAATTTCTTCATAGCTACAAACGAAAAACTCAAAGTGTCTGTGAACGAAAGCCCATACTTTTCAATGAGGTTTTCCCCACTGATTTCAAAGGCGTTTAAAACAGACTCTAAAAGATAAATCATGGACAAATCTGTGGATACTTAAATCCAGAAACCAGAGCCATGAACACATGAGACATCTTTCTGCAAACCTAAAAGCTCCAGCTTTGAAGAAAAGCATGAAATTGGGGGGGGGGCATGTGGGGGCTTTAAAAATTCAATGGTGTACCTGTCCCAGGGGCCAGCTTGTGCAGCTAGTCCATACATAGTGCCATGGTGAGTAGAGGTTGCTGAAGGAATGAAGAAGGAATCAGGAACAAGGATTGAGGGGAGATAAGGGCAGGTTGATAGGAGAAGGGGAGATACTATGGGAGCTTTTGGGAAAGTGAGAGAGAAAATAACAGGGACTGGGAAAACGCAGATTCCCCCCACTAATCATTATACCCAATTTTCAGTTTCCTTAGCTGTCTTTTTTCTCTTGATTTCCTTCATATTGGTACCCATTGGGGGAAAAGGGGGGACATAAATGAAATATATAAATAATAAATGTAGCTGAAGATGAAGAACTGATAACAATGACATTGGTTTGTGGGTGGGAAGGAGAGAGGAAGCAGGGAAAGGTGAGGATAGGGGGGGGGGAGGTTCCAGGAGGAGAGAAATAGTATAAGGAGGAAATACAGTAGAAAGTGAGGTCTTCCCTGCCAAATCCTAGCAAGTTCCCTACTGCAAAACTGGGCTCAGTTCAGCTGGTAACTATGCAGCTTGGCCAGAGTTTTCCTGGGGATATGGAATCATAGAATCATAGAGCTGGAAGGGACCTCCAGGGTCATCTAGTGCAACCCCCTGCAAAATGCAGGACCTCACGATTACATATGGGAAAACAGATACCTGAAGATGGAAGTAGATAAAGGTAGGATGGATGTTGGGTGAGAAAGAGAGAAGGATGCAGGAAACTAGCAAACTCTACCGGGGCAGCCAGAGAAGGGAAAGAGGGAATAGTAGGGGAGGAGAACATTTGCAGGTTCTCTGTTCGTTTAAGGCTCACCATATGTAATACATGGAACCTCATTAAACATTTGGCCTTGGGGCTGGTGTACATTTTTAATAGCTAAAGCTGCTCACTAATTGACTGAGTAATGGGCATTGCTGGTTTAGGCTTCTATGTAGCAGCTCTCCACACAATAAAAGAGAATTGTGGAATGAGCTCTATCTCCAAATGTTTTCAGTTAAGCCCCCCCAAAAACATGCAAAGGCTGTTTTCATACAATAACCAAAGCATGTTTGCTCACATCTTCTAGAATCTAGGAAGTAATAATGAAGAAGAGTATGCCTCTGAATAATTGAACAATGGAATATTTAAGATAGGCCTTTCATGGAGCCCATAAAGCTAGATATCCTGATAGAAAAACTAGATCATAGATTTCCCTCATCTGCTCTGAGTATTGGGTTGTGTTTAATGTTTCACGTTCTCACTTGCAGTATTGTGATCTCATGATTTGCAGTGTTCCAATACAAGACAATACAAACAAGGAGAACATTTCATGACCAAAAAAAGGTATTTATTTATGGTATCTTCAAGATATATTTCTCCTTCTTAGAATGATAGTTTGGTAATACTGTTCTTTTTTTAAGTAGTGACACCTAGACTCTCACAGATATGTGGGACATGTGCCTGCTCTGGAGCTCTTTAATACATCCTCCCTCTCCCTTGCTCCTTCCCTCACATACACATACTTTCCCTCCCCACTTCCTCTCCCCCTCTCTCTCTCTTCTTCACTTCCCCCCCTCCCCGATCTACTCCTTGATCCATCCCCCTTCCCTCCTTATCTCTTTTCCCAGGAGGGCCCTGGCCTCTTCCAATCTGGAGGGCAGCGCCTGGGCCTGTACTGGCATCGTGTCCTGCATGCTAGCCCCAGGATGCCAGGAGGGAAGCCGCCTCACCACTGGGAGCCATGCGGCCTCCATCCTGCACCCCAGTCACCTTCCCACCACCCAGACCACCACCTTGTTCCCTCCCCCCCCTTCTCACCTTCGCAGTGGTGCTAGCCCAGCCTCAGCACTGCCTCAGATGTCCCCCAGTCAGGAGGGGTGGCACTGGCCCAGCCTCCTCCCACAACAGCCCATGCTGCCCCAGCTGCCTGCCTGCTGAGGTGCCCCACAGCTGCCCCAGCCTCTTCTACCATTTCCGTCCCAGGGGCTGCACCAGAAGATGTGTACCACATCAAAAAAAGATCTGAAGTTCACCATTAAAATGACTGTGAGATATGTCTTTTGTTCCTCTACAAAGTCTGCTACTTTGGAGAGGATGCTGAAGATGCTTTAGTTTGTATTTTTAATTTTGCACCTTGCAGTTCCTCAGAGTGGCCAGTTAGCCACTTCATCCATAACATTTTGCATCAGCATAATTTTGGAGATCTTCAATCTGTCTGTTTCATGAGATCACTTCTGTGTTCTTCATTATAGAGGAATTTCAGTCGACAAAGCATGGTGGGGGGGAGAGCAAATCAGAAGGGACAGGCAAAAGAAGCAATGGTTTATGTCATACAGTGTATTATATAATGATGGCCCAATAGACCAGTTTAGATTAGTCAAACAGAATGGGAGGAGAGAGGAATGTAATTTACTTCTCTGTCATCCTGCCATGTTGATCCATGTTGATCCTACCTCTGACACCAGCAGGTAACCATTCATTGCTGTATTGTCTGGGTTGCTAGTTGTTGTTGTTGTTAGGTGCGAAGTCGTGTCTGACCCATCGTGACCCCATGGACAATGATCATCCGGGCCTTCCTGTCCTCTACCATTCTCCGGAGTCCATTTAAGTTTGCACTGGGTTGCTAGTATTGACACTTAAATATTTGATTTAATACATGACCGTCAGCTAATATTAGAGATGGAGCTGACAGACTAGCTGGACAGGAAGATCTGCATAGAGCTGGCATATTGTGCAAACCAGGCAATGAATTTGACCCCTTAGTACTGGGTTTAATGCCCCTCAAATGTAGTTTTATTATGTCTAAATTCTATACTCTGGTCTGTAATCATCATATAAATAAACTGAGTGCTGGGTTTAGCAAAACTGGAAAATGAGACTTTTGTGAAATAGAAAATAATAATTAAAGTGAGTTTTGTATTATGATTATAACAAAATTTTTTTTGCTGCTCTTCCTCTTGTTACACATATGTTTCTATAATTAAACATCTGGTGCCAGAGTCAGAATGGAATAGATTTTCTTCCCAGAGCTTATTCTGATTTGGTGACTTGCAAGGAGTGAGCTGAAATTTCCTTGTTTTTTTACTAGTTAGCATTTCAAAACAAGGAAAAGCAAGAAAGCACATGCTGATTTTTGTCAGTAATGTTTTCATGTGGTTTTCTATGGGTGATGAAGGACTGGTCTACACTATGTTTCAGCATTTTTTCTCCTTTGCTGCACAGGTCATATGAGAAGGGTACTTGCCTACATGTGTATACACATAGGCCTCAATTCAACGTAAGCACTATGTCTTTTTCAGGGGAGGGAAATAGTGACTCATTACATTTTCATCCTACATTTTCACCAGGGGCAGAATATCCCCCCCATAGTAGTTGGGCAGCCCATGACTATTCTCTACCCAATGTTATTTAACATCTATATGCATCTCCTCACCCAGCTGATCTGGAGTTTCAGGCTGCATTGTCACCAGTATGATAATCCTGTTGATAGATGTCCATTTGTCCATACCCCCACACTCCTTGGCCAGATGCCTTGAGGCTGCCGTGGATTGACTCAAGTGGAGTTGAATCCAGCGAAGAGAGAGGACCTTTCGCTGGGTTGGCATGCCATGAGGGAGGTAATGCAACTACAGGCTCTTGATGGGGATAAATTGACATCTTTAACCATTGTCAAAAACCTGGATGTGATTCTGGATGCCTCCTTATCTATGGAGGCCTAGATCACAAATATTACTCATGAGGCATTCTACTACCTCAACTGTAACTCAGTCTATGCTGGGCTGCCCTTGAAGCTGCTCTAAAAATTCCAATTGGTCCAGCAGCTCAGGCCCAAAGAGTGATAATATCTAGCAGCCAAAATCTATTCAGGGTCCCTGGCCCCGAATGAGTGAAACTGGCCAGAGGCCTATTCACCCCTGGCCTCAGCCTGGTGGAATGCTTCCCCTAATGAGATCAGGGCCCTTTGGCTTGTTAATCAGTTCTACTAGGTCTATGGTTGAGGCCTAGAAATAACATCATTGATGGTGGCCTCCCTGCTCAAAAGTCCATCAAAACCCCCTGAATAACTCCATATGGTCTCCCAGTTCAGTAATTATTTCAGTGCTTTGTACAATTAAGAAATGGCCATCAGTTTCTGCACTATTGGATCTGTATAAAACATTTTAAATTGAATTTTAGAATTTTAAAACTGAGATTAATATTTAATTCTTATGCATTTTAAACATTGTTGTTAGCTGCCCTGTGCCCCCTGGGGAATGGTGGGGTATAAATCTAAAAATATATAAATAAATATGGAGACATGAACCCAGCTCTCCACAGTATGTCCATTTATATCCTCATACTGAATCCCGCATTTCACCTTTTATAAGAATGACTAGGGGCAAAGCCCGTTGTATCGAAGAATACAACGGGCACTAGAGCTTGGCAGTGGGAAGAGGAAGGGGAGGAGTTGTCCAGTCTGTAAGGGCATGGAGTTGAATGTGTGTGTTATGTGGGAGGTTGTGGTGGCATGGTGGCAAATGAGGGCATGGGTGTGGAGATATGGGTGTCAAGAACCTGTGGTGTGGAATGTTCGTTGAGTATGGGAGAGGACTGACCTTTGGGAATTTTGGCATAGTGGTTACAGATGAGCTTTCCAGAGCCATGTCCTCAGATATGTGAAGGGAAAATCAGATTGGAGACTCTTCCTAGGGGAAGATTACATGGCAACCAATTCCTCCGAGTTCTGCATCATTTCCCTTCTTGTGTGAATTAGGCCACATTCACCGAAATGCCCCTCTGCCCTAATACACATGGAGTAGTCACAGTACACAGGTGTCCACCCTGTTCCTTCTTTTCCATTTTTTCACTGTTGATAAAATGTTATGCGCCCACATGCTTCTTTCATGGTTGCTCCTTAGAAGAACGGATTTTTGTACCCTATTGCTTACTACCCAAAGGAGTCTCAAAGCGGTTTACAAACACCTTTTCCATTTGTCTCTCCACAATAGTCAACCTGTGAGGTATGTGGGGTTGTGAGAGGTCTGAGAGAACTGGGAATGGGCCACAGTGACCCAGCAGGCCTCAGGTGTCTCAAAGCATTTTTCAATTGTCTTCCCTTTCTCTCCCCATAGCAGACTCCTCATGAGGGAGGTGGGGTAGCGCTCTGTGCATAGCAGTCTTGACCTTAGTAAGGTTTTTTATACTGGTTTTTTATTTGCCAGGCCAAGGTTATTTGCCAGGCCAAAAAGTCATCTCGGGTTACCATGTGTCTCCAGCCATTTACTTGTTCTCTATTTACAGTTTCAGGCTGTAAATATTTATTTAGATCTTCCTGCACTTTCCAGACTCACAGGACTGATGCTGGTCTGCCTGTCTGCGCCCCAGAATACAAACAGTTGCTGATAAGGGCTGGCCAGGAGGGACACCCCTGCACCACTCCTTACCAACTGCAGGCAAAAATGGCTCCTATGAAGGCTGGACTCTGAGGCATTGTATGATTTTGAAGGCCCACCTCCAAACCTCCAGGAATATTTCCAACTCAGGGGTAGTCAACCTCCAGGTGGGGCCTGGAGAGCTCCTGGAATTACAGCTCATCTGCAGAGTATAAAGATCAGCTCCCCAGGCAGAAAGGGCTACTTTGGACAGGGTTGTGGTAGAGAAGAAACATTTAAGGCCTCCCACACAGGTTGTTGTTGAATTGAAAGACTTAAGGCCTACTGGACAGGGTTGTTGTGCAGATGAAACAGGAGACAAAAGAGCCAGTTTCTTCTGCAGAATAATGCTGTGCAGTGACCTCAAATCTACAGAGTGTTGCAAAGAAGAAATACACATGGCTTGGCTGTGTCTAAACCCCGGCCAGAGCAGTATTTTAAGTGAGAAGGGGATTTTCTGTGGCCTCCCTGTCAGGCAACTGTTTGGCAGAAGGGGAAAGCCCCTCAGGCTTCCCTGCATTGCTCTCTGAAGGAAAATGCCTCCTTTCCCTCAGTCAGGGCCTGTCAGAGGCTCCTTCGCAGCAGGCCTGAAGGGAGGGGGAGGGAGAGGGCCCACTCACCAGCCTCCTGCCAGCTCTGTCAGGGTTCTGAGGCAGTTTACAGTTGGACATGACAGTTAGGATTGCCTTAAGGCGAAAAGGGCTGGCACAGCCTGTGTTCTCATCGCCCTTGGCAGCCCTACTGACCTCCGCTCCCTACAGTGGTCAGGAGCAGACTGGCAGCCAGACTGGGCTGGGTGAATGGAATTTTGGTCTGTCCTGGTGAGGGGCCAATTGGAAGACGCTTCGTGCCTTCTGATTGGCCCCTCCACTTGTCAGTCCGGGGCCAAAGGGCCAATTGTTGCCCCCCCCCCCCCGATTACGGACTGAGCCCACCCCAACACCCCTTACTGTTTTATTAAGAGGGAAAAGATATGGATGTGCATACATTGAACAAATCCCTGACTGACAATAAAAAAGTATTCAGTAGATGGCCTTGGACTTGTTCTAACGATCTTAAGAGTGTTACCTCCAGCTAGACTGGTATCTGATGAAGGGAGCTTTGGCTCTTAAAAGTGTTAGCAGAGTTTATATATGCAAAGGAGCCAAGCTCTGGCTGCTTATTTATTTATTTACAAATTCGATATATAGACCACCCATCCCACACTGGGCTCAGAGCAGCCAACAACATTAAACAAGAATAAATATTAATAACATTATCAACAACTATTACAATCTAAAATGTAAAAAGATGATCCCAGCAGTTGTGTTGATAAATTGCTTGAGGCCAACAATGGAAGTCCTCTACTGTGAACCATAAGCCCAGCAGAGCAATTCAGCTTGAAGGGCCCTGTGGAACTGTAGTAACTCCTACAGGACCTGGATCCCAGCTCGCAGAGCGTTCCACCAGGTTGGGGCGAGGGCTAAAAAGGCCCTGGCTCTGGTTAACAAAAGGTGCACTGTTTTTGGTCCAGGGACCACTAGGAGGTTAGCTGTTTGGAGTGTAAAAGTCTAACAGATATATTGGAAGAGGCGATCTCATAATAGCTTTATTGAGAATTGAAACAACTTTCTAAAAACAAAAGAGAGAGAGAGAGAGAGAGTCTTAGAAGTCTAACTGATTAAGTATTCTCTTAATCTGGATGCAATCAGGGAAAAAGTGTGCTCAAAGGAGCAGGAAGCCTCCAGGTAAGTCCATTAAGACACAGGAGGAGATTATTTGAAAAATACAAAGATATTCTTGATATAAATATGCTAAGTACTCAACAATGCCCCCCAGGGGATTTTCTTCATGCTGTTGAATCATGCACACTACAGATCTTGCATATGGCAACAAAAGGCTCATACCCCGAAAGTCTTGTTTGTAGACAACACAGCCACCCTCTGATTCTCTGAAGTAGTTTGTAACCTTCTTCTTTTGTGTGTCTGTCTTTGGTTTTTTTTTTTTTGCCTTTCCAGAAGCTTTGGATTCATAATGCCTTATTTGTATAAGCTGATGTTTCAGCTAGTGGAGGCATAGATGGCTTTATGTGGGAATTAGATAGATAGGTTTATAGATAGGCTCTTCTATGGTGACAAAAGGGAACCACTATATACTTCTGAATACCAATTCTAGGAGGTAGCAGCAGGGCAAGGTAAGTGTGCTTACCTCCAGGTGGGGCCTTGGGTTCTTCCAAAATCACCACTGAATTTCAGTTTATGTAGGTCAGTTCCCTTGGAAGAAATAGAAGCTTTGGATGGTGGAATTCATGCAGGGTTGCCAGCTCTAGATTGGAAAAGAACCTGGAAACCTTTGAGAGTGGAGCCCACATTGGGCTGGGTTTGGGGAGGGGAGGGACATTAATGGGGTATAGTGCCATATAGCCTACCTTCTAAGTAGCCACTTACTTTAGAGTAACTGATCTCTGTTGCCTGGAGAGGAGCTATAATTCTAGGGGATCCACAGGTCTCACCTGGAGGTTGGCATCCCCAGCTTTATGGCATCACAACTCTGCTGAGCTCAGGTATTACCCTACAAATTTCCAGGATTTCTCCAAGTTAGAATCGGCAACCCTAGGGGAAGGTTCTGGCACCACATATGCATCATGACTTCTTTGCTTTCAGATAGCTTGTTATCATCATTCCACATAATAATTCTTAGTATGTATGTTCACAACATGCTTGCTACCTGATTGGCCCTCAGGGACATCACTTGGCCCCTGGAAGACCAATCCAGTAGGGGACATCCAGCCCCTGACTGCATTCACCTCCTCCTACCACCCACAGGAAGAGCTGGCGGTCAGGTGAGCCAGCCTTGCGAAGTGGCTAGATGGGAGGGAGGGAGATAGGTGCTGAGCTGCAGGTCAGCCCCATTGTCCAGTGCCTCAGTGGTGGCTGCCTGGGTTCAAGCGGGGGCCTAGGAAGGCCTCCTGGCCTGAACAGCCCTACTGCCCTGAACAGCCCAGCAGTGTATTAATATTTACTATACTCTGCAGTACAAATATTTCATTGGATGAGAAACCTGGAAAGAATCCATGCAGAGGTTCAGTAGGTTCTCCCCTGTTCCGGCCTGGTTGAACACTCTGCCAAGAGAGATCAGGGCCCTGTGGGACCCTAACCAGTTCCACAGGGCCTGCAAGACAGAGCTGTTCTACCAGGTCTATGGTTGAGACTCTGATGGACTATCTAAAAGATCTGGCTTCACTACTACAAACTGAGGGAAGATTAGCCCTCTAAAGATCTGATCCCCCCCTAACCTAAATTAGTTGGGGACTACTGAAATGTTTTATTGAATTTATATACAATTTTATATTTTTATTGACTGCTTATTCATGTTGTTACCCACCCTGAGCGGGCTATACAAATAAAGGGCGGGCTATACAGAAATGGCGGGCTATATAAATAAAGTTGTATTCATTTATGTAGGTATTTCAGTAAGATGTCTGGGGGAATGGGAAGTCTGGGCACACTTACCATATTGACATTCTCTGCCCTATGCAATTCACTCACACTTGACACCTTAGTATCTTTCAAGAGTATCTTTTCTGTTATGTTGCATGCACACATAACCATGCTCTCAGGTAGCTTGAGGAAGAGGAGAAAATAGGCTTACTGGTATCTTCTGCTCACAAGCGATACAGCAGCAGCATGAGTGGATTGTGTCCTAAATGTTTAAAAGTATTTTCGAATATTTGCTCAAAACCGGTTGTTACTCCCTTCCGTCTTACCCTCTCTTTTAATTAGCATGATCCAGCTGTGCAATTTAGAATATCATTGAATTCCACAGGCAGCTCAGTTGCAGCCTTTAACTATCCTGAGGGTTTAACATATGGTTTGTTAGAAAACAAATCTGGCATTATTGACAGATAGAGAAGACACCCTGCAGAAGGTTGCAACAAGAGCACTTCAACGTGAACAAAATCTAAAATGCTTGCTTATGATCCCAGTATTGCAGCAAGATCTCAAGCAAAGATATTTAACTGTAACATGCCTAGAGTAAAAATGGTGGATGTGCTTTTTCTGTCTTACCAAACAAAGGAACAAACAGAAGCTGGTGCTTAGAACAATATTGTTCAGCCCCATGGCATTTATCCTACAGAGTCCCACAGGGATCTATCTTGCCTCTCATTCTGCCTCTATATGAAAATGTTGAGAAAGATTGTCTGGACGTTTGAAGTGAGGTGGCACCAATACGCATATGACACGCTGTAACTGGATGGATGAGGGCCAATAAACTGAGACGAGACTGAGGTACTGTTGGTCAATGAAAAGGGCAAATGTGCTCAAGCCTCTATAGCAGAGGTAGTCAAACTGCGGCCCTCCAGATGTCCATGGACTACAATTCCCAGGAGCCCCCTGCCAGCATTCACTGGCAGGGGGCTCCTGGGAATTGTAGTCCATGGACATCTGGAGGGCTGCAGTTTGACTACCCCTGCTCTATAGGGTAGAACATGATGCAAAATTGAATATTAATATTTATTGAAATTAAAAACCCAAGGCTTAACGTATAGCCTCATTAAAATCCATGTTTTACATTCATACTAATGCCTGCAAGAGTTATATGTGCACTAGTAGAGGCATTAGTATGAATGTACACATGGATTTTAATGAGGCTATACTTTAGTAGAGCCTCTTGTGGCGCAGAGTGGTAAGGCAGCCGTCTGAAAGCTTTGCCCATAAGGCTGGGAGTTCAATCCCAGCAGCCGGCTCAAGGTTGACTCAGCCTTCCATCCTTCCGAGGTCGGTAAAATGAGTACCCAGCTTGCTGGGGGGTAAACGGTAATGACTGGGGAAGGCACTGGCAAACCACCCCGTATTGAGTCTGCCATGAAAACGCTAGAGGGCGTCACCCCAAGGGTCAGACATGACTCGGTGCTTGCACAGGGGATACCTTTACCTTTTTATACTTTAGTATTCAATTTTACATCATGTTCTACCCTATAAAGGCTTGAGCACATTTTTCTTATTTTGACCTGGGGGTGGGGGTCTTGACTTGGGTCAGGATATTCCCTCTTTTTTGTTGTGGACAATGAAGAAGGCATTCATTGGAGTCTGTCCATACTAAATTTTATTGTAATCCTAGGCCTCATACTTAATTACTACAATGCTGTTGATATAGATTGGGATTTGCATCTAACCTTTCTACATCATAGTCTGTCTTTCCAGGACTATTTCCCTTTCATTTACCTGTCTGGCTCTGACTAATGAAAGCTCAAATGCTGTTAGTCTTTTGGGTGCCACTGAGCCTTTGTTTTATTATTGTTTTAGAAGATAACTGTGTTTCTTTGCAGTAGAAGAGCTACATTTGAATCCAGTAGCCTCTTAGACAAGATTTGTATCTAGCAAAGATACAAATTTGTATCTTTGACTCTCAAAAGCTGAACCCCTGATAATCCTGTTTGTCTCTAAGGTGCTATTGGATTCCAATCTTGTTTTATTATATTTTTTCTAGTCTTTGGTGGAAATTAACCATGAGAATCTTAGGCTACTTGGAAGTAAGTCCCGTTGATTTTATATGAGGTTATCCACAGGGAATCATGAAGAATTGTACATACAGCTGCTGGAAAATAGTAAAAAGAGGCAAATAGGTGACTCTGAAAAGTTGTGCGATTTGGCCGCTTGCAGGGGGGGGGAGGACGTGGTTGCTGGCGTGCCAGTCAACGCACACACGCAGGCGCAGAGTTGTGTGTGTCAACCGGTGCGGCGTGCCTACTCCTCCCCTCCCCAGAGCATGGTGCTGGCTGCTACGGGCGGGAACAGCCGCTTCAGCAGCCAAATCGCACATATCTGAGAAGCTGTCATTATTGCTCTTTTTCCCCATCTTCTCATCCAAGCTGGGGTGGTATGGAGGTCTCAAGTTAGAAAGTTCTGAAAGAAAATGGGAGTACTTCTAAAATGGCCTCCAATTATTTGAAAGTACTTTTTAAATTTAATCACTCAGTATCCTTAATTCATTTCATGATATATCAGTTTTTCATAATATCAAGCTTTAGAAGCAACAGGTTCCAAAGTTAATACTTTGCAGCAAGGAACTCCTTCACCGCCACCTGGAAGGCAGTGGTCACACACTCAGGGCCTTTACGCACCGGGATCTTTGTTGCAAATTGGTCACTGAATGAAAAATCGCCATTTAAAATAGTGGAATTCGTCGTTATGCATACCTGCCTTTGTAGTGGAATCCAGTTGCGTTTTGTAGCGTTTCCCACAGCTTCCGGTCTCGGCAGAAAAGGAAGCGCTATTGCCAAGCTCGTCCCGCCCCTGGCCGTCAAGCAGCCAATGGGCAGCCGTTAGCATGCTCCCAAACAGCCCCTTTCCCTTTAAGAAAGGTTTAAAAAAAAAAAAACATACCCATTGTAACGAATCTGTGTATTCGTTGCAACGGAGAGACCCATCCAGCTGCCTAATGTGAGCTGTCGTTTGATCGTATGATCGTTGCCACGCTGCCTCGAATGATAAAAAAAAAATCCCCCCCCCTCTCACGGGCCCGATTTTTGGCTGAATTAATGTGTAAAAAATAAAGGGACTTTATTTCAGCAAACGGGCTTTTATGTGGTTTGTGCTTAGTGACTAAAGGTGAAGGACTGAAGCCAGGGAAGCCTCTAAACAGAAAGAGGCTCGCTGGTGCGTTTATCCCCGCTCGCTCGGAGAAAAAAAAATGGCGATTGCTTCGCCGGAAGATCAGAGAAGAGAGCCAGGGGGAGGGACTTTGTAGAAACCGCAACAATGTTAACGCACAGGTCTTTTTCGCTAGTGTTGCAGATTGGTTGCAAGAGTGTAGCGCTTTCCGGAGGGTGAATCCACTTTTTGGGATTCCCCTGAAAGCGCTACAAGGAAGCGCTTTTTGCAGATTGGTTTCAGGTGTGTGGCAGATTGTCTACGACGTCGTGCGTTATGGCAAATCAATAGCGTTTCCAATTGGCAACCATTGTGCGATTTTGAAGGCGTGCAAAAAGCCCCTCAGCATTTGCTGAGAACATACGTAAATGAACATTCATGTTTCTTTCACTTCTTTTATTTACTTTGAAATACAGATTAACTACTGGTGAAAAATTACAGCTCTAATTCCAACAATAGTCAAATTCGTAATCATAATGGGGTGGAAAAAATATCAAAATCGCATCAAATATTTATGGACTGCATTTCTTTGTTCAAATAAGAATTCTGCTCTTGGCTTTTGCTGCTGCAAATAATCTTTATGGCTTTACGACATTTTTTTAATCCTGCTGCTAAATGATGTACAACACACACTACAGTTGTTTGTTCAGTTGTTGCCTGCATCATTTGTCCTTTCTGAGGAAAAGTATTAATTTACATTCAGCCCTCCTCCATGGTAATAAATATTGCTTGCCAAAATTTAAAAGTGGCAACCTATCAATAGTGTGCTCTTTTATTGATACTAAGAGAAAAGACACAACAGAGACAATTAGCACGTAATTTAACTAGGTTTGCAATGAAATTCAGCTGCCCAAAGTCAACCTGTTACTCTCCTAATTTTTTTTGGGGGGGGAGGGGTGTATGTCTATCCCACTTTTCCCTTCACTGGGAACTCAAAGTGTCTCAGAAAGAAAACCAAAACTATAATTGACACAAACAACAAAACCCTTTATAACTTCATCTCCTGGGCTGGTTCTGAATCCATTTGGTTGTCTCACAGTCAGGACCAGAGACCAGGTGTTCTTTAACTCCCATCCTTGATATCACACATGACAGGAAGAAAGAAAATAGTTCATCCTAGATGTTATTCAGCTGGCAGACATGTTTCCAGAATTCCCTACCATTGCTGGAAGAGATTTTGGCCTTGCCCAGACTTAAATAGCTTTAGCTAAGAAATTAATCAGATCTTTTTCAGCTGACAGCCATATTTCCAGAATTCTTCCTCCTTCTTAGTAGTTATTTTAATTATATCAAAACCACATGTGGTATACCCTGCCATGTGTCTTTGAAACTTCTGCACATATAAAAAGGTAATTTCTTTTAGAACTGTTGTGCACATAATGTGAATGCTTAGATATCAATAAGATGAGGCCAGAAACTTTCTCCCTAATATAGAAGCAAACATGGGCCTCTTTTAAATAACTTTTCCTGAATTATGACATAGTACTATGCTATAAGAAGTCTAATGTTACGACTGAATGAAACAGTTCTAATTCCTAACCCTTAAGGCTCTCCCTCAGTGTCCCTGAAAAAGAACTCCAAGCAGATAAATTTAGCAATTGACATAAGTATTCATGAAAAATGAGCCATCCTTTGACTCAGCCTTTTTCTATCTCAAAATGTCCTGTTTAGTAACTTTAGTTCCCCCTGCTGCTTCCCTCACTTATTTTCTTTTGTCATTTCAACACTTACCATGCAATGGATACTCCAAATTCAGCTTCACAAGGACCAAAAAAGTGTTGATAGTGATTTAAAATATATTCATTGAAATAGGTGGGGCACAGATGACAGATTTGAATGTATGACCACTTGGGCCACTTTTCTACTTCCATGTGAACAACATGACATGAGTTGGGAGTGATTTCTCTTTAGGCTGCACATTATGGCCTGACAGATAAACAGAGATTAACATTACTATCCAAAATCCATCAGCTTTCATATTATGTGCTTGGTAGGAGTAGAAAGCAGTGGAGGCAAACCACCAAGCTCTTTGTGTTCTGGCTCTGTGTTGCAGAAATTCAGATGAAGGACAAAGAAGGGAAAATCTGGCTTCATTAAACTAACCATTTACCATTGACTTCACAGAAGCCAGAATTTCGTCCATTGTTCCTGCCCATGAAACCACAGAGACTGTTTTCACATTGTCATGCTGTGATACTATGAATCTAAAGAGTCTATAGAAAAGTGCCCCAGTATTAACATTTGTCAAATAGAATTGAACCAGACCGTTATTTGATAAACAATAAATCACATGTAATGGCCCATGAAGATAAAAAGAGAAGGAGATTAAATAATGAAAGGAGGAAAAAAGGCATAGCTATAGACAACAACAAAAGTTGAAGTTGAGAAGAATGAATACAGAATATTAACAAACAATAAAGAACAAAATGAAAGTTGACTGCAGTGGGTACATTATCCAAATTGATATCATATAAATTACTCCAGTCACTGTAGAAATGGCCTTTTCTTTTAGCCATTGTTCAGTCATGGGCACTTATTCTGAACAGCACTTTTGTCTTTTGTTGGCTGCTCATTTACCATGGAGGCAAATCACCAAGCCTTCATTTCAGTGGAGTTGATGCTGAGTTCCCAAGCAACTCCACTGGAATAAATAGAGGTAGGGGTGTCATTTCAGATCACAGTGGGTGGGGGGAGACTGTCAGCCAGGATTGCAGGCCGAGATATATTTGAGATTAAATTGCAAAAATAGCAGTCACTGTCAAATATGGGGGAAAGTTTGCATTCGCCAATGGCTTTAACTAATTTTATGAATATTCATTCAAAAGAATGCCATATAAAGGCTACAGAATATATAAGAGAAATAATGGCTTATTTTAGCTTTTAAACATTGATTATTATTATTTATTAAATTTATAACCTGCCTTCCTCCTAAGACTCAAGACAGTATACATAAAATCATATCTCCAATAAAACCTACCCCTAAAACAACTTTAAATTTCCAAAAATACCAAGATGGCAAAGTCTTTCCTACCTTCCGTAGTCATCTAACAAGGGGTGCACTTGAAGTTAAAGCATAGCCTGCGGGGGGGGGGGGGATTGCTCTTACCGACCTGGCCTCAACCAGAGAGCTGGTGGAAGAGCTCCATTTTACAGGCCCTGTGAAACTTTGCCAGTTCTATCGGGGCCCTAAGTTCTCCTGGGAGCTAATTCCACCAGGTGAGGGCCTGGACCAAAAATCATGGAGATTTTCCTGTAAGTATGATGAATTTGTATAGTTGTTCATATATACTGGGGGAAAGTACAAATACTTTATGATTGCATGAGTACTTCAGGATTGATGAGTACAACAGAGTCACTATGGAGGCATTTACCATTATAACTGACAACACACTCTGCAACAAATTCCTGGGTCTAGAAATCATCAGGGAGGAAATGGGAGAATCGTAGTTAAACGTAGGAATGTCACAACTTTCTCTTTTCTAGCATATGTCTTTCTGCAAATGGAGCAAGAATTTGTAAGTGGGGTAAAGTGATACTCATAAGTTTTATTTAGCACTACAGTTCCCTACTCGGTATTCCAAACAATTTTTGAACTGAACTCACCCTCCATTTTTTTAAGAGTAGCTTTCTGAGGAAGTGGCAGGAAGCTGGAAAAGAGGGAAGACTCATCTGCTTATAGGAGTTTGAATCTAATTTATGCCAAGTCACATTGACTGATTATGCACAGGGAGGAAAGGCTGGGCTGGTGGCAGCATGGCAGAATGGCTAATCCTCACTTACATACAACTTTGCCAGCAGCCTGCCCCCCTCCCAGCCCTGACCCCCTTTAGAGCCTCAGCCTGCAGCAAGGGAACACTTTTTAAAGCATTTTCTTTTTTGCCAGGCCAGGCCCATACCCACAGGAAGACCCAGCTCCTTGCTGTGCTATGATGGCTGGGGGGGGGCAAAATGCCCCACTCAGGTCCACGGCATGTCACAGTGCCATGGGGTCAAATGGGGGGTTGTAAAATAAACCCCCACTGCCCTCTTCCTGTAAAATAACCCCCTGCCCCTCCTAAGCCACTGCTGTGCATAATATGTCATCTAGTAATAAAATTCCATATGACCTTAGAGCTGTAGTATTATATTACCCAGAGGCTATTGTGGAAAGAAGTAATATGGATTTACCCTGTATGGATTTACCCTGCTTAGAGCTGATCCTGTGTTGAGCAGGGGGTTAGACTAGATGGCCTGTATGGCCCCTTCCAACTCTATGATTCTATGATTCTATGATAATAGTTTAGCTGGCATTAAAGGATTTGATAACAGGAGTTTAAATATGAAGGTTACGTGCAATTACAGGAAAACTAAATAATAGTGATCATCATTTATTATTTTTTATTACTGAAACAATGGCAATGATCATTTGAAACTAGAAGCCAAATTCAGAAATATTTTTCTAATCACGGAGAAGCCTCCAGTTCATGGGAGAACTTTATATGAGTAGCAGAATACCTTTGCATTTTTATCAAATTTATATCCTTCTCCCTCTTCCTTGAACAGGAAACAAGGCTGTTAATAACATAAAATATACTGGATAAAAACAGTACAGAATAATAATAAATAAACTTAAAATATGTTAATTAAAAACCTATCACTTTGGATTCATATCTGTGTTTTAGTTTCTTTAATAAGCTTTTACACACATATATGTGGCAGAACACATGTAAGTTTTTCAAAAATGCAAGAAAGCATGGTGTTCTGAAAGCACTTGTGGTTATTTTTATATAACTTTTTAAATTAGTATTATACTTCTCAGTCAATCACCCTTGTAAAAGGGTTATATAGGTCACTTACCTGTCCATGACAGTCATTCAATCTGAGGTGGACTTGGCAACTGATTAGAAAAGAAAAATGGCCTAGCTGCTTGTTTGGCCACTCCCCCCCCCCCCCCAAGATACACTTTTTGGACAGATTTCCAGAGAAGCGAGGAATAATGCTAGTTCTCAAAAATTGAAAATGTTGAAAAATACCTATGTTTGTTAAAATGACATTGTTTTAAGTAGCCAATAAATGTTGACTAACATAACTCAACACTGTTGCTGGGCATAGCCACCAGATCTACTGATCCAAACCACTTTGTTTTGGTCTTGGGCCCATCGAAAACTGCTCCCTTTATGGTGCTGACCTAATCTTCTCTTAACTCTACTCCCTGCCCCAGTGATCTCTTCTTCTTCCCATTGTGCACATGTACCTGAAATTTTGCTTTCACAAGCCTATGAAATGGCACTGATCGGAGCTAGTGGTGCTCCTGAAGAATCCTCACATGCTTATACATGAAAGCATGTATGGATAATTACATTTGGTGGTTGATGACATCTGGTGTGTCATCAAATATCTGCAGCTTGCACAAAAGTGATTTTCATGTTTGCATATAATATAAAAAGTATGTCTACATGGGAAATGGTTCTATAAATAATTATTAACATTTATACTGAACATATATAGAGGACATGAGTATAGAGCTGGAAAATTTTGACAATCTGGTTAAAATTATCTTTCTACCATTCGTTCAGGACATATATATCACTTATAGATTATTTGATCATAATCCCTGAAACAGAGAATAATGTTCACAATAGCTATCACTACTGATTATAACCCTTCTGAACAATGCTGAATTCCTTGCTGTTGTAAAATGCTTCAAAATGCAATCACAGTTTCATAATTATTTTTCATGGAAGCTTGAAATTAGCAGTAGACAATGGGAATATTGACCCAGCAAATTGTAGCAATATGTAGATACAATTTCAATTAAGAAGTCCTACAAATTCTTCTTCAGTCATCTGTAAAAAGTATTAGGATTCCATATTTACACACAGGAATAAATGTATAAATAAGTATGTCACAAGAAAGGGAAAGAAGAACAATTGTAATCTTTTTTGTTATTCCCACTTGGATTTGCCTATGAATTCATGCCTCTGGTTAGTTCACTCCACTTTGTGTTTGTCAAATGTGCTCTGGAAAATATTTTGCAATGCTTAGGGTGATTGCCAAGCAAACAGCTTGATGATAAAAAATTATTTTATAATGTATAATGTATATTTGCTTATTTGATTTAAAAAAATAAGATTTTAGAAGCAACACACAGAGACACCTGTGTTCTGTGTTTTCCCTAATTTGTTATAATGGGAAACTACCACAGCTGAGAAAAAGGGTTCAAGTAAGATCTGGCATAAGATTCTCTTGGATTGTTGTTACACTAGCATTCTTTGCCATTACTTCCAAGGGGTAATCAACCAGAAATCCAATACAGACAGACCTTTCACCATCTGCTTGTGGGTTGGGATATTAGATGGTAAAATACTTAAAAACTTGTGATAAGATCAGTCTTGCCAGGCATCAGCTGTAAGCATCAGCTGTACAGTCAGTTCTAGATATAAATTGGAAAATGTATAGATTTTTCAGTATCAAAAATAGCACCATGTTCTTTATATTTATTAAAATGTACGTAATATGTAAAGTAAAATTCATTCACCTCAGTTGAACTGCAGGAGGGCATTTTGGGCAGGAATAAAATGTGACACATCATTGTTGGGTATAAACCAGGCCATAGCTTTATTACCTCCCCATGTTAGGGTTGGCGCAGCATGGGAGAGGGAGCCTGACGTAGCAGTCAGCAGACTGCACCAACACCCCACAGAGTCCAGAGGCCCCCTGGGGATCCGCACCATTCCCAGTGGAGAGAGCACATCCCCTTTCCTGCTGAAGTCTGTCACTAAGGGAAGCGACCTATGTGGGGGAGCCAATTGAGCACAAAGCTCATTTGGCTGCCCCTATAACACCTGGCAACAAGCCTCTGGCCTCCCAGCCAGGTCAGCCATGCTCATTTACATGCCACCTCTTATGGAAGCCATGAACCTGAGGGAGTCCAATTGCATGCCAGACTCCCTGCCAACAGGCTCCATCCCATGCAAAGCCCACCACAGAATGAGGCCAGACCGGCCCCTGTTCCTGCCAACCCTCCTAGAACCTTCCAGCTGGGCTGCCAAAATTCCTGTGTAACCACAGGTCGCACCCTGATTCAGCAATAGCTGATATTGCCCCAGGACAAGCAGTCTGCATAACATGTACCTGCTGGCACCATGCAATATAATAATGAGACCCCATTACTCTCTTAGTTACAGGACTACTTTGCCACCAAACCCACAAGTCTTCGATATTCAATTTATAAGCCAGCAAGCCATTCTCGCCCAGTCACTATGATAAGTTTGAGGATGCCTGCCCAGTTAAGCATCCTGTTCATCAGTGCCTGGAGCCTGACCACCACTTGCCGTAATGTCCCGACCAAGCAACGTAAATGTAATTCCTGAAACCTGGATGAACTCCCCCTGTCTGTCTTGCAGCATGACCTGCACTGGCAGCACAAGGAAAACTTTTTCCTGGAGGCAACTAGTTCCCCATTTATAGAGACCCACTGCATGAACAGCAATCTTTGTCCCAGGAGGCTCTACCATGGGACCCTCAGGGCACGAAACGAGTGACTGCATAAATGTGTCTTCGATTACTGATGGGGCACCGCCATAGGAAGCCTCCCTTGTAAAGGTGCCCTGGAATATGAGCCAATTCTTGCCACAACCTCTGGCCAATTGAAATGGAGGTGGTCTCCAAGATCATGGTGGGCATCCCAACTTGAACTTGTTACACACAACTCCTCCAGCACATGATCCATTGCCCCATGGCTAGCACTGGCAGCACTGTTGACATCCAACTTCAAACAAATCAGAAGGTAGACACAGAAATTAGCCTCACATGGCCATATGAGGCATATGCCTCACCCATAGATCTTGGTGTCACCTGCCAATTAGTTTGGGCACCAAGGCAACAAATCAATCTTTTGGTCAATGTTCCTTGCCATGCATTGTTGTCAGTAAAGTGAATTGCCTCTTCTCCATAACACATTCAGGATGGGCAGAACAAGCTCATGAACAAAATAGTGCTCTGGTCAAAGGTGGTGATGGAGTGGATGGACTTCAGGTGATCTAGAGAAATGCATACTAAGGCTGATTCTGCACCAGTGGCACCACTCTGGGGTGCCACCAGTGTGTCGCTGTGGAGCTTTATGCTCTGCAGCTTTCTGTGGCCCCCTGGTGGGTCACACTTCAGCACCATTTGGAACATTTTTATTTGAATAGTTTTATTTTTATTTCTTTCAATTTATAAATTGCCCTCTTTTGGAGTGGACTCGGGGATTTGGACTTTGGAGAAAGTATATTTTCCTAAACTGACCTTCAGATTTCTTTTTTAACAATCTGTGTCATTGTTAGTATCATAATATGAACAGTGCTAGAGAACATTTTGTGTGTGGCCTAACAGATACTTTATTTAAATCTTGATAGACACATGGTACATATGCAGAAGAAACTAATAACTGTATTTCTTGGCAGTGGACAGTAGCTGATACCTTTATCATGACATACATGCAAAGTTGATAGTTATCTCTATGACAATAGACAGCCATAGTGATATCAACCAAAGATAATAAAGTGACAGAAAAATGACAGCATGCTGATCCGGCCTTGTCTGCATTATGGTTTGAGCAAATGACATGTTTCCAAATATCCTGTAGTAATCTCAAATTGCTTTCATTCATCCAGTTGAGAAGCTGGCAGTTACAAACAAAAGTGATATTAAAAGGAAAAAACATAGGTTACAAGTAGTCATACAAATGTACTTAATAAGTATATTGGCTATTTCCTTTCCTGCCCTTCCAAAAGAGACAATTACAGTGCAATTTCCAAGCAGAATTACTTTTTTTGCAATTCAGATTGAGTCTGAATAAGAAAACCTATGTTAAATTTTATGGCAAAACTAGCAGCTATCTTGATGGGCAGAAGGTTGGCAAGAGCTGCGGACTGTGGTAGGTCATGGGCAGAGGCATCTTCCTGCAGTTTGCCGGTGAGCAGGAAAAGCAGTGGCATGCTTGCTGAGGAGGTTGGCTGCCATCTTCACTGAGCCTTGGTGGTAAGGATGGTGGCAAGAAAGTCAGGGAAGTTGCAAGTGAATCATGGAGTGCAACGGCTCCTTCTAGCAGCGGGCAGGGACCTTCATCTATAGCCAGTGGCGAGGATGCCTGGGAGAGTAGGGGGGAGGGCCCAGAGTCTCCTGCAGTGCTCTCTGGTGACAAGGAGGCTGCACAGTACCTGATTGGCTCCCTATGGGGGAGGGCCCTTCCTCTGATGCCTGGGGGAGAGTATGGCAGCCCTCTGATTGGGCCTCAGTAGGGAGAGTCCTCCTACTGAGGACCAATCAGAGCCTGCACCATGCTTCCTGATGATTAATTGACCCTTTGGCCTTCAGTGGAGAGGGCCCTCCCCCCTTTGGAACAATCAGAGGGCTGGCATGTTGCTGGACGTACAGCCATGATTTTATGTGGTATAATGCTATGGACCTTTAAATTCTTACTAGGAGCTTAGACAATCAGGGTATATTGAAAATGGTAGATGAAAACTGAGAGTACATCTATAGTGTCTGCAAAAACAAAACAAAAGTCACTTCAGACTTCCAGCTGCAAAGTATGGCTAAATGTTGCGTAAAGAGAAGAAATTGTTGATTCCACCCTCAAGAGCTCTTATGAACCACCTTGGACTCTGTCCACAAAGCAAGAACAGATGTTTTCTAAGCACCCAAAGAGCCTACAATACCCCCTACTATCCCATAGGATTTTTCATTGCCATTTATATGCCATATGCTTGAAAAGGTCATACCCACCCTGACAACAACACACTGTAAACCAAACTGTCCATTAGTGATTTATCTCAGATGACTCAAAATGTGCCTATACCCCACCTTAGGCCCTCAAACTCAAAGTGGCTATCACTTTCATAGGTGCAGTGGGCTTTCCAGACATATGGTTGATTTGATGTGATATAGCAGGGAGGATAAGAGCCTTTTGTGGCACAGGGTGGTAAGGCAGCTGTCTGAACAAAAGAACCTCTGCAACAGCATCCAGTTTTGTCTGCAGAATAACGCTGTGCAGTAGGCCTCAAATTTGCAGAGAGTTGTGAATAAGAAATACACATGGCTTGGCTGTGTGTAACCCTCGGCCAGAGTAGGATTTTAAATGAGATGGGGCTTTTCTGTGGTCTCCCTGTCAGGCAGCTGTTTGGCAAAAGGGGAAAGTTCCCTGCCCTCAAAAGGAATGCTCTCACCCATGCCCTCAGACTCCCCTGCGTTGCTCTCAGAAATACCTCCCTCTCCTCAGTCATGGGCTGTTAGAGGCTCCTTTGCAGCATGCCTGAAGGGAGGGGGGAGCACTCTGCAGCCTCCTGCCAGCTCTGTCAGGGTTCTGAGGCAATTTACAGTTGGACATGGCAGTCAGGACAGCCTTGGGGTGAAAAGGGCTGGTGCAGCCTGTCCAAGCCTCTGTTCACATCCCCCTTGGCAGCCCTACTGACCTTTTCTCCCTGCGGTGGTCAGGAGTAGACTGGCTAGAACTCCTAGGTTGCCATGGCCTGTCCAGGTGAGGGCCCAATCACTCCTGAGGCCTATAGGCAGGCAGAGCACCGAGGCCCCTGAGGCCTACCTGTGCTCAGTGAAGTCTAGTGGCCAAATGGCGTACAGCAGGCTCCGCAGGCCTCTGTAGGATGGGCCTTAGTCTGGGCGGCCAATCAGGAGCCTGCATCTTTTCTGCAGTCTCTTTTTGATAGGTTTTTGATAGCCAGGACAGTCTCCTCCCAGGAGGCGGTTTCACAAATATTATGAGTGTTAAGGATTTGGATTAGGGATTAGAGGGGATACTTATTAAATTTGCAGATGCTACTAAACGGGGACAGGTAGCAAACACAACAGAAGACAGAATCAGAATACAGAATGATCTTGATAGGCTTGAGAACTGCTCTAAACTGAACAAAATGAAATTTAATAGGGACAAATGTAAAGTTCTGCATTTAGGTAGGAAAAACCATAGACACCAATATAGGATGCAGGAGACTTGTCTTGGCAGTAGCATGTGCAAAAAGAATCTAGGAGTCCTAGTAGATTATACATTGAACATGAGTCAGCAGTGTGACTCGATGGCTAAAAAGTCAAATGGGATTTGAACTGTATCAAATGGAATATCATGTCCAGATAACAGGAAGTGATAGTACCGCTTTACTCTGCTTTGGTTCGGCCTCTCTTGGAATACTGTGTTCAGTTTTGGGCACCCCAGTTTAAGAGAGATGTAGAAAAACTGAAGTGTGTCCAGAGAAGGGCAACAAAGATGATGAGGGGTTTGGAGACCAAGATGTATGAGGAAAGGTTGGGGGAGCTTGGTCTGTTTAGCCTGGAGAGGAGACGACTGAGAGGGGATCTGATAGCCATCTTCAAGTATTTAAAAGGCTGCCATATAGAGAATGGAGCAGAGTTGTTCTCTCTTGCCCTGGAGGGACAGACTACATCCGCAAGAAATTCCTGATAGTCAAAGCAGTTTCTCAGTGGAACAGGCTCAGTTGAACAGGGAGGTGGTGGGTTCTCCATCTTTGAACATTTTTAAACAGAGGCTGGAGAGCCATCTGCTTGAGAGGCTGATTCTGTGAAGATTCAAGGGTGTGGCAAGTTACAGTGGGTGAGCGATAGGGTCATGAGTGTCCTGCATAGTACAGGGGGTTGGACAAGATGACCCATGAGGTCCCTTCCAACTCTATGATTCTAAAGCACCTGGCTCCCAAAGGAAGCATAACAATTCATGCACTATATTAACTGATCTGGATTTGCATAGTCTGAGGTTACTGAGAATCGGCAATGCCCAGCATTGCTTCTAGAATGTCATCTATGTATCAGAAGCCGTGACTCATTAGATTTCTCATGCAATTAGGGACATGGGAGCAACACTCTCTTCTTCATTTCTGTACCTTTGTAGTTGTATAACATTTGCTTTCCTGTTGAGGTCAACAAAATTAGATTTTGCATCAGGAGGCTGAACATTTCTTAATTTTTGCCTTCTGAGAAGATGCCCTTTATTCATTCATCTGCTGTCATATGGCAAATTATGCTAAATTGCTATTCCAAGTCATGAAAGCTAAATAGGGATGATGAGTAGATTTTTTAAAACTCTGTCGTTCTATTGACCTTGCATATTATTCTTGCATTCCAGTTTAACCAAAAGTTTAAAGAGATTTTTAAATTGGTGTGAAGGCATTTTCCAAAAGCTTTTAGTTTGACTCGTTTCTGTCTCCCTCATCACATTACTGATGCACATGTCTGCCTTGAAACAGTACTGCAAAACACACACAGCAATCTTGAAGTATTAATATGTATACTTGCATCAAGATTCATTTGGGCAATGCATATCTGAGCCTTAGTAAAAACCACATAAATCAGTTTTGATATATCTCGATATACAAATTTATCTGGATTGCTGGAGGGCAAACTTTTATGAATGCACACATGCAAGTTGTATGTGGAAACACTGATACAAAGTTACTGAGAGAGCTCAAGTATGTACAGTGTTATGCATATTTATGTAATTTTTAATTTATTGTTTGTCTCTTATACCCCACTTTTCTCCCAAAGGGGGTCCACTGGGTACCCCAAGTGGCTTAGAACATTTTCCCTTCTTCAGTTTATCCTTACAACAACCCTGTGAGGGTAGGTTAGGCTCAATAGCACCCAGCAAGCTTCCATGGCAGAGTAGAGATTCAAACCTGAGTCTTTCAGATCCTTGTTGTCTCTTATGCATGGATTCAGAAGAGCAGAGGATCCCTTATGCATCAACCTTACTTCATAAATCAGGAAAAAAACATGGAAAGTAATGTATGAGATGAGGCTTCTACAAGTAAGGAAAAAGAAGGCTGTTTCTTACACATAATTCGTGTATAGAATTGTCTACCAAAAGATGAATAGATATTTGATATCCATTGGCTCACAACCAAACACAAAACTCCATGTACCCAACTTTTTTAAAACCAAAAAAACAGCACTGGATGGGACTGAATTTAACTATGGAAAGGGGAAGATAGTCATATAACCTTTCAGCTGTTACCATTTTTCTACTCAAAATTGCCCCCTCAGACTGTTTATGCACTGGGAACTTCACTGCCCCAGCTTCCATGCAGGAGCACAAATCGGGGGTGGATGAGGTGCACCAGGCCAAATGCTCCCCCATGTGGGTGCAGGAAGAGGTGGGACAACCTGCCACGACTAGAACTTGAGCCTGCAGCCTGGCATGAAACCTCCAGTGCATAAATGGTCTCAAAGTGCTTTTACAGAAATAGCTATTTCTTCACCTAAAATTTGGAGGACATTTACACAAGATGGCATAACAAAATGTGAGTCCAAAGGCATCTTTAAGATTAAAAAAGTTTTATTCAAGGTGTGAGCTTTAGTATATATACACACCTCCTCACACAATGGAACAAGAATCATAAGAGTACAGTATAAGGAGAGAGTAAAATAGTAGTAAATTAGTAAACAGCATCACAACAAATATGCAGAATGATAATGAAGACTGGATAGCTCCTTGCTAGAATAACGAAATCAGTCAATTGTTGTTCACAGCAGGAATAAAAATGTTAAGGCTAGTGATTAATGGCAGACACTTTCCCAGTTGTGGAAAGAAGTAATTAAAAGAGACTTGTTACGAGTCCCATCCATCTCCAACCAAGACGGCATATTAATTTCAAGTCATAAGTCATAAAAAGAGGCATTAAAAGAAATTGTTGAAGGGTAGGCCTACTACCACCTCGATATAGGCACATATGAAGCCCATGTTCCGATGCAAACAGACACTAGGAAAGGGGCATGTAGGTTTTCAGGTCATTTGGTGGGGAAAGGTGCAGGACTAGAAAAACTGTTTGTTGGATGCAGCCTGGTTTTCTTGTCTTCTTATGAACATATTTGAATTACCTGAGTCCATGTGGTCTTCGGTCCATGTGGGAACGAATGACATGTCCGTGAATACCATCGCTCCTATTAAAACAGACTGTCAAGATCTAGGGAGGAAACTCAAGCAAATGGGGGCACAAGTGGTATTCTCTTCAATCTTGCCTGTCAAGGGAAGAGGAATGCGTCGGGAGAGGAAGATAATGGAGGTGAATCAGTGGCTGCGTAGTTAAAAACAGAAATATTTTGCTCCACGGTGCATTATTGAGGAATCACAGAATCATACATTTGGAAGGGATGTGCTTAAAGAACGCTATATATCTAATTTTTTTCCTGCTATAGAAACTTTATTGAGAATTCTGTGTGACAGTAGTGATTTGTTGGATTTCTCATGCAGTTAGGGATATGGGAGTGATGCTATCCTCTTCATTCCTATATCTTTGTAGGTGCAGAACACTGGCTTTTGTGTTGAAGTCTACAAAATTAGATTGTGCATGAGGAGGCTGAAAATGCCCTGATTTTGGCCTTCTCAGAGGATGTCATTTATTCATTTGTCTGTTGTCATATGCCAAGTTATGCTAAGTCAGTACGCCAAGCCATAAAAACTAATTAGGGTTTGGCATGGTGAATGCGAAAAACAGGTTTGGTAAATTTGGCATGGTGAATTTGAAAAAATAGTTATCATAGATTCTCAAGAGGATAAAATGGGCACATTGTTAAATGAGAGACTCAAATGGGAATAACAAAGGAACAAACAAACAAACAAAAGAAAGAAAGGAAGAAAGCTTACAGATCTGTAATATAGTCAGAACATCCTGTTTTATGCTTCTACATATGATATGATTCCATTTGCTTTTAATCAGTGTATTCCTCAAAGGACCCAGCCTACTAACATCATCAGCATTCTGTGCTGCTCTCATTCTAAGAACAGATTTGTTTTATTCTGGGGATAAAATTTAACCTGGGCAGTTTGAGCAGAGAGACATTCTAAGTATTGAAACTCTAGGGCCCCCGGAGAAATGTGTATAGAAAAAACTCATATGCACTATCTGTGTTGTGTTAAACATATATCCCAGGTGATTTGTAAAGGTGCATATACCTAGAGCTTCTACTTGCCAGATGCAGCTGTTATACCGAAGAGAAACTGTTTGGCCCCATCTATCAGTAAGCTCCAATAGGATTGTCAACCTCCAGGTGGTACCTGCAGATCACCCAAAATTATAACTGATCTCCAGAAGATGTGACTGGAACTTACACACACACACACACCATTTTTGCAGGATCCCTTTCCTCCCCAAAGCCCACCCTCAGCAGTCTCCACCCCCAGGTCTCCAGGAATTTCCCACACCACAGAATTTCCCACACCACAGATATGGCAATTCATAAATGGCAATCTGAAATACAAGAGAGCAAGAATTACCTTTACAATCTTACAGGATGAATAGAAAAGAGGTGGATTAGGAAGGTGTTCCTAATTTATTAAATGAATGCAAAACAGAGTATAATATTTCAGTAGAGGATAGGGAACGTATCTGTGCAAAAATTCCTAAATTAATAGTCAAATTCTAAGAGAAAAAAAAGCCATCAGTAGAGCTACTAAGGGTTATAATGATGCTTGTTGGAAATGGAATGTTAAAGTAGGCTGCTTTCTTCATATGTTGTGGAGATGTGAGAAAATAAGAAAATTTTGGATAAAAGTTCATGATATATTATAGAATCATAAAATCATAGAGTTGGAAGGGACATCATGTGACATCTAGTCCAATCCCCTGCACTATGCAGGAACTCACAACCCTATCACTCATCCAATCTAACCTGCCATCCCCTTGAATCTTCACAGATTCAGCCTCTCTGTCAGATGGCTATCTAGCCTCTGTTTAAAAATTTCCAAAGATGGAGAATCCACCACCTCCCATGGAAGCCTGTTCCATTGAGAAACTGCTCTGTCAGGAACTTTTCCCGGATGTTTAGATGGAATTTCTTTTGAATTAATTTGATCCCATTCGTTCTGGTCCGCCCCTCTGGGGCAAGAGAGAACAACTCTTCTCCATCCTCTACATGGCAGCCTTTTAAATACTTGAAGATGGCTATCTGATCCCCTCTTAGTCGTTTCCTTTCCAGGCTTACTAGCATAGTAAACAGGAAACCGCAAGAAGAATAACAAGAACAATGGCATGTTTTTATGGATTACCTGGCCATCCTTATCCATGGTTCCTCTATATATTTGTGAAACAGATTGGGGGATCGGATGTGTCCGGCTGTCCAAGTTGGAATAGGGCCAATCAGAGTGCAGGCAGCGTTGCTGGCTGCATCCTGATTGGCCCTTCCCCTACAGCTCCCGCCCTCCATCCCTGGACTCTAGCCATGGTCCTCTCAGACACACCAGAGACACAGAGAGACATACAGAGCCCTGCCAGACTGAACACGAGCCCTCATTCCCTCCTATTGCTCCTGCTGTGAGGGAGGCAGAGAGAGATACACAGAGAGCTGCCCCAAACTGCATACCAGCCCTTCTTCCCTCCTATAAACCAACCCTAATTCCCTGCTCTGCACACCAAGATACGCAGGGAGAGGGGGAGAGAGACAGAGAGAGATCTGCATCTCCCAGTATCCCCTGGGGCCTAGCGTCAATTGCATTCCTGCTTGCAATGGGCTTTCTGGCTAGTATAGAAATAAGATTTCAAGAGAAGGACTTCAGGCTGGTAGGAATAGGGATACAGGGGAAAACTTGTACTCAATCATGCAAACGTGTCTAATTCTTTTTTCTTTTATTCTATTTATACATAAAAATAAAAAGTATTGGCACAATTAATATTTGTGTAGTATTTCTATGAATTGTTTGTGCTTTCAAAGCATTGGATAAAGCTTTACACAGTGGAATTTGTTCTTTCGTATGAGTGGTGGGGCCACGCAGCAGAGAGGTCTATCATCCCTAGTCCATATCAATGGATATTGAGGCAAAATATGTACAATGTAGTTGGATTAATGCTAAAATAATCAGAATTGACCTCATTCATTTGATGATAAGGTTAAATATAAAGCGATATCAGTCAGTGTGGACAGTCACTTTATGGTACTATTAATACTTACCAGTGAAACATGTACACTTGTATTTCTAAATTAATAAGAAAACAAATCAATTGTTACACAGTTTTGCAAACTAAGCATATGTGTGACGGATCCCAATCCCTCGCAATTGTCAGTAATCTTTGCATTTTGGACAACGCTGTTAGAAGCATTCTCAGTAACTACTCAAATAAACTGGTGAAACGGCTTTTAAACTCAACTGCCTGGATTGAAAGAGGCCTTTCCCCTTCTTTGTAAAAATTTCACAGACCTTTGTAACTGAAGAAGCAGTTGTATTTTCACAAAAAAACATTATTTTTATTGACTCAAGTTTAATAGTTTATATTCTTCCAAAAAGAAAACTGTCAAGTAAAGGTGATTTATAAGCACTTTCCCTCAATATCCTGCTCTTTGGCCTAAAATCAACAATTGCACAACACTCTTTTTTAATACTGAGCTGATCACGAAGACACATTTACAAAATACCCCCTCTCCTTCTGTTTTGGCATATTTCCAGTGCAAGTATTGAGGCGCCTGGGCTTCTTGACACACTTCTACAGTTTGCTTTCCAGTTCTCCTCTTGATCATTTGTTGCACCAGCAGTGGATTTCTCTACTGGTATCTTCCTCAGCATAATTTTGTTTTCAGTGTTATCATATACCAATAATTGCCACATCAATTTTGAACAAGTTAAGCTAATTCAGAGTAGGTCAGAAGCAGATGGCAAAACTAAATGCCCACAGAAAATGGACCTGAGGACTTCTAGAGTTCTGAGATTGCCAGTAAACTTTTGCTTGCTGGCATGAATGTAGAATCATGGAAAATGACAATCTCAGTACCTCACAGTTCCCTGATAGGCTAAAACATACTCCAGAAGGAAATTTACAATTCCCTGTTGTCAGCTCTCCAGGTCAGACGTCAAACCCTGACCAACTATCTTTCTTTCTTTCTAGCCTGGATCTATATGGCCAACAGAGAACCTAGGCTGGCTACCGTTTCCTATGCAATGCGTGATAGTTGGGTTCTGGCTTCCAGTTTTCAGTGACAAAATATATGAGGAAGAGCTGGTTCTTATATACTTTCTCTACCAGGAGTTTCAAAGTGGCTTACTTTGAAACCCTCCCTTTCCTCTCCCTACAACAGACACCCTGTGAGGTGAGGCTGAGAAAGCCCTGATATTGCTGCTCAGTCAAAAAAGCTTTCTCAATGCTATGGAGAGCCCAGGATCACCCAGCTGGCTGCATGTGGGGGAGGAGCAGGGAATCAAACCCGGCTCGCCAGATTAGAAGCCACCACTCCACTACACCAAGCTGAGAGGGAAATAGCAGTTTTCTCCCTGAGGGCACTTTCCACACCCACAAAATTTAGCCCTGAAATGGCTCCCAGCCTTTTACACTTACCAGCTTGATGGATCCAACCATCAGCAGTTAAGTTTAAATGGCTGCCAAACATTTAATCCCTCCATTTCACTTCCCCCCTTCCTAAATCATCAGACTTTTAGGTTCATTGTTGATTGCAAGTGAAATTTTCTCCACCTAAGTAGGATGCAGCAGAAACACAAGAGATGACATATCTTAATTTATGTGAATGTTGGCAATTGCCACTTTCATCCCCACTTTAACTGCAGCTACAACATTTCAGAAGGTATTAAATCAGTTGGATATCTGCCGTAATTGTAAGTGAGATGTTTTGTCTCTTAAATGGATCTTCAAGCCTACATCAGATCAACCCAGAGCTTGTAAAATGTATAACAGAATACTCTTCTAAAACTCATAAGCAGAAAAATAGTTCTCAATGATTACTTCAACCTATCTGTTTTATTTAGATATGGTCTGCCTTCCTTCTTGTCAAATGAGGGGGGGAAATCAAGATAACTGCAAACAGACTGTCACCGCCCACAAGTTATTGTTGTCATTTTCTTCCTTTGCCCCAGAGGCTTAATTTTCACATATGAGAGACACTAATTTATGTTTTGTGCCAGCTCATCAGGTTTAAAAAGAAATATACTAAGGCCAGAACTGCACATTATGTGTAGTTCCATGATCTTTTAAGTGAACATTTTCCTATCTTATACTATGCAACCACTAAAATTTAAAATCTGAAAACTTAAACTGAAGAAGGGCTTCTTTAACCATTTCCCTTTATCTCTTTTCAACTTTTATCTGCTCTACGAAAAACAGGAATCTGGGAGGTTGGCATTTTTAATGTGAAAATCGCATCAGCCATTTCTGTTGATTTTTTATTTTTAATTTCAGTTGCAGCAGTTAGATCACTATATGGAACCTATAGCTTTACTCGGTTGGATAAATATTTTCATTTTAAAAACAGCAAAGGAATCGGCAATCAATTTTTATAGTCTCTATCATGAAATACAGTAATTTTTTGAGTCACCCTTTTTGTGTAGTCGGATGAACACAGAATGTTTCTACTCCTCTGGACAATTATTAGTTTCCCAGACTTTCTGGCACAAAGATGTAAATGGTTTCAACTGGTACACATCTCAGCAGTTCCATGGGTATGACGTCAATGCCTGGAGCCTTGTTGCTTGGCAGTTGACTCAAGGCTAGTTCAACTTCCTTCTCAAGAATGACTGGCTCAAGTACTACTTCTATTTCTTTTTCATTTTGACGAGAGCGAACTTCTGTTTGCATGTGGACAGTTCATCTGTGCAATCCCATCACCTGTTCTTGATGCTCTGTTGGTCAGTCAGTTCCTTCCCTTATTTATCTTTGATAATGTTTTGCAAGCAGAAAATAGCATTTGGAACCTCTTTACTTGTGCGAAAGTATTTCTGGTGTGTCCCTTTTTATAAACTTCTTCTAACTGCTTGCATTTCTGTTTCTAGTAGCTTCACTGTCTATTCTTGCTGCCCTTTGAAAATCTTCATTTAATTTCCTTGTTTCATCCCTTTTGCCTGCAGCTTTTGCTGCTTTCCTACATTCAGCTATTCTTATAGTTTCATCTGAGAGCCATTTTGATCTTTTTTCTGGCTTCTTGTGCAGTATGTGTTTAACTGCTGTTTTAACAACAGTTGATTGAATTTCCTACCATAGTTCATCGTGCATCTTCTCCATTGCATCCAATAGTTGAAATCGATTGGGGGCCTGGCATCAAGGGTGAGGGGGAAGTTGAGGGCTTGGTGGAGGCAGAACATCACTCTTCCCAGTTATCCTTTGTTGAACAAGGTTGCTCCAGTCTTAGGGAGGGACAATACTGGTCCTTGCTAGTCTCATGGGAGGTGGCTGGCATAATTCAGCCCACGCCAGCTTTCAAGGAGGACTCCACCAAGGTCACGGTCACAGCATACCTTAGAGAAGGAGACTCATGAGGTACCCAGACATTAGTCACCAACAGTGGGCGCTGTTTAGAGAGGATGGGGTGCATTTTTCTGAATGGGAATTGGACACACGGCTACATGGATTGAGGCATGCTATTATTGATTGGCTACAGGTATAAGCAGTGGTCAAAACTGTTAACTAAGTTGGAAAAACAACCACTGATGAAAATGCCACTTTGAAAACGGTTCAAATCTGGAGGCTGTTTTGGTTGTTTTATTACAATTAAAAGAAGATATAAGACATTTCTATTTTTATTCATTGTTAAATTGTTAAATTGTTTATTATAGCCTAAGGTAGGTTCTTTCTTCTGCTCTCACCTCCCAGGAGTCAGCAGACCGTCTGTTCCAGGGGCTAGCCAGTGGAACCCATTGATGGAGGTCTGCTGACAAGGGCTGCCTTGTATTCAGCTGACCTCAGGAGGGCAAGAACCATTCCATGCTATGCCACACTCATTAAATTAATAAAAGGCTATGCCCAATTTTCATGCCAAAAGATGAAGTGGTGTCCGGGTCTTTACTTAGGTATGTACAATATCCCCCTGTCAGGCAAAGACATTTCAAAGGAAAATTACAGTGTGAGATTGCTGAACTCACGTTAATTCACAAGTTAAGAACAAAGGATGTCCTGAATAGGGACATCGGGTTGTTAATCTCATTATAGATACTATTTTTTTTGCCCTCAAGCATTTCCCCTCTGTTCAAATCAAGCAAAGAATATACTTATCACACCTTTGCATCATTTACAAAGATTCTTTACTATACCCCTCCCACCTTCTGGGTTAGGATAAAAGGACTCAGATCTTCACTTTATTCTACTGTGCCTGAAGAAGGGAGCTTTGCCTTTTGAAAACTTGTAAGGAATCAAATCTTGTTCATCTGAAGGGCAATGTTAAATCCATGGGTTAAGAGACACAGACACTGTGAATTCATTCCAGCTCCTAATTGACCCCAGTTCAAAGGTACCAGTCAACTCAAACTGAACTGAGAAACCCTTCCAAAACACCCAAATATATACAAACCAGAACAAAGAATGTTCCCACCCCTATTCTTATAGGTCACTTCCATTTTAAACTGATTAGATCCTGCAGTTGGGATCTGGCTGTGCACCAGCCAATCAGTTGTGGAATTATGATCTTGCCTTGGACCTCAAGCTCGGTCTTCAGCAGATCTACGCACACAACAGCCAACATGACTGCCCTCTGATACAACCCTTTTTAAAAGATCAAGCTTCCACGACAACAAAGGAATCCAAGGAGCCAGTTTGGTGTAGTGGTTAGGAGTGCGAACTTCTAATCTGGCATGCCAGATTTGATTCTGCACTCCCCCACATGCAACTATCTGGGTGACCTTGGGCTCACCAGGGCACTGATAAAGCTGTTCTGACCGAGCAGTGATATCTGGGCTCTCTCTCCTCACCCACCTCACAGTGTGTCTGTTGTGGGGAGAGGAATCGGAAGGTGACTGTAAGCCACTTTGAGCCGCCTTCGGGTAGAGAAAAATGGCATATAAGAACCAATTCTTCTTCTTCTTCTACTTTCACCTCCTCTCTAGGGCTAACAGTTTTTCTAGCATGACTCTCAGGAGAGATGCAGAACTTTCTTGAGAGGTGGGGCTTCAAATACCTTAATGAATAATTGATTTCCTTATGAAATCTGTAACCCACTCACCATATCCACTTGGGGGGGGGGGCTTGCTTAAGCCTGGTAACTTCTATGTCTCTCCAATAATGCACCAATGTCTCAAGTGGACAGAGCTGGATCATGTGAGTGGATTTGGGTGGGGAGAACCAGATGTCACATTTTTAGCTGTGTTCTCATGCTAATCGAAACAATTGGTTTTTATATGGAAGTGCTATAAAAACTATCCCGCAATCCTGGGCGGGGGGATCAATGCTGTAAAATGGGGCCGCAAATCCTTTGTCCCCATCCTAGTTGTGACCCTGGTAGTTCCTCTGCCTTTAACACATTTGTACAACAAGCAGAAACTGAGCAACTCAAATATACTGAGCTGGATTTCCTTCTACAAAGCAGCTGTTAAACAGTAATATTCTGTACCATGTGTACAGCTCATTTCAAGTGTTCAAAGTGCTTTATGCACAGCCTCTTTCACAAAGGAGCCCAGGGGTGCCATTTAAGATTTCTGTGTGAGAAGGTCAATAGAGTTCCATGTGGGCCTGACATTCTATTGAGTCCAAAGGCTTGTTCATAGAGATGCATTCAAAGATAAATTGACAAAAGGTGTGTTATGCTAAAAGCATTCATTGCAGTTTTCTGTTTTACACTTCACAATAACTAGAGCAGTGGTATCAATAGAGAACAAACAGTTATCCTTTGTGGGAAGCAAAGGGATTTGTGTCTTTGGCATGCAACCCGAGCATACATTTGATAGCAAACAACAATAGTTACTCAGTGTGTAGAATCAGTAAATTGGACAAGGGAATAATGGTACTGAAGAATAATCATGGAGAGTCTGAAACACAGTAGCCATTCGTAAAAAAAGAGTTGGCAAACTAAGCAGAAACACACTATTTCTGTTTGTTTGCTGTTGAGGTCACATAAAGACTGGTTGAGTTGAATTTTGGTAGATTTTCATGTGATACATTGCAGCAGCCATTCTGTTGCTTATTTATGTCAAGACATGATCCCATAGAGAACTGTGAGTTTAAGTCATTGTCCAAACATGTCTTTGATCCAAATGGACCCATTAAAAATGTAAATATAGAAATCTAAATAAATAAAATAAATAAATAATAAATAAATACACTTCAAACTTCAGAACCATTTATAATGGCTTGCTTTAAAAAGCCATATTACTTATTTTTCTTTTATTTCTTTAAATTTATAGACTGCCCTCTTTGCTTGAGCAGACTCAGGGTGGTGTACAGCATATGGTCAACAATACATCAAAATCACATTAGAAGCTTTTCATGTGGTCTTGGATCATTTGTCCACCTGGATGACTTTTGTTCTCTAGACCTGGAGGGAATTACTAAGTGTAATGTGGTAGGCCACTGGACTAGAGAAGGTACATGGCACTTATAAGGTCCCCAGCCAGGGGGATTGTTGCAGGCCCATCTGTCATTTTAACTGTGTTCTTGAATAATATGATGAATTTTTCAAATCCTGTCCACTACTTAGTTTCTTCCCAGCACCTTTCATATTATGAATTAAAAACTGATTCTCTTCCTTGCTATTACCCAATAGAGAAATTGACAAGTAGCCAGGAGGCTAGATGTATAAATTAATTTTAGAAAGCAACCCAGTAATGTCAGAGTTAGATAATTGCCCATGGCTTCTCTGAACAATTCTTTGATAAAACACTTGTCTGTTCAACATCTGATGAGAGTAAAGTATAAAACTGGAAACAAAGAACACTTGACTCAAGAATTCAGTGAGCTAAATATATTGTCAGGAAGATGATGCCATGTATCCCCCCCTCCCCAGTTTCACAACTCTAGAACTTCTGCTTGATAAAGAACACAGGATAGCAATCTAATGTAGCTCAGAGATACCTTGGAGTGACTGTGAAAAATGTTTGTATAACTGGAGATAACTTGTATTACCATGTGTGGTTAATACATATGGTACATGAATGGGGCACTGTAGGGTTGCCAGGTCCAGCTCAGAAACCAGCAGTAGACCAGGGGGTAGGGACATGGGTGGCAACTGTCAACCATGGCATGATGTTGCTTTTGGGAAATGCCATGGCATTGTTAATGATTCCTAGAGAGGACAGAGAACACATTTCCAGGTTTTCTGCAGAAGTTGTATTGATTTATTAAAACAAAATCTTGACTTCACCAGTGCTGGTTGGAAAAACCTGCTGGGGATGGGACATATCCCACCCCTAGCAAGAGTATAGCAACCCTACCCACTTCACAATCAAAAGCCAGAAATTATACAAAATCACTTCTCTCACAGTTCTTCCTGGCCAATGAGAGTGCTTGGAGCAGCCTGTCACTCAAAAAATTCAAGTGCACATGTACCATCCAAAATGTAATTTTACCAAGGTATAGAGTTGCCAACTTCCAGATGGGGCCTGGATTTCTTCTCCTAAGACTCTGTCCTTCCCAGAAAGTTCTCGAGCAACACTATTTTACAGCTTCCCATGATGACGCGTAAGCAAAATGCATAAGGACTGTCAAGTTGAACAAATTATTTTTTCCCTAAAGCTCCCATATTTTGTTTTGTTTTCTTTTATTTTTTCTTGTTCTGGTTATTGCTGTGGTTCTTTGCCTTCCACAATTTAGAATAGTCATTGCCACTTGTGGGTGCTGAACTGTCTGTAGTCTGAGGTTGCTATGATGTATGTTTACCAGAGTTCATGAGGAAGAAGCTTCCAGAACTGGTACAGCTGGATTGGGCCCATCTAACTGCTTGTAATAGTAAGTTGTAGAAGAATTAACAATTGAATATTTCCTCTACAGGTTCAGAGTTTCTGCAGCTTCTCCCTCCCCCAACTCTATCTTCAGGTAAGGATAGAATGACTTCTGTGTTCTGATTTTGGGTTATTTCAGTATCAGGGGAAAGCAGTCTTTCAGGATGGTGACTTTATTCAACCTTGAACAGCTGGTAAATTGAAGTCCTGGGCCCAACTGTGTTTAAATCACAAGAGAGAAAAGCCAGAGCTTGCTGACTACAGAGAACTCTGCCTGCTTAATTGGCTCCAGATGGAAATATATATAGCCTTCCTCATGAAGCCCAAAAAGGCCCAGGATGATAAGTGAAAGAGCCCAAAGAAAAGAGCTCAAATAAAATGTTAAGTATTCTCTGAGTTTCTTACAACCTAAGCAGAGTAAGCATGGAAATCTGAAACTCAAGCCATTTCTGTATCAGGTATACTCACATTAAACTCCAATATTGATTCCATCTTGCCTCTCCATTCACAGATTCTTTTTACTGATGTGGTATTTCACCGTGGAGCACCAATGGGATAAAATATTTTTTCTCTCGCATTGTGTCTTGAAAGTGTTACAGATGTCCATGTCAGATTTCCTAAGTCTTCCATATTAATACACAACTGAAAAGAAATATTTCTCTTAACATTGGGGGAAAGTCTCCTTTACTTATCAAAATATCAAACAATTAAGAAGTAAATGAATATATTGTTACTTTGCTGTTTGCTAAGAGTTATACCAAAATAATCATGGAGAAAGCTAGGGAGTTCCAGAAGAACATCTACTTCTGCTTCATTGACTATGCTAAAAACAGCAAAGAAGAATGTTTGATAAGTATAATCCCCACAACCTGATTTGGGATTGTTGCAGGGGGAGGCAAAGGGTTTTTAAATGAATTTATACATTCTTGACTTCCAAAACCAATATCTAACATCTCTGTTACTAAATGTAGGGAAGCTGGGTCTTTTCTTATCCTGCTGAATTGGGCCTTTTGGCAGCCTACCTACATGATCTACTTTGTACTTTTGATCAGCACACTGCTCATGGGCAATCATTTGTCATAAACATTGAAACAAATTATTATTATTATTGTTGTTGTTGTTATGTCAAATCAAAAAGTTGGAGTGAAATGTCATAAGTACTCTGATTTTTTCTTTTTCAAAAAGGTGAGAAAGTAGGTTTTCTGAATAAGTGCCTGAAGGTAGAAATTGGTTGGGCAAGGGCAAATGTATGTTCAGTCCATACAAGATGGAGGATCAGGAAGTGTGTCTACCCACTCTGGATGGTGTGCAATTAGAGATCTTGCACACAGCCAGGAACTTGTGACTCTGGATGCCTCCTTCTCTACTTAAGTGGCCTTAGGTGGCCACCCACTTAAGTGGCCTGCCTGGCATTTTACTATCTCTGCGTGGTGAGGCTAAATGCCCTGTATGGTCCAGGGAGTAGTGGAATCCAGTAGCGTTTCATTTGTTCCCCTCAGGTTTCTGGTCTCGCAGGAATCGCTAGAAAGGAAGTGATTTTTTCCTGTGCTTGTTCCCACCCCTGGCCGTCAATCAAATGGAACAGCCAATGGGCGGTTGTTATCATGCTCCCGAAATTCCCCTTTCCCTTTAAGAACTGTTAAAAAAAAACACACACACGTTTCAACGAATATGCCTTGATTCTTTGCAACGTAGAGTTGGCGTGTGAGCTGGCGAGTCATCGTTACCACGCTCCTCTGAGTGGGAAAAAAAATCCCCCCCCCGCACGGGCGCAATTTTTGGCCGAAATTAAAGGGAACCTGCAAACAGGGGGCTGTGTTGTGCTTGGGGACTTAGGGGAGCTTTAAAGCACTTCTGTGGAGGGACTGTAGCTGGAGAAGCCTCACTGGGTGAATGAAGCCTCGCTGGTTTGTTGCTTTCTCCGCTTCGAGGGGAAAAAAATGGCGATCGCTTCACTGGAAGTTCGGAGGAGAGAGCCAGGGGCAGGGACTTTGTTCGCTAGTGTTGCAGGAGTGTTGCAGATTGCTCACAACATCATGTGGAACGTAATTTTAGTGGCGAAAACAAAATGTAAGACTAGTGCTATATTAAAGTTGTGCGGAACGGCCCTCAGTCAAGTTCAAGGCACTTAACCCAGTGTACATGAAGAACTGGCTAACTCCCTGTGTCCCAGGCAGAGCTCTCTACTCAGCAAAGGCCCTGGCCCTTGCCTGGTAGAATAAGCTCTTGGAAGAACTGAGGGCCCTAATGGAACTAACACGGTTCCGCAGAGCTTGCAAAATGGAACTCTTCCTCCAGGCATTTGGTTGAGGCCGGGTGGAAGGAAGGGAGCTCTTAGCCCCTCCTCTGATAAGTCCAACAGTAATATCCCCCTGGATTTATGGAAGTTGGGGATGTGAGGGGCATAATTGGCATGAGGATGTGGGTGGAGTCATTCATGAATTTGTATTGTCATTCTGTGTTTTTATGCTGTAAGCCAGGAGCAACAGCTTAGAAATCGAATTGCCTCCCTGTAACAAAGACCTTAGGCATGCCTTTGGAACTGGCTGCAGTTCTTTCTCCTGCAACCACTTGTATCTCTGTTGAACACACAAACAGGAAACTTTAAACCTAACCCTACAATTACATGCTGATTGCATTCCAAAAGGACCAATGAGTAATAACACATAGAAAAGAGCCCTCCCCTGCAGAACTCCCACCTGGAACCGAGAGGGAATCAGAGTCAACGTGAATGGCAGTGACTGGCAGATACAGTATTTAAGAGTTTTAATGGTTTTTAATCTTATAATTTTTAATGTTTCTGTTGTTGAATTGTTGTAAACTGACCTGAGACAGCTATGCCAAGAGAAACAGTAATAAATATCAAACAAACAAATGAACAAGGAGGAGAAGGATGCCCCAATTGTTACCCATGGCAACAGACCTTGGATTGTTATTCATGGCAAAAGACCTCATTGCTGGACTAGAATGGCACCCTGGCGCCCCTGCAAAAGACGAGTGGGAGCTCTTGCTGCAAGGACTGCACACCTTTGATCCATCCAGCAGGTGTTGGCACAGAAAACAGCTTCCCCCAACTCGGAGCTTGGGAGGATTCAGCCTGGAAGGTTGGGTTCAGTGCGGGACCATGTCTGTCTCACTCAGCTGTGGCAGAGCTGTTGAGAGCAGAACGGATCCCTGCATTCCATGCATTCCACGCTGGAGCAATCAAGATCAGAGCCCCTGCTGCTACAAAGTGCAACGGCAACATCCGAAGAGTAGGAGGAGACTGTCTCAAGCTACCCCTCTGCACCACCTCCTGGATGTTGACAGAACTGCTCTGACTAAGTTCTATTCAGTTGGGGGACAGGATTTTATTTTTACAGAGTGTTAGGTAGGGGTGGACGGCCAGAGGAGAGCAGCTGGGTACTCAGCTGGATCCTCGGTATAACACCCTGGATAGCTAGTGGGTGGGACCAGTATAGCTGTAGTTAGTTGAGGGTGGGTTTTGAGGGAGGGTTTTTGAGGGAGGGTTGGGACAGGAGGGATTGGGATGGGAGGTTTTTAGACAGCTATTAGATTGTTAGATGAAGGACTGCCCTACATGATGGCCTAGGGAAGAGAGTGTGGCTATTGAGAAGGGGATCAGGCTCAGGACTATAATTCCAGTTCTTCTGGGCCAAGGCAAACATAGCGGTGGGAGGAGATTCAATAATAGGGGGGCAACGATGTACGTAGGTCCAAGAAGGCCCGACCGTGGAATTTCCACAGATTGTGGCCTGGTCGATATGGATGTTGCCATTCAAATCTTCGTCCCATCCCCAGGTTCATGGGGGAGAGGGCTAGGGTGGAACCGGTGTTGATCCTATGCAATGCCAGGTCAATAAACAACAAGTCCTCAACCCTGCGGGATTACTGCGTAAGGCATGAGGCTGACCTGGCTTGCATGATGGAAAGCTGGGTGCGCGAAGGCGAGACCGTCGCCTTGAAAGATCTGGCACCACCTGGGTTTTCCGTCCTGCATCAACCCCGGCTCCATGGGAGGGGAGGGGGGGTGGCAATTCTGGTCAGAGAGACTTTCTCCTTCAGGGCTCTCCTTGCACCAACGATTCCGGGGATTGAGTGTGTCGGTCTTGGGTGGGAATCGGTCGAGAATGTGGCGATCTGGTTGGTGTATCCATCACCCACTCCCCCTCCAGATTCCCTGCCAGGCCTGCTGGAGGCGGTGGCTGCCTGGACGTTGCAGTACCCAAAACTTTTAGTTTTGGGGGAATTCAACGTTCATGCGGATGCGCCGTCTTCAGGACTTGGCCTGGATCTAGTGTCAGCCATGGAGACACTAGGGTTCTCACAGATTGTTGCTGGTCCCACCCATCAGGCTGGTCACACCCTCAATTTGATCTTTGGTGCAGGTGTAGCGGTAGATCTGGTGGCGAATAACATCGTTCCATGGTCAGACCACCATGCCCTGAAGGCTCGACTGAGGATACCCGCGGAGACTCATGGAATCTGAGAGATTCCTGAATGCCCTGCGGGACCCAATGCCCTCCGGCACCTCGTTGACAGCCTTGGTGGAGGACAGTCCCGCCTTACGGCCGCCATTGACAAGATTGCTCCTAGGCGCCCTCTCCGCCTTCGCCTCAAACAGGCTCCATGGTACTCCCAGGAGCTTCGGGAGAGGAAGAAGGAAGTGAGATGGCTTGAGCGAGTGTGGAGGAAGACTCGTGACAAAGCTACAAGGACATCTCATCGCACGCTTATGAAGGCGTATGAGAATGCGGTGAAAGCGGCGAAATGAGACTTCTACGCCACAGAAATCGCGTCCGCAACCTCTCGCCCAGCACAATTATTTAAGGTAATTAGATCACTTACCACCCTCGAAGAAGGGCAACAAAAGATAAGGGAATTGGAATTGAGCTGTGTGGCATTATCGAGCTATTTTGCAGACAAAGTCCTGTTGCTCCGCCGTGACCTACCTGCCACGATTGATACAGTTAGTGAACTGGAAGCTCCGTGGCCGTCAAGGGGGTTAGTGTTTGATGGCTTCAGGCGGCTCTCTGTAACCGAAGTGGTCAAGTTACTGGGTTCAGTGAGGGCAACCACTTGCCCCTTGGATCCCTGTCCGTCCTGGTTGCTCAAATCGGGCAACCAGCGGATAGGGGGCCCCTTGAGGGAGATTGTCAACCTCTCCTTAACATCTGGAGAGTTTCCCAAGGGGCTCAAGGAAGCAGTGGTACGCCCCTTACTGAAAAAGCCATCATTGGACCCGCGGAACCCCGCCAGTTACCGCCCAGTTTCGCACTTGGCGTTTCTGGGTAAGGTGATAGAGCGGGCCGCGGCGGACCAACTCCTAGGTTTCTTGGATGAAACTTCGGCCCTCGACCCATAACAGTCTGGCTTCCGCCCTGGCCACAGGGTGGAGACTGTGCTGGTCACCCTCATGGATGATATCTGGCACCAGCTGGATCGGGGCGGCTCCGCCATTCTCGTGCTTCTAGACCTGTCGACCGCATTTGATGTGGTTGACCACGAGTTATTGGTACACCGCCTCGCCAGAGCTAGAATTAGGGGGACTGTGCTTCAATGGCTGGTCTCCTTCCTCCAGAACCAGACGCAGAGGGTTGCGATGTGGGAGAGTATGTCGAGCCCTTGTGAGCTCCCTTGTGGGGTTCCGCAGGGAGTGATACTCTCCTCCACACTTTTTAACATTTATATGCACCCTCTAGCCCAGCTGGTCCGGGGCTATGGGCTGGGTTGTCACCAATATGCAGATGACACCCAGCTCTACTTCCTAATGGACGGCCGGCCGGACTCCACCCCGGATACATTTGCCAGCTGTTTGGAAGCGGTAGCTGGATGGCTCAGGCACAGTCACCTGAAACTCAACCCCTCCAAGACGGAGGTCCTGTGGCTGGGCAGAAGAGGGCAGGACCAGGAAGCGTGCCTCCCATGCCTGAACGGGGTGCAATTAACACCTGCACCAGTTGCCAGGAATTTGGGAGTGACATTTGATGCCTCCCTCTCTATGGAGGCTCAGGTCACCAATGTAGCTCAGACAGCATTTTTCCATTTTCGCCAAGCCTGGCTACTAGCGCCCTATCTGTCCTTGGAACACCTGGCCACAGTGATCCATGCAACGGTCACTTCCAGATTAGACTTCTGCAACTCACTCTACGTGGGCCTTCCCTTGTCTTTGACTCAGAAGTTACAGCTGGTCCAAAATGCGGCTGCCAGGGTCCTCACTAGAACACCTTTGAGGGCACACATTCAGCCGGTGCTTCGTCATCTGCACTGGTTACCAGTCTGTTTCCAAATCAGATTCAAGGTATTGGTATTGACCTTTCAGGCTATACGTGGCCTGGGTCCCATCTACCTGCGGGACCGCTTGGTTGCTTATGCCCCCTGCAGGGCACTCCGCTCTGCGGGTATGAATTTACTGGTTGTCCCGGGCCCACGGGATGTTCGCCTGGCCTCGACCCGGGCCAGGGCCTTTTCAGTCCTGGCCCCAACCTGGTGGAACGAGCTCCCAGAAGAGCTAAGGGCCCTGTGGGATCTACCAGCTTTCCGCAGGGCCTGCAAGATGGAGCTCTTCCGCCAGGCATATGGTTGAGGCCAGGGCAGCTCTCCCACTAATCCATCAGAGGATCCCCTCCAATATTGAGATCCCTAACATCGAGATCATTGTTAGATCTATTGTATTGGTGCCACTCTCTTCTGAATATTATTCTCTCCACCAGGCTGAACTTGGGGGGAACTCAGTTAACTAAGATCAGAATTGTGACCACTGCCGCTATATGTTATATGTGACTTGTTGTTAATTGGGGTTTTTATGGGGATTTTATTGTGTTTTAACTATTTATGTTGTAAACCGCCCTGAGACCTATTTGGAGAAGGGCAGTCTAAAAATTAAATAATAATAATAATAATAAAACACTAGGGATGTGTGCTTGGCTTAGGCAAAGGCAAAGTCAGACTCATAGCACAATGCACTCTAAAGAGAGCAACAGTGGCCATGTTATGATCACATGACCTTACTCATGAATCTTCAGTCAAGACAAAAAACATCCTCCTTCCTGATATTCCTATCAATAATAATAATAATAATAATAATAATAATAATAATAATAATAATAATAATAATATAAAATCCCTTCACCTGGGCTCTGCAAATTGCCTCTCCGGTGACCAGCCTTCCTGGTATGGATCCACGCCCAAAGCCCAACTCAAATGCTGGCTCGTTTGTGTTGCTTGCTCCTTTGATCTATACACCCAATGTCCAGCTTGGTAAATATCTACATCCTCGCTGCCCCTTTTTTCTGAAATGATCATTCCCTACCTTATTTCTCTCTGTATACTTGTGTCAGTATAACTGCATATCATTTGTCTTGTGTGTTATTCTTTAATAAAGCCATATTCTTTATTTTTTATACTTGTTGTCTGCCTTGGGTTCCTAAAGGGCATAAACACCTAGTAAAACATTGGCAAAATGGTGTTCACTAGTCGCCCCCTCTCACTCTGCTAGTTCTCCCACACTTTCTAGAGCATTTGGGGTAACACAATTGTGTCTCTTCTTCGAAAAGAAGCTCTGTCCTCACTTGTCCGTGCTCTGATTTTCTCTACAAATTATGTCCTCTACATGGATTATGTCCTCTACATGGATTTTCTTCTATTGAAGAAAGTTAAGAAACTTCACTTGCTGAAGAATCCAGCAGTTGAATTTGCATAGGAATAACTCACCAGTTTTCAAGCAGCTGAAACAAGTAGTGATGCATCCTTGAAAGCCCTAACCAGACAAAGATCAAGGTACCAACTAACCTAAGGGCAGATGCCAGTACAACAGCGGTCCGCTAGCTTTTGGCCGCGGCGGACCACTGCGGCAGAGTGGGGGGAGAGGGCGGCCCGGGGGCCCGCGCACGCGCGGCAGCCCCAGTGCAAACGTGCGTGCGCGGAATGCCGCACACGTGCGTTTGCACCCGGCAGGGGCGCAAACGCACGTGCGTGGCAGTCCGCACATGCGCGTTTATGCAGCCGCTGTGCCAGCGGCCGCGGCTCCCCCTCCCGGCCCCTCTGGGCCGCCAGCAAATCGGCCGCTAAAGTGGCCGATTAGCTTGTGGCTTGGCAAGCTTCTTTTCCATCCCCTCCCGAAACAAGAAGCTTGCCGGGCCGCGAGCTAATCGGCCGCTTTGGCGGCCGATTTGTTTGCGGTCTGGCGAGCTTCTTGCTTCGGGGGGGAGGGAAGAAGGAGCCGCTGCCCGGCCCCAAGGCCTTCGTAGCCCGGCACCGGGCCACGGCCCGCGGGATGGGGACCACTGCAGTACAGCTTCCAACAGGCATCCACAGCAATTTTCTTATCTTTGTTGCAGTGAAATATTAGATGCTGAAGACTTTAATTTTTTAAATCTATTACCTTCATCTATACCACAGCATTCTCTACCATGGGACCCAAAGCAGCTTGTAAAGTTATCCTTTTCTAAATTGAATCCACACAGCAGGAGGGCATTATAGAAATCTAGATAACAACAACCACCCTGTGAGATAAGTCTAGACAAGAAAGACTGACTGGCCCAAGGTCACCCAGTGAGCTTTGATAGCATCCTGGAGATTCAAACCTGGGTCTCTCAAATCCTAGTCCAACCACTGCCCCTCACTGGGTTCCAGAGAGGAGATTTAAGATGCTCAGAGTGCGATGGATGAAGGACTGTCCTGATAGATAATCCTCTTGCTAGCATACATAACTCTTCCAAATAAATGGCCAACTGACTAATCTGCTGACTAATAGGTCATACCTGCCTATACAATAATGCATTTAAAAAAAATCTAAATCCTAGTGAAGCTATGCTACAGTTCAATGCTTTAAAGTACCTTGCAGTACATTTAACAAATCTCAGGTTACTTAGTGCAAGAAAAGTCTTTATTTTCATGTCAATTCCTACTGACAAAAGTAACCCTACTGGGCTAATATGAGTGCAGAGCTTTCAGGAACAGCCGAGTCAAGAGGATGCTACTGAATGGAGGGGTGGGGGTTAGACTGGCAATCCTGTTCTATTGATTGTACACAGAATCTAATGAAGAATTTTTGCTCCCACATTCAACTACTTTAGGCTTTAGCACTTTGAAAGGGGACAGCTCAGCTTTCTCAGCAACCCACTTAAAGTTATATGTGGGAACAGATGGAGTCAGCAAAACAAATAAATGAAGAAATGTTTGAGAAGCTTCTGCTTTTTACACCATACAGTCTTTCTATATTAAGGAAATGGTTTATTTTTTTACATCAGTTTGTCTGACACAGAATCTCAGTTTGTTGCAAAAATTGCTGGTGAATGATAAACACACAAAGATCGTTTACGCACTGGAAGATTCATCCCGGGCTGCAGGCTGGAGTTTTAGTCGTGGCAGGTTGCCCCACCTCTTCCTGCACGCACACGAGAGAGCATTTGGCCTGGTGCACCTCATCTGCCCCTGATCTGTGCTCCTGCACAGGAGCTGGGACAGTGAAGCTCCCAGTGTGTAAATGGTCATAGACATGCATACCCTTTCTCAAATGAGAGGGGCACTAGTATGTTTGCCAATTGTGGCTTGGGAAGTTCCTGAAGATTTCAGGATGGTGCCTGGGGAGTGTGGTGTGGGGGGAAGGACACTTGCTGGGAATGTGATGCCAGAGATCCTACCCCCTTAAGGTGCTATTTCCTCCAGGAAAACAAATCTCTGTTGTTTACAGTCCAGTTGGGACTCTGGCCCATAATCCTGGGTAATTGCCAAGCTCAGCAACTCCATACATGAACAGAGACTATACAATAGAATATACAAATATTTACTTATGGTTTTAACTTGTGGGGAATGCATTCATAGACAAGCTGTTTTTCACCCTTATAGAAGCTTGTTTGCTACTGCTGCTCTTCTCAATGATTCTGAGGAACTCCCCAAGAACACACATCATCATCATCATCATCATCATCATCATCATCATCATCATCATCCTTTAATTTATATCCCACCTTGAGGCGGGTCACATAAAACTAATCCCCTAAAAGCAGTAATAAGAACAATAAAACATAGTACAATACTCACAACAAGGCAAGACAAGAATGGCGGCAAGGTTCATGCAAACTAACCCAATTTCCATAACCCCACTAAAAGGAAGAAAAAAAGGTGGGGGGCTGATGGCACATGCAACCGCCACATTTGTGAGGGGGGGGCGGATCTCTCTTGCTGCCCGGCCTCAACCAAAAGCCTGGAAGAAGAGCTCCCTCTTGCAGGCCCTGCAGAATGTTGAAAGTTCCTGCAGGGCCCACAGCTCTTCCAGGAGCTCATTCCATCAGATCAGCTCATTCCATCAGATCAGGGCCAGGACCAAAATGGCCCTGGCCCTGGTTGAGGCCAGGCAAGCTTCCTTGGGGCTGGGAATAACCAATAGGTTAGCCCCTGAAGAGTGTAAGGCCCTCTGGGGAATATAGGGTGATAGGCGGTCCCTCATATACGCTGGGCCCAGACCATGGATGGCCTTGAAGGTCAAAACCAAAATCTTGAACCTGATCTGGAATATAACCAGTAACCAGTACAGTTGCCTCAACACTGGCTGGATATGGGCCCTCCAAGGTGTAGCTGTGAGGACCCTAGCAGCCGCATTTTGGACCAGTTGTAGTTTCCGGGTCAAGCCCAAAGGCAGGCCAGTGTAGAGCGAGTTACAGAAATCTAATCTGGAGGTGACCGTCACATGGATCACTGTGGCCAAGTGTTCGGAGGACAGATAGGGCGCTAGTAGCCTGGTGAAGATGGAAAAATGCCTGGCCAGCTAACTGCTTGACCTGTGCCTCAAGTGTTATTGAGGCATCAATGGTCACCCCCAAATTTCTGGCCTGAGATGTGATCTTAAGTTGTGTCCCAGCCAGAGAGGGTAAGTGCACTTCCTGGTCTGCTCCCCTACGTCCCAACCACAGTACCTCCGCCTTGGAGGGGTTGAGTTTCAGGTGACTCTGCTCGAGCCATCCAGCCACGGCTTCCAAACATCTGGCGAATGGTTCCAGGGGAGAGTCTGGGTGGCCATCCATGAGGAGAAAGAGCTGGGTGTCATCGGTATACTGATGGGAACCCAGCCCATAACTCTGCACCAGTTGAGCCAGAGGGCACATAAAGATGTTAAATAATGTGGGGGAGAGCACCGAGCCCTGTGGGACCCCACAAGGGAGCCGGTAAGGGCCCGATAGTTCATCTCCCACTGCTGCCCTCTATGTCTGGTTTTGGAGGAAGGAGCGTATCCAGCACAAGGCTGTACCCCTTATCCTTGTACCGGCGAGACAGCTTGCTAGCAGCTTATGATCGACCACATCAAACGCAGCCGACAGATCTAAAAGAACTAGCACAGCAGAGCCGCCTCGGTCAAGCTGGCGACGGAGGTCATCCAACAAGGAGACAAACACTGTCTCAACCCTGTGGCCAGGATGGAAGCCAGACTGGTATGGATCAAGGGCTGAAGTATCTTCCAGGAACGCTAGGAACTGGTCCACCACAGCCCTTTCCACCACCTTTCCCAGGAATGCTAAGTGCGCTACTGGGCAGTAGCTTGCAGGGTCATGCGGGTCCAGAGATGGTTTCTTGAGGAGAGGGCATACCACCACTTCCCCCAATGCCTCAGGGAACTCCCCCAGTTGGAGAGAGCAGTTGACGTCCCAGAGCTGATCACCTATCTGTCCACTAAGGAGCCAAGACGGACAGGGATCGAGGGGGCAAGTGGTCTCCCTCATCCTCCCTAGTAACCGATCCACTTCGGATAAAGAGAGCTGCCTGAAGCCATCACACGTCACCTCCATAGGTGGCCAACAGGCCTCCAGTTCATTAACTGTATTAACCGTGGCAGGAAGAAAGTGGCGGAGCGATAAGCTGATGGCTAATTTCCTACTATTTTGGCGCCCTTCCTCCAATAAGAGATCAAACAACCCTAAACAGTCGAGCTGGGCAAGAGCTAGCATATGCAATTTCCGCGGCAAAGAAGTCAGTTTAGCCGCTTTCACTGCCATCTCATACGCCCTCATAAATGTGCGATGAGATGTTCTTGTAGCCTCGTCACGGGCCTTCCGCCACACTCGCTCTAGTCGTCTCAATTCCCTCTTCTTCTCCCGGAGCTCCCCAGTATACCAGGGTGCCCGTTTGAGTCGAGGGCAGAGAAGACGTCTAGGAGCAATCTCGTCTATGGCAGCCGACAGACGGGACTGCCAGTCCTCCACCATGGCCGGTAACGAGATGCCAGGAGGTTTCGGGTCCTGCAGAGCATTCTGGAAACCAATTGGATCCATAAGTCTGCTTGTGCTGCCCTAGCCAGGCACACGGAGGGTTAGTGCAAGGGCAAGCACGGTTACCGAGTCAAGCAAGTTCAAAGCACGTAAGAGAGTAGTCAAAAGTCCAGTCCGGGTCATATCAGGAATTGTTAGCTGATGAAGTCCAAAGGGTAACCGAAAGAGTTGTCGTTTATCTTTACCAAGGTCAAGCCGGGAATCAGTCAAACAGAGCTTTGCCGAAGCATTGGGGAGCAGGAAACCAGTCAAGGCAACGGGTGGACATATGCACAAGGTTGTAGCCACACTGGGAAGCACTTCTGCTGTGCTTAAGAACAAGCTGAGCTGTCACACCAAGTGGCTGCACCTGGCACTCAGCCTTCCTCCGATGAATGAGCCCCACCTGAGCCCAACCTAGCCTGTTGCTGTAGTCTAAGCCGAGCACTTTGCCTGTGTGTTGCCAACGTTGTCCTCCTGCATTCCCTCCTGCGCTCTGGAGATGAGTCTGGGCTGTTCAGGGGTGGTGCTGCAGGCTGAGGTAATGCTGGTGCAGAGGGCATGGTGCTTGTCTGGTTGGGACCTATCGGGACTTGCCTCTCTAAGCAGCACCCTGCTGCTTTGCTCCAGCTCCTCCACTTCTTCCTCCGAGGGAGTGGGCAGAATGAGCTCAGGCAGTGGTGCAGAGGCACCCTCTGGAGACGGGGCCATGACACTTCTTGGGTGGGCAAAAATACACCCACCGCCCAACTGGGGAGGGGGTGGAGTCTTGATCTGAGCCCGCAGGGCGTGGTGGTCTGACCATGGTACTTTAGAAACCACAACATATCTTTTTCAAGATCCTGGAATCAGTGAAAGCCGTTACTTGTAACCTGGATCCTTGCCCATCCTGGCTGAGGAGGAGGATGAGAAGAAGAGCTGGTTCTTATATGCCATTTTTCTCTACCTGAAGGAGTCTCAAAGCGGCTTACAGCTGCCTTTCCTTTCCTCTCCCTGCACCAGACACCCTGTGAGGTGGGTGAGGCTGAGAAAACCCTGATATTGCTGCTTGGTCAGAACAGCTTTATCAGTGCCGTGGCAAGCCCAAGGTCACCCAGATGGTTGCATGTGGAAGAGCTTGAAATCAAACCATCTCGCCAGATTAGAAGTCCGCACTCCTAACCACTACACCAAACTGGTTAGGAGTGCAGACCAAATAATCTAAGGGCCATTTCAACGAATCCTTAGCATCTATTAACCCAGGGCCCTTTTCCTCAGACAATCAAAGAGGTGTTTATTTGTCTAGGACTTAAAAAAAAAAACTATGGAAAAAGATGTGGCAAATTGTTGCTGTGTCTCTAACTTACACTTTCTGGGCAAAATGTTTGAGAGGGTAGTAGTGAACCAATTCCAAATCTTTGATAACTCATCTGTCATAGATCTTTTTCAGCCTGGCTTCAGGCCTGGTTATGGGACAGAGATGCTCTGCTAGCTTTAGTTGATGACCTCTGTCTGGGAGTAGACAAAAGCCAAGCCTCTCTGTTGCTCTAATTGGATTTTTCTGGAGCCATCAGTGAAGTAGATCATGCATCTTCTTGAGGCTCCTGGAGGCAGAAGTACAGATCAGAGGATGTGGACTGAATTTGTTAAAATCATTCTTCATGTATCATACTCAAAGGGCAGCTACTAGAAACCAGTTGTCATCAGTGTGAGACCTAATTTGTGGGGTTCCATGGGGTACAGTTCTATCCCCCATGATTTTCAATCTCCATGTAAAGTTCTTAAGACAAATCATTTTTATATTTGGGGTTGGTTGTCATCAATATGTTGATGATATTCAACTGTATATATTCTTATCCAAATATCCTGGTCTTGTATTGCTACCTAGCCATGGTGAATAACTGGCTAAAAGTGAACGAATTGCAATGGAAGCCTGAGTAATGCTGGTTGGGAAGGTGGAAGTCTTGTATTCCCCACTTTTGATGGAGTTCAACTGATCCTTGCTGATTTAGATGAAAGCTTTGGGGTTATATTTTATTACTACAGAAGCAAATTTATACAGCAGAAAAAAAAGTTTTCTACCCACTTAGCCTAACTCGTAAGATGGCCACTTACCTTGATATGGCTGACCTGGCCACTGGATCCATGCTTGGCTAACAATTCGTAAACAACTTCAATTTCCAGTCACAATAGGGACAATTTGGAGTGGCGATTATTGATAGGATTTTAATGCAATTTAAATTTTAATTTGTACTGTTTTTTAATCCATTGTTGTAAGCTGCCCTAAGAGCATCTGGAGAGGGGTGGCCTATTAATCAAAAATATAAATAAATAGAGAAGCGAGTACTTAATGCACTGTACATTGATCTCCCTTCAAAAAACTTAGAAACTCCAACTGGTCCAGAATGCCATGGCTTGGCAATTAACAAGAACTAGGTAGAGCATGCTTATTATTCCCATTTTGTAGACTCTCCATCTGTTACCAGGCTCAGCTTAAGGAACTGGCTATCACATACAAAGCTCTTAATGGACAACCACTGTCCCTATGCCCCACTACAACAACTTTGTTCAAATCAGCAGGTGCTTCTGCATGTGACAATCTGTAAATTGGCAAAAACAACAAGTGCCTGGACACATGTTTTCTCTGTTCTAGCTCCCACCTTGAGGAATGGCCTTCCCAAGGAGATCAGAAATTCTCCCATTCTCCTGGCTTTCTGCAAATTATGCAAAACTGAACTGTTCAATAGGGTTTTTCTATGTTGCTAATAGGGTTGTAGTGTACACAATGGTTTTACAAGCTTGTTTGGATAAATGATTAAAGACTGTGTATAGCTTACTGTAAGTAGGATCCTATTATGTAATTTCTGTACCACTTAATATATTCTGTATTCTATTCTCATGTGAAAATTGATGCTATGCTTCAGTTATTTTTGGTGGTTCCAGATTTCTAATATCCTAAGACTTTGGTCACTGTGATTATACTGGCTCACTATGTGTAATCTGTCTTGAGTCCCTATGAAAAATAACAAATAAAAATAAACAGTGTATAAAACAAATGTTTGTTCACTTGGACAGAAAGTCTAGCATGTATGTGGTGATCTAGCAGTACATTTTCTAGAGTTTCCTTTCACTCCCAATTGATTAGCTTTCTCCTACCATTTTGTTCTTGACAATTTGAGATGCTGAAGTCTATTAAATCATATATGAGTAACATTTCACCACCATATGGTACAATGACAAGATCAAGATAGTACCTGCTCATCCCTTGATAGAGATTTTCACAGATTCCTGAAATGGTACAATTTTATTAAAAGAAGAATGTAAATGGTTTTAAGAATAATGCCAAAGGGCAGGTGTTCAGTGTGACCAGATTGTGATGAAGTTTTCCATTGTCCTATGCTTAAAAAAATATCAATATGCTCCAATATACCAATCAAGCTACTTCTTGGTGATTTGGTCTTCATAAAGCATTGACTGTTGCCTGCATTCAGGATATATGTAAACAATCTCTCTATGGTGGGTTTATAACAAGCAATTCTCTATGCACTAATCTGAAATGTACAGCAAATGGGATTTTTAAAGCACTGTTTCAGAGTCATTTTGCTTTTTCCAAAATGCTTTAAAAATCATAGATAAACTTTCACAGTGCTAAATTGCTGGACTTTTTCCTTTCTCGACCATTTAGTTTCCAGTAAATTAGAATCAGTTCAAGTCTCACTGGCAGTTCTTGAAGAACTTGGTGCAAAAGCACTAATTGGATATATCATAGGTGTCTCACCATCAGCTGAACGTCTACTAGGAAGGGGAGAAATGGAAGGAGGCTGGGAAGGATTTAATTGATTGTGAAGGCTGAGTTAGGAAATGATAAATGAGACATCTTAGGGCTTTATGGATAAAAATTGTTGTGAATTTAGATGTTCCAAGCATCACAATTTAAAATCACGTGGAGAAACTGTGGATGCATAACTGCATAAACATCATCTAAAGCAAGCTAGTTCACAGGTATGAAGGTGTGATGTGGTTTTATGACAGTCCCCTTCTGAATGGAGTTGAGACTCCTGCTGGAGGAAGTATTGTGTTGTTTCCTGCCTTGTGTGGGGAAGTTGATGTGCAGCAAGGCTTGGATAGCTATTTAACTTTCTTTGGTGTCACTATGGAGGGTTTCTGTAACCTCACCACCCAATAATGTGCAGTTGGCTCATTGTTAAGAGACTGAACAGGAATTTGGAGCTTTCTGTCTATTCACAATGACAGGAGTCTTTTTCACCCTTTTTACATTATTGTAAGATAGATGAAAGAGCCTCTTGTGGCGCAGAGTGGTAAGGCAGCAGTCTGAAGCTCTGCCCATGAGGTTGGGAGTTCAATCCCAGCAGCCGGCTCAAGGTTGACTCAGCCTTCCATCCTTCCGAGGTCGGTAAAATGAGTACCCAGCTTGCTGGGGGGTAAACGGTCATGACTGGGGAAGGCACTGGCAAACCACCCCGTATTGAGTCTGCCATGAAAACGCTAGAGGGCGTCACCCCAAGGGTCAGACATGACTCGGTGCTTGCACAGGGGATACCTTTACCTTTACCTTTAAGATAGAGCATAATTAGTTTTTGTTTGGGAACTTGATAGGCCATAACTAACTTGGCAGGAATATGGCTACAGTTTTAGCTGAGCAATGGACAAGCATCTTAAAGGAACTAAAATTGATGAGTTGTTTATGAATCAGACCATCATGGACTTTAGAGATCAGGATGGTTGGGGAGGGGATAACGCTGGTGCTGAGTAGTATCAATGCTAAGTCACTTGAGAAGCATGTTGGGGAGGAAGAGAAGGCTAAGCACCCCTAATACTGTTTTATGTACAAATGCAGATGAAATTGCCACAAAATACTGGTAGCAATGCTAGGCAGTCTGTTAGAAAGTAACCGCCCCTCAAAAGAAGCTTTATTAATGTAGATCAGCCTTGAATTTAGCCTAGTTAAGCCCAGATGCTCTTACCTTCTTTCCAGGTGCTGCTCTGATTGAGGACCAAGCATTGACATTCCCAGACCCACCTCCAGGCAAGAGAACAGCAGGATGCAAATGGGTTTTCTAAAAAGAATTGTAGAAGACTTTACAGAAGAAGATGAACCTGAAGGACTTTGCATACTAGCTCCTGAGAAGGGGTATTGGAATATGCCAGATCTGTAGTGTGCACTAATAGCATATGGGGGGGGGGGGGTTGGAGGAAATATGTAATTAGCATATTATTTATTTATTTATTTATTTATTTTCCTTTGTAAAGTATTTATTTGTATGAATTGTGAAAACAAGTCCAAACCAATATTCACAACGGTCCTCCTCATGTATTACATTCAACATAAAATTACTTATCTCATCTCTATTTTCAATATAAATTGCTTACTATTTCACCTGAATCTAAATAAGCTACAATAAAAGTTCTTGTTTACAACCACTCTTCCTTCTAACCCTGACTCTGATCAAAGTAACTAAGTTTTACATAGTATATTATAAATTGACTTACACAAACATGCTTAATATGTGTATCTCTGATTGTCAAAGTCTTATATCTTAATTGTCATTCTTTGTACATTATTACTTGGCTTAGTAATCTAGGAACCACTTCCATTATTCAAAGAATTTTCCTTCTCCATATCCGTTCACTAAGGTCGTCAGCCTAGCCATTTTGGCCATTTCTACCATCTTTTCTTGCCACATTCCCAGCGTAGGGATTTATTTGGTCTTCCATCTCCTGGCAATTACTATCCTCGCTGCAGTTGTGGCGTAGAAAAATAACACATACATTTGTGGTTTAAGATTATTTGACATAAAGCTTAACAGTAATTAGCATATTTAGATTTAGATTTTAGAACTTCCTGGTATTTTTTATACTTAAATTCTTCCATCATTATTCTTTCCTCTTCATGATATGTTGTGACATCTACCATAACTCTTCATAACAGTCCTGCATATTATGCCTGTTCTGTCCAGTAAACCTCCTTCAAAACTACAGGTGGTTTATTCTGAGCCCCTCTTCTCACTACATTCTGTTGTATTTAATCAACAAAAAGGCAACTCACCACTCTGGTTCTATTGATTTTTGTAACAGATTTCACCACTACCTGCAAAGAGAAGCTAAAAAGTGCAACCTTCTTATCCTTTGATTGATGCTTTCTTTTACCATACATGACAAAGTGATAGATGTACTTAGTTAACTTTCTCCAAAATCATTAATGCCACCCTTACTGGCTGGCTACCCAAGGATTGGTTAAATAGCTGTCATGCATTTTGTTACCTGAAGCTCTGCAAAACTGAATAAACAGCCCATTAATTTTCTTTCAGAAACCATAAAGAAGAACAGGTATGAAATGCAACAGTGGGAAGTGAAGGGAAAAACCATAATGACTACCTACATGTGTTACCACACTGGGCAATTTTGGTTTTACTATAAATAGATTTTAATGGTAAATGAACTTTGAAGAAGTGGCTATTTCCATTTCCACAGAATTCGGTTCTTGGCTGTTATCATGGTGAGCTTCCTTAGATTAGAGAAAGAACTGAGATTCTCCAAGGCTATTGTGCTCAATGCACAAAGCAAACAACAGTCTGAAGTGTAAAGACAGTAGGATTGGAATTGTTTTATTTTTTATTTTATTATTCTATTAATGCTATACGGATCATTTCCACTTAAAAGTCTTATTCAATGGCTGATGTTATATAGAACATTAACAACAATCCACTACTTATTAACAACAATCCACTACTTATGAATGGAGGAAGGAAGGCAGTCTGCTATAGCCTGATCCTGTCATGGGAGCTAAGCAGGATCAATACTTGGATGGAAAACACTAAAAAAGGCTCTGCAGAGGAACATAATGAAAAACCATGCCTGCTTCCTACTTGCCTTGAAAGCAGCTTGTTGGGGTCACCATGAGTCAGTTGCACTTATGTGTGAATTTATACACCATTTGAAATTAATAGTTGCACGGGGGGGGCATTAATAGTGTTGTTTTTTAACAGAATGATCAGTAGGGAAAACCCATATTTAACAGCTGCAAGATAGTTCAAATGTATCCATAAGTTCCATTAGATCCTCAATAGTCTCCTTCATCGTATTCTTCTCTTTCTTGAGCATCTAGTATCATTTTCCTCTTCCCAAATGGAGATATATCCAGGAGTGAAAAGTTTTAATACCAAGAAATAGAATACAGTGTGGTATTCTGGGAAGTTCCCCTTTAAGGCTGGAACATTTAGTCTCAGTTTTACAGTCAGAAGATGCTAAACACAAAACTGGAGGTTAGACTGCTGGATGATAAGACTACTGGGATCATATAACTTAAGATACCACAGAAATTACATTGGCTACCAGTATTTTCCTGAGCCTAATTCAAAATATTTTTTCTTTGAAATTCATACATGGCTTGGGACTGGGGTATCCGATGTGATGTCTTCTCTATTCAACATTTTCCTGCCCAGGAATTAAAATCACAGGGGAGGTCCTTCTGACTGTCTCACCAACCAAAGAAGTTTGTTTGGTGGGAACAGAAGAGAAGGCCCATCCCACAGCAGCCCCAGGGAGGTGTGCCCAATCTTCTCACTTTTGATTTTTGGGAGGCAATTTGCCTGTCTTAAGTTGAGATTTTAGATTTGATTGTGGTTCTTAATATTTTGCTGTGTTCACATGGTAAGTTGCCTTGCTTTCCATATGGTAGAGAGGCAGCTTATTAATAATCATAATCATAATCAAAAGTCTGAAAAGGAGATTTTCATCCCTTAAATATAGCAGGATTGTTTCCTGTTCTGAACAGCCACCTTTGTCCATATGAGAAGACCTAGTACTGAATCTCACTTGTTTTCCCATTTCTTGCCCTTGTGAAGATAAGATGAAATATAGATTATGTCTGTGAGATGTTACCCTAGCATGAGAGTACAGGTTGAACATGTGCACTGAATTAAAAATGTTCAGTACCTCTTTCCTTAATGTTTTTAACAGAGGTAGTTGAAATAGCTTTTAAATTAATCCACTCATAAATGAAATGTATTTTAAAAGTCCATATGCAACTTCATTCATTGCAATACATGCACTAATAAGGAAACACACCTTTGAAAATGGGCAGCCTTTGGGCAGCCTTTGGAAGAGAGCTAATGAGACATCTTCTTTCATTAAGTGACTCTGATACTTTACAAGTCTTACCTTGGAACTTTTATTGACTGCTATACATATTTTATATGTGTTAAGTGTTACCAGAAACACACACATGCCCAAGACACATGTATATTTAGCAGTGGGGAATTACTTTGTGAGAGGTTTGGTAATGTAGCATTTGGATCGTTTGCTAATGTTTATGAGGTGATTACACCCTTTAGAGAGCCTCTTGTGGCGCAGAGTGGTAAGGCAGCCGCCTGAAAGCTTTGCCTATGAGGTTGGGAGTTCAATCCCAGCAGCCGGCTCAAGGTCGACTCAGCCTTCCATCCTTCCGAGGTCGGTAAAATGAGTACCCAGCTTGCTGGGGGGTAAACGGTAATGACTGGGGAAGGCACTGGCAAACCACCCCGTATTGAGTCTGCCATGAAAACGCTAGGGGGCGTCACCCCAAGGGTCAGACATGACCCGGTGCTTGCACAGGGGATACCTTTACCTTTACCTTTACTTACACCCTTTAGAACTCAAGGCAGACAACAAGTATTTATAGTACAATAACAATCTTTATCGGAAAGAAAATAATAAAATAAATAGACAAACAGATATCTGGCATACTAACAGTCAATCGGATAGGAATTCAAAGTGGAAAAAGGGTTGCAGTAGGTATAGTTACCAGTCCTGACATGACCAGCCAGCAGTGTGAAGGGTGTTCCAAATGGGTCTCAAATCAGAAGCACACTTTGGCTTGGCAAAGCCATTGTTTTTATAAGTTTTTGCTGAGCTTGTGATGGTGGTGAGATAGGGGCATGGTAGTAGCATGATGGAATTTTCCATGGTTAGCCAGGTCCAGTGTTGGGCGTTAATAGGTCTACACAAAAGGAGCTATCATGTCAATGGGTCTAGCTATCGAGGGGGGAAGTGATTTCTCCTGGCAGATTGGCTTAGAGTGAGTCAGAAGTGTGAGGCAAAGGAACCTTCCTAGAAGCTTCTAGGCAAACATGACTCTGCTGGCCACTCAGTCAACAATGCAATGGGGTGGGGGGTGGAGAGGAAGGCAAGACATGACTCAGGCTACAGCTGTCATGTTGAATCTGTGGCTTGGAACAGGGGAGAAAATGGAGTTTGACCCTTCTGGGTCTTGGCAGATTTTAACAATGGAAGAAGCAGAAGCCTAGACAATTGAGGGGTGCTACTGGTCATTGGAGACAGTATGCCAGTCTACAGAACGGGATTCTGCCACACGTAACATAAGAATGGGTGTGTGTAAAACCAAACCTTTGAAGAAGGGCCTATAAGGGCTGAAACATGTCAGTCTATTGGTTCGCATAGTGCATAGCATACTGATTTGCTATGGGCTGGATGTATGTTTTTAATTCATAACATTGTTTTTATAAATTGTCCACAATTAAAGGAATATAATTTTAATGATTATACAGATATTCAACCTTTGAAGTTCCTAACTGTTATGAGTTGGGTTTTCATATGGTTTCATATACAACTGCTCCCTGGACCTCACATTCATGGACAAGTATGCAAAGAGCAACAAACAATTGGTGTTGAATAAATCACAATGATTACGCCTTCAGCTCATTCCATCAATTTCTTGTACATGTATGTTTCAATAATGCAATAATGCACAGAACTACACAGAAAGCAGATTCTGAATTTTACCCAGTGTCTCTGTGATCTTTGTTCTAGTAGCTATCAACAAATTGTCTATCAATTCTTTTGCAGTTATTCTGCACTGAATTTTTGAATAAATAGCTGAAAAGGATTGCACTAGTAACTGAACCGGGCAATCATTTCTGATTCTGCCTTGCTCTTTATCCCAGTATGATTTCATCAATGCACAGCTGTACCAAGCAAGGATAAAAATCTCTGCCTTTAATTGGCACCTCTAGCATCCATCTCTTTAGAAAAAATATTTCATGATGTGTATGTGTGAAAGAGAGATAAATACTGATATAAGGCTTGACACAAAAGAGTTGGGAGAGGAAAATCTGTCCCCCCATCATTCCTTCATCCTCCTGTGTGCATCATTTTATACACAATAGCCCCATACTACCAATCCCTTCCCTACTGATCCCTCTTCTTTATGTGGAGGACTGCTATTCTAGGCTTTATGAGTGCATGTGGGAGATGCCTGAGCTGTTCTAAATAATAAATAATAATTAGCTGTCACAAACACAAAGTAAACATGACAGAAATAGAACTTTACAAGTGGAGAACTGCAAGAAATTTGAGAGGAGGGTGCATCCCATCCACCCCTGCATTTACTTCCTTATCCTCTCCCCTAATAATCTTTCACTTCATCTGCCTCCCCCTCCCCTGATCTGCCAGTCTTCTTCCTTCCATACCTTTCCCGATCCCTTCTCCATCAATGTCCCCTCCCATTTCAAGACAATCTTACCTCTCCCTGTTTCTCCAACCCCCTTTCCATCAATTACCCACTTCTTTCTCCTCACTTCTCTACTTTTACAATATTCCCTTCATTACTTTTTCTCTTCTTCTCCCCTCCTTACCTTGACCTTAGCAGCTTTTGTGTTGGTGGCAGGGTCCTGCCAGTTGACAGGGTTCCTGGGAGCTACCACATCAACTGCTTACACAAATAATCTGCACAAGTGCAAACAACTTTGTTTTTTTGTGTTTGTTGGGGGGTGGGGGGAATTTAAAGCATCCAATATAATTTTGTTGGCTTTAAGATTTTCCTGCAAACGTGGGAGGTTTCCCAACCTTGAAGATAAATCTCCTTTCTATCACAGCAGGCATGATCTGCATATTTAGATAGCTGCAGATCACATTTGCCTAGATATCTGTAACAGCTTGTGCTATATAAATAAAAGGGCAAGGGGTAGGTGGGCATTGGGTGTGTAGGGCCTATCTGGACTTTGGGCCAATTGGGACACATGCAGCACATCCTGATTGGCCCAAAGTCTGGACAGCTTCCCCCCACCCAGCCCAGCCAGGAGCAATTTGGCGACATTGCAGCCAGTTTGCCCCTGGCTGCTGATGGAAACAGAAGTATGTGGGCCTCCTGGGTGAGGGGGGTGCAATTGCTGCCAATCTGCCCCTGACCACTGCTGGGAGAGGAGGTCAGTAGGGTTGCTGGGGAGGAGAACAGAGGCTGGACAGGCTGTGCTAGCCCTTTTCGCCCCAGGGCTGTCCTAAATGTCACATCCAACAACTTCCTTCACTTTGCCTTAAACCATTGACAGAGCTGGCACGAGGCTGGTGAGTGCTCTCACTCCCCCCTCGCTTCAGGCCTGCTGATAAGGAGCCTCTGGCAGCCCCTGACTGAGGGGAGAGAGGTGTTTCTTCTGAGAGCAATGCAGAGGAATCTGTGGACGTACTTGTGCTTTACTTTTGGGGGGGGAAAACCTTTCCCCTTCTGCAAGCAGTTGGCTGACAGGGAGGCCACAGAAAAGCCCCTTCTCACTTAAAATACTGCTCTGGCTGGCCTCGCTGCTGGAAGGAAGAAATAGCCAAGCCATGTGTATTTCTTCTTCATGACTCTCTGCAGATTTGAGGTCTACTGCAGAGGGTTGTTGTGCAGAGAAAAATGCTGTTGTGGAGTTTTTTTTGTCTCCTGCTTCATCTACACAATAAACCTGATCAGTGGGTGACCTTGGGCTCGCCATGGCACTGATAAAACTGTTCTGACCGGGCAGTGATATCAGCGCTCTCTCAGCCTCACCCACCCCACAGGGCGTCTGTTCTGGGGAGAGGAATGGGAAGGCGACTGTAAGCCGCTTTGAGCCTTCTTTGGGTAGGGAAAAGCAGCATATAAGAACCAACTCTTCTTCTTCTTCTTCTTCTTCTTCTTCTTCTTCTTCTAGGCCTCAAGTTTTTCAACTCTACAACAACCTGTGTGGTAGGCTTTAAATGTTTCTTCAGCACAACAACCCTGCCCAAAGTCCAAAGCAGCCCTTTCTGCCTGGGAAGCTGATCTTTACAGTCTGCAGATGAGCTATAATTCCAGGGGCCCTCCAGGCCCCACCTGGAGGATGGCTACCCCTGTGTTGGAAATATTCCTGGAGGTTTGGAGGTGGGACTTCAAAATCGTACAATGCCTCAGATCTCAGCCTCCAAGGTAGCCATTTTTGCTTCCAGAGCTGATCATTATAATCTAGAGATGAATAGCTATCTAGAGACAATGGTAGAGGCTTGCTGATTGTGTTTGGGGTGGAGTGGTGTGCGTGTGTCCTTCCTGGGCTATGGGCTTTAGCCAGCCCTTACCAGCAACTGTTTGTATTTTGGGGCATGCACAGACAGACAGACTAGCATGGGTCCTGCGAGTCTGGACAGTGCAGGAAGATCTAAATAAAGAATATTTACAGTTGGAAACTGTAAATAGTGAACATGCAAATGGCTGGAGAGTCAGGGGAACTGAAGTGACTTTTTTCAATCTTGGCCTGGTAAACATAGAATAGTATTTGTCAGAAAGGTCCTATGAACTCAAAGGCATAAGTGGCCCAGAATTTCAAGTGGAGTTAGCTTTACAGGAAAGTAAAGCTAACTACAGGAAAGGCAGTGAGACTGGATACAATTGGCTTTGACCATAGTATAGATATATTGGTTTGATACTCCAACCAGATATAAAATGGGAGTTGAAGTAAGATTTAAATGATAAAGGGGGCATTAATCCTCTTACTAAAGAGGCCTGACATTATTTTTTTCAAAGCAGTTGCAAACCCTAATTCAGGCCAGCTGTGAGAAAAGCGTTGAAGAGAGATGCTATGGGGTAAGTGAATGATGGGTGTGTTAAGACAGTGACAATATTCCTGGTCCATGCACAAGTTTTCATTTTAAATGGAAAGCATGTTTAAGTATTCCAAATGATAGATCTGCAGATGTCTTGTATATTTTGGCTCTTGGACTAGGGAATGCAGATATTCATTGTAAATACATGAGACCAGCCCACTAGGAACGTCTCCCAAATTGGACATGTTGTTTGTTGATGGCAATAAGGGCCATTTCCCACGGCTTAAAAATAGCACAATGGTTGCTAATTGAAAACGCTACTAATTTGGCATTACCCACGACGTCGTAGACAATCTGCAACACTCCTGAAACCGATCAGCAATAAGCGCTTCGTTTTAGCGCTTTCAGGGGAATCCAGAAAAGTGGATTCACCCTCCGGATAGCGATACACTCCTGCAACCAATCTGCAACACTAGCGCTAAAGACCTGTGCGTTACCATTGTTGCTGGTTCTTCAAAGCCCCTCCCCCTGGCTCTCTTCTCCAAACTTCCGGCGAAGCGATCGCCATTTTTTTTTCTCGGAGCGAGCGGGGATAAACGCACCGGCGAGCCTCTTTCTGTTTAGAGGCTTCCCTGGCTTCATTCCTTCACCTTTAGTCACTAAGCACAAACCACTTAAAAGCCCGTTTGCTGAAATAAAGTCCCTTTATTTTTTACACATAAATTCAGCCGAAAATCGAGCCCGTGAGAAGGGGGGGGGGGGAATTTTTTTTTATCACTCGAGGCAGCGTGCAAACGATCATACAATCAAACGACAGCTCACATTAGGCAGCTGGATGGGTCTCTCCGTAGCAAAGAATCTACACAGATTCGTTGCTATGGGTCTGTTTTTTTTTTTTTAAACCTTTCTTAAAGGGAAAGGGGCTGTTTGGGAGCATGCTAACGGCTGCCCATTGGCTGCTTGACGGCCAGGGGCGGGACGAGCTTGGCAATAGCGCTTCCTTTCTAGCGATTTCTGCCGAGACCGGAAGCCTGTGGGAAACGCTAAAAAACGCAACTGATTCCACTACAAAGCCAGGTGTGCAAAACGACGAATTCCACTATTTTAAATGGCGATTTTTCATTCCGCAAACAATTTGCAACAAAGATCCCCGTGCGAAAAGGCCCTATGTATTGGAAGTAAGCTCATTAAGCTTACTTCCCCCCCCACACACACACACATTCCCCAAAACCTGTTTAAAATCATTATCTCAGATTGTGTTTTAGGCTGATCTGTGTGCTGTGTTATTTTTCTAGAGATCAGAACATTTCTTTTGTTATAGAACAATAACCATTCTGTCAAAAATACTGTGTTTTTTACTTTCCCTTGCTACATCTCAAGCAAATAAATTCTTTTTTCTTTGTCCCTTTGTGCAGAAATCTTTTAAAAATGGGGGGAGGAGGTGAGAAATAATCAAAAAGTGAAATAGAGTTCACCTTCAAAGTATTGCATGTAGCTGAAAATAAAATAATTTTGTTTCACGGAGTGATATATTTTTAATGCCTTTCCCCCTTCAGACTTACTACCTTGTCAGAATAGTGACTTGAAATCTACAATAAAGGAAAAGGAAAAGGCTAGTTGTACTTTTTGCCTGAACAGAAAATTGCCCCCAAAATGAATGCCTGCCTTGTTGATGCACAGAATGCAATGCAATAATGTTTGTTGACCTTTGAATGTTTGTGATTCATCAGTTTGAATAGGCCAATCCCTTTATCTGAATCAAGCTGCACCTAAAACACTTAGGAGCCACCAAGTCAACTGCAGACCACCAACCACTGATTCTGAGCTACTAGGTACTTGAAAGCTTTTATTTACAATCCTAAATGAACTGCAAATATCAAGACCATTGTAAAGCTGGTGTCCTGTGTGTTTGTGGTGCTATACATGACTGATGGACTATATTGACGGATGATATGATTGCCAATTCTGGATGAGAAAATTCTTGGAGATTTGAGCATGGAGCCTAGGCCTGGTGGGTGGTAATGCCATCACCCACTAAGAAAACAATTTTCTCCAGAAGAAATGAACTCTGTAGTCTGAAGTTCAGTGGGAATACTGGGAGATCTCCAAATCCAACCTGGAGCCTGATAATCCTAGTGGGTGCCAACATGCATAAATCTGATCTCTTATCGAAAGCTGTATCCACACATCATTATCGTATTGCACTATAACAGTACTACAAGTGGGTCATTCTGTTTCTTTATTTAGTCACTTATACAGCACTCTCCTTCTTAACATGGATCTGAAGCACCTTCCAACATTCTTCCCTCCTCAGCAATCCAACGTGCTAGGTTAGGCTATATGACAATTTCTGGACATAGATCATCCACTGAACTTCAATGCTGGAGTTAGGATTTGAACTAGGACCCTCAGATGCATGTTCAACACTATGTCCACCATATCACAGTCTTTTCTGTTTAGGACAAGCCAATCCAGTTCTGACTGATTGCTATTGTGCAGGTATAGTACAATGCCCAATGATGTGTGGATGTCACCAAAGAGTTCTTGAGCTTTCAGTGCAATTATCCATTGCTGTGGACATGTTCAAACATTTGTAAATTGCTCCATAAAGAGTGGAACAAGCATCTTAGGATGATGGCACAACTGACTCATGTTATTTACAGTTCTAGCTGCTGATTCCCAGAAACAATTTGTTATCTGCAAAGCTGTGCTCACTCACATCACTGCCGAGACACTGCAGCTGTATTATAGATATGCTGCATCAAAAATAACTTGTTCCACATAGACCTTTTCCACACAGAGGATGTTATGCCACACTGCTGCCTGATTTTTGATCTAGGGCTAGCTGCCCCAAGTCTTCCCATTATTGCATGGGGAGCCAGAAGCCTTTGGTCTGCTTTCTTTCTGCCTGCCCTGGATTTTTGCTGTTCATTTTCTGTCTGCCCTTGAGTTTTGCTGTTCATTTTCTGCCTCCCTTGGATTTTTGCTGTTCGTTTAAATCATCAATCACTGTCATATGGTGAGAACTTCCCAAACAACTTCCAGCACCATTTGAGTGCCCCCTTCCAAGTCCAAAATATATATATTTAAAAATTATTAGGATTGCATTGTAGCAGAAAACTGTCACAACACACACAAAGGGATTAAATTTGGGCTGTTTTATCATGCAATTCCCCCCTCCCCCACCACAGACTGTCTCTGCTCTCATTAAAATCAAGAAAACCAAATGTGTGGGGGGTTTACTATTTTGTTACTTTGGAATTGCATTGTAATATAATTGGGCTTTTTTGTTTTGTTTTTTAAGATTCCGAGGATAGATGAAATAAGTGACGCTTGGGGAGGAGGGGAGGAGCAATGCCCTGAATGGTGATGGCCCAGATTTTCTGCTTCCTGGTGGCCCAGGCCAGACATATGCTCATTATACTCTGGGCCAAAAAAGGGAACTCTGATTTTTCTGCATTCTCTTGCTGTGGGGCAACTGATGGCCAGAATCACGTCGTCTCTGCCCTCGATTCAAACGGGCCCCCTGGTACATGGGGGGACTCCGGGAGAAGAAAAGGGAAGTGAGACGACTGGAGCGAGTGTGGCAGAAGACTCATGACGAAGCTACGAGAACATCTTATCGCACGCTTATGAGGCTAAACGAGAATGGCTAAACAAGAGTTTTTTGTCACGGAAATCGCGTCTGCAAGCTCTCGCCTGGCCCAATTATTCAGGGTAGTTAGATCTCTTACCACCCCTGAGGGGCACCAAAATACTAGCCAATTGAAACTCTGCTGTGAGGCATTAGCGAGCTATTTTGTGGATAAAGTCTTGTCACTCTGCTGTGACCTTCCCGCCACAATTAATACAGTAAATGAACTTGTTTGCCACCTTTGGTAGTGAGGTTTGATGGCTTCAGGCTGCTCTCCCTTTCTGAAGTAGACAAGTTGTTGGGATCGGTTAGGGCGACCACTTGCCCCCTCGACCCCTGTCTTTCTTGGGTCCTCAAGGGATGTGGCCAGGGGATAGGAGGCCAACTCAGAGACATCATCAACTCCTCCCTGAGTTTGGGGGAGTTCCCTGAGTGGTTGAAAGAGGCAGTGGGTCACCCTCTCCTAAAATTATCAACGCTGGACCAGCAGGACCTGCTAACTACCACCCAGTGTTGTATTTGGCGTTACTGGGCAAGGTGGTGGAGAGGGCTGTGGTTGACCAGCTCCTGGCATTCTTGGAGGAAACTTCAGCACTCGATCCATATCAGTCGGGCTTCCGTCCTGGACATGGGGTGGAGACGGTGCTGGTCACCCTTCTGGATGATCTCTGTCGCCAGTTGGATAGAAGGGGGTCAGCCGTGTTGGTTCTTCTGAACCTAACCATTGATGCCTCTCTGACTATGGAGGCGCAGGTCAAGAGATTAGCAGGCCAAGCATTTTTCCATCTTCACGAGGCTCGACTACTAGTACCCTACCTGTCCCCTGACCACTTGGCCACAGTGATCCATGCAACAGTCACCTCCAAAATGGATTTCTGTAACTCGCTCTATGCCGGCCTACCCTTGCCCTTGATCTGGAAACTTCAACTAGTGCAAAATGCAACTGCGAGGGTCCTCACCGGCACACCTTGGAGGGCCCACATCCAGCCTGTGCTGAGGCAGCTGCACTGGTTGCCAATTGCTGCCCGGATCAGGTTCAAGGTTCTGTTTTTGACCTTTAAGGCCTTAACGCGGGCTGGGACCCACATACCTGAGGGACCGCCTGTCGCCCTGTGCTCCCTGCAGGGTTTTACACCCCGTGCAGGAGAACCTCCTGGTCATTCCCGGCCCTAGGGAAGTGTGCCTGGCCTCGGCCAGGGCCTTTTCGGTCCTGGCCCCTACCTGGTGGAATGAGCTCCCAGGTGAGCTGCGGGCCCTGTGGGATTTACCAGCTTTCCACAGGGCCTGCAAGACAGAGCTCTTGAGGCTGGAGCCAGCGAATGAGAGCCAGCATCACCCCCCTTGGGTCTAGCAGGTTATATCTCCTCCCCATCGTCCCTGCTGCACTGATAGCAGGGGGGTGGGAATAATGAGAGTTTTTTCCACCATGATGGGATTGTTTTAAAGTCTTTTAATGGGTATTTTAATGGGGATGAAGACTACTGTTACTCGCCACGAGCCTACGAGGAATGGCAGGAAATAAATCTAACAACAACAACAACAACAACAATATGCCCGATTCTGTCAGGAAGCAGGAATTAGCCCCATGACCAGACAAGTGCCGAGTCATAGCAAATTCCTCATGCGGAAGAGGTCATCGAGATCTTCCCCATGGAACATTTGCCAAACATGAAATCAAAGCTTACATATACCTTTGTTCAAATACACTGGATAGAGAATGTTTTTTGCTGACCAAGTTCCATGGCAGACAAAATATTACTTTTTATGGGTCAAAAGAACGGCCAGCTCGCTTTGGAATGTGCTTTTCAATTTATTTTGCATTTATCTGAGTAACTGGGAAAAAAAAGAGTAATGACTTATTCTGTTGGATGACCTTCTAGCTATAATTACGAGTGCATAAGTCCATTCTGATAATAAGAAATAATGGAGCAAATTTTCTGCTTTAAATTCAGAGTAAATACTGTTCAGTTGGAGCTTATTCAAAGGTAAGAGACATAAGGCATTCAGTTGAAAGGTTACTTTACTTCAGCAAACAAGTCGAAATTCAAAGTCTCAACATTAACAGCCAAATATCAATGACCTGGGGTGATACAGTAAAAATAGTGTTCCCTCTCAATACTTTTGTGTGCTGAACCCACAGGTGAACTATTCAACCAAGGCAGGAGTGGAATGCTGTAGAACTCACAAGTGGCAGAGATTCACATTACAGGTGAAGGATCATATTTTAAGTATTAATTTTCACATACTTCTTCTTAAAAGAATAAAACTAGTCCTCTTCACATGTTAAAGTGAATGCACATATATCTTGCCTGTATGTGTGTACATCTGTTTGCAAGGGAGAAACAATATGCATTCACATTGCAAATGAAAACAGGGACTAGCCCCTGAATAAATGTGGGTGTTTAAATCCCATGTTTAGTTGTGCAATCCATCAAATGTCACTTTATTTATTTATTTATTTATTTGTTTGTTTGTTTGTTTGTTTACTTGTTTACTTGTTTACTTGTTTACTTGTTTACTTACTTACTTACTTACTTACTTACTTACTTACTTACTTACTTACTTACTTACTTACTTACTTACTTATTTTGAGGCTTCTATACCTCCTCCCATGACTGGTTGCCTCATCACAGATTTTATTTTGCATAAGCATAAGAAATACTCAACACTTGTATAAAGAAGAAAAATGTACACTGCACACAGATTGTACGTGTGTTTAACTTATGAAAGGGGCTAGTAAAACAACAGGGAGTGTCCTAAGTGGGGACATTTTTCATCCTAGTGGTTTAATAATTGCAGGGAGTTTTTAAAAAAGGTATCTCTTTTTAACTGCACAGTCCTTTGTATTACATCAGGATTCTGTCACCCTATTTTGCTGCATGTGTCGGCCAAAATTCCAATACTTGCTACATTTTTATCCCACCCTTTCTCCAAAATCATGCATGGTTCTTTATTTTACATTTTAGTCTGGCAACAATCCTATCATGATGGTCATGTTAAAAGAGTATGATTGGCATATGAATTTCATGACCATCTGATAATTTTAACCTGAATTTCCTCATCCTAAACTATTTTTTCTAACACCACACTGTATTACATTCACTTTCATTATTTATTTATTTTATTATCCCACCCCTCCCAACATGTTGGCTTGGTGCGGCTTACAGAATAAAATGGGCTCAACAGCCCTAAAAAAAAAAAATAAAATCAACATGTTCCCCCTAATATTAACAGTAAAACAGTATAACAGCAACAATATGGCAGATCAAAATCTTCCAATAACCCCCCCAGTGCCCATATCCTGCCAACAGAGTGGCATATAATGTTATATACAGGCTATCAGATATACTTGCCATGCATCTAAGCTTGACGTAGGGTGGGACCCACAGATCGAGCCCTGGTATCTCCCCCAGCCTCAACCAAATGCCTAGCAGAAAAGCTCCATCTTGCAGGCCCTGTGGAACATTGATAGCTCCATCTGGGCCCTCAGCTGTTTTGGGAGCTCATTCTACCAGGGTGGGGACCAGGGCTGAAAAGGCCCTGGCCCTGGTCAAGGCCAGGCAGACATCTGGGGGGGGGGGGCGGGTCTGGGACCATCAGGAAATTCATCAGAGCAGAGCAAAGTGCCCTATGGGTGGCATAGATAGATAAGTGGTCCCACAGATAGGCAGGACCCAGGCCACATATGGCCTTAAAGTTTAGAACCAAAATTAGCTGGATACATAGCAGGCTCCCTTTACCTGATTTGTTCCCAGGCTTTTCATAGCCACTCAGTTACCCACTACATGTGTTCCTAATCTTAGGGACTGTGTAAATCACTGGAAGAGCATTGGCTTGCCATGGAAAAGCTGGGTATCCCAACTTAGAAGGACTGGGCAGGAGCTGATTTGGAAGACCTTTCTTTGACTGAGAACCGCTGTCAGTCTGAGCAAGTGATATTGCCTTTGATAAACCAAATGTCTAATTTAGGAGAAGGCAGTTTCAGGTGTGTTCAAGCTGTAGGATTTCAACAGCTGCTCTACTCATTTTGGGGGAGAGGCTGTGGTTTGGAGGTCGAGTATCATAGAATCATAGAATCATAGAGTTGGAAGGGGCCATACAGGCCATCTAGTCCAACCCCCTGCTCAAGGCAGGATCAACCCTAAGCATCCTAAAGCATCCAAGAAAAGTGTGTATCCAACCTTTGCTTGACGACTGCCAGTGAGGGGGAGCTCACCACCTCCTTAGGCAGCCTATTCCAGTGCTGAACTACTCTGACTGAATTTTTTTTTCCTGATATCTAGCCTATATCGTTGTACTTGAAGTTTAAACCCATTACTGCGTGTCCTCTCCTCTGCAGCCAACGGAAACAGCATCCTGCCCTCCTCCAAGTGACAACCTTTCAAATACTTAAAGAGGGCTATCATGTCCCCTCTCAACCTCCTTTTCTCCAGGCTGAACATTCCCAAGTCCCTCAACCTATCTTCATAGGGCTTGGTCCCTTTGCCCCCAATCATCCTCGTCACTCTCCTCTGTAACCTTTAAATTTTATCTACATCCTTCTTGAAGTGAGGCCTCCAGAACTGCACACAGTACTCCAGGTGTGGTCTGACCAGTGCCGTATACAATGGGACTATGAAATCTTGTGATTTTTTTCTTGTGATGCCCCTGTTGATACAGCCCAAAATGGCATTCGCCTTTTTTACTGCTGCATCACACTGCCTGCTCATGTTTAGTTTACAATCCACAAGTACCCCAAGGTCTCGTTCACATACAGTGTTACCTAGAAGCGTATCCCCCATCCAGTAGGCATGCTTTTCATTTTTCTGACCCAGATGCAGAACTTTACACTTATCTTTATTAAATTGCATCTTGTTCTCATTTGCCCATTTTCCCCTTGTGTTCAGATCTCGTTGAACTCTGTCTCTATCTTCCGGAGTATTTGCCAGTCCTCCCAATTTGGTGTCATCTGCAAACTTGATGAGTAGTCCCTCCACCCCCTCATCTAGATCATTAATAAATATGTTAAAAAGTACAGGGCCAAGCACCGAGCCCTGAGGTACCCCGCTACTCACCTCTCTCCAGTCTGATGAAACACCATTGACAACAACTCTTTGAGTGCGGTTCTCTAACCCAGTGGTCCCCAACCTTTTTATCACCGGGGACCACTCAACGCCAGGGACCACTCACCGGGGACCACTCAACGCCTTTTACTGAGGCCCGGTGGGGGGGTAGTTTACTCCTCTACTCTCAGCCACTGCCCTAACGCTCTCTGATCGCTATGGTAATGTTTAAACATCCCTTCAAAATAAGATACAGACACACCACAACAATGAAGTGTGTTGTAAAGGGCTGGGGGGGATGAAGTAAAGGGCCGGGGGGGGGAGGAGAAGGCGTCCTTCGGGGCCCACCTCCAATTAGTTGAAGGACCACATGTGGTCTGCAGCCCACAGGTTGGGGATTGCTACTCTAACCAATTCCCTATCCACTTTACTATCTGAAAATCCAGATTGCAGTCCGTCAACTTATCCATCAGAACATCATGGGGAACCTTGTCAAAAGCTTTACTAAAATCCAAGTAAATGACATCAACCGAATTTCCCCGATCCAGCAAACCTGTTACTTGGTCAAAAAAGGAAACCAGGTTGGTCTGGCAGGACTTGTTGGAGACAAATCCATGCTGACTTCCTTGGATCACCAAATTGTCCTCCAGATGTTTGTCCTCCGATGTTTATCGGCTTGGCTTCCAAAAGGTCTCAGATTTCCACTATCTCTAGTTAAAAGATCTAACAGTAGGTGATATGAAAGACTTCTGCCTGAAACCTTGGAGAGCTGCTGCAAGTCTCAGTAGACCACACTGACTTTGATGGACTAACGGTTTGATGCCATATAAGGTAGCTTCATGTGACAGCACCTCACCTTTTTAAGAAAAAAATTGAACTGTTCTTCTGGAACACGGACAAATTTTCTTTTCATTTGAAATCTTTTCCCAACTGGTAATGCCTTTGTTCAAAGACATTATCCTCCTCAATTACATCCAGCCTTCTAGTTCCATATGCATCACATGCTACTCTGGTGGCCATACTAATAGAGATGTAAATATGTTAACTTCATTGCATTTTGAACAGTGAACATAAGAAAGCAGAAATCTGTGCCATTTGTCACAAATGAAAACAAGTAAGCTTCATATATAGATAAGAGTGGTAGCTCTAATGTAACTCTATATGTAGCTCTAATGTAACTGATATACACTATTACCTTCAATATAATCCTTGTCAATTCATAGATTAATTCAATTACGACGTAAATTCATTGGCTAGTTTTCTTGCTTGAGCATGAATGGTACTGCAAGTACAGAACAACCAGGCGTAAAATACCTGTTCTTAGAAAGCTCTTGCATTTAACATTTGTTGAGTGTTGCTGTAGCTATCGACAACAATAAACAATATGATACTGGTGCTTTGGGGAGTAGCAAACTGTATGATTCCCCAACCATTTTTTTTCTTATTTTGTGTTTGAACAGCACCCATTCTTTGAAATTGCTGGGTTGCTTCTCATTTTAGGTAACAAGTGTGTATGTTAGGCTATCCCAGTGGAAAAATTCCATCATCAATGCACTGCAGGCCCTGAAAGGGGAAAACGCAGACTCAGATTATGACATCTGGCAAAGTGCACGGTTTTTCTGACTACCGAGAGTGATTATTCTGCTTGGATACACACACAAATGTATAGTGTGAATGTGTCATAGACCCAGCTTATTGCCTAGTTTACTCAAGAAAAATGATATTTTTTTTTGCACATAATATCTTTTAAAAGAATTTCAGAAGAGTTTCTTATTGGGTCATACCAATATCTGAAATGTTCCATTTCTTCAGCTACAACAATATCTCAGGGTGGGAATCAGCCTTCTTAATATCTTGAACCACAGACAATCTGAAAATAATGGTTAACAACCTGTATCTTTTCTATTCCTTTTGCCACATATATTCCAGGGTTTTTCCTCTATCAAGTTTTTAATTAACAAAAGGAATTAACACCAATTCCTACAAGAGATCCTGAAGGAGAATTTTCCTTCAGTGTTGGACAATCTATTGATGCAGGGCAAAATTCAGTTTGCGTTTACACTGATAGAGTTCTTTTCCATAGACCTGTACGTGAGCAGAGGATTTGTCACCCCCCCCCCCCACATCTCCCCTTACATAATTGCTAAAGGCTTTCTCCTTTAGTGCTTGCAGCCAGCAATTTCTCATTCTGTAATTTGTTTCCCTTATCTTTTCCCTGCAAGGCTTAACTCACTTTTCTGAAAGTCTTGTTTGGTCCCTTCTCCTCCTCTCCATTTCCATTAGGTCTTTGAATAGTCCCCCATGAAACTGCATATTTCACCACTAATTGATTGCACTTTCTGTTCCAGTGAAACTGGAGCCTGTTATGCATTAAATTAGTATCCTTCAGGATTCGCCAGGCTGCAGCAACTAGACTGAATTTGAATAGGCTTTCACACCTTGCTCAGAACTTTTCTTTCCTTACAAAGGATGCTTTATGCTTCCCCTGCCCCTGCCTTGAAAATCATGTACTGCAAAGGAGGTTGTGGGCTGATTACTGGTCCTGGGCTTCCCATGGTAGAACTCTACTCATCTTCAGACAGGGTACTTGGCTGCTTGCTTAGTTTCATGTATAATATTAGTCTTGGGGCATTAACTGAAATGTTCATCTATGAATGCTGTCACAATTCTGAATGATAACGTTTAACTGTAAATAGAAAGTATGTGTGTGGTCTCTAAGCCAAATATACAGTTCAAAATGTGCATTTTAAATGTGTTTTAACTGCAAAATAAACTATATTTCCATCATTATTTACATGCATACTTATATCTTTGCATTCAGTTCTGACAATATTGAATGAATGTGAATGTTTATTTCTTTAAACCTAGGTAAGCTAAAGAGCCACAATCTGTTTAAACTTTCTTCATAGGGAAGATGTTTTAGGTGCCACTTTCTGCACTTTAGGGCCATTTCCGCATGAAGAAAATGTTCCTGGACAGCCTTTGTATGTTGGTGGCATATAAAGCCCCATCCACATGATGTTGCCAACATCCTGAGGCTGTCTAGTAGCCAGGTCGCAATTTGCCTATCTTAAAATTGCGATTTCAGGAATCCAGGAAACTGGATTTGCAACTATAAATCATGTGAACCACTGGTAAGCAACCAGTGAGCAACCATGGATAAGACTATATGGAAGGGTGTCAGGATTGTAGAATCTCTGTCATAAATTAGCCTGAGTTCCTCCATGACAGTTATATTGCTTGGCGCCTGGTTGCTTCAGGTCCTATAATCGTGCTAACTAGTAAAAGTGAAATATATGTTGTTGTAGCTCTTATCACTTGTTGAGGCCTCTCGGCTGGGCCCGGTTTCGTTATCACCCAGTCAAGGCCATGAGAATGTATCACTGTTTTAATTGCCTGTGCCTCTTCTCTCCTTCTCCCCTCCCTTGGGAACTTTCAAGTTTTGAGCGGGAGAATTGTATTGATAAGAAGAAGCAAATCTGTACTCAGGTCAGATTTGACTTCGCCAGTCTTGATGCGTGTAGTACTTCTCAATAAAGCTTTCTGATTATTAAGAAGCTAGTTGTGAGTTCTCTCAACGCTTGACAAAGGGATAACAAACAATAGTCTCTGCAGCATTGTCCCACTCCCCCTCCCCCCTCCCCCCTCTATTTCCTGCTTTGAATAATTTTTTTAATGGCGCAGTCTATGTTGCAGCAGGACCGCAAACCTACATTATCCAAAATAAAAATCTTATTTAAAGTGTCCATGGTCTTTTTGGGATCAATCAGGCAAAACACAGCCCCATTTCTGTTTTCTGGTGGTGGGAAATGAGCTGGGAAAGGGGATGGATGGGTGATCTGCATGCCTCCTCCTGATCATACAGGGATCTGAGCAGCTTGATTTAAAGCCAACCATTAGCACTAAATGTCTTTTTGGGCTTCAGTTACCTGTCCAGCCTTCTAAGTACTGAGGGAGGTAAAAACAGCTCCATTTGCATTTTTCTGGTGGTGGGAAATGAGATGGGAAGGGTGAGTGAGTAATAGAGCTGCCTCCTCCCAATCATACAGGGGTCTGAGCTGCTTGATTTAAAGCCAACCATTAGCACAAAATGTCTTCTTGTCCTCCAGGGACAATGTTCAGCATCTCAGAAATCCATCCAGACAAAATAAACTGCAAAAAACACTAAAATTCCAAAAAGCGGGCTGGAATGCTGTATCGTTCTGGCGTATCTCCATAGCAATGGGGCAGTGTTGATTTTACTAAAGATTATGTTATGGCATTACCACATAGCAACGTAGAAGTGTCTTTTTTTAAATTAATTTTTAAAAATTAATTTGGGGGCAGTCCACCAGAGAACTGCTGTGCTGTGATTGGTTGCTTACTGTGATTGTGGGAGCGGAGGGAGTGGATGGAGGGGAGGGAAAAGTTTGGTTTGTTTTCCCTTGCAGTATGCAAGACGGCAAAAAGCCTTAATGGGGCAAAGGGAAAATGCAGGGGGGGACTCCCCATGAGGAGGGCTGCAAATGCGAGATTTAACACCCTGCGTTTGCTAGTAGGAAACCACTTGTGTTTTACCCCACTGTTCAGAAATAGCCTAGATATTGCACAGGTACACCCAAATCCAGCAACAACCCCCTATCTAATGGACCACATTTTCTAGTTTACTGACACCCATAGTTATCTGACCCTTTCCCTAAGTAATTCAGAGCAGCATGCATGGTTGACACCTTTCCTAAGTTTATTGTCATAAAAACTTTTGAGGTAGTTTTGAGGTAGAGACAGTGACTGCCCAACTTCTCCCACCGAGCTTCTTGGTTGAGTGGTGGTTTGAACCTCTGCCTCCTACGTCTTAGTCCAACACTCTTATCAAGACCAGAATATATATTATCCCAGACCATGACACAGAAAACCAAGGTAATCTTCCCCTCAGAACATGCAACTTAACCAACTAACCATGTCTTCCTATATAACATTTACTCTTACTAGCACTGAAATTCATTTCACAACCCTATTTCTCTTCATTGTTTGTACCTGATGCATCTTCTTTCCTTAACCTTCCATTTCTACTAAAAAACCCACAATATCACCTGTATGTGCTAAGAAAGAACCTGTAATATTGCTAGCTCAGCAGGAGTGAAAGAAGAGACAATGAACTTTAATTCTTAATTTTTTCACAATAGTCTTCCGTTTCTGTTCCGGCAGAACACCAACCAAACATTTTTATTTCCATAACTGACTTGAACTTAGCAGAGATGACAGGCAACCAACTTATAAAAAGGATCTCTTGTTCCTTGACATTATACCTACTGGCACCAGCAAATTACTTGAACTTCTGAAACAATTTTTCTCTACTTGCTATACATGTTTTTTTTTTAAATACATTTCCTTGTAACTTACTAGTGCATCATATTAAGCTACTGTCCCATTCTCCTATATTGTAAAATGTTAATTCTACCTTATTTTCTTTATTCAACAAAATATGGGGGATTTCTTTTGTTTTGAACTAACTGGAACTCCTTTGCCACTGATCATCAGATCCATAAGTACCAATATCCTAGCAAGCCTGCAAATTTATGATGGTGTCCTGATTAGTGATTTATGGCTGGTTTTCTGTTTACAGTTTTAAAAACTGGGCTCTCACAATGGCTTTTTGTGTGTGTTGTTGTTGTTCTACTTCATTTGCCTTGTTTGTCTAGATTTGTATCTATGCACGCATAGCTGAATACATTTATGTCTATTACATAGAAGATGGTAAAGAATTATTCTACTTCTCTGGAGGAGATGTGATGTGTTTAAGTTACAAGATGGTAGATTTCTGCTGAACATCAACAGTGTAACAAGTTACTGAGGGGGCAAAGCTTTATATCAACAAAGACATTCAGAGACAATAGCCATTTGTCAGAAAGGCTTCTCTTTGAATTCCCTGCATTGACAGAGGATTGAAATAGGTGGGCCTTCCAACCTTGTGACTCTATCAATTACCTTTCCTCCATTTTTGCCTTCTGTCTATCCTTTCTATTAGGAAGTAGAGACCAATGGGCTGGAGGCACTGATACTTTTTTTGTCATTCGTCCCTCCATTAATAAACCCAGCTCCCATAATTTCTTCCCTCAGCTGAGGTTGGTGGGAGAAACTAGAGTTACAACTGATTCTACAAATGTAGGGCTCACCAGACTTTGTAATTACACAGGCATGATTAATGAATTTAATGGTATTATCCAAGTAAGTTAGGGCGAGTAAATTAGTCATTGGATAGGACAATCTATGCACCGTATATTCCCTTGAAGTATGAATATATAATCCTATGAATCTTACTCTAACAAGAGCTCTCCAAAATCACAACTAGGTACTACCTAAATGCTACCCTAAGATCCTTTCACAATAAGAAGTTGGTGACTGAGAGAGATTTAATGAAAATAAAACATGTGGTCAAGTACTGTCCTATGCCAACTCATCACTAAGGCCTGGGTCCTGCCTATTTGATGGACTTCTTATCTGCTTATGCCCCCCACAGGGCTCTTCACTCTGTGGGTATGAAACTGCTGGTGAATATTCGACTGGCCTCAGTCTGGTGGAATGAGCTCCCAGAAGAGCTAAAGGCTCTGACGGAGCTGTCAAGGTTCCGCAGGACCTGTAAGATGGGGCTCTTCCACGAGGCATTTGGTTGAGGCCAGGGGAGTGCCCGGAGTTACGAACTGGGGTCACGCCCAATGTTGGATGCAGTACATCTGGCATGATAGATCTGAGCCTGAAGGAGTTTAATTTAAGTAGATGCATCGGACGTTTATAACTGCTGATTGGATTAGGTAACTGTAGGTTTTTACTGCCATCTGTGAATTCATGGTTTTGATAACCTTATTGTATGTTCAATGTTTTCATAGAATTTTATGTGGTGTGTTTTTTACTGTTGTAGAATCATAGAATCATAGAGTTGGAAGGGGCCATACAGGCCATCTAGTCCAACCCCCTGCTCAACGCAGGATCAGCTCTAAGCATCCTAAAGCATCCAAGAAAAGTGTGTATCCAGCCTTTGCTTGAAGACTGCCAGTGAGGGGGAGCTCACCACCTCCTTAGGCAGCCTATTCCACTGCTGAACTACTCTGACTGTGAAATTTTTTTTCCTGAGATCTAGCCTATATCGTTGTACTTGCAGTTTAAACCCATTACTGCGTGTCCTTTCCTCTGCAGCCAACGGGAACAGCATCCTGCCCTCCTCCAAGTGGCAACCTTTCAAATACTTAAAGAGGGTTATCATGTCCCCTCTCAACCTCCTTTTCTCCAGGCTGAACATTCCCAAGTCCCTCAACCTATCTTCATACAGCTTGGTCCCTTGGCCCCAGATCATCTTCGTCGCCCTCCTCTGTACCCTTTCAATTTTATCTACGTCCTTCTTGAAGTGAGGCCTCCAGAACTGCACACAGTACTCCAGGTGTGGTCTGACCAGTGCCGTATACAATGGGAATATGACATCTTGTGATTTTGATGTGATGCCCCTGTTGATACAGCCCAAAATGGCATTCGCCTTTTTTACCGCTGCATCATGCTGCCTGCTCATGTTTAGTTTACAATCCACAAGTACCCCAAGGTCTCGTTCACACATAGTGTTACCTAGCAGTGTATCCCCCATCCAGTAGGCATGCTTTTTATTTTTCTGACCCAGATGCAGAACTTTACACTTATCTTTATTAAATTGCATCTTGTTCTCATTTGCCCATTTTTCCATTGTGTTCATATCTCATTGAACTCTGTCTCTATCTTCTGGAGTATTAGCCAGTCCTCCCAATTTGGTGTCATCTGCAAACTTGATGAGTTGTCCCTCCACCCCCTCATCTAGATCATTAATAAATATGTTAAAAAGTACAGATCCGAGCACCGAGCCCTGAGGTACCTCAAGACAACTTAGTCAAGAGAGACAGGATATAAATTAAATTATAAATAAAAATAAATTAATTCATTCATTTTGAGTGGGCCTTCCAACCTTGTGACTCTATGTTTACTATACTTTGCGAATGGGATTTTGGGCTGTATCAAATGGCTTATCGTGTCCAGATCACAGGAGGTGATGGTACTGCTTTACTGTGCTCTGGTTTGGCCTCACTTGGAGTACTGTGTTCAGTTTTGGGCACCCCAGTTGAAGAGGGATGTAGACAAACTGGAGCATGTCCAGAGGAGGGCAACAAAGATGGTGAGGGGTTTGGAGAGCAACACATATGAAGAAAGGTTGGGGGAGCTTGGTCTGTTTAGCCTGGAGAGGAGATGACTGAGAGGGGATTTGATAACAATCAGGTATTTAAAAGGCTGCCATATCGAGGATGGAGCAGAGTCGTTCTCTCTTGCCCCGGAGTGACGGACCAGAACCAATGGGATGAAATTAATTCAAAAGAACTCTGGAAGACGTTCCTGACAGTCAGAGCAGTTTCTCAGTGGAACAGGTTTCCTTGCGAGGTGGTGGGTTCTCCATCTTTGGAGATTTTTAAACAGAGGCTGGATAGCCATCTGATGGAGAGGCTGATTCTGTGAAGGCTCAAGGGAGTGGCAAGTTATAGTGGATGAGCAATTGCGATGTGAGTGTCCTGCATAGTGCAGGGGGTTGGACTAGAAGACCCAGGAGGTCCCTTCCAACTCCATTATTCTATGATTCTATGAGTGTTTAAAATCTAGATTGTTAGGTGGAAGAGAAAGGGTATGAAATCAACAAAGAATCAAATCACAATTATTAAAAGTAGTATTAATGATAATCATTAAAAATTACATTTATTTTAGAAACATCCTAATATTTAAAGGCTTTCTACACAATGAACAAGTTATGTGATCTGCTTGCTGTGGTTTACAGTAACACCATTCTTTGTAATTTCCATTAGTCTGTCATTCCAAGGAAATTGTTTGCTGTAAGGTAAGAGTTGGCAGGATATTATTGTCAAGCTATTAATTTCTGATTTGTTTTTCATTTATGGACCTCATCAACTTTCTTTGCAATAGGTGTCCTTTCCATTCATTTTTCTCTAGAGGTTATGAAGGTCATTATTTTCTTTTTTCATTAATATCCATACTAATTTCAGTAAGAATATTAGAAATATCTCTGATATTTCCAAAACCTCAATTAATATTTTAAACAGATAATTCCCTTTCTTACAGAAATATTCAGCAACATCTCATAGGAACATCAAGTCAGTGCTTTTGTCATTTTTTTGAATGCAGATTCCCCCCCCCATTTGATTTTATTAATGTCAGAATATCTTATTTTGTAAAAAATGATCCCTTCACTTTTTCCTTGTTACTTATAGGCATGTCAAACTGTGACTAGTAGGTGGCTCCAGATTTCAGTGACTGTCATTTCTCTCAGAGATTTTATGTGAACCCTTGGATTACATCCTCATTTATGATGTGCTCTGTTTGTAAAACAGCCAATAGCAATATCTGTCATGAGTCTTGCTCATAATAGGAGAAACAAAAAAAGGCTTCCATGAATAAGATGTTTGAAACCTCTCCTCTGGACAGCTGGAAAAATGCACATAGAAGAAAGGATTTGCCTTTTGTCATATGCTGCAATCATGAATTTTTAAGGGGTCTGCAAAGTGTAGAGAATGCTTGGCTTGCATCCATGCTTACTATGCTTTGGGGTATACTAGTTATATGAGTGGCTTCCTGATTCATTGAGGTCATGATGTTAAGCAGATTTATAGCAATATGTATAATTGCGGTAGCAAAGAAATACTCCGCTGGTTCACTACAAATACATGTATTACTGGTACATGACAGATACTAGGACACATACTATATAGCTTCCAGGAGCACACATGGTACTGAAGTGCTTGTGGCTCAGCTAGAACTGAGACAGGGCAATTGCACCTGGATGGGGGACCAGAAAGAATGTGAGGGAGAGAAGAAAACACAGGCAAAAGATAGCATGCTCAACCCAGTAAACTTTCCCCAAATCCAACATGGACAAAATGGAAGCAATCCACTCTCTGTTTCACCCAGCTGTCCCTGTCCAATGCCTTCAGGTGAGCTCAACAAAAGGGGTGAGGCTATAGGGAGTGGTGCAAGCAAAACTCATGTGTGCAGGAGTGATATGCCAATGCTAGGTCCATTACTCAAGACCTCTCCTCAAGGCAAGTGGCTATATGTATATGAACAGATCATAGCAAATGTGGAAATTGCAGAGGATGTGCATATTGTACAAAATTCTAGCTAGCCCACAAGTCCATTAGGAGTCCTGCATGCTCATGCAGGCCATCTTCTGGAGAGCTACTGCCTCATCTCAGCTTATCCTACAAGACCAGATGGAAAAAAGTAGTCTCAGTCCAAGCACAAAAGAGATGTCACTGAACTGTGAGATAGAAAGTGACGAGAAAGACAATAGTATGAAGGATTCCACATAAAATGGTGTTCACAGAAACCATTGTATTAGTACCAAATCCAAGTTTGAATGTAGCATTTCTCATTAAGGAGGACCAGGAAGTGGTGACAAAGACCTTGTAGCCAGCTATAATCCCATCATTTATCTGCATATGCCACATTAGAAAAGTCAAGTTGGAGAAAGGATACAATTCATCCATCGTCCTGTACTGGAAACAGTGGAAATGCACAAACATTTCAGACAGGAAATTGATACCAGCATTACAAAGAAGACAGCTCACAAATGGAATTACATCTATCAAATGTGGAGAAATTATGAACTAAACACAGGTGAGTCTCTGCTTGTCTCCCCACCCTGCCAAAGGAGGAATAAAAATCTAGAGAACTGGATCTTAGAGGAACTGAGTCTGCTGTGAACTTGTTGTAGGAACAGCAGCAGTGTTTGACATTAGCTTTTATGGTACAGATTGATGGATTGCAATTTTAGTATGTGAAGCTTTGATTCTCTTTAAAAAGATAAAACCTATAAAATAACAAAGATGCTCTGCTTTTACTCTTCATTCAAAACTCCCGGAGAGCCATAAAGTTCTTTTAAGAATTCTATCATTTTTCCTCTCACTTCATAGGCCAAAATTGTGCTGTACTGTTGCTTTTGATCATTGTTTTGGAGTTTCATTTATTGGACTGTTATTATTTTTCTTTGTCTTCAGATTCTGAAAAATGCGATGATAGATGGACAGTTACTGAAAGACTGAAATTGTAGTTATATATCAAGAATTGCCAGGCCATTTGTAGTTAAGCCCTCATTGTAGGGTCAAGTCTAGTGTCAGATACTATCTTAGGGACAAACCCAATACCAATAACTCTGGACTCCTGAAAGAAGATTCAGGACTTGCAGATAGTTTTATTTCAACTATCTAGAACTGTAAAGTAATGTACTTTTGGTCTTGTGAAAGGAGGAAACCTAGAAAGCCAGTCTCCTGCTATAATGTTTTTAGTTATGTTTCCCTTCATCAGACTAGGCAAGATTTGTTTGTTTTTTCTTATAGAGAATCAATTATCTCCAAATGATCTGTAACTTAGGCAGCTACAGTGAGGCAAGAATGTCTGCTCGTTCTCAGCTGCCAGTAGTATAGGAGAAGGCAACAAAAAATGGCCTCATGCCTGCTTTAGCCTCCTGGAACTGTACTGCTGCTGGCCAGGTTTCAGGTGAGTCCCTAAACAGGGATGTAGTACACTTCATGACTAACTTGTTCAATAGACAAATGTACTGTTTAACTGCCATTAACACATGTGAGTCAAAATTTTGATCTCTTCATCTGTCTACCACCTGCTTTGAAGATCTGTGACTTTGTGGTCAGGGGTAAATTTGCCATTAAGGCCACTAGGAAAAGTCCCTTTGGGTCAATGGCCTGGGGGGCCATCCCTCATAATGGCCATTCCAGTCTCACATAAGGCTCTGGAGCCACTCCTGGACAGCCAGGCTGGGAAATCAGATTTCTTGGCAGCTCCTGGCAGTCCCTGAAGAAGGCCCTATGGATAGGACAGAGACTGGGTGCCCATTGAACTTGTCGGCTGCCATGCTATGGGGCAGTCATGCTGAGACACAGAGGCCCTCATCAGCCACAGTGAGAGTGGGCATTGGAGAAGGGAACTGGAGCAAGTGGCCAGCCAGTTAGGCAAAGGGCTGTGGCCTCAAGGCAAAACCCATGGCCCTGTGGCAACAGTCCTTGGAGGCTTGCAACAGATTTACCCAGGAAGGCCTGACACCTCTAAGCAGCAGTGGGAGCAGGGCAGAGTGAGGCTGGTGCAGCAAGGCTGGGGTGGAAGATGTCAATGGCTCACAGGCAAGAGTGGCTGCCCTGGCTGGAGGCCAGGAAGCTGAGGCAGGTGAGCAAGTGGAAGAAAGGTGCAGGTAAAGAGGGTGAGGTTGAAGTAAGCCTGGTGGAAAGGAGGGGAGAGGAGTTTGAGACCAGGAAAGGAATAAAAGAGGGAAAGACACAAAGGGGGTGGTGGCGTGTAAGAGAGAGGGAGAGAGCCAGATGAAGGGTGGCCAGTGATTGGAAGAGTGTGGAAAGAAGGAGGAAGACACAGTTGGTTAGGGAGAGGAAGATGGGGAAAGGGGCACGAGAACCTGATGGGATGGCCCTGGTGAAGAGAAAATGGAGAAGTGGCATGATGGCCAGGAGGAGGAAGAAGAAGACAGCGGAGAGGACTCCTCCAGCAGTTCCAGAGACAGTGTGATTGAAGGTCCTTTTGCTACTTCCTTCAAAGTTTTGTAACCCCTTCTTCACTGACAGTAAAAGAGGAAGATACCCTGGGCTTCCACACTCAAGTTCCAGTGTCAGATCACCAGCAGGTATAATAACAGAAGAAAGAACCTACCCTAGGCTATAATAAACATTTAAACAATTTAACAATAAATATAAATAGAAATGTCTTATCTCTTCTTTTAATAGAACAACCATAATGGCCTCCAGATTCAAACCATTTTCGAAGATATTTTCATCAGTGGTTGTTATCAGTGGTAGTTTTTCAACTTAATATTTGCTGGTGGAGTCCTTCACTAGGATCTATTCTTCTTGACATAATTTAAACAATACATTTATTGGCCTTTGGCTAACTGGTATGGGGAAGTTTTAGTCGAAAGAAAGGGGAACAGATGTGCTCCAGTTTGTCTGGTCCATAGACAAATGACCCTATGGTGTGTTGTCATTTGGAGTATTGTGTACAATTCTGGTCACTGTAACCCCAAAAGGATATCAAGGTATAGGTAAAGGTATCCCCTGTGCAAGCATCGGGTCATGTCTGACCCTTGGGGTGATGCCCTCTAGTGTTTTCATGGCAGACTCAATACGGGGTGGTTTGCCAGTGCCTTCCCCAGTCATTACCATTTTACTCCCCAGCAGCAAGCTGGGTACTCATTTTACCGACCTCGGAAGGATGGAAGGCTGAGTCAATGGGATCGAACTCCCATCCTCATGGGCAGACAGCTTCAGACAGCCTTTCAGCCGCTTACCACTGTGCGCCACAAGAGGCTCTAAAAGGATATAGCATAGCACAAAAAAAAAAAGTACAAAGGAGAGCAACCAAGATGATTTGAAGTTGGGTACCCTCCCTAAGAGGAAAGTCTGAAGAGTCTGGGATTTTCAGTTTGGAAAACAGATTGCTATGGTGTGTGGGGGATGATAGCAGTTTATAAAATTATGCATGAGGTGGGGAGAGTTGACAAATAGACATCTTTCTCCCTCACCCAAAATAATAGAGCTTGAGGGCATCCTATGAAACTGGTGGTTAGTAGGTTCAGGATGGACAAAAGGAAATATTACTTTACACAGAGAATTATTAAAATGTGGCATTTGGTGCCAGAGGATATAGTGATAGCGGCAGGAATAAACAGCTTTAAAAGAGGATTAAATAGATTCAAGAGGGATAAGTCTATCAATGGCCACTAACCATGCGGACAAAGGGGAATCTCCACATTCAGAGAGACAAATCCTTTGAATTCCAGAGCCAGGAGGCAAGACCTCAGCTTCAGTGCCCTCTTGTTATCCATCCAGAGGAATTGTTTGGCAGCTGCATTAGACAGCATCCTTTATTATTATTATTATTATTATTATTTAATTTCTAGACCGCCCTTCTCCCAATAGGTCTCAGGGCGGTTTACAACATAAATAGTTAAAACACAATAAAATCCCCATAAAAACCCCAATTAAAAGTTACATATAACATATCACATAACATATAGCGGTGGTGGTCACAATTCTGATCTTAGTTCAGCCTGGTGGAGAGAATAATGTTCAGAAGAGGGTGGCACCAATACAATAGATCTAACCATGATCTCAGTGTTAGAGATCTCAATATTGGAGGGGATCCTCTGATGGATTAGTGGGAGAGCTGCCCTGGCCTCAACCATATGCCTGGCGGAAGAGCTCCGTCTTACAGGCCCTGCGGAAAGCTGGTAGATCCTGCAGGGCCCTTAGCTCTTCTGGGAGCTCGTTCCACCAGGTTGGGGCCAGGACTGAAAAGGCCCTGGCCCGGGTCGAGGCCAGGCGCACATCCCGTGGGCCCGGGACAACCAGTAAATTCATACCCGCAGAGCGGAGTGCCCTGCGGGGGGCATAAGCAACCAAGCGGTCCCGCAGGTAGATGGGACCCAGACCGCGTATAGCCTTAAAGGTCAGTAAGTATAGCCTTACTAGCTGGACCACTGATCTGATCCAACAGATGCCTCATATTTTTATATTCTTCCTTGTGTAGTAATCACACATGCTAACATTATCATATGTTATTTTTGTATGTATAGAATCTTGTTTTTATTATAAGTACATCTGGGGTCAATTGTATTCCAAATAGAAAACATTGTTTACTAGCTCCATATTGATGCTGCTTTGTCTCATTTACGCAGTGGTTAATACTCTCATAGTGCAGATTTTAAACTGTCTTTTAAAAATCCTGTTTCTCTGAAAATGTCATTTCAGCCCCTTCCCCTAGCTCCTAGGGCAGTGGAACTTTTTGCACATTGGGGAGACTATGAATTCTTGCAAACCGAACTAGCCTTGCAAGGTGTTAACTGCTAGTAATGGCTCTTAAACACTTCCATGTCCTCCTTCTGACATCCCCCATCCTTATAAAGACACACATGGTTAGAGCTAATGCAAAGCTAAATGGCGCTTCTTGGCCTCTCTGCTCTGCTGCTTGCGGACTTCCTGCAAACTGAACTGGGTCACCTTGAATGGTTTAAAGTGCGGGATAATATTGATCCCAGTAGCTTTCATGTTGAATGTTTAATTGCTATTCTAAGATCCTTTACAAATTAAACATTTTTTTCTCAGCCGTGATTTAATTAGGGCATATCATACTCCAATAAATGATTTACTAGTTTTTATGACAGAAAAGGGGTAAATAAATGTTATAGTTTAAACAGACATGTTCCCACAAGATAAGACACACTACTTACCCAGGCTACAGATGCTCATCTCATGCTTTTCATCATACGGCTATACTCATTCAGAAACAAAGGCAAGTTGAAATCAGAGTTTGTCATCTCATGAGAATGTTTGGTGGCTGTTCCAGTTACATGCAATGGCAAAGACTTGGCAAAATACTAACATCATCATAAAGGTCCCTCCCCCCTCCCCATGCCTGTTTAATGATGTTATTTTATATCATTGGGAATGCTATCTTTGTTTTGGCAATTTCACACCTCGTGCTGCCTCCCCCTAACGAGCTGAGTTTTCCTCTCAGCTTCCTGTATAATTTTACAGCTTTTATTTGCCCTTGAAAGGACTTATAAGAACCAGACTGAGTCAAGGATTTAGTAGCAGGAGCAATATTGTTAGACTGACTGAAAAGTGCAGATGTATAATAAAAAGCTTTCGCCTTGGTGCGGCAAGGAAAATTTGTGCATAGAAGCTTGATTCCATGCATACAGCTGTTGTCAATGCTGATGTGCATCTGAGTTTTGTTGAATTGATTGAATATATCTTTTGATGTTGGTTGGGATATGCATGTTCCATTACGAGCCATTAATTATTACATGGGAGTAGTTGCGCGTGACTGGGAATAGATCTGAGACTTCATGTTTCATAATTTTTGTGCACCACAGCTGTTTGTTATGCATAGTCACCTAGAGTCCATGCAGAAACAGTTTTCCTTTCGCATATTCCTAGCTGGATGGTAAACTGTATGACTGAAAGGGTGTTGCGTGCTTTGCACTGTTCCTTTTCCCAATCCAGCTCAAGGACCTGCATGCATGGGGTGCTTCTGGAAAAGAACTAACCACATCTATAACATGTATGTGAGGACTGGGGCTGGATTTATTCATACCCATTCTTCTTTTCTCGCTGAATTGTTGATCACTGTTCAGTAACTCTATCACCGTTTTTCTGAGATAACTTCATGGAGGCAGAGACAATGCTGCAAGCATACATACTTGGATTGGGGACAATAACAACTCCCACAGTAGCAATGACCTTTTGCATTGTAGATTTCATGCACACACCACTCCACAGGAAGTCACCTTGTGCACAGTTTAAGTGCTAGATGGGGGAAATTTCTGTTTGCCCTCCAAACTCTTTTCCATGATGGAGCACATACAGCAAAAATATCCATGCATATAAAATTTGTTTCTTCTTGTGGAATGCTCTTAAGGAATAGGGGAGGCTTTAAAAAAATAGGGGCAATGTAATGCAGAAATATATATATAAAGATGGAGAAGAATCGCTGAGTAAAGTGGGCAGATATTTGCACACGTCCCAGTGATTTGACTAATTTATCGTTGGCAGAATTTGGAATTTTTTTACTCAGAAATCTGTCAAAGCCAGCAATACATTTGTGAGATGCAAAATGTACTCCAGTGCACAATCTTGATTTACTATAGATAGAAATTCAGCCAATCTGCTAGAAGTCCAAGTAAATATAATGCAGAAAGTTTCCCTATAATCAACAACAAACTTATATGTTCCACTTGATATTCCTGGTAAGGCCTTGGAGGAGGTGTGTGCCTCGTGTGTTAAGTTCCACTCAGCGCTTAACACTCACTCAGGGTGGCTGTCCCACCCCTGAGTGCCTCCTCCTCGAACCAACTTGCCTGTCTGTCCAGTGACCAGCCCATCACCTTCTGTCACCCATCCCTGACCACCCCCTCCTCTTTCCACTTCCGTCTGAGGCTCGGAGGCAGCAGATCTCTGCTGCACGAGAGCTCCCCTGCTGGGAGTTCCATAGCAGCTGCCTGCAGCCTTTCCAAGTCCTGGGAGAAGGGGGAGGCCATCCACAGAGTTCTTCCACTCTACCTCCCTAATCTAGCACCCTTTAAAATCCTGAACACAATGGTTACTAGTGGATCTATAATTACTGAGGTTTTCATTTGAACCACTTTTATAAATAAGAATAACAATAGATTACCACTAAGTAATCTGCATTATTACTAAGGAATTTATTTGGGTAAACAGATGGACAAATAAAGGAATCATAGAATCATAGAATAACAGAGTTGGAAAGTACCTCCTCGGTCATCTAGTCCAACCCACCACACTATGCAGGACACTCACAAACCTATTGCTCATCCTCTGTAACCAGCCTCTCCATCAGATTGGCTATCCAGCCTCTGTTTAAAAATCTCCAAAGATGGAGAACCCACCACCTCACAAGGAAGCCTGTTTCAATGAGAAACCACTCTGTCAGGAACTTCTTCTGGATGTTTAGACAGAATTTCTTTTGAATTAATCTCATCCCATTGGTTCTCATCCATTCCTCTGGGGCAAGAGAGAAAAACTCTGCTCCATCCTCTATATGGCAACTTTTAAAATACTTGAAGATAGTTCAGATTCCCTCTCAGTTATCTCCTCTCCAGGCTAAACAAACCAAGCTCCCCCAACCTTTCCTCATACATCTTGGTCTTCAAACCCCTCGCCATCTTTGTTGCCCTCCTCTGGACATGCTCCAGTTTGTCTACATCCCTCTTCAACTGTGGTGCCTTAAACTGAACACAGTACTGCAAGTGAAGATGAACTGGAGCAGAGTAAAGTGGTACCATCACCTACCGTGATCTGGACATGATACTAGTTTTAATACAGTCCAAAATCCTATTTGCCTTTTTAGCCACCATGTCACACTCCTGACTCATTTTCAATGTATGGTCTACTAAGACTCCTAGATCCTTTTTGCACATATTACTACCAAGATAAATCTCCCCCATCCTATACTGGTGGATATGTTTTTTCCCACCTAAATGCAGAATTTTACATTTGTCCCTATTGAACTTCATTATATTCAGTTTAGCCCAGTTCTTGAGCCTATCAAGATCATCCTGTATCCTGATTCTGTCTTCCATTGTGTTTGATACTCCACCCAGTTTAGTATCATCTACAAATTTAATAAGTACCCCCTCTAATCCCTCACCCAATCATTTATAGATATGTTGAACAACACAGGCTCCAGGACAAATCTCTGGGGCACTTCACTTATCATTCTTCTCAAATAGGATCCTGAACCATGAACAAGCACCCTTTGGGTACGATCTTTCAATCAATTATCGATCCACCTGACTGAATTAGTATCCATACCACATGTTTCCAGCTTGTCAACAAGAATATAATGGGGAACCTTATCAAAAGCTTTACTGAAATCCAGATAAACTATGTCCACAGCATTCCCCTGATCCAGCAGGGCAATCACGTTCTCAAAAAATTGGTCCAGTAGCACTTTTAAGACCAACAAAGTGGTTGGTCTTTTGATACACATATTGAGTCTTAGAGATCACAGCTCTCAGTTTCATCTGCTCAAGGAGCGACTGATGATTTGTTCCAAAATTTTGCCAGCTACAGATGTCAAACTGATAGGTCAGTAGTTACCTGGATCCTCCTTTTTCCCTTTCTTGAAGATGGGGACAACATTTGCCCGCCTCTAATCATAAGGCATCCCACCTGTTGTCCAAGAAGAATAAAAAATAATGGACAGACGTTCAGAGATTACATCTGCAAATTCTTTTACTACCTTTGGATGCAATTCATTTGGTCAGAAGACTGTGTTTCATATAAAGAAACTAGGTTTTTTTATGGAATGCCCCCCAGTGATCCTAGGCCACCATTCCCATCATCCCTATTGTGATACGTGTTTGCCACATTGAGCACCATTTCGCTCACAAGAGAAGACTGAGGAGAAATAGGAGTTGAGCAGTTCAGCCCTCTCTTCATCATTTGTTATAATTTCAGTTTCTTTTTCTTGAAGTGGTCCTACAGTGTCCCTACTCTTTTTCTTACTTTAAATATAACTAAACAACTCTTTTTTGCTATGTTTAGCACTTCTTGCTAGCCTAAACTCATATTGAGCTTTAGCTTTTCTAACATTCTCCCTACAATCATTGGTTATTAGTTTATACTCATCCTTGGTAATAAGGCCATTCTTCCATTTCCTAAATGACTCTTTTTTATTCCTCAAATCATTTCACAGCTTTTTATGAAGCCATCTTGGCTTTCTTAGGCTTCTTCCATCTTTTCTTCTTAAGGGAATTGTTTGTGATTGAGTCTTCAGTATTTCACTTTTACAAAACTCCCAGCCTTATGGAACTCCCATCTCCATATGTCTTTCTGATCACAGGACTCTACTCAATACACCTTTATGTCTGTTAAAATTTGCTTTCCTGAATTCCTTGCTATATGTCTGACTATGTAAAGGTTTTCTCTTTCTCACAACTTTAAATTCAAAAATCACATGATCACTACTACGAAGTGTGCCTACTACTTCCATCTCATCTACCAGTTCTGCCCTATTGACTAGAATCAAGTCTAAAATAGTAGACCCTCTAGTTGCCTTCTCTACTTTCTGGGAAATGAAGCAGTTGGCAAGACAAGTCAAGAATCTATTGGAGTTTGCATTTTTAGCAGAGCTGGTCTTCCAACAGATATCCAGATAATTGAAGTCACCTATGACCACTATGTCCCTGCTCTTTAATAATTATGTAATTTGGTCTAGAAGTATCTCATCCAAGTCCTCTGACTGGCTTTGTGATCTTTAGCAGACCCTCACAATAATGTCATTCTAATTTCCTATTCCTTTTAAAAAGGTAAAGGTAAAGGTATCCCCTGTGCAAGCACCGAGTCATGTCTGACCCTTGGGGTGATGCCCTCTAGCGTTTTCATGGCAGACTCAATACGGGGTGGTTTGCCAGTGCCTTCCCCAGTCATTACTGTTTACCCACCAGCAAGCTGGGTACTCATTTTACCGACCTCGGAAGGATGGAAGGCTGAGTCAACCTTGAGCCGGCTGTTGGGATCGAACTCCCAGCCTCATGGGCAAAGCTTTCAGACGGCTGCCTTACCACTCTGCGCCACAAGAGGCTCTTAATTCCTTTTATATTTACCCAAATATACTGAACTGAACTTTCATGCTCAGGTACCTGTATTTCTTCACAAGTATACAGATTCTTAAAATATATTGCTCCACCTTCCCCTTCTTTACTTATCTGTCCCATTTGAATAGATTGTACCCCTCAAATCTACTATTCCAATTGTGAATATTATCCCATCAAATTTCTGTGATTCCTATTAGGTCATAGTTCCCTTGCTCTATTAGGACTACTAGTTGTTGTTTCCCATACTTTGTGCATTAGTGAAGATAATCCTGCTTGTTTCCCATACTTTGTGCATTAGTGAAAATACATTGTAATCCATCCTTTGTGTGCCTCATTGTTTTGGTTTTTGAACTTCCTTGTAAGCTAGTAGTTCCAAGCTTTTTTGCCGTTCCCTGTAAATTTGCAATCTTCTCATCTCCAGTTCATACCATCACACTAGGTTCTGAATGTATGTCTTGTTACCCCTTTGGATTTAGTTTGGGCTAGGGAATGAATAAACTGATGAGACAAGGTAAAATAAACAACTGTACTAGGACCTGTCATAGAAACATAAATAAATTCTGCAATCTCATTTAAATCACAAACAGTTCTTAGGTATATAGGAAATTTGGGGTTGAACAATGAATGTGGGGTGGGCAGTGGGCAGAAATTGCTAAGAATTTGATAAATTACCCAAGAATAGCTAGAACAATGAACATTTCTGAATTACTTATGTGTCTAAAGTTCTGGAGTTTATTTGAAGGGAACATTTTGCCTAAAATTCTGCAGCTCAGATTTGGTTGCATGAAACTATTTTTGTGCAGTAAATGTTAATGTTCTTTGAAACTTTTAAATGAGTTTCCCCTTAGATAAAGGTGCTTTGAACCATAACTCCCTTGAATAGAAAAACAATTGATAGCCTAAGTTTAATGGGAGTTATTCCCATCTGGAAAGTAGTTATGGGTGCTCAATAGAAATCCTATCTGGAATTAATTTGGAATAAATGGATGCTCCAATGGGAACAAAAGGATTGTTGCTCCAGGAAGGATGCCACTGTCCATCTGTGGGAAGTGAAAAACACTCGGTCACAGTATATTCAGCTTGATTTTCAATCATATGAATTCCATTGCTTGTAAGGGTATTACTGTGTTCTGTTCAGCATATTTTTTCTTACTTTCTTACTCCATGCCTTGCTAGCTTTACACACCAGATCACAAGAAGAACTGAGTTATGCATCCACTTAAGTGAAGTGGATCCTATAGCTTTTCTAATGAAAAAGAGAAAGGAGTCTCTGCCAGACAATGTCATGGATTGCAGGACCTACACAGAAAAAAGTCATGCGAGATGGGGAGAATCACAGGTAGAATTCAACCAGGCATGTATAGGAAGCCACCTTTCTCCTGAAAAAATAAATTTGAGTTCACAGAAATGGTGTTCAGTACTAGAACCATTAAATTCAATTTCAAAAGTTGGTAGCATTAGATTTTCAGAAAAAGACATACACCCTATTGTTATTTTCTCTACATACTCTCCATTTGAATATTTGTAAGGCTTATTTTAAGAACATGATTAATAGTCTAGTGGGACCTTTAAGACCACCAAATTTTGATTCAAGGTAAAGACTGTTATGTGCACATAATGAAAGTTAGAGTTATAGATAGAGGGTGAGAGGCAAACATTAAAGTTGTTTGACAGATACAAGAACCAAACTGGAATAATGATCATGATAATAATGATAGATTAGACTACATCCAGGAGGCTCAAAGACAATTTACAAATAATTATTCCAGTTTGGTCTTTGCATCTGTCAAACAACTTTAATATGCTGTATGCTAATGTGCTACTCACTCTCTACCTAAATGTCTGGACTTTGGACTGTTAACTTTGATTTCAGTGCATTTGAAGGAGCACACAACAGCTTGCACATTGAATAAAACTTTGTTGGTCTCAAAGGTGCCACTGGACTTCGTTGCAAGGAAGACTCATAATGAAGCAGCAAAAACATCTCATTGCACACTTATGAGGGCATATGAAATAGCAGTTAGGGTAGTTAAACGTGAGTTTTATGCCACCTTTATCCCGTCTGCAAGTTCTTGCCTGGCCCAATTATTTAGGGTAGTTCTATCTTTGACCACCTTTGAGGAAGGGTGCCAAAATAGTAGTCAATTGGCTGTGAGGCATTAGCAAACTTTTTCATGGACAAGGTCTTGTTGCTTTAGACTAATGTAGCTACCCATTTGAATTTATGATTCTTAATCTATTATTAATGGTGATATCCTCAACTGAGTTGCATTCACTTAAGCTCATTGACTGAGGAGGGTACAATTCTTCTTCAATGTAAATGGAAGTAGATGTAGAAATCAGCTAAGTAAGTGCCAAATCAGTTCTTACTGCAGAAAAACTTTTGCAATATTACCAAATAAAGCTCCTGATGCCTATGCATTTAGCCCCAGACAGGTGGGGAAGCTATATCTCAGGGTTCTAAGAGTTGTGGGAGCATGGTCGTGTTCCAGAACTGAATATGGAAAAATCAGTGCAGTGCTACTGTAGAAAATAAAATAACTGTTTTGATGCGAATTCACACAGGGGCCAACAATAAAAGTTGTGAGCTGCAGGGAAGATGACAGAGGATATTTCTAGTATCCATTATTCAGAACAATTACATGTACTTTCTAAAAACTGCAGAATTGAGCTACATCAAGAGATGCTTAGTTGTGAATTCCTTTGTCTCAAATCTTTATGAAATATTAAACAGTATGTGAAGTAAATGTTCATTTCTGAACAAATGGAATCTGATTTGGTTATGTTTTGCACCTGTGTGCATTGGATTATTAGAGAGCCCTTAAGCAATTCATGTCAGCTTTTAAAATCCTGTTAGTAATGACTTTTTGTATTGATTTCCAGAAGACTGTTATATCCTGTTTCCTCTGATCTTGTTGTAAATTGCAGTTTATGTGACAAAGTGTTCTATGTTTGCAGCCTATTGGCCTCTATTAATTATTATTAGTCCCATTAATACTGCTCTGTTTTCATATGCATACATCGGAAAAACTTGACCATGTGAATCAATCAGATCAGAATCCTGGTTCCTGGGTTCACAAGCAGATTTTATGTTTTCATACTTCCACGCACACATTTAGCCTTCTAGTATATAAAGGTAAAGGTAAAGGTATCCCCTGTGCAAGCACTGAGTCATGTCTGACTCTTGGGGTGACGCCCTCTAGAGTTTTCATGGCAGACTCAATACAGGGTGGTTTGCCTGTGCCCTCCCCAGTCATTACCGTTTACCCCCCAGCAGCAAGCTGGGTACTCATTTTACCGACCTCGGAAGGATGGAAGGCTGAGTCAACCTTGATCCGGCTGCTGGGATTGAACTCCCATCCTCATGGGCAGAGCTTTCAGACTGCATGTCTGTTGCCTTACCACTCTGTGCCACAAGAGGCTCTTTCTAGTATATAAGGTAATAGCTAATCACCTCCCTCTTCCACAGTTGGACAAATTATCCATTAGATTATGAATAGTACCCTAGAGTGAAAGAATTGGCTATCTAATTAAAACCATCAGATTTGAACTATTCCATAACTGCCAGACTCATCACATCACACCACTGTGGTGAGGCATAACACTATCTCTTGTTTTGAACTTTTACAAGTTCAATTACAAGAGGCCAAAAAACAACAGGAATAAAAAACAGCAGGTATCAGTTTGTCCTCTGGACTCTGACTCATGAGAAATGGAGCTAATATAATGGGAATATAAGAACTGCAGAAATTCATAACTGTTTTTGATACATACGGCATTCAAGTCCTGTATGCCTCGTAAAAGCCACCTTTTAATATGGATACTGTTAATTGACCCAATGTTCAACAAACCTATATTAATAAAAAGAGCCATTCATGCTCCCTGAATCACTGAACCATATAGAATTTAAATTAGTTAATTTCACAGATTTTAATAAAGAAAATGGACTCCTCCACAATTTGGTAATTCTTTCAGGAACATGTTTCTTATTTATTTTCTTATTCTCAGACAGAGATTCTGAATCAATGCATCTTCAGACATGATGTGACCAGTGAAGGGTGACATAGACTTTCAGTGCATTCCTCAGCACACTTATACCTTTCGGTATAAACCTATTGTCTTTAACAGACTTAAAAGAGTGTAACTCTGTTTAGGATGGCACTGTTCATAATGAAAAGCCACTTCATCTTTGATTTGATGGAAAGATCTCAAAGGAGAATGAGCAATTAACTCTGGAGATGTTTTGTACACAAGCAAAAGTTAACAACACATGTTCAAGATAAAAAATCAATCCTGATCAGTCACCCTGAATGCAAAAAGCTTACATGTGGGAAGGTGTTGAACAGTATTTAAATACATCATGTAAATGTCACTGCATTTCAGAAGATGAAGAGTTGTTTTTATACCCTCCTTTTCACTGCCCAAAGGAGTCTCAAAATGGCTTACAATTGCCATTCCTTTCTCTCCCCACAACTGACAACCTGTGAGATAGGTGGGGATGAGAGAGCTATGGCAGGTCTGCTCTGTGCAAATAGCTCTAACAGGACTGTTGCAAACCTAAGTTCACCCAGCTGTCTGCTTGTGGAATAGTGGGGAATCAAAACTGGCTCACCAGATTAGAAGCCACCACTCTTAACCACCACACCAGATAAAAGTACAAAAGATGTTTGCTCAACAAATTATTTAGCCAGGTCTTTATCAAAACCACTGTTTATGTACATACTAGATAACCAGTATGCTGTAGTGATTAAAGTGTTGGAAAATCTGGAAGACCAAGATTCAAATTCCCACTCTGCATTATAGTCATGCTGAATGATCTTGATTTGGCACCATTATAGCCTATGGTGCCATTAAGTCAGTTGGAAATTTTGCCTTTTTGTATGGGGTGGTGGTAGTGGTTCAGGATTTGAGATAGAGACACCGAATTTGCAGTGTAGCTGCTGGAGACTTTTCTCAAAAAAATCCCCAATTTTCATAAAGATTGGACCAGAGGGTCAAATTCCACAGGCACCCAAAAAGATGTCCCCATTGTTTACTGAGGTGGGAATAAAAGACAAGACCAGAGAATCATAATGGAAGTTTGATGAAGTACCATTTTTGCATGTCTATAGAATTAGACCCCAGTCCAATCTTTTTGAAACTTGGAGGATTTATTGAGGAGAGGCTACACTGCAATTTTGGCACCTCTACCTCAAATCCCCACCCCCTCAGACCATGGAATAGACAAAAAGGCAAAATTTCACATTGACTTTAAAGGTGCCATAGGCTATAATGGAGCATCCAACCTGCCATACCACATCCAAATCACATAATCACGATTTGGATGTCACTGATTGGGCTGGTGATTTGGGATGGGTGATTTGGCTCTGGTATGTTTGAAAAGTGCCTGAATGAGCATTGATTCGGGTACTTTTCGGCTTATCCGAACCAAATTGCCCATCTCTATAAATATTTAACTTCACTATTTAAGATGCCATTCCTTTTGTGATTGACTGAATAAATGCTATTCACTGAAGTTTTGGCACTGTTGGAGGGGTAGAGAGATGGAAGATATGAAACATTGAGTGCTAAGATCAGCTGTTGCTGCTCAGCAACAGAAAATAGAAATCAAGAAAAAGAAAGCTCAAACAGCAGTACCATATTAAAATGGTATACCACTAAAAAAATACCACTAAAATAATTAATTCCAACACTCTATTTCCTTATGTTCACTGGAATAAAATTTTCATACTTTTCCTGAAAGCCATGATAGAATAGGTCTGTCTAACTTGTCTGGGAAGGGTGTCCTTGTGCCAATGCCCAAAAGAACCTATCCCTTGTTGCAAAAACAGGACATTTCTTCATACAGAGAAATACATCCACTTCCTCATCCAGTTCAACTCATATTGTTTACTACTTAAGTGAAATAATTGGCAATTAATTTTTGTATGGTTCTTTCTTATGTAACTTTTATTTGGTATGAAACTCTGTTGAAACAGATAGACTTTGGAGCTGTAGCTAGCTCCCCCCCCTCTATCTCACCTATTTCCTCTCCTTACTACAGTCTCATTTCAAATGGTTTGCTTGGAGATCAAGGGGGACTAACTGTTCCCCTTTTCAACAGAAGAAAATTTGGTTGGACAACTAAAACCATCCCAAAGAAAAAGAAATGCAAGAAATCAAAATGGTTGTCTGAGGAAGCTTTACAAATAGCTAAGGAGAGGAGGGAAGTGAAAGGCAAGGGAGAAAGAGAAAGATACACCCAACTGAATGCAGAATTCCAGAGAAAAGCTAGAAGAGATAAGAATGCCTTCTTAAATGAACAGTGCAAACAAATAGAAGAAAACAATAGAATGGGGAGGACCAGAGATCTTTTCAAGAAAATTGGAGATATGAAGAGAACGTTTCATGCAAAGATGGGTATGATAAGGGACCAAAATGGTAGGGACCTCACAGAAGCAGAAGAGATTTTAAAAACGTAGCAAAATTATACAGAAAAACTATACAAGAACGAGCTTAACATCCCTGATAACCATGATGGGGTAGTTACTGACCTGGAGGAATGTAAATTCAAATGGGCCTTAGGAGGTCTGAGCAACAATAAAGATAGTGGTAGTGACAGCATTCCAGTTGAACTATTCAAAAAATTTGAAAGACGATACAGTAAAAGTGCTACACTCAATATGCCAGCAAATTTTGAAAACTCAACAATCGCCACAGGATGAGAAAAGGTCAGTTTACATTCCAATCCCAAAGAAGGGCAATGCCAAAGCATGTTCAAACTACCACACCATTGCACTCATTTCTCATGCTAGTAAAGTTATGCTCAAAATCCTACAAGCTAGGCTCCAGCAATATGTGGACTGAGAACTTCCAAAATACAGGCAGGATTTCGAAGAAGCAGAGGAACTAGAGATCAAATTGCCAACATACGCTGGATCATGGAGAAAGCTAGGGAGTCCCAGAAGAGCATCTACTTCTGCTTCATTGACTATGCTAAGGCCTTTGATTGTGTGGAGCACAACAAATTGTGGCAAGTTCTTAAAGAGATGGGAATACCAGAGCATCTTATTTGTCTCTTGAGAAACTTATATGCAGGTCAAGAAGCAACAGTGAGAATTGAACATGGAATCACTGATTGGTTCAAAATTGAGAAAGGAGTTCGGCAAGGCTGTATACTGTCGCCTTGCCTATTTAACTTGTATGCGGAGCACATCATGAGAAAGGCGGGATTAGAGGAGTCACAAATTGGGATCAAGATTGCAGGGAGAATACAGGGTTTAAAGTACTGAAAGCTACTTCTTAGATCAGTGGTCCCCAACCCGCGGGCCGCGGCCCGTTGCCGGGCTGCGAAGGCCTTGGCGCCGGGCCGCGGCTCCTTCTTCCCTCCCCCCTGAAGCGAGAAGCTCGCCAGGCCGCGAGCAAATCGGCCGCCAAAGCAGCCGATTAGCTCGCGGCCCGGCAAGCTTCTTATTTCGGGAGGGGAGGGAAGAGAAGCTTGCCGAGCCACAAGCTAATTGGCCACTTTAGCGGCCAATTTGCTGGCGGCCCGGAGGGGCCGGGAGGGGGAGCCGCGGCCGCCGGCATGGCGGCAGTGCAAACGGGCGTGCGCGGACTGCCGCGCACGCGTGTTTGCGCCCCTGACGGGCGCAAACACGTGTGCGCGGCAGTCCGCGCATGCGCGTTTGCGCTGGGGCTCCCGCGTGTGCGCGGGCCCCTGGGCCACCCTCTCCCCCCACTACGCCGCAGCGGGCCACAGCAGGCGAAAGCTTGCGGACCGCTGTCTTAGATGATCATTATAGAGACTACTCATGTTAGTCTGCAGTAGGAAAGCTAGAGTTAAATTCAGTAGTACCTTCAAGATGTTTTGTATCTGATGTAGGGATCTTTGACTCATGAAAGTTTATACCCTGAAAAGGTTGTTGATCTGCAAGGTGTTATTCGATTCAAATCTAGCTCTTTAGACAATAGTGGTCTCCTGCCCCCCCCCCCCAAGTGCCGTTTCTACCCATCAACACTTTTGGAGTTGATTTATTTTTGTATAGACCATTGATCTCCCAATATGCACAGTTGTTAGAATTTGCAAAATATAAGGCTGCCACTGTGAGATGGCACATGGAACTAATAAAATATTCATTAATCTCATATATATATAGGATTATTATTTGCCTGGAAACCAGATTGTGGGAGATAAGCTTTGCAGTCTTTCTATCTCCCAGTTTGTGTCCATGTATGCAGTGTAGAGTGGTATTGCTATCTGAATAGTTTGGTATATCGTATTAGCTTTAATTAGCATTAATGTGACTGCATTATAGTGCAACTAACTAATGCACACGCCAGTAAAATGTTGTTCCATGGCATGACAATCTATTGTTGAGGTGCATGCGAATCATCCTGGCCTTTTGAAAGTTTCATTAAGGTGTTCTATATTTGCTTCCTATTGCTAAATCACAGCAGGGGCATATTAAGCTAACATAAACTAGTTATAACTAAAACTTAAGAATTAAATCAGTGGGTAGGAAATTGTTACTTTAAGGGTCAGGGAAGATAACATTTTTAAGGATTTATGTGGAGCTGAATATACCAGCTCTTGAATGTTTAGGAGCTTAATTCCAAGGCCTGGTGCTTTTCATGCGGGGAGCAGTATCTGTGCTGAGAAAGAAACCATTAACAGGTAGAAGATGTACAAGGAATCCAGAACAATTGTAATCACCCCTGAATGGTAGAATGGATTAGCTCCTTAGCATTATTTGCTGTGCATTTATAAAGTAACTATATTCCATTGTTCTCTTGTTGTTTTCCAACAAACTGAGATTATGATAACATGTTTATCTTCCCTTTCTCCCAAGGTGATAAAGGAAGCATTCTTACAACCCGGGAAGTTAGTCTAAGAAACAGCAAGTGATCCAATGCCTCAAGGAGCTTCCTGGCTCACAAGACTCACAACTCCTCCAAGACGAAGGTCCTGTGGCTGGCCAGGACAGGATCGGACCAGGCAGCTCATTTACCCCTCCTTGCAGGGATGCAAATGTCTATCCTATCACAGGTCAGGAACTTGGGGGTGACCTGAGATGGCTCCCTAACTATGGAGACCTTAGATGCCTCCCTAACCTGGCAACTAGTGTCCTCCCTTTCTTCTGATCCTTGCAACTGTCACCTCCAGAATAGATTTCTGTAACTCACTCTATGTGGGCCTGCCCTTGTCCCTGACTCAGAAATTGCAGCTGGTGCAGAATACGGCTGCTAGGGTCCTCATTGGAACATCTTCGAGGGCCCATATTAAGCCAGAGCTGAGGCAGCTGCATTGGCTATCAGTTGTAGCCCAGGTCAGGTTCAAGGTCTTGGTGTTGACCTTTAAGGCCCTTTGTGGTCTGGGACCCATATATTTAAGGGACTGCCTGGTGTCATTCATCCCTGGCAGGGCTTTATGCTGTGCAGATGACAACTTATTGACCATTCCTGGCCCCGGAGATGCTCACCTGGCTTCAACCAGGGCCAAGGCCTTTTCAGTCCTGGCCCCTACCTGGTGGAATGGACACTGTAGGTCAGGGCCAAGTGGGCCGAAAGGCCCACACTGTCAATTATGTACAGCACTGGCCTGTCCCAGCCCTGCAGGCACCCGCGGTATCCCGGAAGCTATGAAAGTTCCTGCGTTCACATAACGAGGGCCTTTCGTGGCCCTGGGCCAGGCCATGCCTGCACTGGCAGCAGGGGCATGCATAATCAGGGATTTCCCCTGCTGACCTGCCACCACCAACGTGGGCATTCCAGCCCATGCATAATGAGTCTAGGGGAATATTTGTGCATAGCTCAAACTATCACTCTTGTTGACTTCAACACTGACTGTACCTATGAAAAAATGTCAATTTGAACAAAAAAAAAAACTTTGCAAGAAAACTGTGCTCTGTTCATTTGAGCATTATGAGCTGGACCAACTACAAACCCAGAAATAATGAACTCTGTTGTCTTCTCTGTTTAAAAGTGTTTAAAGTGTTTCCCAGACATTATCTTACAACAACAGCATGAGGTTATTAACCCCTCAAATAGCAAATGGAGGGCTGAGTAGTGAGGATAGATTCAGGTGGAGAGCCATGTTGATTTGAAGCAGTAGAACTAAGTTTGAGTCCAGTGGCATCTTTAAAACCACTGAAGTTGTATTCAAAGCATTTGAGTGCATGCACATCTCTTCAGATATAAAGAGTAGTGAGAAATAGAGGTATTTTACTGATGTTATAAAACCCTCTAAAACTTTGGTTGAACAGGATCCTCCTCCAAATATTTTATTCCAAGTAAAACCCAGTGACAACGTATAGTGTCCCCAGCCCCAGAAAGTTATCCAGTCTTATTTAAACTCCTTTGACTTCCCCACTAAATCCCTCATGCCTTAATCAAGAAGCTAAACTTAGCTCTTCTACTTATTTTCCTATTTGAGGGAATTTATGATTGCACGTCTAAGACTGACCTTCTCTCCCTGCGGTGGTCAGGAGCAGACTGGCAGCAATGTCTCCTGATAGCCACTGGCTGGGCTGACTGGATGGAATTCTGCTGTGTCCTGGTGAGGGGCCAATCGGAAGGCGCTTTGTGCCTTCCAATTGGCCCTTCCACGTGTCAGTCCGGGGCCAAGGGGTCAATTGCTGCCCCCCCATCCCAGACTGAGCGCACCCCAACACCCCTTACTCTTTTATTAAGAGGGAACAGATTATATCATATCATATCATATCATATCATATTATATATTATATTATATTAGCAAGAAAGCAGACTAGGCCTATGTGGGAATGAGGGCTCACGTTCGATCTGGCAGAGCTCTGTGTGTGTCTCTCTATCTCTGGCACATCTGAGAGGAATGTGGCTAGTGTCCAGTGTGGGAGGGCAGGGCCAGCTGGCTGCACCCTGATTGGTCCTATTACAACTTGGACAGCTGGACACGTTCTACCCCCAGGCTGTTTCACAAATATATAGAGGAACTATGGATAGGGATTATATTATATTATATTACATTAGCGGTCCCCAGCCTTTTGATGGTTGAGGAACGCCTCTGGGGGTGGGGAAGAGCTGGCGGCCCACGCACCATGCATGCGCGTTAGCCCCCCCTGGTGGTGAAAATGCGTATGCACGGAGCTGCCACACATGCACGTTTTCACCACCAGGGGGCGCTAACGTGCATGTGTGGCAGTGCTGCACATGCACGTTTGTGTCTGCCGCGCCTGCCTCTCCCCCCCCCCCCCCAGCAGCAAGATGCTAGCCGGGCCACAAGCGAAGCAGCTGCTTTGGTTACTAGGTTACCAGGCACTGTAGATCAATCATCAGAAAGGCCAAAGCTGAGAGTGAGCTAAGATTGGCCAGGGAAGCCCACAGTAACAAGAAAACATTTTTCAGTTATGTGAGGAGCAAACGTAAAGGAGGCAATAGGCCCACTGTTGGATGCAGATGGACAAATTCTAACGGAGGATGCAACGAAAGCAGAAAGGCTCAGCGCCTATTTTACATCTGTTTTTTCCCACAGGTCAAAGGGTTTAGGCACATCTAGAGATGGCAGTAGCCAAGAGATAGTGTCTGGGTGGCAGGTTGACATGGACAGAGAGGTTGTGGAGAGGCATTTAGCTGCACTGGATGAGTTCAAATCCCCTGGGCCGGATGAAATGCACCTGAGGGTGCTCAAAGAACTTTCCGGAGAACAAGTACAACCCTCGTCCATTATCTTCGGAACCTCTTTAAGGACTGGAGATGTCCCGGTTATTCTGATCTTCAAAAAAGGCAGGAAAGATGACCCGGGAAACTTGGAGGAGGGCAGGATGCTGTTTCTGTTGGCTGCAGAGGAGAGGACACGCAGTAATGGGTTTAAACTACAAGTACAACGATATAGGCTACATATCAGGAAAAAATTTCACAGTCAGAGTAGTTCAGCAGTGGAATAGGCTGCCTAAGGAGGTGGTGAGCTCCCCTCACTGGCAGTCTTCAAGCAAAGGTTGGATACACACTTTTCATGGATGCTTTAGGATGCTTTGGGCTGATTCTGCGTTGAGCAGGGGGTTGGACTAGATGGCCTGTATGGCCCCTTCCAGCTCTATGATTCTATGATTCTATTATTGTCTCGTGGCCTGGTGAGCTTCTCGCTGTGTGGGAGAGAGGCAGGAGTGGTTGCTGGCGGCCCATTACAGAGACTTTCATGGCCCGGTACCAGGCTGCGGACCGGGGGTTGACAGCCCCCCGTATTACATTATATTATATACTGTCCTCCTTTTTGGCTCAGGGTGGCATACATTAAGAACTTCCATATTACAATACAATTAACAACTTGACTTTAATATATAATAGCATCTTTAACAATAGGAACTGCAATTGGATAACACAATTCATAATTCAACATTCAACAATCAACAACTCAGCTTTTCTTAACTGTGATTCTGATTTTTTCTGTTAGTGCAGTGAATGGTGGAAGGCCCCTTGCTTGGTTGGTGGTTGGTGGTTTCTTTATTTTTTTTTCCAATTTATATCCCGCCGCTCCCAGCAAGGTCACAATAAAAACCCCAATAAAACATACAATATTATCCCATTAAAACACCCATTAAAAACACCAACCCCCTATGGTGGCCACAGTTTTGAATACCGTAGAATCTGAATCTTCTGTTGTCCTGGCCAAAATCCTGGTGGAAAAGCTCCCTTTTGCAGGCCCTGCAGTATTGTTTTAGCTCCCGCAGGGCTCTGATGTCACCTGGGAGCTCATTCCACCAGGTTGGGGCCAGGACTGAGAAAGCCCTAGCTCTGATCTTTGGTCTATACTGTGTCAAACTTTAATCTGCTGTATTCTGAAAACAGACAACAGACATGAGTTTCTTTATCTGGAAAAGAAGAAAAAAAAACATGGCGCCATACTTATAAAGATTGTCACATACTACATTTCTTCTTTGCTACATTTATTCTAAAAGGATTTCCATTCTTGCAGGGAGTGTTGTGGAGTGTTGTGGAGAGTATTAGGCCTGCATACTAAGAATAATTGACATATTTTCCATCCAGGCACTGAGGCAAATAATCATATATCATCTCAAATGAGCACCTGAAGAAGGAATAATTTTGTTTCTTCCTGTACCAATACAGCACATTAGAATCACATTTATATTTCTTGAAGTATTCATCGGTATCATATTTTGTAATGTGCATTGGTTTCTTCTGATGCGTTAGAGCTGTTAAAGATCACTGTTTTGATCATGGCTTGCAAAGTTATTGTTTATTTATTTTTTATTATTTGTTTATTTGGATTTCTTACCTGCCACTATCGAAAGTTGTCTCATGGCAGGCTACAAGTAGAAGATAAAAACCCCAATGCATAAAACATTTCAGAAAACATTACTGCCCTTGTCAATGAATTATATGCTGGGGCATGCTCAGGAAAGGGGAAAGAATGAGCTATATGAGTGGGATGACTGGGCTTAGGATGGTGTAAGGCCCCTTTCCTCTCCTCAGCTGCTAGTAAATAAAGATTGGATTTAACTTGAATTGGTTGGTCTCTGTTACTCTTCCTCCTAGGAATATTGCATGGGAGTAAAACCGCCATATACATTGACAAATGAGCCTTTCTTTATCTAGCTGGAGACCTACTAGCAATGTTATTTCCCCCTCTCAGGGTCAGGCCAGGTAACAGTGGCATCTCATTGGGCTTATTTTATGCTTATGCCCTCTAGAAGGTGATGCTACAGCATGTTCAAATCTTCCTGCTTCTTTCACGCTAGCAGATTGCTGCCCTTCATGCTTTTGTTAAGTGCCCCATGATTCTCCTGCCCATCTCAATAAAACCGCAAAGGGTACTAGTAGTAGTAGAAGAAGAAGAGCTGGTTCTTATATGCCACTTTTCTCTATCAGTGTTTACTTCCAGACCAAAGGCGTCCATCACTGTCTGGTGAAGTATATGGGTGGTGAAACGGTTGCTCGCCATTACACAACCACTGATAAGCACTTGTTTATGTATTAGTATGACAAAAACTACTGTGTGAAATCAGTTCCTGTGCTGCTACACTAGCAGGTAAAAGGCCTAATTTTTCATCCTACAGCTGAGACAAAATGGAATAAGTTGTGAGACCAACAATGTACTTTCCCCCCATCAGACTGGCAGTGCTAATTGCAAAACAGCCATGTGCTGTCTGAAGAACACAGCTGTTGACTAAATACAGACAGATTTAACTGACATGCCAGTCCTGGCAGCCTGATAATGACAGGTAAAGAACAAATATTCATTGGCAAGCTGAACTAGGGGATTTATTTTTGTGCATATTTGGTACTCCTTGAACAACACCGCCATCATTTTTTAATGACTTTTGGCACTTAAATGGCACAAATACATGCAGGGGAGAGAAAAGTTATTTCTGGATTTAAGCCACCACCATCACCAGGCTGAAGATCTGGTAACTACTTATGCCCCTGAGCCTGCTCTTCTCTGGCATTTTTGGAGTGTTTTCTGCAGGCATCCTGTGTTTTTTCACATGTTGTATTCTGGAATTCTGAACCACCTCTGCCCAGTAAATAGTATCAGAAGAAGAGTAGGTTCTTATATGCCTCTTTTCTCTTCCAGAAGGAGTCTCAAAGCTGCTTACAATCACCTTCCCTTTCCTCTCCCTGCAACAGACACCCTGTGAGGTGGGTGAGAGAGCCCTAGGATTACCACTCAGTCAGAACAGCTTTATCAGCACTGTGGAGAGGTCAAGGTCATCCTTCTGGCTCCACGTGGAGGACTGGGGAATCAAACCTGGCTTGCTGGATTAGAAATCAGCATTCCTAACCTAACATCAAGCTGTTCCAAGCATTATCTCTGTGATTATAACTGGTTACTAATATGTCAGTCTCTATTTGATCTCATCAGAGCCAATATTTACTTTATTATATTCTAGTGCCTCCTTACTTTGTGCCTTTTAATTTGCCCATTAAGTATCTGGCACATGCTGCATAAACATGGTCTGCCAGCTCAGCTGTGTTAGATCTCTTAGACACTAATTGACTGGCATCTCCATGAATATAGCCTATTTGTAAAATATAAAGAGGAATGTGAATTCTGGAAGGTTATAAATAATTATAATTAATTATGCTTTCTTTTAATGCATTTACTGTTTTTTAAACAACTGGTTGTCTTAATTTACGTTGTCACCTGTCCTGAGCTACCAGGAAGACTGGAATACAATAATAAAGATGATGATGATTCTTTTAACTGCTTTTGCTTTTGATGGGGAGAGTGTAGCATACAGTTTGAAGAAAAGTGGGATATACATCTTTAAATTAGAAATGGTAAATGGGAAAGAAATCCCTTATATAGGCTTATGATTTATTTATTAGATTTACAAAATCTACACTCCCCTGAAGGGCCCCATGGCAACTTACAATATTAAAAACAATATGGTAAAAACAAAATAAAACCAAACATTAAATATAGCCTATTAACAATAAATTACTGAAACCTTAAAACAGTGGTCCCCAACCCCTGGTCCGGGGACCAGTCCCGGTCCATGGATCATTCGGTACCAGGCTGCAGCTCCTCCTCATCCTCCTCCCCAGCTGCTGCCTCTGGAGCTGCCCTGCCACTCTGCCGCAGGCTCACCTTTGTTGCTCTCCAGCGGCCGCCATGGCTGGGGCTTCCCCTTGGCATGGCACTGTGCGGCTGCTTCTGGCAGCGCCCCCCAATGGGCAGTGGTAAATCAGGGGGGAAAGCAAGTGAAGCAGAGGCTCAGGTGGCGACATCCCTTGGCAAAAGATTCCCCCCCCCCCCCGGGCCTCAGTAAAATTGTCAAGCGCTGACCGGTCCCCAGTGATAAAAAGGTTGGGGACTACTGCCTTAAAAGGTTAAAATATGGGGCTATAACCATTCCACTAAAACAGCAAGAACACATAGTTGCCCTCCAAAGGCCAACCTAAATAATTCAGCTTTGTATGCCTTGCAGAAACTAAACAAGTCTGGCAGTTCACGGGTGTTATCCAAGAGTACATTTTACAGGGTTGGGGTCACAACTGAGAAGGCCCTCCCCTGGTAACGACTTGGTGTAATGGTTAAGAGTGGCAGCTTCTAATCTGGTAAACTGGGTTTGATTCCCTGCTCTTCCACATGCAGCCACCTGAGTGACCTAGAGCTCATTATGATAAAGCAGTAATATCTGGGCTCTCTCAGCCTTGCCTACCACACAGGGTGTCATGGGGAGAGGAGAGGGAAGGAGATTGTAAGCTGATTTTAGAACCCTTCTGGTAGAGAAAAGCAGCATATAAAAACCAAGTCTTCTCCTTCTTCTTGTTTTCTTCTTCTTCTCTTCTTTGTGAGCCATCCTTAGGCCAGGCACATGCAAGAGACCCCTTAATATAGTATAGTTTAGTACAGTAATATTGTCATCATGGATTGCTATTGTAAATGGATTCTGCATAGAAATGTCACAGCTTTATTTTTTATTTAAAGTGTATTGTTGTTTTAATAAAGAGAATTCAACACTTACTATCAAACAATCCTTTCCCTCTCATAAACCCCAGCTTCTTCCCTAGCTCTAAACAGAAGGCTAGGGAGAAAAAATGAAATCAAGAAAGAAGAAGGGGAGATGTGAACATCATCTGAATAACTAAAACAAATTTTCAAAATTCATCCCAAATGCTATATTTTATGCCTACTTCTGGACTACTAAAAGCTATTTTAGTACACCTCTCAACCAATCTAGGAAGGTCCCAAGAGAAATTACAACTTGTAGTTAGGACATAAAGTAGTTTTTGCTACTGAACCTACTAAATTTCTGGAAGCTGCTGAAATTTTGATTAGCCTGCTTTCCTGAAAGAGATAATTGTTTCTGGAAACTGCTTGAACATGAAAAGCCTATAACAAAAAGGTGATATTTGACCTTGCTAAGTACTGAAAGAGAGATGCCATTTTTTATGGTTAATGAAACAATGGATAAAACCATGTTTAATTGGATTGTTTCTCTTTATAAATAACCTATTCTTCCATTGGTGCAGGAGGAGCATGATGACATCCTAAGTCTTTCCTGAAGGGAAATGGGAAGAGAATTACTCCTGTCTTTTTGTTAGAGCCCTTTAATTTAACCATGCCCAATTTGTCATGGTCTGACCATGAGCAAAGATCCAATGGGACTTTGATCTTGTGTTAAAACAAGCCAAATGGATTGGTTGAATCTACAAAATGGAAAAACTGAAAAAAAGCCTTCCTGTTACCATTATAATTAGCCATATTTTATGTTGTATACAAAAATAAGTTGCACAATTTTATTTTCATATATGTTTTGCTTTTTCTTTGTTTCTTTAGTGCTTTGAAATGATTTAGCAGAAATAAACTAGAGGGAATTGGTAGTCCCCTCTGGCCTTTGCTAGGATTTCTCAGATATCTCTAATTAGTATTGATTTTTCTCCATGCCTTAAGAGATAGTGAAAAGCCACATTTCATTGTAACAGCAGGTGATACAGTGGGATATTAGATGTAGTAATTAGGATCTGAAACCCTTACAAGGGCAGACACAAAAATATACAATGGTAAACCCACAGGCAAAAGCCAACTGTTCAATAAAGAGAAAAAAATTGTACGTTTTTAAATCTCAGCTGCAAGAATCTGAATTGCTTTTAAGTTCAGATGATTACTTATATTCAATGTACATTTTAGTTGCACAGATCTAATACAATATCTATGTAATTTAGAAAATGTGTAATCTTTTAATTAAAAAATACTTATTTTATGAGTTAGATTGTCACTGATATAGCCAGAATGTAGGAGACTTGCTACTGCTGACCAAAAAGATCATGGAAGGTTCTTCTTCAGGCCAGAATCAGGGTTGACCTGCATTCAAGAAAATGTGCCAAATAGGAAATCAAGAGAATAACACTAATGGATTAGAAATAGTATAATTAATATGAATAGATGTAATCTCTTTGAAACCACGTAGTGAGAAATTTTTGAGAATGGGAGCAATGACCTAACTAAATAAAGAAGAGTATGTCAAAGATTGGATGTATTCATTGGGGGCTAACAGTCAGGTATATGAGAAACATATAATCATTATTTTTAATTTCTTGGTTATGATTATACATAGGAAACATGTTAACATCTCATTAATATAGAGCATATGTAAGTACAAATACTTAAGTCTGACCTTAGACGTTATAACTAGACAGTAAAATGTGAGTCCTATAAAGTAGGAAACTGGGGATGGTATTGCAAACCAATAAGTATGGGATTCTGTACTGATTACTGGGCCTTGGTATAGTCTTAAGAGTGGCAGCCACTAATATGGAGAACTGGGTTTGATTCCTCACTCCTCTATATGCAGCTGTCTTGGTGACCTTGGGCCAATTCTCAGCCTTGCCCACTTCACAGGGTGTCTATTGTGGGGGGAGGAAGCATAGGTGATTGTAAGCTGCTATGAGACTCCTTCAGATAGTAAAAAGCAGGGTACAAAATCCAGCTCTTCTTTCTCAGAAAAGGGCTCTTTGTTTGTGAACTGCTTGCTTTTTGTAAGATGTTTTAATGGGCTTAAGTAATTGCTCTCCTTTAATTATCTATATAGAACTGGTGGGAACTGGTTGTTGGGAACCCCTCATCTCCCCGATTCCTGCTCCTGTGACCATTGCGGGACAAACCTGACCCAAGGAGATTTGGCTATTGCAGAAGGAATAGAGCCAAGCTGCTGGAGGATTCAGACGACTGGAACTGAAGCCGGAGAGGGTCACGTCAGAGCACAAGGGACACAGGAGAGAAAGCCTATCCGACCCGGACGGGCGAGAAAGCGTCCAAGAGCACAGCGTTGGAGGCAAGATGCTGAGGCAGGCTCTTTAAGGGCTCGGAGGGCGGGAGATACGGGGAGAGGAAAGCTACTTAATGGGAAAGGTCGGCGTCTGTGAGGAGGTGGGGTTAATGGTGGTGCGGAAACTACCACTAACCCAGGAGTTGAGAAGCGAGAAAGCCGGTCCCTCTCCATTCTGAGACGTCTCCTTCCAAGACAAGTGCTGTTCCAGACCCGTAACCCTGGTCCTCGGCATCGTGGCGGACCAGAATCGAAGAGCCGGACCCGGACAGGTATTAACATATTCTTTTAAGTTAGTTACTGCCAAAGATGTAAATGATTATGTTTTAAGAAGAAGTTGAAATGGAAAAAGTGATTCTTTAGTTATACATTTTACCCATGTAATATATCCAGCATGAACCAAAAACTTTGTTAAGGTGAACCTTTTTGCCAGGATATAAATAAGAAATAGGAATGCTAACCAGACATCCAAGACTTCCTTTATGCATGACTATACTTGAATCAGATTTTACCAGAGTAATCTGGGACAGGACCTAATATCTCCAAGATTTATGCATGAGGAATATCATTTACATAGTCCTTTTGGCAGGTGCCCTGATCCCAAATAAAATGAATCATGAATGGAAACACCCCCCCCCCCCATTTTATTCCTGAAATAGACTATATAACTGTACTGGGCATGCAACCTAAACTGTCTATCTCTATGTTCCTATGCCTCAGTAACTGTACTACCCTAACCAGAATTATAGCCTTCCAGTAGGGCTACCATCACAGGCTTAGAAAATTTGTGGAGGTTTTGCTGTGGTGCCTGGAGATGAAGCACAGCAAGGATATGATGCCACAGAGTCTATTATTTGAAGCTGCATTTCCTAATCTCTAAATTTCCAACCCCTCTGAAACATTCTTTACCCTTCGAGAAAACTCAGAAGTTGCATGATCATGCAGAATACAGTTGACAAGCTGTGTACATGTTGACCTGGAGTTCCTCCCTTTCACACCCCCTCCAGGCCCATCATTTGGAAGGAGGGCAGGTCAACATGACCATATATGGTCATATCACATGCACACACACACACACAATTAACTTCCACCCATTCAGGAAACCCTTCCAAGGCTGTCAAAAATCACAGAGTTTCATGAAACACTGGTCTAAGATCTGGAGGTGGAAATTGGGAACTGGGAATTGGAAGGGGCTGTGGATCAGTGTTATAGCATCTGCTTTCCATGCAGGAGGTTCCATACTGAATCCCTAGTTTCTCCAGTTAAAATATTTCTTTTCCAATGTGACAGACCTCTGTCTGAGATTCTGGAGAGCTGCCGCCAGTTTGAGTACACAATACTAACTTTGATGCACCAGCATTCTGATTCAGTTTAAGGCAGTTTCATATGTTCATGTGTTCATCTCTGTAGTCTAGAGCAGTGATCCCCAACCTTTTTATCACTGGGGACTGGTCAATGCTTGCCAATTTTACTGAGGCCCGGGGGGGTAGTCTTTTGCTGAGGGACATTGCCGCCGCCACCAGAGCCCCTACTCCACTTGCTTTCCCACCGTCGCCCCTGACTTCCCATCGCCCGATGGGGGGCGCTGCCAGCAGCAGGCGCGCAGTATCACACTGAGGGGGAGCCCCAGCCATGGCGGCCGCTGGAGAGCACCAAAGGTGAGCCGGCAGCACAGTGGCAGGTCAGCTCCTGAGGCAGTAGCTGGGGAGGAAGACAAGGAGAAGCCGCAGCCTGGTACCGACTGATCCACAGACTGGTACCGGTCCCCAGACTGGGGGTTGGGGACCACTGGTCTAGAGCACAGATGTAATTGCTGGAGATCTTCAGGATCCACTTCAAGTCTGGCAACCAACCTAAAATAGTAAGTTCATTGAAGTAAATGGACCAAGAAGGGCATTATTCTGCTGAGGATTGAATTCTTACATATTCCCCTTCCTATGCTTTGCTGAAGTTATAAACTGACGCTATTTAAGAAAGTCAGTAATAAAATAATAGAGAAATCATATCTTCTGGTACAAAGTACCTATTCAGTTTTGCATCCCAGATTTTCCTCTGATCAAACAAGTTTCACAAGACTGTAAAACGCTAAAAAACCTGATGAAGCCTATTTGAACCAAAGACAATACTGGGAGATCATTTAATTATACACAATTATAGTCTGCCAATATTCAATGAAGATTACAATTTTTAAAATCCAATGAAACCATATGATATAAATATAGTAGATAATGAAATAAAACTGTCTTTTTGGGACAGAATGGTAGAATACCAAAAATGCTTTGGGTTGTGCTGATTCAAAATGCTCATAGAATCATAGAATCATAGAGTTGGAAGGGGCCATACAGGCCATCTAGTCCAACCCCCTGCTCAACGCAGGATCAGTCCTAAGCATCCTAAAGCATCCAAGAACAGTGTGTATCCAACCTTTGCTTGAAGACTGCCAGTGAGGGGGAGCTCACCACCTCCTTAGGCAGCCTATTCCACTGCTGAACTACTATGACTGTGAAAATTCTTTTCCTGATATCTAGCCTATATCGTTGTATTTGAAGTTTAAACCCATTACTGTGTGTCCTTTCCTCTGCAGCCAATGGAAACAGTATCCTGCCCTCCTCCAAGTGACAACCTTTCAAATACTTAAAGAGGGCTATCATGTCCCCTCTCAACCTCCTTTTCTCCAGGCTGAACATTCCCAAGTCCCTCAACCTATCTTCATAGGGCTTGGTCCCTTGACCCCAGATCATCCTCGTCAATCTCCTCTGTACCCTTTCAATTTTATCTACGTCCTTCTTGAAGTGAGATCTCCAGAACTGCACACAGTGCTCCAGGTGTGGTCTGACCAGTGCTGTATACAATGGGACTATGACATCTTGTGATTTTGATGTGATGCCCCTGTTGATACAGCCCAAAATGGCATTTGCCTTTTTTACCGCTGCATCACACTGCCTGCTCATGTTTAGTTTACAATCCACAAGTACCCCAAGGTCTCGTTCACACACTGTGTTACCTAGAAGTGTATCCCCCATCCAGTAGGCATGCTTTTCATTTTTCTGACCCAGATGCAGAACTTTACACTTATCTTTATTAAAATGCATCTTGTTCTCATTTGCCCATTTTTCCATTGTGTTCAGATCTTGTTGAACTCTGTCTCTATCTTCTGGAGTATGTGCCAGTCCTCCCAATTTGGTGTCGTCTGCAAACTTGATGAGTAGTCCTTCCATCCCCTCATCTAGATCATTAATAAATATGTTAAAAAGTACCGGACTGAGCACCGAGCCCTGAGGTACCCCGCTACTCACCTCCCTCCAGTCTCATGAAACACCATTGACAACAACTCTTTGAGTGCAGTTCTCTAACCAATTTCCTATCCACCTAACTATCTGAAAATCCAGATTGCAGTCCTTCAATTTATCCATCAGAACATCATGGGGAACCTTATCAAAAGCTTTACTAAAATCCAAGTAAACGACATCAACCAAATTTCCACGATCCAGCAAACCTGTCACTTGGTCAAAAAAGGAAACCAGGTTGGTCTGACAGGACCTGTTGGAGACAAATCCATTCTGACTTCCTTGGATCACCAAGTTGTCCTCCAGATGTTTGCAGATCGCTCCCTTTAATATCTGCTCCATTATCTTACAAGCATTTTCTAATGCTGGTAGAAAATGGTTTATGTATATTGTGCACCCTTCTGTAAAACACCTTCTCTGCTTACAGAAAGCAGGAGCACCTGAGAGATGACTGTTCTAGGAACCTTCTTGCACTGGATGTTTTCTGTTTGCAGGATATGCTGGGCCTCAAGGAGAAAGCCAGCAGATAGACAGCCCCCTCTTGCATTGTGAATTGATACAATCCAACAACAGCTGCATTATGACCACAAAGTGTGATTACCTTGGACCATATTGGTAGCTAGAACATTTTTATGGGGGGGGGGGGATGAGTACAGTGTGATGGTGAGCATATCATTATTTACTTTATCATGAATAAGCTATGATGTAGTACAAAGGGAACATTCTACAAAGAAAGTTAAATAACAACATTTTGTTTAAAACCACATATCCCCTTCCTTCAATTACATTTGATGGACAGAGTCTTATATATGCATGTAGATCCTCAACCCCATATTGTCCTGGTTTCCCTTTCCTGGGTTGTAGTGTGCCAAATGGGACCCCCATCCCTAATGCATTACCTATCTTCCACCACCTGCATTTTTTGATCCAAGGCATATAGAACAGAAAATTCCTGTGTTACTATCAGCAAACACAAGTCAAACAAATCTTTACGGTATTGCCATGAACGTGAAACTTGTAACACACTCCAATTGCTGTTCTTTCCTTCTGTATTTGTATCGTGACCTATACATCATTGCTTCTTATTGCAAGGTTATCTTGATCTCTGTTTCTGTATTTTCATAGTTTTTTTTTTAGATTAAGCTTGTAATCATTTCTACAGGAATTTCTTTTGTAGTGATGAGAGTATATATATGCAGCTTCTCATGACAGATAGGATCTGACAACTATTCAGGCTGCCAGAATTTTTTCATGTGCCTCATGTTACAAAATCATAAATGCCTCGTTGCTGACAGAGTGGCCCCTGCATTACAAGGAGAGATGGAAGTCAATGTTTCAGCTGGTATCAAAAATGCACATAAATCTGTAGGTTTTGATTGTTCATCTGACGTAGGCTTTGTTTACACATGCAAATGGAAACAGATAATTATTTTGCAGAGACATGCAGTTTACCAGCTGTCAAGGAAAATATTGTTCCTTGGGGCTAGTGACATTTTAAATTCTGAGTTGCTGATGGAATGTACAGATATACAATTTTTGATTATTTTATTGTGCGGGTGCCAAGCTTAAACTATGATTTTTTAGGGATAATCTTTGTTCCATTACTTTCGTTCTCTATAGTTCTTTGGAAATTCACTGTATGAAGCTTCCACCCCTATACCACTTTACTTGAAATCAGGTCAACATTGAATAACATCCAGTTTAAAATGGTAATGTGAATATCTTCTATGTATCATTCATATGTTTGACTAAATGAATACTGCAGTCATACAATGTTGCCTAAGAGACAGATCAAGATGGTTAGCCATGTTAGTCTGTTTGTAGCAATAGAAATTCAACTGAGCAAGCATAAAAGCACACTCATCTGCTCAATGTACAGTGGGAAACTTCTGGGATAGGACATCCCAAATGAGTGAGAAAGCAAACTCTCTGTGCTAAAATATGCAAGCATAGAAAATCCATAATTAGTGATCTAGTTTTCTCCATGCCTATCAACTCTAATTAAGGGATTTGAATTCCCAGCATAGATATCCTAGTTTCTATCAGTACCTGAAGAAGTGTGCATGTACCCAAAAACTTATACCTTGAATAAAACTTTGTTGGTCTTAAAGGTGCCAGTGGAGTCAAACTTTGTTCTAGTTTTTATCAGTTGCTTCTAAGAGCGGTATAAGAATCCTTTCTTAACAATAAAAGGCAACTGGTATTTCATGAAGTGAACAATCCTCAACCACATCCTAAGGCTACCCAAGCTTGAGCTTCAAGGGAATGAACACCCAGTTCTGATCTCAAAACAGTCACTGCTACAGATCTGGAGACTCCAGTAAGATTATGTTAAAATGTCATCAGCAGATGGCCCAGTGCTTCTTGACAAGCTTCTATTCAAACTGGAGCACTATACAGAAATATAGAAATTGGGTTGCTACCTTAGAATGAAATACTGTCACTGCAGCAAGAAAATAATGATTCAAGAAATGGAATCAAACATCAACAACTGAACTAATCTAGATGCTTGTCTCGAAACCTCACGCCTTGAATAAATCTTTGTTGGTCTTTAAGGTGCCATTGGACTCAATTTTTGTAGATGCTTGTTGAGAGTCTTTCTAAAAAAACCCTCAAATACTTTCATAATATTTTGTGTCATTTTGGTTTTCAGTAATAAAAAGGTACTACATAGATTTATTTTCTTGTTCTGGATTCTGTCAGGTTAATATAGCTATTTACAACGCATTCTTCTAAGAGAATGAATATAAATAAATACTCATTAAATAATCATAGAATCATAGAGCTGGAAGGGGCCATACAGGCCATCTAGTCCAACCCCCTGCTCAACGCAGGATCAGCCCAAAGCATCCTAAAGCATCCAAGAAAAGTGTGTATCCAACCTTTGCTTGAAGACTGCCAGTGAGGGGGAGCTCACCACCTCCTTACGCAGCCTATTCCACTGCTGAACTACTCTGACTGTGAATTTTTTTTTCCTGATATCTAGCCTATATCGTTGTACTTGAAGTTTAAACCCATTACTGAGTGTCCTCTCCTCTGCAGCCAACAGAAACAGCATCCTGCCCTCCTTCAAGTGACAACCTTTCAAATACACAGGGCTATCATGTCCCCTCTCAACCTCCTTTTCTCCAGGCTGAACATTCCCAAGTCCCTCAACCTATCTTCATAGGGCTTGGTCCCTTTGCCCCCAATCATCTTTGTCACTCTCCTTTGTAACCTTTCAATTTTATCTACATCCTTCTTGAAGTGAGGCCTCCAGAACTGCACACAGTACTCCAGGTGTGGTCTGACCAGTGCCATATATACAATGGGACTATGACATCTATAATCATTTCACATTCTGCAAAATGAAGGGAGCAAATGTAAAACAAAGGATGACTGGGTCTATTCAGATGTGTCATGAACAGATCAAAAATGGTGAAGGAATTCACTGGTATTCATCTCTAAGAGTTTTCATCTAGTATACACACCATTACACATGCTTAAAAGGGTGGTGAAAATTATCATCTGGTATATGACTGGTTTGAGTAGCTGTTGTTAGATCTCTCTATTTGTCATTACAAACTCTTGAGTGTCCTGAATATCATTCAGAGGGGTCATCAAGATTTCCAATGTGTTCACCTTCTGGAAGATTCAATTGGCTAGAGCTGGTACTGCAGTCATTGTGTACTGAAACAATTCCCAGAAGCTAAAAGTACAAATCACCCTAAAATCAAGGCAACATCCTAAAAAGTGTGTTGAACTATGTGAACAGAGAAGATGCTTGGCAGCAGCAAAGGTTTTAAGAACAGTGATAACCAGAGTAAGGGGCACTAATATTGTCAGTATGTGTTGCAACTAAAGTTTTGATGCTGCATTAAAACAAGTCAGCTGGAACATGTGAAAGCACCTCCTGAGATTAATCCTATCATTTTTGGAAGGATAGAAACTTATGATAAAAGTCACCAGATCATTATGCAGAATGGGTCACACATTTTCCTCTGCAGACTTTATCAGGTCAGATATAATTTTAAAAAATCCCTTCACATTTTTTTTCTTGGTGTTTTTAAGCTGCTCTAAAATTCCTCAGCTGTCAATAAAATGACAGGTTTAGGAGATGGGCTAAGGAGTTTTAAATGCAACTGGAAGTGGAAATTGACTGAATTGGTTCAAGTTAACTAAAGCCCAGGTTAAGATTCTCTATTTTGCTCCACACTTGCATTGTGACCTTTTAAATCTCTTTTCTTTAGCAACTGCTCATTTCTTCCAATCATTTTTATTGATTTCAGTGGCACTACTGTAAAGCTGTGCTTTTAGGATTTTATAAGGCACACTCCTTCCTGAAACTCCATCTGCATAAGCCCCGCTGAATCAATAGTGGGAAAGTAAATGTCATTAGACAGTGCTAGTACTTAGAGCATTTTTCATAGGAGAGGCTTAAACCATCTTGAGCTTCTCTCTTTCTATTTATGTGAATGTCTGCTTGTGGTTAATGCAGGGGATGAGAAAATTGAAAAGAGGCATCCACAAAGCAAATGAGCATTCCAAACCATAGATTTAAATTTGCACTGCAAGGCAATTGACACAAGAGTCATAAATTAAGACTGCAGGTTTAGCATTCTGTATAAATATGAAGTCAGAGTAGAAAGGAGGGCACTGTTTTGAAACAGGCAGATCTTCTGCTTCTTTTGGTGTTTTGTCCATAGAGAGGGAGAATGTTTGCCCATTTAGAGTCAGCAATGGGACACCAATGGGCTTCCTCTGCCCTCAGGGATATTGTTACATAGACTATAGCATCAAGTCATCATTACATTCACTCAACCATCTCTGGTTGGTTGCGATTGCTTCACATGGAAGTAAGAGCAGCAGTCAGTGGAAACAATGATTGGAATCCAGCAGAGGTTTTCTGTGGACTGAACAATGTCCACACGTGGTATGTGAATTTCTTGCCTTCTTTCTCCTGCTAGAAAGGGCAGAAATTGTTCCATCTGTGGGAGCATTCCAGTGGATTCCAAACACAGCTACAAACAGCACCCAGAAATTAAAATAAAAAAAATTGTGTGTGTGTGGGGGGGGGGGGAGGAGGAAAACATTTCAGTCCTCCTAAATTACACCTTTCACACTAAATATGTTTCTGGCATATATTCCTTGTCAGTTTGGGACTTTGACAAGTGCACGTTTCTTACATAGGTTTTCCTATTGCCCTTTCTGTGTAGGAGGGGGAAACCATTGGTGTGAATGAAAATCCCACTGAAGGAGCTGAAGCGTCTGTATAATTTCTGTTTTTTTCTTTCAGTGCCTCCTTCCTTAGAAGTGCTTCCAGTTTATGAACTTGAATGTGAAAGAAGCTCAGAAGAGATACCGTATGCTAACATTTTTCATTTGTAATGAGCCAGCTAATGTAAACATCTTTTTTGAACTGGGCAATGTACTACTAATTCACACTGCTCTCACATCTTTGGATCAACTACGTTTTGAAGCATTATTGAATTTTTCATGAGCTGAAGAATTCCTTATTTATGACCCCTATATGGAAAGAAAGTCATAAAGAGTTGCATAGCAGTATAAGAAGTAGAATAACTAGGTTATCTCTGGGGAAGAATTTTAGCTGTTCAGTGGGAGATTCTTTTTTTATGGCCAGCTGATGGTTTGGGTTTTTCTTTTTTTAAAAAAGTCTCATCGAAGCATGTTGTTGAAGTACTACAGCAGCCGCTACCTGTGGACGTGCTGAGAATGGAAGAATATTGAATGCTTGAGATAACTGTGGCTGTCTCAAGCATTTGCATTGCAAAGTGCACCATAAACACTATGAAGAAGTTACGCCTGGCATTCCAATGTTTCAAAAGCAATGAAGAGGTGTATTTTAGTATTCAGATTCATTGACATTGGAAGAACAGATGCCATACTGATTCAATGTAAATCAGCTGTGCAATGGTTTGTCTCCACTTTGGGAAAATAATGGAAATAGGGTTTTAAAGGATGCCCTGAAGAACTTGAAGCTGCCGATCCTGGCAACAGCTCCTCGGAGTCTTAGACATAGAGAGAGCTTTCCTGCCAGTTGCTACTTGCAGTTAAAAGATCAGACTATTCCCTATGCCTTTTCTATTTTTCTTGTGTGACGCTTGGCATATGCTCCTTGGATATCATTTATATATTAGTTCTACTATATTTATATGCATATATATTCAGAATAATATCTAATTGATTCATAGATGGACATATATGTTACCAATATGTACAGTTTATGAGACCAAATGGTACAACTACATAGAAAATATTGTTAAAAGAAAGAATTATGGATTTCATATGAAAAATGAAATAAGAGCAGTGATTCTCGTATCACAACAGCAGAGAAGAGGAATTCAGAACCGTCTATCTCCTTGAGTTCCAAGGAGCTGAACAGGGAGCCTTGTGTATTGAGAGACTGTGCCTTTCCCTGAAATATACTTTCATAATGTATTTTGTTCCACAAGGAATGCAGATGCTACCATTAAATTTATTCTGAGCTTTTTTCAATACTAAAGCAGAAGCAAGACATGGGATTCGGGCCTGACTGCTTCTCTAAACCAGAACTTTTATGTTTAACTTTGATTGGGCCAGTCTAGTGATGAGCTGCATGCTCAGAACTGTGTCACAGGAGAATATGTGGTCACATTATGTAAGTCTCCATTCTATTGACCTCTGACTCAACTTGCCCTTCTGTTTTGGGTTCATGACCAACCTATCCCTGTCAGCTACATAGGCTGTTTTTAGGGCAATAAGAAACAAGCTGGCAGAACAACAGGAGAAGTGATGACCGTTTATTTTATTTATTATGTTACTTATTATATTTATGTAACACCCTTCCTTGTGGCTCAGGGTGGTTTACATATAACAGAGGGATAACACAGTAACTCAAACAAATACAAGTAACAGTGCAGTTGATAATATAACATATAACAGAGGGATAATCCAGTAACTCAAATAAATACAAGTAACAGTGCATTTGATAATAGTTCAATAACTTTTTCATATAACAATTCCAACACTAACTATAGTAATGTCAGCCTGTTAACTATGGTCCCATCAGTTGGTCAATTCAGGTTCTGTTCAGAGAGAGGGGTTTTCTGGGGGGCACAGCAGATAATTTTGGTTCAGTCAACCTCAACTAAATGCCTAGTGAAAGAGCCTGACAGTGTGCTGATAGCTGAGTTGATCTTTTGACAGATGTCAGATTTGCATGCTATCACTGTTGCTACCAGTCTGGTGAGCAACACCTGGGCTGAGCAGTCTGGGCTACATGGGGTCTTCTCTCTGGGTCCCTAGGGTGCTGGCAGGCAAGACTGGGTGGAAGCCTGGCTGGGACCAGGCTGCTCACCAACTGGAGGACCCCAATTCTTTAAACTGGCTTTCCAGGATTTCCAGGTAGCATTGAGAGTGTGCTTGGCCTGGGGAGTGCACCTGAGTTGGCTCTGGTCTCTGGAGCACCCTCTGTTGGCTCAGTAGGAGGTGCAGCAGGTGCAGGCATGACACCAGGAGAAAGGCAAAGGATCCTCTGGGATAGGACTTCCTTTCCCCCTTTCTCCTGGACATAGCTCACTGCAGCCAGGGAAAGGGGGGCAGGGAAGTATTAAATGGCTCCCAGCCAATTAAATCTGATTGCTAAGACAGTTCATTGCTGAGCTGTTAAGAATTAAATGATTACAATCCATGTAATTCATTTGTTTTACTTCCTCCTTCCATCCCTGCCCCACCACTCCACTCTTAGGTTTAAATGGCTGGCCCTAAACAGCTGAATCAAACTGGCCAAAAGACAGGTAAAGCAAAAACCAGACCTATGCAAATCAAAGAAAAATCTTGGCCCCTAGACCCCTGCCTCTCATGGCTAATCAAAAGTTTGGATGAGCAGGTAGGGGCCTCCCTCTGGGAGATAATCAACCGCTCCCTCTCAATTGGAGAATTTCCAGAAGGGATGAAGGAGACAGTGTTATGGCCTCTGCTGAAGAAACCATCCCTGGACCATGGACCACCAATTACTGTCCTGTCTCACACCTTGTGTTTCTAGGGAAGTTAGTGTAAAGAGATGCCACAGTCCAACTGATAGCATTCCTGGAGGCAGCTTTAGTCCTAGACCCAGCTCAGTTGGGCTTCCGGCCTGGCCGTGGGGTTGAGATAGCCCTGGTTGCCCTGATGGATGACAAACCACCATGAGCTTGATTGAGGTTGATTTTCTTGGATGCTTTAGGATGCTTTGGTCTGATCCTGCGTTGAGCAGGGGGTTGGACTAGATAGCCTGCATAGCCCCTTCCAACTCTATGGTTCTATGATTCTATGATTCTATTCTATGAGGTGAGTCAGTGCTCAAATACTACTCTACCTTATTTCAGCATTCCACACAGTAGATTACAAGCTACTAACTCACCACCTTGCTGACACCAGGATAAGTGAGACAGTTCTTCAATGGCTGATCTCTTTTCTCCGGGGTCACAGACAGTGGGTAGCAATTGGAGAGAACCAATCAAATTGCTGACAACCCCCATGTGGGGTGCCTCTAGGAGCTGTTCTTTCCCCAATCCTATTCAATGCCTTTATATGCCCAGGTGATACAGAGATTTGGACTCGGATGTCATCAATATGCTGATGACACCCAGCTTTTCCTCTTGATGGACATCCACCCTGACTCACCCCTAGACTCATTAGCCAGATGTCTGGAAGTAGTGATGGACTGGCCCAATCAGAGCCACCTGAAGCTAAATCCTTCCTGTGTTCCTGTGGTTTGATAGGAAAGGTCCAGGCAAGAAAGTATGTTTGCCCTATCTGGAAGGGGTGGAACTATCAATTGCACACTCAGCCAGGAACTTGGGCATAATCTTTGACACCTCACACCCCATGGTGGAACAGGTCACAAGAGGAACTCAGCTGGTGTTTTTCCATCTGCGTCAAGCTAAGCTACTAGTGCCCTACCTGACCCCAGAACACCTAGCCACAGTGAACAATATATCAGTAACCTCTAGGCTCAATTTCTGCAACTCACTCTACAGGGGACTACCCTTATCCCTGATCCAGAAACTTAAACTGGTACAGAATGGAGCAGCCAAGATTCTTAGAGGAACACCTTGGAGGGCCCACATCTGGCCCACACCCCAACAGCTCCGCTGGCTACCAGTCTGAGCCCCAAGTACCTGAGAAACTGCCCCTCTGCCTATGACCACCAGAGAGCACTATGCTCTGCTAACATCAACAAACTGGTAATCCCAGTAACAGGAAAGCTCGTCTGACCTCAACCAGAGGCTTCCTTTATTCTAGCTCCCACCTGGTGGAATGAACTCTCCGATGACATCAGGGCCTGCAAGAACTAAAGCAATTGTGCAGGGCCTGGAAAATGGAGATCTTCCACCAGGCTTTCATTTGAGACAAGTGAACTAACCACCAACCAGAGCCCAGAGGCCCCTCCCATCATCAACTGCACCCTAAGAACAGGAACCAAACCGACAGTGAATTAAAACTATAATGTACATAACTATAAATAAATCAGTGAAAGTCAAACTCCCACAGGTATGTAGAACATACCTCTTGCTTCCTGGACTTTCTTTCTGGTTCCTCCCCCCTCTCTTTCAGAGACAAACCTAGACTACCTACCCCTGGCTTCTCCCTCCTTATCTCTTGTGGCAGGAGAGTCACTGTGTTCCACAGTCCTTTGCCAACTCAGCTGGCTTCCCCATGGCTGGAACATTGGGGTTCTGTTGTGGCTCCAGCGGTGACACAGCTGCCTGGCCTTCTTTGGGTCCACTGCTGCAACTCTCCTGGCCTCCTCCAGTGCCGCTGTGGCTGCCCAGGCCTCCTTCTAGGCTCCTGCTGCAGCTGCCCAGACATCCTCCAGTGCTGCCACAACTCCCCCAGCTTCTTCTGGGGCTTCCCAGGCCTCCTCTAGCACTGACATGACTTCTTTGTCCTCATCCAATGCTGCTGCCACCTCAGGTTCTGGGGCTGCCACCACTGCCTCACCTCTTCTAACATGGTCCCTGGAGTGGGACTATGGACATCATGTCCATATCCATTTCCATCCAAAGGGGTTCACCAGAAGATGTGTTCCACATCAATAATAAAATAAATAAAAATAAATATGGTAAATAAATGAATCAAGGACTGAATACTGCATCTTTACAGTTCAGTTTGTGGTTCATAGCTGAACCATAAACCAAACCATGAACTGACAAGAACAGAGAGGTTGGTTCACTAATCGACCTGATTCACCTCAGTTTGTGACCCCTGCCTTTTTTCTACACACCACTTTTCACAGGGAGCAGAAAGCTGGGGGTTAAATGGCTCTGAGTCAGTTAACCCCTGCTTTTTGTTCCCTGTGAAAACTCAGCAGAGCCAGTTAAACTCATTTTCTACTTTTTATGAATCACCATGAATTGCCATGAATGGCCTTAAAATTCATGCATGTTCTTGGTCACTCAATTCGTGAGCATTATTTTGGAAACCATAAACTGGCCAAAATTCATTATGAACTTTCATTTGTGAGCCAGTTCATGCCCATCTCTAAACTCATGTCATATGGACAATTGTATATGGTCTTATTATTTAGGTATTTTGGAGTATTTATAGAAACGTGTATATATATCCCCCCCCCATCCACCACCATGATATAATTTTGTTTTGTATTTCTGTGAGTGCCAGATTGGTGTAAACTTCTAATATGGCATGCCGGGTTCGATTCTGCACTCCCCCACATGCAGCCAGCTGGGTGACCTTGGGCTCGCCACGGCACTGAGAAAACTGTTCTGACCGAGCAGGAATATTAGGGCTCTCTCAGTCTCACCCACCCCACAGGGTGTCTGTTGTGGGGAGAGGAAAGGGAAGGCGACTGTAAGCCGCCTTGAGCCTCCTTCGGGTAGGGAAAAGCGGCATATAAGAGCCAACTCTTCTTTTTCTCTTTTTTCTCTTATTGGCCTATTATGCACAGCCGCTGAAACGGTGGCATGGAGAATGAGGAGGAGGAAGAAGCGAAGCAAACCAATTATGCACGGGACGGAACACAACGGTGTCAAAACCCAGAGTATCCCATTATGCACGCAGATACTCCGGAGCCGCTTCTGGTTGCGCCCTGGTCCCAGGAAGCTCCACTTTCTTTCGCATCTCGCTAATGAGGCTTTTTCGGTGGCATAAGTTGACTCTGCACCCGGTTGCCGCCTGCAGCATGCATAATTGGTGATTTTAGCCGCCGCCATTCCACCCCGAATGCAGACTTTCCACTCCGTGCATAATGGGCCATTGAGTTGCTGGATTTTAATCCCCCCCCATGTTCACTTTGACTGTTTTGAAATAAACAAATAATAAAAATGAAGATAATCACAATTTAGATCCAGGGTATCCAACAGCAGATAATGCCAAGAACTGGAAAATAAACATTGATCTGGCTACTTTCACAGGTGGTTAATGCTGCGATTAGTTTGGGCAGATCATGCTAATTTAATCCCAGAGATCAAAACTTTCTATTCTTGTGAGGACAATGACACCGGATTATATGGGGGTTTTCCAGCCAAAATATTTTAGTTTCCACTTTTACCACAGTAAAAGTTTGTATCAGATGCAGAAGGATGTGACGAGCCTTTGTTTTCATTGATGGTTGTAACTGATGGTGCGAATAACTCCTAGCTTCATATTTTCCACACCACCAATGATATTTATAAGCCTCTATAATTAATGAATTAATGAATGAACTATCTCTTACTTTTTCTAGGTCAACTCCCCCCCCCCCCTATTTCAATAACAGAATGTTGTAGCTCTGGAAGAACCGTCAGGAAGATCGTCTGTCTGAAGGCATGTCTCTTTTGTTTTACTATACTGTAGACATAATGGTGATTCATCCACTTGAAAGAAAATTGCCAGCAGAGGGTTGAATGCCTATGCATGTATTGTATAATGTGTCACTTCACCTGTGACCCTATCAAGAGTGCTATTCCTGGATCTGTGTTGCATAGCAGCAGCAGCTCAGAGTAAACTTTCTGTAAGTATACAAAATGAATTGTGTCAGCCAGCCTTTTGTGTCAATTACCTTGCCTTTTTTTTTTACTTTATTCAATGGAGGAAAATATACTTTTAAAAGATTCTCACTTGGTCCATATATGTAATAAGGGCCTCTCAAAATCATCATAGGAGAACATTTCAAAAAAATCTGTGAAAATTCAGAGTTAGTATGATAAACTCGATAAGTATGCACCTAATAATAAATCCCATAGTTGGGTTTTTTTTACTATGAAGCAATACAATAGATTACATTTGAATTTCAATTGGGATTTCTGAAGCACAGGAAATGTTCTCTTTATTCCACATAAATGGAAAGATCGGGATGGAAATGACAATGAGTTGCACATTTATTTCTACAATGGATCTATTCTCTGCAAATCATTCAATGCTGCTCTTGTACTTGCTGGATTCTAAATTTCAATGGGAGATCCACACTGCAAATTGTAAGTAACATTGTCTGGAAACACTATTATGACTGCACACATGATTGATCAGAATTGTACCACAATTGACAGGTCCATCCCAAGCAATCAGAAGCTATATGTATAAAATACCACCACAGAACAAATTCTACTGAGAGAGAACTCATATTACCTCAGACACCATACTTTTCCATATAAACAGTATGGCATTGTATGAGTCATCAAACAATGCTTATTGTTTGGACATGGTTGTGAATCAGCCCTTGGTTTGATATCTTTGATCTGTTTTCCACACAGAGATTGTTCTTATTTCCTTTTAAGGGCCCTTTTAGAGAGGGGGGGGGGGATACTGTTTTGACTGTCACTCAGTCATGTTTTGGCCAAAATAAGACGCAACACTGTGCTTTGGCAGAAACATGACCACAGCTTTTATTAACAACTCCCAACCCCATCAGAGGGTTGACCCAGCATGAGAACGAATGAGCCCAAACCCACAGCCTTCCATCTGCTTGATTTTGATGGTCTATAGGCTACCTGGGACCCATTCTTTCCCCAGCCAGGAGAGTGGGCCCCTTGCCTATGAATTCCCCTTTGCGGGAGATGACCATAGAGCCAATGAGGCGCTCACTTCCTTTCGGCATACCCAATTCGCCTGGCCACGAGCCCTTGGCCTCCCAGCCGGGTAGGCTGCGCTTGTGATATGCCTATCTCTTATGGAGATCCCCATGTTCCAGGGACTCCCAGTATGCAAACTGAGCTCCCTGCCCAACAGGCTTGGTCTCATGCCCCATTAAACTGTTGTGACAATAGAAATTCAACTCCAAATAACCATAACAAACGCTATAACTTCCATGGATAGGGTGAGAGGGGTGCAGCTCCAGCGGTTGCGGCGGGCGAAAAAGAGCAAGCCTGGGTTGCGTGGCACCTTAAATAGGTGCCCACATGTTGAGTGTGCTCACACTGCCGCACATGCTCCTGACACTCGCCCTCTGCAGCGCCTCTTCCGGCTGGCCTGATGCGCCATCAACCGATGCCCCCTGTTCAAGCAGACCCACATTTTCCACACCTTCTCTTCAATGATGAAGTTTTAAGCTGAACAAACATGACATTCATGTGTAAATAAGTTCTTAGTCATATAGAAAAAATGAGATATTTGGGGATGTTGGGAAATGATTTTGATAATAATAATTCTAATTAGGAAATGTGCTCGCAACTCTGACAAGGGTTGTCAGAAATTAAATGGGTGAGATGGCATGGGGGAGACTTTGCTACCTATAACATATACCACTACATGGGCAACTGTAATGGAAAACGTCAGCCAAAAGAGGGAGAAAACGAAGCAGCCAAACAGTGTCATGATTTTGATATTTGTTAACCTTTGTGCATTTTATTTGTTGTGCTGTGCTTATTTCTCACCAACTGTAACTCTGTGAATTATCTTTGAAAATGTGTTTGTTAAGTGGCAAGCACTCTTACAATAACTGTCAGCCAGAAGAAAAATTCTCTGTGTGGCTATTTCCATCTGACATAATTTTGATGTCAATTCCATCCTCCTTTTAGAAATTAAGGATCTGATGGAGAGAAAAGGTATATGAATCGAGGGATTAATCTCCATCATCTTGTCATATATATCTCCCAAGTTCAGCCAGAAACTCTCTGGTTTTGATCTTAAAAGTCAATTTTGGGCCATTCTATAGAAGAAGAAGAAGAGTTGGTTCTTATATGCTGCTTTTCCCTACCCAAAGGAGGCTCAAAGCGGCTTACAGTCGCCTTCCCATTCCTCTCCCCACAACAGACACCCTGTGGGGTGGGTGAGGCTGAGAGAGCCCTGATATCACTGCTCGGTCAGAACAGTTTTATCAGTGCCGTGGCGAGCCCAAGGTCACCCAGCTGGCTGCATGTGGGGGAGCGCAGAATCGAACCCGGCATGCCAGATTAGAAGTCCGCACTCCTAACCACTACACCAAACTGGCTCTCACAGAAATACAAAACAAAATTATATCATGGTGGTGGATATATATATCACCTCCTGGTTCTGCATAGCAGCAGTCTCACTCCCTTATTCTTCATCTGACCAGTTTAACACTTCTTGGGTACATGTCAGTCCAAGTATAAAAAATAGTGCAAATCTAGGGAAATATTAGTAACATGGGAGGCTGGACATTTGTGACAGGTAAAACTGAACCTAGTTATTGTTGTAAATTAAATAAAAATTAAAAATAAATATGCCTGCTTTGTGCATATCTTTATCCCATAACACTAGAGACGCATTTAGCTAGAGTTTTCTGCCGCAACAATATTGTGTTTAAAATTAATAGCCACTGATAGCTAAGAAGCTGAAAGCCTGGAAAGCATCCATTTAATAGTGCTTGTAATATTCATTTAAAAAAAACAGAACTTAAAACCAACACTCTGGACCAAGCAACTAAATTTATGTAGGTATATTCTTATATTTATGATATATACAGACAAGTGAGCTTTTTTTAAAGGCAGGCTCAACTTTTAATCTGAGCCCAACTGGCTGTTTTTGAAGGATGCATTACTCCCTTGACTTTGGGATCATTTCAGAAAGATACATTTAGTATCACAGAATGAGGAGTATTATGCAGTAGCAAAGGCCAAGTAGCACCCTCTGTCTCCCCCCCCCGCCCCCAAGATGGGTTACTGAGGGGCGGTATAGATAGGTCTGAATTTTTTGCCGCATCTTGTTTTATTGCCCTTGTTTTATTATGTTTGTTAATTATATGTATTCTTGTTTTTATGGATTTTACTGTATGGTTTTTACTGGGTTTTTATGACTTGTAACTCACCTTGAGCCTCCAGGGAGAGGCAAGTAAGAAATCCAAATAATAAATAAATACATACATTTTTGTTGGCAGAGCAATGGTATAAAATCTGATTCAAGACTACATAAAGGTTCATTTAGAAATTAAAACACTTGATAGGAAGAAGGAGAGATAGTGATAGTGCCTAATTACATCTCTAGCTGAGAGAGGGTAAGACAGAGTGGGACACTTTCAAGAAGGGGGAAATTGCCCCGAGAGTTGTGAATGCCTGCATTATGCAGGAAGTTGGACTAGATGACCCTGGAGGTCCCTTCTAATGCTGTGATTTTATCATTCTACCTATTAAACATGGCTATCAGGGTAACATACAGACATACAGGAAAGAAACAATACAGACATACAACAATACATTCAAACTATAGATATAAACATTATCAATGTTAAAACATTATAAATCCGCAAATAATGGCCTTCAAGCTAGAAGCAAAAACAGTTTTAAAAAGTAGAATCCTTCTGTGAAAAGCCTGAGAAAAGAGAAATGTTTTAGCCAACAATAAAGTAAATTTCAGCAAGCTTCAAGGAAGATAGCATCCCAAAGGTAGCACTGCTATTGGGGAGGGGGAACTATCTCTGGTCACAAAATCCTTATTTTTGCAGATGGGTACATAGATAGTGATGCTTGGATAGAGCATCTTAGTTGGCAGGCTAAAAAGTACTATTGCTGTTTCTGAAAAGCACTTCATGTAATTAAAGGCCATACATCTCATTTCCAAATGAGACTTGGATATTTAGTTACCTTCAGTGATTTTTTTTATTGATGTATGTTAATTCCAAGAATGTTATTTCCAAGAATGTAAGTGCTGTGGTGATCAGAGAGAATATATAAAGCAGTACAAACATTAGGTTTTCAGATTCTCAAGGATAACTTTTTATTAAGGCTGTAATGTAATCTTTAGGATATTTCTTTTTTTTCTGTTTTTTTTTTCATTGTTTCTGCTCTTCTCCTCTCTTCTCTAATATCCATATGACCTAAACCAGGAAAAATTTGTATGTCATTTATTGTACGGTGTAAGAATCTGTAGCTTAGAATTCCTTGAATGTACCTAGGGAAATGCAAGGACTCAAAGTCTGCGTCATTGAACTACGTCGGACGTTTACATACATGAGTACCTCATTGCTTGGTAAAATGGTCCATAGGCAAAGATGCCATTTGCAAAAGCAGACTATCTTGTAACAGTTCTTGTTTCTTCTATAGGGTCACAATGGCTTAACATAACTAAAGACTTATGCTAATCCAATTTCACCAATTTTAAGTCTGAGTCCTAATATATTTCCTTTGAACATCTGCCAGCAGAGGGAAAATTTCAAAGTTCATAATAAAAAAAATAAACCTTTTCTCCCCTATCTGCATAACCTTCTAAACCGAAGCCATTTTCTTCTTAAATAACCTTAAAATGGCGGTAGCATCGTTGTGATAGCCATGATCCCAAGATGGAACAGATATGAGAGTTTTTATCAGCAACGTATAAGGCAAAAACATTGATTTGGAGAATTGTTTGGCAGAAAAATTGTATCACATTTACAAGGACATTCTACAGAGCAGTTCCCATTTTTGTTGCAAATCTAAATTTACTTGGCATAGTGACCAGCAACAAATAGAAACAGAGCATGCACAAGTCAATAAAACCCCAATAGCCAGAGACCCACTTTCATTGACTTCGCAATCCACTTTGAGGTTGGGAACCACAGGCTGGAAAATGCTGCTTCACAATTCAGAGAGGTGGTGGTGACAACAATACAGAAACCATTATCATGTGCTACTTTTGCATACACTGAATCATGACCACCTTGGGAATTTGATGCTGGATTGAAAGGTTGCATTCAACTGATTTAAATAAAATAAATACATTTTAGGTAATTTGATAAGTAACAGATCAGAGTCCCAAAGCTATAGTAACTCAGCAATTGGATGTGATACTTTTGCTTAAGTTCTTAACATTTCCCGAGACATCCTGGAGTACATTTGTTTCCAGGGAAAAATTATTCAGTTTGGTCCACAGCCCTCACAGAAAGAAGTCATCACAACCATTCCCACCTTCCATAGATAATGGTCACTCTATGGCACAGATCTGATTTTAAACACCCTTCTCTAGACCACCAGTTTCTTGCTAAAACAAATAAACTGTGACCATATTCACACACTAAGCCTGTAAGTCCTAAAACAAACCAGATTTGCCCCCCTAATCAGGTGTGCTGATGTGTCTCAGATGTCTAAGAATCCTCATCTCTGTCAATGTATCCAATGGTGAGCTAGGAAGATGATATACCAGTAGAATTTTCAAATTCTTTCAGCCCACAGCTACACTTTAAATTGAGGACCCAAGGAAGAAGCTTCATGGAGGATTAAGACTGCACTTACCCTTCATGGGCTTGGGACTGATGAAGGACTGCAGTCTCAGTTGAAATATGGTAGTGAACTAGCCTTTATTTCTGAAGTAGTTAAAATATCTGTAGACATTCTATGACATTGAGGTAAGTTAGTCCAAAACCATGCACAAAGATATATAAGCAAATAAAATATAAGCATATTTTTCAACATTTATTCACACAGGATTTGTTTTTTGTCATATGTTGAGCTTTTCATAAAAGGATAAAAGGACATAAGTGAACTTTTTTTGCACTAATTTCAATTTATAACTTCATTTCAATTAATTCAGTACAAGATACTGCTATTTTAGGCAGTAGAATTTTGATTCCTCTATGAAGGGATGGAGGAGTAAAAGGTCAACTTTTGGCACCTTGCTCAGATATGTAGCTTTTCACTCTGTATATATATTTACCCAGAGGCTTTTAGCAGTACAGGGAGCATTTTGATTTCATTTCATGGCCCTTTGGAAACATGCCATAGACCTGGCCCTGCTCGCAGCATTGCACAAGTCTCACAAATATATTTGACTGTTTGAAATTAAACACTGTTTGAAATTAAAACTTTAAGTCATCCTCCCCCAGTAAGTCTATGAAAAGCAGAAATGTCTCTCAGCAGGGCATAACTAAGGGAACAGCAGCTTTTGAAAGCAAAGTGAAGGATCAGCTATTGGGCTAGAGTTAAAATGAGGTCCAGGAATTATCCTTGACAGAAAGATTAATAATTGAGCTTGAAATGACAGAGGGACCAAAAATGGCAATTGTGGCTTCTGAAAGGAGCCAATAGCATTTAGTACTTTTATTTCTTGAGAAATGGAATATTAACTGTCTTACATAGCCCCAGAAGCTGATATCACAGTCCCTGTGGATGAGTGCTTTCACCAGCATCTGCTGTGGCTGATCGATCGAGCTGTCAGAATCCTAGTGTGTCAGAAGGCTTGAAAAAGTCCTCCAGGCAAATTTTTAATGGTGCTTGTCGTCAAAGAAAAATGTTGCACTTCTCAGTTCAATGGCCCTTCTGACACCATTCTACATGCTGCTTTGACATCCTTTTTAGGATTATACCAGGCCTCCTTTTTCTGACTGATCTTTGCATAGTTTGTGTTCAGCTCCCATTATCAGGTCTTGGTTCTTCAGTAAAGTTCAACCTAAGAGAAACCAGCTGCTTCAAAGTCACAAATTGATTATGAATAAGGATGGGCACAAATCATCTCATGGACTAAAGTTCATAACAAATTTTGAGTGCTTCATGGTTCGAAAACTGAAGTTCATGGCAAGTCAACTAGCATGTACTTTCCACAAACTTTCAAGGAGTTTGTGGAGGTTGATGCCAGTTTGTGAATGGATGCATTCACATTAACATTTTAAACTGGATGTTATTTGTTGTTGGCCTGATTCTGAGTAAAGCAATAAAAGGGTGGGAGTTTCACACGGTAAATTTCTTTCTGTTAATGAGCAAAGGTAAACAGTGCTGGTTTATCCCCACACACCTTTTCCCCCATGCAATCTTTCTCTGAGTTGCTAAACATTCTAAATGGTGCTGCTATAGCACTAAATAAATATATTTTTTTTTTGATATTTCTTTTTTTTTTATTTTCATAAAGATAGAAATATAATCATCATTTGAGAATATACGACCCCACATTGACTCCACAGTGATATAAACTTTTGCCCAAAACTCTAAGAGCCATGAGTCTAAGACAAAAAAAAAGTTATTATTAATCAACTTACTTGAGAGATCGTAGACCTCACATTAACTGCTTGATACAATCTAAGAGCTATCCTAGCAGATATTTCTAGGTTTGAGTTAGATGCTTAACATTAAACATTTCTTATAGCACAGTATAAGTTTTGGCCCTGTATCGATACCCTGATGAAGGGAGAGGAAAGTAGGGCTTTGCCTTAAAGATGTACAAAGAAAAAAAAAATTACAAAAGGATTTCATAATTTCTCCTTATCCTTAATACAGATACATCTACAAACCATTTATACTTGGCCCATTCTAAGAGTCATCCTGACAGGTATAAGTTGAGAGCTTTGCATTTTCTACAGATCAATATGAGCTTTGGCCCTATAACAATACACCAATAAAAAAAATAATAAAAGCCCCATTTTATATTTCCAACGCTAACGATTATATTACCTATATGCCTACTAAGAAAAAGAAACAAGAGAGAAAAAAGGCATTGCTTCCCCTTTTTCATAAAAATAGCAATGTAGGATACAGTATATGTTGTTAATACAGAGAATAATAAGATTTCCAGGTTTAGATTAAATGCTTAACATTAAACATAGAACAATATAAGCTTTCAGTCTTCTATAGCTTCTCCTTATCCTTGATTCTGATACATCTACAAAACAATTTATGCTTGACCCATTCTAAGAACCATCCTGACAGATATATTTTCAGATTTAAGTTGAAAGCTTAACATTAAACATTTTCTACAAGTCAGTGTAGGCTTTAGTCCTAGGACAATTCACTAATAGAAGAAAGAAAAAATAAGGGGGGAGAACCCCATTTTACATTTTCAGCACTAATGATTATATTACCTATATGCCTATAAAAGAAAAGAGACAAAAAAAAAAAAAACAAGAGAGAAAGAGACACTGCTTCCCCTTTTTCATAAAAATGGAAATATAGAATACAGTATAACATTAAACATAAAACAATATGAGCTTTCGGTCTTCTTAAGGGGGTCTCATCTCGAGGCTTGCTACATCTTGTCGTTCCCGTAAAATTATATTCTGTCCCATTGGCCTTTGGCGTAGAAAGTGCAGTTGTATTCTTTCCCGCAGAATATGCATCGATAAATCTTGAGGCCGTTGCACCTCCTGGACTCCAGTATCAATACAATTTTTTCCCCAGAGAGATCCTTTAAATCGGTTACTTTCACTGCAGATCCATATTTCTTTTGATTGATTTTTGTACACTGTTGCTTTGAGATGGCTGTATGTCTTTTTAAAAAGGGTGTCCTTATCTGGGCTGCAGAACTCCGGCATCCCATTTTCCGTCTCCAGAATTTCAGATTTCTCTTCTACTGTTGGTTTTCCACCTTGTTTAGAGCTGTCATCAGCCACTGTTATTGATCCATTATTCCTGTTAAAGACGTCTTCCTTGGCATCTTGGATCTCCTTGAAGATATGAATTTCAGATTTCTCTTCTGCTGTTGGTTTTCCACCTTGTTTAAAGCTGTCATCAGCCACTGTTATTGATCCATTATTCCTGTTAAAGACGTCTTCCTTGGCATCTTGGATCTCCTTGAAGATATGAATTTCAGATTTCTCTTCTGCTGTTGGTTTTCCACCTTGTTTAAAGCTGTCATCAGTCACTGTTATTGATCCATCATTCCTATTGAAGACTTCTTCCTTGCCATCTTGGATCTCCTTGGAGATATTTTTGATCAATCCATCTAAAAATACTTTGTAATCTTGGGTTTGTATCTCTATTAGATGAGCCAATCTTTTTAACATAGACATGATTTTGACTTTAAAAAAACCGGCCCCAAACAATTTTACAAGTGGCCAGTAGAGGTCCTCTGTTTTATCCTCTAATGTTCCGGCACAGGCATGTGACGTATTGAAGCCAGTTAAGGCAGGGATTCTCGTACTGGCACAAAGTTCTCGTGAGATTTTCCCATTTAGTGCTCTTATCTCTTATCTCCGAAAACCAAAACAATTACAATAAGAGCTTTTGCCAATTAATTCGAGTTGATTTGAGTCCTTCTTCTGCTTAGTTAGGAGAATTAGCCTGCCTCTTAACGAGGTGGCTTCGGGCAGAGCAGAGTAAGAGGAGGGGGGAAACAAAGGGCTTTGATGCAGGAAGAGAGACGGAGAAAAAAAAGCGAGAGATACTTGCAGTAAATGATGTTTTGGAACTCAGCCGAAGTCCTCCCCTCAGTTCAAAACGTTCATTTGTGGTAAATCATCATGTAGGGTTGAAGCAGATACTTTAAGATTAAAGAAAGAAAAGAAAGTCCGAGGTAGAAAATGGCAGTCGTCCTCTGGACCTGGAACGCTGACAGCCTATAATCCAGGGAGATATACTCCCTAAAGGATTGGAGACGGCCCCAAGAACTTCCTGGGTAGAAAGGTGAGGTGGGGTTTGCGTACCCCTCCTCTTTTCTGCCAATTGCTTGCACAATTGACCCCTGTCAGGCTTCAGAGATAGCAGAGCAGATGCCCTGCCACCCTCTCAGGACGACATCTTTAGCCACACCCCAGCACTAAATAAATATATTGAATCAAGACATCTCAATGGTACTGCTATAGCACTTCAGTGCCATATTGGTTTAATGCTATAAGGTAAAGGTAAAGGTATCCCCTGTGTAAGCTCCGAGTCATGTCTGACCCTTGGGGTGATGCCCTTTAGCGTTTTCTTGGCAGACTCAATACAGGGTGGTTTGCCATTCCCTTCCCCAGTCATTACCGTTTTACCCCCCAGCAAGCTGGGTACTCACTTTACTGACCTTGGAAGAAAGGAAGGCTGAGTAAACCTTGAGCTGGCTGCTGGGATCGAACTCCCAGCCTCATGGTCAGAGCTTCAGATGGCATGTTGGCTGCCTTACCACCCTGCTCCACAAGAAGCTCAATAGTAACACCATTTAGAAAAATTTTTAAAAAATCAAACATTGCATGGGGAGAGTATCACTGCAGGGATCATTATTTTAAACAACTCAACACAGTAATTCAGAAGCGTAAAACAGGGGAAAAATGGAAGAAAGCAGTTTCCCTTCAAAAGAGGCTCAGCCATGCTTTGCTAATCTGACACAAGCAGGTAAATCTATTAGTAATCAGTTATTAAAATGTGTCTGTCTGTTCCTGAAAGGAAAAATTTTATAACAACCACTTACTAAAATGAAATACAAAGGCAGTTTGAAAATTGCCAGACTGACTCTACTCAAACAAAACTTCAGAGCAATGGGGAGATGAATTCCTCAACCTTGGAAAGACTTGTAAGTTTCAAAAGGATTTCTCCCCTTAATCAGCATTGCTTTGTGTTCCCTTCCTAATTTCTTTCACAGAGCAAGGAAAATCTAGCCCCCTTGTTTGATTTGTAATTCTGCCTTGAAGTCAATTCTTTTCACCTTGCAGTGCCACTAGCAATAGGTTCTGCTGCACATTATGCACATAGTAACTGGTTGTGCTGGGCTTGCAAAATCTCTTTTCTTGATTGGATTCCTTGTGACTCTTTCATTCATTTATTTATATGGTCACAGACCAGGATATAAAAATTAGACATGATAAAACATTAAGATTTTAAAACATCTTGGAGTGTGTGGAAAATAAAATTAGTCATTATGAAAATGTTAAAGGTGTTTGGTTTCCTTCCAGTGAGCTAGAACCACATGGGCATAAAATTTTGCTGTCTGAAGAGACACTTGATGCTTGTCACACATGAGAAAGTCTTTGATCCAATCAGTTTCTGTTTGGTGTGAACTCCCTTCCAAAGAGGGTGGGTAAGATTGTTATAAGCTGGAGTATATAGGGGCCAATGAAAGAAGATGTGCTCTATAGATTCCACTTCCATTAGTGGACAGATGCACAATCTCATCCCTTGGAATTTTCTCTGATATCAGTCCTTTAAAACTTACAGTATCATAATGACACTGGGTTCTGCTGGGCATTCTGTACAGTGAACTGTTTCTGTTGAGCTTGAAAAAACTCCATGTATCTTAGGGATTCTCTGTTTGACATTAGGCCTCTTCCACTGAAATGGTTGTGCTAGGCTTGCAGCCTTCCTCACTTGGATCATGATTCTGTACTTTACATCAGTCCTGTAGAACTGATATTGTCGCAATAGCACTGGGATTTGCTGAACACTAGTACATAGCACTGATTCTTTTGGGCTTACAGACATATCCTCTTTACCTAGAATGTGATTCTATGCTAGATATCATTCCTATTGTGTTAGCTTTACCACAATGGTGCTAGATTTTGCTGGGCACTCTTCATATTGAAGTGGTTCTGCTGGGCTTCAAAAACGCCTGCTTTCACCTTCATATTCTATTGCAGAGATTCCCTGGCTTGATCTTGGTCTTGTTGGGCTTGTACTGTCACAGTGGCACTGGTTTTTCTGGCCATGTTGCACTGGTTCTGCTGGGCTTGCAAAAATGCCCCCTCAGTTTCTATTTCACAAATTCTATGGGATCTTGATTCTGTCCTGATAGACTTCTATCACCCTTCCTTTTTTTGTTTGCTTTCAGCCCTCTATTGGAATTAATGGAGGCTGGGGCACCTTCTTTGGAGGGAATGTAACTCAGTCTCCATAATTTTAATCCTCATGAAACTTGGAGGGCAGGATGAGGAGATTCAGCTAGAGATCCCCTGCCAGGGGGCATTCGACTGCATCATGAACCTCATGAGCCAAACCAGTTCATTTAGCCCTTCAAAATTTGGGATGGCTCATGGTTTGCAAATTGAGTATGCCAGAAACCATGAATTATCATGAACTACATTCCCCTGGTTCATGCCTATCCCTAATTTCGAACCATGCTGGTAAGCTAGTGAATTGTGAACATACTTAATACATGAAATTCTCAAAGTGAACATAACCCACTGTTTATTTGAAAACTTTTTCTTGATTACTGTTTATTCTATGCCAGAGTACTCTACATTTCTGGATTGAGAGGGTCCCATCTTTCATATTAAGTGATCTCTGGCAGATGCTGAGCTAGCCCTGTTTTGTTGCTCAACAGAATTCTTTTTTTCCACTCAAACCAAAGTTAATTGGTGAAAAACCTAGTCCTATAACTGGACAAACCTGATCCTCCAATTATCATTTCCATGCTATCTAATGACTGGAAAATATGTCAAATGTACCAAAGGGCCAGTGTTTGAAACTTCTCCTGGAACATTGTGTTTCTTCAGGATACCTGAGCCCTAGATAAAATCTTGTTCTCTGGATTTCAGGATTATTCAATTGATGAATCTCGTGGTAAGGAGTTTCCATCATTTAATTTTGCTGTTATGTTTTAAAAGCTTCCCACTTCATAATTCCCCCACCCGTGCTTTAGCAGTTCTTGTTAAGATAGGCTTCTTAACATTGGTCTTAAGAAATGTTTACTTGCCTCTGCAGTGAAATAAGAAGTCAACTGTTATTGTGATAACTGCACAAATTATTTGACTTGCACATAACTTAGGGCATCTTTTATTTTTGCAGGTGTTCTTAATGCATGTACTAGCACTGTCCTAGAAGTGTTTCATTTTGTGTCTCCAGGAATATTAATGAAGGAAACAAGTTGTTTTAACCACCCTTATAGATCTTCTAAGGATAACAAGATCAATTGATCTGGTAAACAAATGGCTCCATGCATAGACAGCAAAAAATTGATTATTTTAATTGGTCTTAAGGAGAGAGTAGACCACAGGGAGTTTACCTGTTTGAACAATTTGAAGGTGAGTCTCATAGACTATTTTCTTATCTCTGCTCATTTGATGGATCTGGTAAACTATCTTGAAGTGTGGGAAACTACTGCTAGTGATTATATTCCCTTACTTCCATCAGTACATTTGCCTGATTATTTAGGTGACCAAAATAGTCATTTGATGCTATTTGTCAGTACCATAGCAAACTGAAAGCAGTAAAATGGAGTTCTAAAAATTATTATTTATGTAGAATTTTGATATTCTTTGATAAATGTCATGATCTTAAGAGAAAAAAAGTATTTTAGGAGCATGTGAGCATGATAACTGCTGTGAGTATATTTACTCTACCCACTTGTTATGTGAACTGTAAACTGGTCTATCAAGACAAGGCCCTGAAACCTGCGAAAAATAGCTGGTTTAATCTTGAGTGTAAGTGTCTAAAAAGTTTGCTACCAAACACAGAATACAATTGTGTTAGCTCTTAATTACACAACAAGCTTTGCAGAAGAAAACTTAAAGATAAGCTATATACAAGAGTGAAAAAGAAGCTTGTCTCACTAAGGCCCATTATGCACGGCCGCCGAAACGGCGATTTCGAGTCACATGGAAAACGCGGAGGGGGAAGACACGACGCACACTGGTTATGCACGGGGCGGGGCGCCGGCAGCAAAACGCAGAGTAACCGATTATGCACGTGGCGATCCGGGCGCCGCTTCTGGTTGCGCCCCGGTCACCCGGAAGCTGCGCTTTCTTCCGCGTTTCGCGAACGCGGCTTTTTTGGCGGCATGCACTGAAGCTGCGGCTGGTTGCAGCCGGCACCATGCGTTATCGGTGATTTTAGTTGCCGCCATTCCACCCCAAATGTGCGCTAAACCCCCCGTGCATAATGGGTCAAACTGGCAAAAGCTACCAAGAGGGTAGGACCAGAACCAATGGGATCAGATTAATTTAAATGAATTTTCAGCTAAACATTCAGAAGAAGTTCCTGACAGTGAGAGTGGTTTCTCAGTGGAACAGGCATCCTAGGGAGGTGGTGGGTTCTCCTTCCTTGGAATTTTTAAAGCAGAGGCTAAATAGCCACCTTACAGAAATGCTGTGTAATTAGGCAGATTGTATATGGCTGGTCAGAAGGAATAATGTCCATGTTTGGCTCTTGTGGAGAGTGGGTTTGGGAGGGAATGTCTGATGTAGACACAGCATCAACCAAATCCTCAGTTGTCTATATGGCACATTATGGGAGAAAGATTACAATTTTCACCTATCAACACTGAAAGAGTGCCTAGTGCAGCTTGTCCTTAACATAAACTACCAATTTATGGAATACACCAACCATTTAAAAAAACTAATGGAACACTGATATGGATATTCTGTATTTTATTTTTTGGATGGGTCAAATATCCCAAGATAGTTTTACTAGTTCAGATGTTCATCCGAGCCCGTTTCTGTACTTGTTTTATAAATAGTGACGGAAGAATATCCCATAAATTTAAAGAACTCCCTAATCAATGATCCAAGGATCCTAACAATGTCTTTGTACAGTTGACTGTGAGTCCTCTGTTATAATCTGAATAGTCCCATCCAGCAATTTAATTTTATACATTTCCCTTTCATTTAAATAAGACTGTAGATGTTCTTGGTGGATTATTCTCACAGTGGAAAAGCAGTTGTATTCTTAATACAACTGTAAGTATTTTATAGAGAAGCACATCCAGCTCTGCATTTTTTAGATAATTTCCACTTGTATCAGATAGGAAAGAAATATTAAAATATCAACTAGAAGAAGCAAAAGCAGCCTTATTCCCTTTCATTTGTCTTCTTCCGGTTCCTGTCATAATTCTCCCCAACTGTTACAAATAGGATAACAGGAGGCACTATGGAGATCAGCAAAATGCTCTTCCTTACCTGTTCTTGCTCTCTAGAGAGCTGGCATGTTTTAGTGGTTAAGAATACAGGATAATACGGAGAGCCAGGTTTGATTCCCTCACTCTACATATGAAGCCTTTCAGGTAACCTTGGGCCAGTAACAGTTCTTTCAAAACTCTTCCAGCCCCACCTACCTCACAAGGTACCTGTTGTGAGGAGGGAATGGGATGAGATTGTAAGTGACTTGGATAGTCTCTAGGATACAGAAAAGTGGTATATAAAAGCAGTCTCAGGAACTTCACAAACAAATTAGTGCTATTCTGGCATGCACTGCTTGTCACATATCAAGAACTGAGCCAGCTGGGCTGGGAGAAAAAAACCCAGGAGAGATCTGCTGGGAAGGTGAGTGTCCCCCCTCCCCCTGCTACCTTTTCTGAATTACAGGCCACTATACCAGAACACCACAAAATAGATCAACCTTACTAAGCACAGGTGGAAAACACACTTATCTTGATCTAGACTCCCCTCTTTCTCTCTCTACAACAGATGTCATTATAGATCAAAGCTGTTGGTGTAATGAAGTTGAAAAATTCTTTTCTTAGACATAAAAGGACAATTCTAGGTATCCCTCACCCCCTTTTCTCCATCAAATACAGTTGAGTGAGTGGTAGAAAAATATGTTTTTTTGCTGTTGTAGGGATATATCAGCCCTGACCTGGATAGCCTAGGCTAGCCTGATCTTGTCAGATCATGGAGACTAAGCAGGCTTGATCCTGGCTGGTATTTCCAAGGAATACCGGGGTCATGATGTAGACACAGGCAATAGCAAGCCACCTCTGAAAGTGTCTTGCCTTGAAAACCACACATAAATCAGCTGTGACTTAATGACACTTTCCACCACCAAGGATATCTCAGTCAGAGCCCAAGCATTTTATAGGTGATGGAATTATAACTGGGAGAAGAATTTGAAAGGCTGTCCCTTACATGTCAGCTTTGATTTCATAATGTCTGTTTCATCCATTGTTCCATTGCAGAGGTGCAGTGAGGTTGACAATTGGCAAGATTACGGTGACATTTTGTGACATATTTTCAAGGGTAGCAACTTCACATTTGAGTACATTTACCATAATGGTGTATGAATACTATTTTGTCAAGAAAATTTTGGCAGTCTTTGAAGGGTTTGCTTTCATTTTGGAAATAAGTTGAAAGTAATTTACAAAATGTATGGGAATGGCTCTTTTAAAAATCAAAGCACACTGTGTGCTGTTAACATTTCAACATAAAATCTTCAGCTGACAGAAGATAATTATATATGTAGAGAGTGGAGTAACTCATTAAAGATACTAAAAATATGAAAGTAGCTTCTTGATTTGACATTAAATGCAGATCTTTTTTAAAAAAAGCATATTAACACAGGTGCTTTCCATTGTAAACAAATAACCTTCTTGCCAGACTACTTCTTAGTCTTATCTTTTAATTAAAATGGAACTTTAAAATAAAAGTGTCTGCCTTGAGCGATTATTAAATAAAATAGTGGACAAAGACTAAATTCAACTGTTAAGTTTTATCTTAGTATTTGGCTGCATAAACACACAGGCACAATCTAGCAGCAGACCACATGAAGGAATCCAGTTCCCCAACTATTTTACTTCAGCGTCACTCATTACAAGAAAAGAAAGCAAGATAAAATCATATTGAAAATTATTAAATTGATAGACCACTATATTCATAATTTAGATTTATTTGCTATCCCTACCTGGTAGCAGGCTTGGGGCAGTTTTCAACACTAAAAACATACAAATACATATAAAATATTTATAAACAGCAAGTTAAAATTTAATCAAACCCTACAGAGTCCTTCAACTCTGAACTCATGGATCAGAGTAAGCTTTGTCATTTATTTTACAGCTAGACTACATTTCAGGAGGAGGGGAAAGTGGAAAACAGAGGTGGGGGGGCTTTTTGATGTCATCTTGTAGAGCCAATCCCCACTTATGCATGATGTCAGTGCTGGCCTGGCCCTCTCCCAGCCCTAGCCTGCTTTAGGGTCACTGATTTTCCTGCATTCCCTTTTTTTGCCATGGCCTCGATCAGTGGCCAGGCTATGTCAGTCCTGGGCAGAAAGGGCCAGGATGGGACTGAAAATGCCCCAATTGTATCCGCAGTGCTTTACAGCACTATGGAGTCATTATTTTGTTGTTGTTCTTCTTCTTCTTAATCTTATTATTATTTAATTTTTAGACCGCCCTTCTCCAATAGGTCTCAGGGCGGAATCTCTTAACAGCAACATAGGCACAGATAGAGTTGTTGGTGGAAGCAACCCAGTTTGTTTCAGCACCCCTAGAGAGTCAAAAGAGCCTCTTGTGGCGCAGAGTGGTAAGGCAGTAACATGCTGTCTGAAGCTTTCTGTCCATGAGTTTGGGAGTTCGATCCCAGCAGCTGGCTCAAGGTTGACTCAGCCTTCCATCCGTATGAGGTCGGTAAAATGAGTACCCAGCTTGCTGCTGGGGGGTAAAACGGTAATGACTGGGGAAGGCACTGGCAAACCACCCTGTATTGAGGCTGCCATGAAAACGCTAGAGGGCGTCACCCCAAGGGTCAGACATGACTTGGTGCTTGCACAGGGGATACCTTTACCTTTACCTTTGGAATGTACAAGATAGATCACATGGACTATAAAAGGACATTAAAAATTAAACAGAAGCAGTAGAGGAATTCCAATATACTACAATATACTAGAAAAAGGAAAATGTTCAGGAAATGGAGGGAAGGACAGAGCTCTAAAGAAGAGTACCTACAGGTTACTAGGCACTGTAGATCAATCATAAGTAAGGCCAAAGCTGAGAGTGAGCTAAGATTGGCCAGGGAAGCCCATTGTAACAAGAAAAGATTTTTCAGTTATGTGAGGAGGAAACGTAAAGTAAAGGAGGCAATAGGCCCACTGTTGGGTGCGGATGGACAAACTCTAATGGAAGATGCAGAGAAAGCAGAAAGGCTTAGTGCCTATTTTACATCTGTTTTTTCCCACAGGTCAAAGTGTTTAGGCACATCTAGAGATGGCCATAAACAAAGGACAGTGTCTGGGTGGCAGGTTAACATGGATAGAGAGGTTGTCGAGAGGCATTTAGCTGCACTGGATGAGTTCAAATCCCCTGGTCCGGATGAAATGCACCCGAGAGTACTCAAAGAACTTTCCAGAGAACTTGCACAGCCCTTGTCCATCATCTTCGGAACCTCTTTAAGGACTGGAGATGTCCCGGAGGACTGGAAGAGAGCAAATGTTATTCCGATCTTCAAAAAAGGGAGGAAGGATGACCCGGGAAACTACAGACCAGTGAGTCTGACCTCTGTTGTGGGGAAGATAATGGAGCAAATATTAAAGGGAGCGATCTGCAAACATCTGGAGGACAATTTGGTGATCCAAGGAAGTCAGCATGGATTTGTCTCCAACAGGTCGTGCCAGACCAACCTGGTTTCCTTTTTTGACCAAGTAACAGGTTTGCTGGATCGGGGAATTCGGTTGATGTCATTTACTTGGATTTTAGTAAAACTTTTGACAAGGTTCTCCATGATGTTCTGATGGATAAATTGAAGGACTGCAATCTGGATTTTCAGATAGTCAGGTGGATAGGGAATTGGTTAGAGAACCGCACTCAAAGAGTTGTTGTCAATGGTGTTTCATGAGACTGGAGAGAGGTGAGTAGCGGGGTACCTCAGGGCTCGGTGCTCGGCCCGGTACTTTTTAACATATTTATTAATGATCTAGATAAGGGGGTGGAGGGACTACTCATCAAGTTTGCAGATGACACCAAATTGGGAGGACTGGCAAATACTCCGGAAGATAGAGACAGAGTTCAACGAGATCTGAACACAATGGAAAAATGGGCAAATGAGAACAAGATGCAATTTAATAAAGATAAGTGTAAAGTTCTGCATCTGGGTCAAAAAAATGAAAAGCATGCCTACTGGATGGGGGATACACTTCTAGGTAACACTGTGTGTGAACGAGACCTTGGGGTACTTGTGGATTGTAAACTAAACATGAGCAGGCAGTGTGATGCAGCGGTAAAAAAGGCAAATGCCATTTTGGGCTGTATCAACAGAGGCATCATATCAAAATCACAAGATGTCATAGTCCCATTGCATACGGCACTGGTCAGATCACACCTGGAGTACTGTGTGCAGTTCTGGAGGCCTCACTTCACGTAGATAAAATTGAAAGGGTACAGAGGAGAGTGACGAAGATGATCTGGGGCCAAGGGACCAAGCCCTATGAAGATAGGTTGAGGGACTTGGGAATGTTCAGCCTGGAGAAAAGGAGGTTGAGAGGGGACATGATAGCCCTCTTTAAGTATTTGAAACGTTGTCACTTGGAGGAGGGCAGGATGCTGTTTCTGTTGGCTGCAGAGGAGAGGACACGCAGTAATGGGTTTAAACTTCAAGTACAACGATATAGGCTAGATATCAGTAAAAAAATATTCACAGTCAGAGTAGTTCAGCAGTGGAATAGGCTGCCTAAGGAGGTGGTGAGCTCCCCCTCACTGGCAGTCTTCAAGCAAAGGTTGGGTACACACTTTTCTTGGATGCTTTAGGATGCTTAGGACTGATCCTGCGTTGAGCAGGGGGTTGGACTAGATGGCCTGTATGGCCCCTTCCAACTCTATGATTCTATGATTCTAACTAAAAGTCACATTTTAATTTTCTCAAGATTCAAGCATAGATCTACAATTTAAAATTATGTAGAATGTAGTCTCAGGTTCTGGAAATACTAAAAAGTACAAGATGGGTTATCTGTCTGTAGCAGCAGAAAGAGCAAGAGTCCAGTAGGGCTTAAAGAGTAACCAAATCTGAGCTTTTAAACATTGCCACAAATCTGGTTAATCTTTAAGATCCTACTGGACTCGTGTTCTTTTCTACTGCCAAAAAGTATAAGGTGTCAGAAAATCTCAGTCTGTTGTATATTAAAAAAACTTAGAGCTTCATTAAGTAACACTGAGTCATCTAGGCCAGTTTTTCACAATCACAGGTATAAGCAAAAGTACCTAAATTCCTGGTCTTTACCAGGAGTGGTTGAACATGTCAAGTCTCAGAGTGGAATGACGATCCTTGGGAGTAGCAGATGCATTCTACAACTGGAATAATATGTCCCAGAGTGACATATCACTGGCAGTCTTCAAGCAAAGGCTGGATACACACTTTTTCTTGGATGCTTTAGGATGCTTAGGGCTGATCCTGCGTTGAGCAGGGGGTTGGACTAGATGGCCTGTATGGCCCCTTCCACCTCTATGATTCTATGATTCTATGATTCTATGAAATAAAAGCCTCTGGGAGTAGCAGAAGAATTTAAGTGATATCCAGAAATATTTATAGAGATTTGGAAATCCAATAAGATCCGAGGCTGCATATAATCCCATCTATCGGCTTACATTTCCCCTAGTACAACTACTCAGATGTTACAAAATACATCTTGTATTTTTCCCCCAAGTTCCAGAATACAATTACTACAATTATGTTGAAAGTTAATTTGTAGTTCAAGGGAATGAGCTTATCTCCTTTCAACAGAGTTGGATTACCTTTCCTGAGAAAGGAACAAACAACTAAAAATACAATGCCAGTTAATCAAAATAAAAGGGTATCCAACACTTTGTAGGTGTTATGAGTGTGATAATAATTGTACTGCAGACTCTGAAGCAAACTTACTTCTGTTGGTTATAATTTCTATGACACTTATCTACAGCCCTGAATTTTTGAGTGATGTAGCTGCCCTTTGCAAAACATTCCCATCATGCTTTTCTTTCAGTGCATTGTGCAACCTTTATAAAATATAGGCACATGTTTTCATTGTTGCTGGCCATGGTCACTATCAAATTGACTGTCACTAATAAATCTTGAAGAATACTCATTCTGGAGTATATATGTATGGCTTTAAATCCTGTCCCATTTAGTTTTGCTCTTCAGACCAGATCTTATGATGCCTGGAAAATAATGGGTTTGGAGAATGATGGAGCATCCATTTCCTTCCCAAAATTTCTCCTCTTTTCTGGCTGATGATTGTATTGTTAGAAATATAGAAGCAATCAATTTACACAACTCTGCAACTCTGCAAAGAGGTTTCTTCCTTAATAAGAGGCCTTCCTTACTAAGAATCAGCACAATCCATTGGACAGTGAATTGTATTTAGAAATCTAGCTACTGCATATACTCTTTAAAATGTGTTCATCCAAAAGACTCAGGAGAGATGATGATTGGGGGAAAAAAACAGACTTTGCAATGCCATTTTCTCTTGAGGTGAATAACTCATGTTACTACTAAGGATGCCCCCCCAAAAAAAATATTCGGTACTATTTAGATTCATATCAAATCCATTTGGGTATACCCAAATCACCCAAATCCCATTATTAGTATAGGGATTCTGGTGATATGAGTTCAGCTAAATGGATTTGGCCACAGCCCAACAAACAGCTGGTCTGCAGAGATAAGCCTCTCTCTATTGATCAGCTATTTTGGGCACTTAAATGTCTTCATCTCCAGTGCAGACTCTGACAAACAAGCTGTGCTGTGGTGGAGGCATACTGAGGTCATTTCCATTCATTTCCATTCATTCATTTAAATGCTCTCCCCCCCAGCACAGAGCCCAACAAACACCTGAGGAACAGCTGTTTAGCAGGATCTTTCTCAATCAGCTGAATCACAAATCGACTGAATTAAACCCAAATTGATTCTGACTTCTCTGATATGGCTCATTTAATCAAATTGGATGTGTGATTCAGCTCAGTTAAGAGTGAAAAATACTCACTTCAGCATTTATTTTAGTATTTCTGAGCTTATCTGAACCAAATCTAACACTCCTATTTATTACACCCATTTTTTTTTTCAAATTTCCAAAGAAACATTATTCACAGGTTTGCATCTGTGCAATGTCAACATTAAAACTGGGGTGTGTGGCTAAAGATGTTGTCCTCAGGGGATTGCAGTGCAATCACTGGAGCCTGACAGGGGCCAATTGTGGAAGCAATTTGCAGAAAAGAGGAGGGGTACGCAAACCCCACCTCACTTTTTCTACCCAGGAAGTCCTAGTGAACTCTTGGGGCCATCTCCAATCCTTTAGGGAGTTTATCTCCCCGGATTACAGGCTGTCAGCATTTCAGGTCAAGAGGATGACCACCACATTCTATCTTGGACTACTTTTCTTTCTTTCTCTCTCAAAAGAAACTTTAACCCTCCTCTACGATTTATTTACTGCAAGTGAATGCTGCAAGTGACTGAGTGGAGGTCAGCATCTGGCAGCCATTAATCAGCGCTTCAATAAATTACAGCAAGTATTCTCTCTGTCCTAGGCTCTTTTCGCCTCTCTCTTTCCCTCCCCCTCGTTCTGCCTGAGTAGCCACCTCGATTCGGGGCAGGCTAATTTTCTTAAGTAGAAGAAGAGGACTTACATTAATTAACAATAGCTTTTATTGCAACATTTTGGTTTCCGGAGATAAGAGATAAGAGCCGTGACTGGGAAGATCCCATGAGAACTCTGCTCCAGGACGAGACTATTGGCTTCACTGACTTCAAAACGTCATCTACTAGTGCCAGGAAATCTTGATGTGCGACCAGCTCTTAAAGGACACCTTGTTTGGCTATACTAAATTCAACTTGCTGAAAGTGCTTTAGTTCTGAATTGCTCTGTTTTTAATTTCCATGCTGTTTTTTGGTCTTCTGTTGTTTCTTTTTTTGTTTTTTTTTCATCCTACACTGAAGAACGTCGGAGAAATAAACAAGACTTTCACTTTTGCCTAGGACTGTATAGGACCTCTACTGGATATTTGCAAAATTGTCTGAGATTGGCTGCTGACTTATAAGCCTAAAACATGTCTATGTTAAAAAGAATGGTCCATTTAATAGAGAAACAAACCCAAGATTTGCAAGCATTTACAGAAGGTTTGCTTAAGAATATTTTCAAGGAGATCCAAGACGGCAAGGAAGAAGTTTCTAACAGGAATGATGGATCAATAACAGTGGTTGATGACAGCACTAAACAAGGTGGGAAATCATCAGCAGAAGAGAAATCTGAAATTTTGGAGATGGAAAAGGGGATGTCGAAGCCTCGCAGCCAAGATAAGATCACCCTTCTTAAAAAGGCATACAGCCATTTCAAAGTAACAGTACACAAGAATCAACCAAAAGATACATGTATCTGTTTTGAAAGTAATCGATTTAATGAGCTTCTCAGGAAAAAAATTGTATTGATATCGGAGTCCAGGAGGTGCAACTGCCTCAAGATTCATCGGTGAATATTCTGCGGAAAAGAGTACAACTGCACTTTCTACGCCAAAGTCTAACTGGACAGAATATAAGTCTATGAGAACAACAAGATGCAGTAAGCCTCGATATGAAACCCCCTTAAGAAGACTGGGGAAGGGAAAGGAGAAGCAATGTTTGAAATCTTTTCTTTATTCTTCTTCTGTACACTTTTAAGGCAATATAATTGAAAGTGCTGGAAATGTTATGATAAAGTGGGGTTTCCCCCCCTTTTTTCTTCTTTATTAGTGTATTGTTATAGGGCCAAAGTTCATACTGTTCTACAAGAAATGTTCAATGTTACGCATTTAATTCAAATCTGAAAATATGGTGTTGAATATCTGTCAGGATGGCTCTTAGACTGTGTCAAGCATAAAATGTTTTATAGGTGGTATGTGACACCAAAAGTGACTGTTAAAATTGCTAAAAACTATGTTAACAAATGTTGGAAATGTGGTAACAAAGTAGACTTCTTTTCTTAAATGTGGTGGAAATGTGAAAAAGCTTATAAGTTTTGGGCAAAAGTTCATACCATTGTGTAGTTAATGTGGGGTCTTATATTTCCTATGTAAGCTGAATCTGTATTATTAAATATATCTCCGCAGTGCCTCCCAGCCTAAACTCAAAGCTTAACTAAAAGGAGGCACTTAATGGAGAGGGTGTAAGTGTAACAAATGAAGACTATATTTTACTGTTCTTTGTATTAACAACTTATACTGTCTCATTTCTATATTTCTATCTTTATGAAAATAAAAAAAAAACATTAATTCTGGCAGTTGCCCTGATTGGTATGACCAAATGGGTATAAAATGGGTCTCATCTGCTTATTGGTGCTGTCCTACCTTGCAGAGATGGCCTTCAGCAAGTATTATTGCTAGTTAATACTGCACCAATGTGAAGCTGACAAGTTTCCAAGGGAAATTCTTGCTCAGAGGTCAAATTACGCAGATGCCTCTGTCAAAAAGGAAACCAGTCCTCTTCCAGAGAGGACCAGGACCAATTATGGAAAAGTCACAAAAAGACTGCTAAAATGACATCTTATTTCCCAGCTATGCATCTCTGAGTGGTTTTGCAGCGTGAAACACATCATGTAATTTTTTTGTTATGTATTGCAAATATTGCCTGGCATACTTTCACTGTGTTATCACTGAGACTTCAGAGACTAGCTAAAAACTGATTTTTCCCATGTCACAGCGCTGAAGATACTCTTTTTGTGATTTAGAAACATCAGCATGTTTTTAATCTTCCCCCTTTCTACTCACAGTCCTTTGTCTACCAATGGGAGCTTGAGTGCTCTGCCTTCTTTATTAGCTATCACATGAACTTGCCATTTGCCCTAGCAACTGAGCTGTACTGCTATGTAAGTTAGTAGAAATTGCCCTGTGGTATTTATGGTTCCTCAAACTACAAAGCTCAAGGCACTTGCTGCTGATTTCTGCTTCCTCCAGTGTCAGTGATCATATTTTAGTCTGAGGAAGAGGACATGCACTCGAAAGCTCACACCTTTAATAAATCTTTGTTGGTCTGAAAGGTGCTATTGCACTCAGTTTTTGTTATGCAATTTGATTCAGTCTACCACTGCCCATAATAGCTCTCTTTGCCTGAAATCATGATTCCCCCCAGAAAGCAGTCTTCTTAGCTTGGCTCTCTACTGACTTGAACTGATGCAGTCATTAGTTGCCACTTCCTCAGGGGATGCAAGGATGCCAATTGACTTGCATGGGCTCCATTGAAACTGAATGACAAGAAGGAGGGACTAGAGATTCAGTGTCTCAAAATCTAGAAGCATATATGACATGTTCTGTGTTCTGTGAGTGCCATCAAACATGTATAACCACGAACATTTTTAAAAGGACCGGCTTAAAGAGTAGGGTAAATTAAAATGGTATTTAGCGCTGCATGCATAAGGGACCCAGGATTGTGCACTATTGGGAAAGTTCCCACTCATCTTGCTCACCCCAAAATTCACAGAAACACTTCTTAATTTAAAACACGGTTTCTTCAGCCACAGATGGAGAACAAGCTATTAGCAAACCCCATTTTGGCTTGCCAAGAGAAAAAGCAACAGATCCCCATGCACAGAAATAGGCAGTGTTACATAGCCCATGGTTAGATGGTCTGGCCAGCAGAAAGTACTCAGGAAGAGAAGGGCCCCCTTTTTATAGTGTATTCAAAATAATTGTCCTATGAACTATGCTGCATCACCCTGAACATACATATCTGCATGTGTGATTATTATTTTTTGTATTTGCTTCTGAGAGAGACAGATAAGCTTGTGTTTCTCAGAAAGATGGAAAAGGTTTGAAGATTCTAAAATGGCTACACATTGGTCAATAGAAATGCCTTACTAAAGTTGTGGCTCAGAAATAAGCAGGAACATGGCTCAGCGGCTCAGAAAATGCCTTACTCAGCTCTGCATTACTTTGTGGTCCTGCAGGGTCAACTGGGACAAAGAAACTCCCTCACTAGTGCCCACATGGCAGAACCTTTCCTCCCCTGCTGCATCCATGGGATGGACAGGGTCCATTGCTGATCTGGGGTGGATAATCTGGGGTAATCTGGGGTGGACAGGGTCCATTGCTGAAATCAGTCCCCTGTTGGAACACAGGAAGCAGCGGAGCATGTTGCTCCATTGTAATGCACCAGCAGTGGCCTGGTGTGGTTGCTGCCAAGCAGAATTGGTATAAGTATTTCCTATTGCCCATCAGCTTCATTGGATGCCCTTGAGTTCTAGTATTTTAGGTGAGGGAGAAAAATGTCTCCTTGAAACCCCAAACATAATTTTATAAACCTTTACCATGTCCCCCCTTAGTCAACTCTTTTTTAAACTGAAAGGTCCCAGACCCTTAGCCTTTCCTCATAGGGAAGATGCTACACTCTCTGAGTCATCTCGGTTGCCCTCTGCTTTACTTTGCCAGCTTTGTGAGGTTCTTTTTTGAAATATGATTGTACATAGTGAAATATGATTGAACACCTAGCCACAGTGATCCATGCAACGGTCACCTCCAGAATAGATTTCTGTAACTCGCTCTACGCGGGCCTTCCCTTGTCCTTGGTCCGGAAACTCCAGCTAGTGCAAAACGCAGCTGCCAGGGTCCTCACTGGTACACCTTGGAGGGCCCACATTCAGCCAGTGCTGAGGCAGCTGCACTGGTTGCCAATTGCTGCCCGGATCCGGTTCAAGGTTTTGGTTTTAACCTTCAAGGCTTTATGCGAGTTGGGACCCACATACCTGAGGGACCGCCTATCGCCCTATGCCCCCCGCAGAGCCTTACGTTCTGCGGGAGAAAATCTGCTGGTCGTCCCTGGCCCCAGGGAAGCACGCCTGGCCTCAACCAGGGCCAGGGTCTTTTCGGTCCTGGCCCCTACCTGGTGGAATGAGCTCCCGGGAGAGCTGCGGGCCCTGCGAGATCTTCCATCATTCCGCAGGGCCTGCAAGACGGAGCTCTTCCGCCAGGTTTACGGTTGAGGACGAGGCTAACATCTATGCCCCCCCCCGGGGACCCGGAACCTGGGATTGAGATTGGGGATTAGTACCATCAGTATCCCCTCTCCACCTGCTTGTAGTAGGAGGGGGAGGTTGATTAGCCTATCTTGCCAGGTTAGCTTGCTAACCGATAATGTTATATTGTAATTGTTGCTGAGGGTTTTTAATGGATTTTATTGGGGGTTTTAAAATGTTGTAACCCGCCACGAGCCGTAAGGGAGTGGCGGGCAATAAATCGAAAGATAATAATAATAATAATAATAATAATAATAATAATAATAATAATAATAATAATAATAATAATATTTCAAATGTGGTCAAACTGTAGATCTATACAGAGATATTATAGTATCAGCCATTTTATATTACTCCCTTCCTTGATAATTTCTAACACAGAGTTTGGTTTTCTCATCATTAAAGCACACTGGGGTGACACTTTCATTGAGCTTGATCCCAAGATGTTTTCCCCTTTCAGTCTCAGCAAGTTCAGGCCCCATTAGCCTATACCAGTGGATGGGATTTTTTTGTCCCAGTGTGAAACACCTTACTTTTAACAACACTGAACTTCATTTACTGTATTGTCACCCATTCATCCAAGGTCTGGAGAACCTCTTTTCACTTAGCCTTAGTTTTCACCATATTTGCCTTGTCATTTAACTAATTTTTAATTCATAAGAGAAACCGTCCTCTTATCCCATGACTGCTAAGTTTACTCAAGGGTTATAGTGATTAACACTGTCAAAGGCCTTTTGAAAGTCCTAGTACATAAGGCCTTCTGGATAATTGTTGTCTACATGCTTGATCACTTTCTCAAAAATTTCAAAAGGCTGTGAGTCAGGACTTCCGTTTAAAGAAGCCAACCGAATTTCCCTTCAGTTGAGGGATCCAGTATAAAAGGTTCTGAAGAACTGAAAAATGTCCATTATTTTGTGGAGGTACATTCACAAATCCTCATTTTAATCTCATTTTATAATATTGGGAAAGGCATGATTATAATTTTAAATCAATTGTAATTAATATTGGATGCCCCCCTTTGTTGTTGTTATTGTTGTTATGTGCGAAGTCGTGTCCGACCCATCGCGACCCCATGGACAATGATCCTCCAGGCCTTCCTGTCCTCTACCATTCCCCGGAGTCCATTTAAGTTTGCACCTACTGCTTCAGTGACTCCATCCATCCACCTCATTCTCTGTCGTCCCCTTCTTCTTTTGCCCTCGATCTCTCCCAGCATTAGGCTCTTCTCCAGGGAGTCCTTCCTTCTCATGAGGTGGCCAAAGTATTTGAGTTTCATCTTCAGGATCTGGCCTTCTAAAGAGCAGTCAGGGCTGATCTCCTCTAGGACTGACCGGTTTGTTCGCCTTGCAGTCCAAGGGACTCGCAAGAGTCTTCTCCAGCACCAGAGTTCAAAAGCCTCAATTCTTTGACGCTCGGCCTTCCTTATGGTCCAACTTTCACAGCCATACATTGCAACACAGCCATACATTGCAACACAGCCATACATTGCAAACCCCCCTTTATTTCATATAAATTCAGTTTTCCAGAGCAGCTATTTTTCAAATAAATGGCACTCAAATTTCCAGAACAAATTGCTCCTTCTGTACTAAAGCCTCTCCTAGTTTGAAGTAAATTGAACAAAGTGGTCAGCACTCTGGTGTCCTCTGCCATCCTTATCTTCATGTTTATGGTGTTTTCTCATAGTAAATAGTAGAGACAATTTCCATGTTTCTTTCATTCCATTTCCTAATAGGAAACAATGGAGACAAGGATTGGAGACAAACAATGGAGACAAGCAGCAATTTCTTCGTTGGTTTGTAATCTGGTGAGCCAGGTTGGATTCACCACATGCAGCCAGCTGGGTGATCTTGGACTCATCACAGCACTGATAGTGCAGTTTCCCAGAGCAGTCATGTCAGAGTTGTGCTGGTCAAGCAGAAATTTCAGGGCTCTCTCAGCCTCATGTACTTTACAAGGGCCGATTCCGCACCCGCAACTGTAAGCTCTGTTGTTTCTGTGTCCCCTGTGTGGACATATTTCAGCAGTGGAGCAGGTCTGCTGCTGAAATGTATCCCTGTGGGGGATGTAGCCACAGCAGAAAGATTCTGCCACATGGGGGTGGGGGGAGTTGTTTTGCAGGAAGGTGGGATTGCAAAACACACGCCTTCGGCCACGCCACATGGTGAAACACCACAAAGCCAAGTGTGGCATTTTCAGCCCCCTCTAGGGAGAAGCTGGACCTGGAAGGCCACTGGACAGGCCCTGTTGGGCCCCACTTTGAAAAAGGGGACACAGATTCTTCCACATTTCCATCACACAGGGCAAATGAGTGCTCAATTCGTGGCAGGCCCAGGAGTGTGCTGGCCTGGCATTGACATCATGTGTAAATGGGGATTAGTTCTACTTCCATCTGAGCTCCTTCCCATGCAGAATTGGTCAGGGTTCTGTTCTGGGGTGAGGAAAGGGAAGGTAATTGTAAGCCGCTTTGAGACTCCTGGTGGACAAAAGTGGCATATAAAAAACCGGCCAAGACTTACCTCAGCCGAATGTTGACGCAGCGGAGGGCTTGCTGGGAGAGAGAGGCGATCACCCAGAGGCCCTCCAGTGTGCGTGCTGCTGGAAGGCAGCACGCACAGCGTCAGGGGCAGGGCGGGGCCGTGGTGACTATTTAAGTCACCACGTGCACGGATCTCCCTCTTTGCCTTGAACGCTGCAGGAGCTGCTTGCTCCCTGCAGCGTTCAGAAACTCCACGAGGTGAGCCGGGAGGGCCGTGGGACCAGGGCAGCTCTCTCAGCACCAGCCCAATTTCGGGCGTGTGCTGGAAGGAGGCTGGATCATTCCCGCGGTTCTGGGGCTCGCGGGTGCGTCCCCCCTGCCTGCGGGGCAGGGCTCGTCAGGCTCTGCGCGAAGGGGTCCACAGCCCGCCCGGCTAGCAGGCCCTGAAGGCAAAGCGCCTCGTTGGCTGCTTGCCTCAAACCTTTCCAGTCCCTTCCCACTGCTCGTGCTGCGGGCGGGAGACTGAGAGGCTGCCTTACGTCGAGGTGAGCCGGGAGGGCCGTGGGTTCTGTGCAGCTCTCCCAGCGCCAGTCTGTTTCGGGGCAGGGACAGGAGAGCTGCTGAACGGGTTTTGCTGACCTGGAGCTTGCAGGCGCACCGCCACTCTTCCAGCGGGGCCGAGCTCGTCGGGCTCGAGGCTTAGAAGTGAAAGCTCGCCCGTTAAGCCAGGCCCTCGGGGACAGAAGCGGCTTGCAAATGTGCAGCGGTCTAATCCCTTTGCCCTAGGCCGTGGGCTGGGACTGCTTGCATTTCATCGCCTGGGCAGCCGTGGAAGAGGATAGTACGGATCCACCCATCTTCCTTCCATAAGACAGGTGGGAATTGGGCTGAACTCATGCCAGGCAGAGGGGGGAGAGTGGCCCCCCTGACTCCCCAAATCACATTGGCAGGGGGAGAGACTTTGGGTGGCAGCATCGCAGCCGCTATAGTAACTGCCCCCCCATGCATTCTCCCACTTGGGATGGAACAGGGCAGTTGGCTCTTAGGAGGAGGGAATGCCTTGGCACATTGGGACCGCCCCCCTTCCTTTTGCAACATGATCCTGGAATAATGGTTAGAAGGGACCACCAGGATCAGCTGGTCCAACCCTCTGCACAATGCAGGAACTCACATTTACCTGTCTACCCATGGTGATCCGGATTCATCCCCTCATGATCCCTCCACCAATATTCTCAAGAATCCAGCCTGGCAGATGCTGAAAAGGGGCTTTGGCTCAGTGGCAGAGCCACTGCAATCAAGGGACAAATCCCACCCCCAGCATCTCCACCTTAAAGGGAACCGGCGGAGGGGGGGGGGTGAGGCGTAAGATCTCTGCAGGAGAGTTGCCGCCAGCTCGGACTGTTGATTTTACCTGGGTCTGGATCAGAGTTAAGGTGGTTTTCTTAAGCAGTTAAGGTGGTTTTCTTATATTCTGACATCTGCAGGAGAGTTGCCGCCAGCTCGGACTGTTGATTTTACCTGCATCCGGATCAGAGTTAAGGTGGTTTTCTTAAGCAGTTAAGGCGGTTTTCTTATATTCACACTAGGTCTCCCAGGAGCCTAGATGGACCCTGAAGTCACGGCTTACAATCGCTCATTGTTCACGTGTGGGGCAATAAAAAAAAAAAAAAATTACTAAGTGAATCAAGGCAGGGGTGGCCCATGGCAACTTGGGGCAATATCATCAGGCAGTCACCATTTAGAGTCCCTGCAAGCCCCCCCCCCTCAGCATCTTCAACAGGGGCAGGGGATGTCAGGCTCCCCCACCGACTACAGGTGCCTGGGACAGGAGGTCATCCTGACACATCAGTATTCTGATACGAGTAGGCTTGGCCAGCTGCAGCCAGCTTGGGGCTGGGAACAAGCAGTAATGCCTAACCTGGTTTGCTTGGTTTGTATTCCCACTGTAATACATGCAGCCAGCTGGGGACTCTTATCATAGCAGTGCAAAGATGTTCTGACCAAGCAGTAATATCAGGCTCACCCAGCCTCATCTACCTCACAGGGTCCCGCTTGGTGCAGTAATTTGGAGGGCAGACTTCTAATCTGGTGAGTCGGGCTCGAGTCCCCCCTCCCCCACACGCAGCCGGCTGGGTGACCTCGTGTTATCTATGGCACTGAGGAAGCTGTTCTGACTGAGCAGTAATGTCAGGGCTCTGACATTACCTCCCTCACAGGGTGTCGGCCGTGGGGGGAGGAAACAGAAGGTGATCGTAAGCTGCTTTGAGACTCCTTGTGTGGAGAAAAGTGGCATATAAGACCCAACTCTTTTTCTTCCCAGAGTCCGTTGTGGTCAGAGATGGGGAAGGGAAATGAATCCACTCTGACACGCTTACTTGGGGACAGTGTCATAAGGCTGCCGTGGGTGAGAGTAACACCTTCAGACCTGGGTTGGGGGACCTTTTCATCCTATGCTGCATGCTCATCCCAGGCAACAAACGGTCCTGGCATGGGGTCAAACATCCCCCTTTGACACCAAGTACAAGCTTTGGCTCTCAAGGAGGGAGTTTCCATGGAGGACTGGGGACAGGACTTGCTTCATGCCTGGGGGAGCCAGCTGGCTTCATGGGGCCACAGATTCCTCCCTCCCATCGCACTGGGGCTACTGAGCTATAAGCTTGTAGTGGGGTAGTAGATCATGGCCCTCCTCTGTGGCATACACAGGGCACTTGGATTTGCTGCTGCAGCACAAAAACAAAAGGAAACAAAACACGAACATAGGGCCTCTGCCTCAACCCCCGGAGGGCTGTTGCCAACTGGAGCCACCAGATCGGCATTCAGGGCTGAGGAATTCCTGCCTGGGCAACACATCAAGGGGCACCGTCGATGTGGAAGGCAATGCCATGGGGGGTACCGAGGGGTCAAGGACGCCAACTGGGCCCCTGGCCTCTGCTCCTGGCACGCTGGTTCATAAGGATCTATGGCAGGTGCATTGTTTAACAGGATGCAGGGCAGCTGCCCTTTGTATACACAGGTAGTTTTCTACTGGAACATGGCGACCTTCAGAGCAAGGCCACTCAAGTTCAAGAAAAGCACAGTGCTCCGGAGAGGTGACCACCAATGGTAGGCTGTAAGTACTGGGAGGCACGTGGCGCCTCACCTTCAGGTAGGTCCTCTTGTGGAGATAAGAAGCGTGGCATGCCAGGGAGGGGGGACGGCTCAGCAGGCAGCGTTTGGCTTCATGCCCTGGCCGGTTGAGACGGGCATTATTGTTCATTGCAACTGAGCTGGCTGGTCCTTCATCCAGTGGTGGTTGGCTCAATTGGGGCCAGCAGGTTTTCAACACCCCCTCCCCATTTCGTCAATAGCTACAGCATTGCCAAGCACTCTGCAGCATGGCTGGCAGGAAGGACTCAGGGGAGATATCAAGCAGGAGGCCTCCATGCCCCAACCTTGCTTGCTTCCAGGGGAGGGTGAATCTTCCTGGGGTTGAGCCGAGACCTGGTAAGGGCCAGAACACTAGAGGCCTGGGTGTCGGTTCATACATCAGGGGGCATGGTGGTTTTGGGGCATCTCCTGCCCACCTGCCCATGTGTGGCCTGCAATGGGTGGGCTTAGTGCAGGTCAGAGACTGCTGGCCACCTTGGCGGACGGATAACAGCAATCAGCAGTAGATGTCAGCCTAACAGCAGGACAGTAACAGTTTGCCCAAGGCTCTGAGTGGGATGTGTGGCGGCTCAACCAGTCATGGCATGGTTGGGCATTCCACTTCTGGCCCACCGAGCTGTCATGAGGACATGGTTAGGCTGCACCCCGGCACACAGGTCTTTGGGTGGCACAGGACATCGTGTCTACCCACAAGCTGGAGGTACAGTCATGAACCACATGCCATTATTCACAAGCACTTGCTTATGTCAAGGTGTCTTTTCACTTTGACATTTTGGGGGATATTTCAGATTCAGCAGCTTCCTGCACCTGGGCAGATGGAGTGCTGCTTGATTTCGTTCCTTGCTCCCCAACCTCATTAGCAGATGGCATCCACAAGACTGAGTCATATGATTGTTGGGTCATCCCCCCCACATCCCCCAGCAGGCCAAGTGGCATTCACTTGTTATAAAGTATGCATGGGTCTAATCCCGGGATCTACCTTCTGAACTGTTTCAGGTTGGATATCCATGATGTCAGTGCCAGACATGGGGGCAGGGTGTCGTCTGCTGGATGAGCTGGATATGTTGCAAGCTCAGGCTGTATGCCCCCCTTGGGGTCTTGGTCGCCTTCACATCACCTGGTCAGACATCATGGCAAGACATGGCTCGCATCCCAGGACACCATTAGGTGGGAGGCTTCCCATAACAGTGCCCTGTCGATGGTTGAATGGACTTGGCTGCAGATGCTCTCTTGATGGTCCTGATGGCACATGGCAGGGCCTCTTGGGACACAGACAGTGGGCCAAGCTGTTGGACATTATTCACGGTGCAGTGCATGTCATGCAGGACAATGCTGCGTGCGGCCAGTGCTGAGCATGCCGCAGGATAGAAAGAGGTCATGTACCTGGGTCTTAGAACTGGTATCCAGAAACTTGGCCAAGATACCATGGCATGAGGTGGCCAAGACTCTGGCACGTTGGAGGCCCAACACCCAGGCACCGTGGATTATCTCAGGTCATCTGGGGCTAAGTCTCCCTGGAGCATTGGGATCATCAGATTGGGCTTTGTATCTTGACTGCCCTGTGGGCTTGGGGTTCTCCCCAGGCAATGGGGTCCAATGGTGGACCTGGGAGCATCCAGTAATGTAAGGAAGTTTTATGCCCTACTGGAATGGAAGTGGTTCTAGGAGGGTTGGCGGGAACGGGGCCTGTTTGGCCTCGTTCTGTGGCGGGTTTGCATGGGATGGAGCCTGTTGGCAGGGAGTCCGGTGTGCGATCGGACTCCCTGGGGTTTGGGGCCTCTCCTGAGGCGGTGCGTATACGAGCGCGGCTTACCCAGCTGGGAGGCCAGGGGCTCGTTTGCCAGGTGGCCTGGGGGCAGTCAAAGCTGGTTGACGCCAGGTGGCTCCCCCGCATAGGTCGCTTCCCTTAGTGGCGGACTTCAGTAGGCAAGGGGATCTGCTCTCCCGGCTGGGAACGGTGCGGGTCCCCAGGGCGCCTCTGGACTCCGTGGGTTGTTGGTGCAGTCTGCTGACTGCTAGGTCAGGCTCCCTCTCCCATGCTATGCCAACCCTCCCATGGGGAGATAATAAAGCTGTGGCCTTGTTTATCCCAACATTGGTGTCGCATCTTATTCCAGCATATAATGCCCTCCTGCAAGTCAAAAACTTACTCTTCTTCTAAAATCATACCTGTTTGTCCAATCCCAATTTGGGGGTCTTTAGCAGAGAAATAGATTACCTGATTTTTAAAATGCATGCAGTATGCTTAAAAAATAGCCAGTCTGAATATCCAACTATATTTCCCCTCAGAAAACAATGAGTATGTAGTCATTATCATTTAAAATGGAAATTCCCCTCCAACACAATTTCTTGTTAGGATAACAATACTTCCAGTATTTAACAAAAGTTATAATCATCCCTTTCCTGACATTATTATATATTATTAAAACAATAAATGTTGAAGTGTGTACCTTGACCTGTATTTGTTGGAAATTGTGCAACTGCATCCTAGCCACTAGAGTATACTTGATAATCTAAATAATATAGCAACAATTAATGTGCTATAATGTGCTTGATAATTGCATGTATTTCCCACTCCCATTTTTATCCCACTCTCCAGCTTAAACATTTCTGGAAATTGAATATCTCTGTGTTTCAGTAATACAGTTTATATGAAAGGATAAGGAGTATGGGGAATTTGGTTTCCACAAAAGAAAGGAGTTGAGTGATATTCAATCCATGCATGGTATAACATATGCAATGCGAAGACAAGAGTTTCACCTAGAAGAAAGTTAAAGGCCAGAGAGGAATGAGTGACAGGAACAAGAAAAGTAGTACAGCAACATGAATGTGCAAAATATTTGCAATCCAATACTGAAGGTTCAAAGAAAAAAAAATTCAGGTTTTTCTTTTTGAAGTTCAAGAATGCAGTTCACATTGGTGATCAGAGATAGAATCATAGAATCATAGAGTTGGAAGGGGCCATACAGGCCATCTAGTCTAACCCCCTGCTCAACACAGGTTCAGCCCAAAGCATCCTAAAGCATCCAAGAAAAGTGTGTATCCAACCTTTGCTTGAAGACTGCCAGTGAGGGGGAGCTCACCACCCCCTTAGGCAGCCTATTCCACTGCTGAACTACTCTGACTGTGAATTTCCCCCCCCTAATATCTAGCCTATATCGTTGTACTTGTAGTTTAAACCCATTACTGCATGTCCTTTCCTCTGCAGCCAATGGGAACAGCATCCTGCCCTCCTCCAAATGACAACCTTTCAAATACTTAAAGAGGGCTATCATGTCCCCTCTCAACCACCTTTTCTCCAGGCTGAACATTCCCAAGTCCCTCAACCTATCTTCATAGGGCTTGGGCCCTTGGTGAACAGGGATGATTCAGCATCCCTATTAAACCAAATATACATATCCATTTTAAACTGGATAAAATAGCTAAAATGCCACAAATGCTAAGCTTCCATCTGTCTAAGAGTTTTGTTGTGAACCTCCAAAGTCAGTCCAGGGTGAAAAGATCTTTGGATTATTTCATATATCAGGGAAAGTGCCTGAACTTGATTTCTGCCAAAATATATCAGCTAGCATAATCAGCTTGAGGCCAAGAGTAAGATAGACCTCCTATGGCTTTTCAGTAAACCGGCTATACTGGCATGCTGAGACTCCACATATACAGCATTACAGCTACATCTTGATGTAAACCCCTGAGGATCTTTTAAAAACATCTAGCTTGCTGCAGACATGGTTGCCCAAAGGCTTTCTTCTATTTGTAATCAATTAAACTATTCTCAAGGTTAAAATCCAAGTAGCTGCTCTTCTGTAGCCTTGACAAATCCCCCATTTTGTCTCATTAGAGCTGCTTCAACCATTACACATGTTCAGTGTGGAAAGAACTTTGTAACAAAATGTTAACCAGGAGTTCAATATCAGAGAAGTGCTTCAGTTTCTTCAAATTATTCTGTGACATGCCAGTATCCATCTAAGAAATGGGCAAAAATGTTACTATATCACCAGTCTAATTGTGAGGTCAAAAATCTTATTGGCCTCACTACATTCAACTCAGGGATTTCATTTACATTGCTCATGCGAATTTTAGTAATGCTGTCGAGGTCAGAGGACACAGACATTTTTAAAGAACTTCTTGACTGAAACTTGGGCAGCAAAAGGTCTCCTAGAAAAAAAATTGTCCTGACCTTTTGGCACAGGAATATGAAATAGATAATGGCTGTACACAATGTAGACAATGGGCATAGTCAGATTTCTTTGCGATGTGGGGCTGCCAAATTTTCTGATATGGCTTCAAAATGGAGAGTCAGGTCCACACTTCTATAATCTTCACACAAGCCTATTTAAATAACTTTAAAGTTACTATTTTTTTATCTATTTTGCCACACTGTTAGTTCAATGCCTCAGTTTTGGAAACAAAACTTTCACATTGGATCACACTCTCTCTGCATATTGTGCATAAAGCAGGGTTTCCTACTTATTTCCGGACATAGTTTTAATTAATATGTAGATATTTTTAAAGAAACAAACCAATGTAGTCTAACAAGAGTAAAATACATTTGTTTTGTAATATGAAGTATGACAAAAATGTAGTTTATGAGTATACCATAAGGGCAACAGAGCTGCCCCTCTCAGAAATGTGAAATGTCTGAATAAAGAAGTTGTGAAATTGCTGAGACCATGACTGTTTATGCACACTTCACTGCCCCAGCTCCCATGCAGGAGCACAGATTGAGGGGCAGATGAGGCACACCAAGCCAAATGCTCCCCCATGTGGGTGCAGGAAGACGTGGAGCAACCTACCATGATTAAAACTCCAGCGTGCAGCCCAGCATGAAACCTCCAGTGCCTAAACGGTCCATGTGGTGCAGATTTATTTGCAAAAGACCATTTATATATTGCATTCTGTATTCAGTCAGATGCTAGCAGAATTTATTAGGTTGATTTAAAACCTCTTTAAAAACTGCTTGTAAAATATGTGCTGCCAATTCAGTAGTTTTCCTCTACCTTGTTCAATTGTATATGAGTTCTGTCTTTCATGAGTTCTATTATCATTATGTTTCCTGTTTCTGTTACCCTGTCCAGCAATTCAAATAGCTTAAAAAAACTGTAAGGCCTAAAGGGATATTTGGTGGCATCACTTCTAGTGAAGTCAGTGGGACTTACAAAGTAGACCATATATGGTAAACAGCTTTTCATTAGCAAGGATTCTACGTCTGCACTCAATAATATTTTAACAAGAAAAATTGGGAAAAAGCTGAAGAATTCACAGGAAACATGAGCCATTATGGATATAGGCTGAATAGACAGGGAAAGTCAGTCTCTGCACTCAAAATAAACCTGAACCACAGGTGGCAGTAAATAATATTTCTCCCCTGGATCTCCCTGTAGGCTTAAGAAAATGAGTGCTCATTTTGGTGTTCTCATGTACACTGACGAACCAAGGCAGGAACATATCCCCCCCCCCAGCAAATATTCCACTTCTTTTCTGGAAGAAGACAATCTGGAGATTTATTGGAAAGTACATGAGCTTGCTACCTATCTTATGTAACATTTGCTGCATTTTAAGAACAAAGCGGACTTCCTATGATATGCTAAAACTGTAATGCATTTCATCTGAATAATGTTTATTTCTTTATCACATTTCTGTTCTAGCCCCTGTCCCCTGAATGGGACTCAACATGAAAAATACAAAAGATACAATAAATAATTTTTTTTAAATATAAAATAATGAAAAATCTATCCTGGTTAAATTTAATCTACTATCAAGCAAGGTAGGATGCATGGATGGTGAAGACACAGCTAGAACATAATTTACCAGCTTCTTGGTAGATCACAATCAACAAAAAAACTCCTGAAAAAAAGAGCGACCTCATGTGCCCTGTGGAACCTAGGGAGGTCCTGCATTTTTTCAGGCAGGGGCCCCTATCAAGGAGATCCTCACTATTATTGACACAAGGCAGACAGTGAACCAGGAACTCCAATCAATTCTGAGATGAAGCTTGGAGAAGACGGGCAGGATCATGCCAAGAGATGCAGTCACAAAGTTATGGTGGCCTAGGCAATTTATGGTTTTAAATATAGTACTAATCCTTTGAATTGACATTGGAAACTAATTAGGAGCAAGTTCAAGTCCTGTAGGACTAGTGCTATATATGCTGACTGTTCCTGTCAGCATTCTGGCAGCTGCATTCTGAACCATTCTGAACCATTTGCAATTTCCAAATCATCTTCAAAGATAGCCCTACAGACTGCATTACAGCAGCCCATGGTGCAAATTACAGTGATGACGTCTGCCTGAAATGGATAGGGAGGCAGTTGGCAGACCTGGCAGGAATGGTAAAACACTGTCTTTGACACAGAGGATATATGTTTGTTCAGAAAAAAACAAAGAATTGAGCAATATTCCCAGTTTCCACTCCAAACTTTCTGACAAACTCTGCATCCTTCAAGGAAAGTGCCCTGTCTAAGAGATCATGTCTCTCCTCAGTTTGACCCCCTCTTACCTTGAGATCCTCAATGTCCATGACAGCAGAAGAGGTATCAGCAGAGGAGTGGGTAGTAAGACTTCTAATAAGTCTCTGAAGCTCTCACCCATTTACCTCAGCTTCTCCAGGTCACAAACTCCAGCCTCAATGGAACAAGTCCCCAAGAGCCCCTTGGGGTGACACCCTCTAGCGTTTTCTAGGCAGACTCAGTACAGGGTGGTTTGCCATTCCCTTCCCCAGTCATTACTGTTTTAGCCCCCCGCAAGCTGGGTACTCATTTTACTGACCTCAGAAGGATGGAAGGTTGAGTTAACCTTGAGCCAGCTGCTGGGATTGAACTCCCAGCTTCATGGTCAGAGCTTCAGAGAGCATGTCAGCTGCCTTACCACCCTGCGTCACAAGAGGCTCTTAAGTACATACAAGTACATACCCACAATTTCAGACCAATGAGCAGATAATCATGCATATCCCGTACCTTCATAAGGTAGTTAACTGAATATGTGCAGATTTTGGTAGGATAATGCAGTCCACTGCCAACCTTATTGACACGGAACTTGTATGTACTTTTTCCAGTAAACTTGGACTATAAGGATTCTCTCTTGCTGCCCATCAAACTCCTTCAATAGACTTCCAAGCTAAACTCCCCTGTTAGAAGCCCCTGTTTGAAAGCACTGTATCTAAGTCCTGGGATGGAGGCTCCTGGAAACCCATGTGCCTTCTAACAGAGTTTGCCCTCTACAAATACAAATACCTTCTTTGTTCGATAAGGGGAAAGAGTGAGGAGCAGCCATGACTCTGAGACTCCTTGCTAAGGAAGGAAGTTTCATATGTCCCTGTCCAGTTCTGCAGTGCAGTGTGATGTTGGACTAGGATCTGGAAGACATAGATTCAAATCCCTACTAGGCCAGGGAAGCTTCCTTGATGAACTTGGGCCTGTCACTTTCTCACAGCCTAAACAATGTAAACTAATCTGGTTCCCCATTTGGAAGACAAGTGGAGTCTAAGTATCCAAATAAATAATGGTACCACTGTTTTAACAACTGCTAAATATGATCCCTTAAAAGATGGCTTTGGAATATAAAGTGAGCAGCTTGCTTAGTTTTCGTTGATACATTTTATTTTTAAATTTGGCCATTGACTAATTCCGTTTTCATAACTTCTGGCTGTTCTCCTGTAGGTTTTATCAGTTTGCTTTAAAAAAATTGCTCTTTGCTCTTTTGTTGTATGCTACTCTGCAGATTCGTCACAGATCAGAAGACAGAGAAGAAATGTTTCAAACTCATAAATAATATTTTTGGCTTCATTTTCTGTTCATGTAACTCTAATGTGAAAATGCTTTAAGGAGTAATGAAAGACTGCCTGAGACACAGAAAGAAGTCACAAATGGAAGAGGAACAGAGCTCCTCACTGGGTAGCTTAAAAGCTCTTGAAAGAGATAAGTTTACCATATATTACATTAGAAATATGTGCTTTAGAACAGTGGTCCCCAACCTTTTATCGGCTGGGGACCAGCAGGGCGACGGCCACGCCTGCGCAGCGCGCATGCGTGGCCGCACCCGTGCAGCGCGCATGCGCGGCCGGCCTGCACATGCGCACATGCATGCCACGCGGCCGAAATCGTGCATGCGCACCACTTTCGCACATGCGCGCATGCAGAAAAGTGCAGTGAATGCGCGATTTCGGCCGTGCAGCGCGCATGTGCACATGCGTGATGCGCGGTGTGGCCCTGATTCCCTCTCCCCCCCTCCCAAAGTAAGAAGCTTCCTGGGCTGCAAGCTTGCGGCCTGGGAAGTTTTTTACTGGGGGGGGGGCGGGGAGAAGGAATCGCGGCCCAGCGCCCTGGCCTTCGCGGCCCGGCACCGGGCCGCAGACCGCAGGTTGGGGACCACTGCTTTAGAACAGTGGTCCTCAACCTTTTTATCACCGGGGACTGGTCAACACTTGACAATTTTACTGAGGCCCGGGGGGGGATAGTCTACTAGAGTCATTGGATGTTGGTGGAGGGGCGGGCTTAGCTGGCGGCTGCTATGGCTCCTCTGATTGGGCAAATGGATGAGAATGACAGGGGAGCAAGCTGGCCTCTGTTTCTTTTTGCCGTGGTCGCTGAAGGCAGTGGGCAGGAACCTCATTGCCGCGGAGTTGTGTGGGCTGCCCTGGGAATAAGGCACTCCTGGACGTGAGATGAGGGAGTCCTAGTTGGAGCAGGAATGGAGAAGGAGAGCTTTGTGACCTGGATGTCTCTAAAGTTGAGTGGGCTGAAGCACCTAACTTCTTAGACAGAGCTGTGGCCCAGTATCGACTGATCAACGGACCGAGATCAGTCCCCGAACTGGGGGTTCGGGATTATTGCGAACTCACTTTTTTCTGATGACTGCTTCTATTTTGTTTAAATGCTGAGGAATGTCTGCAAAAAATAATGACATGCCCTATATTACAAAAATCAGGCATCATTCTTTTGTTACATTATATATTCTAGTTTTGTGGTAAATCAGGTATAGTTAATATTTATGCAAGTGCATTTCCCCCTTACCTTTCCCATAGTTCACTTTCCTCTCTTGGAGATTACATACATTATGTTGCAATGCAGCTGTGCTCTCCTCAACAGTGGGTGATCCCAGTATGTGATGGGGCCTGGAAGCACCTAATGGAGAACATTAGTGTAGTCACATTCTGAAAAAAGGTGGGTGTGAACCTGTCTGGAAGGGAGACCTTATGGAACCCCAAGAAGCTGTTGTTAAGCATTCTGAGGAATAAGAGAATATCATAATAATGATAATTTTAGTGTATACTGGAAAAGTTTAGTTTGTTGAACGGAGTTTGGTTTGTATGCATTTGGGTTCCATCAGGATAATGTTATCCCAAATCCATCATAATTCATAAAGCTGTTTAGACTGTGCAAAAAAATTGAATTTTTGCACCAAGAAACCACATATTTTTAATGTGAAAAATGAACTATGCAAGTCAGCAGAATGTATGCTTGTTCAATTGACATTATTTATTCCAGTATGAAATGATAAGATGCTAAGTCTGGATGGCATGGGACATCTCTAATGGCCCCAGTCATCGGTCTGACATCTGATTTTTAACTCAATTATTGTGTTTCAGTTTATGTGGGGTTTGGTTCCTGGTTGCTTTATTATAAACTGCTTTGAGTGACCAGGAAAGGTAATGTGTAAAATATTCTGACATAGACATTTAAAAATGAGTCAGACAATTTCCTTCAGTTTTTGTTTCGCAAAGTGGCCAGCTTGTGCAGCTTATGAGGGGCTTGTTCTGTATATTATGGCCATCCCATCTTATTTGGCATCTTGGAAGGTACAAAAGCCTTCCAGTGCAATGCTTAGTTTCCTTAGCCAGTACTGACTAGCACCTATTTCATACATATTGGATGCAGACTGTCTATTAAAATGCGTTTTAAGCAGTTTCTTTCTGATGAATTTCTATGACACCCGTAAAGTAAAAAACAAAATACCAACATTGTCAAGAGCAATGACAAATGCTCACATAAAACCCAAAGTGGAATGAAATATCAACTCCCACATCCTCCTCCCCACTGTATCCTGTTATTTCTTCTTGTACGCATCAAGCAATAGATTAGCATAATCCAGAGATAAAGTCACATATCCAGAGGTGGGTGGGTGGCTTCATTATTGGAGATGCTGTCGCTGTCTGATTATGTGCTGCTCTTGACTTTTTTGCATAAACAGAGATGAACATCAAGCTTCATTTATACCAAGTAAAACTGAGTAAAAACTAAGTCGTAACAGTTAAGACATATCTCCCCCCTCCCTGGTTTAAAGAATACAAATGTGATTTCCTGGGAGCTATTATTCAGATTGATTTCAGGATGTTTTCTCCCAGATTTATTTATTTTTGGTCATTATGTCAGAACTTGCATGCTTCAAACATTTTCTCATAAAGATGTTAAATGAACAAGGGCTCATCAGGTGACATTTTCAATTTCTGCAGCAATTATGCATGACTTTGGCTCTAGACTTCCCCTGGGGGAATGCTGTAAAGCTAGAAGAAGTGATCTAAAATAATTCTACATAGCACAGTGGGTGTGAAGCCATGGCTGTCTTGTAGAAAATATAAGGCTTCTACAACTCCTGTGAGCTTCATTTCAGGGCAAAGCTATACATTGTAAGAACCACACTATGTCTGCCAAACATGACAACCCTAGGTCAAGTTGCCATGCTAACTTTTGTATGTCATCAAGTACAACTTATCTTTGTCCTAACTATAACTTATCTCCACCAGTACAACTTACCTGTGTCATAACTAGGGGTGGGCATGGACTGACTCATGAAGTAAAATTCCCCACAAATATTGGTAGGTTCATGGTTTGCAAAGTAATGTTTGTGGTAGGGCATCAGGCATCTATATTTCACAAACTTCGGTGCTCTCTGTGGTAGTTCAGGTTATAAATGGATATATTTGCAGACAATCTCCATTCAATTAAACAGTTTACAAACTCTGAAGCAATGGATAGCAGAATTCTCCAGCCTTGGAAACACCAATAAGAGCTCTCCAAAGCTTAACAGGCACTTTTGGCTGTCAATAAAAGTTTCCATTTTGCTCTATATGATTAAGGTAAAAGGTAAAGGTATCCCCTGTGCAAGCACCGAGTCATGTCTGACCCTTGGGGTGACGCCCTCCAGCGTTTTCATGGCAGACTCAATACAGGGTGGTTTGCCAGTGCCTTCCCCACTCATTACCGTTTACCCCCCAGCAAGCTGGGTACTCATTTTACCGACCTCGGAAGGATGGAAGGCTGAGTCAACCTTGAGCCGGCTGCTGGGATTGAACTCCCAGCCTCATGGGCAAAGATTTCAGACGGCTGCCTTACCACTCTGCGCCACAAGAGGCTCATTCTATATGATTAGAATACTATATATACATTCAGCTCAGCTCCACACTCTCTCGTGTGTCAGCTGTTGGCAGTTACACAGAGACTAACAAAGCACGTTCTCTCCTGATTGTGAACTCCTCTTCCCTGCTGGGATTTTGGTGTTAGGAGGACTCAGAGTTTTGATTCATCCTGTCTCTCTGCTCATGCTGAGCAGAAGGGCTTAGCTATTGGGTGTCTCAGATGAGGACCCATATTGTATACCCTCCCTCCCCAGCTGATCATAACCAATACTGTGCCAAGAAGGTAAAAGTGGGTGCAAAGGGCAAGGGTCATCATAGGGGGAGGAAGACATCCTCCATCCCCCCATATCACTGGCCCCCATCCAAACCTATCCTGTCAGTCTACTGGTGCCCAACCCTAACAGGGCATCACTGTGGGTCTCAGTCAGCGCCACATGTTCAGCCTGGAGAAAAGGAGGTTGAGAGGGGACATGATAGTCCTCTTTAAGTATTTGAAAGGTTGTCATTTGGAGGAGGGCAGGATGCTGTTTCTGTTGGCTGCAGAGGAGAGGACACGCAGTAATGGGTTTAAACTACAAGTACAACGATATAGGCTAGATATCAGGAAAACATTTTTCACAGTCAGAGTAGTTCAGCAGTGGAATAGGCTGCCTAAGGAGGTGGTGAGCTCCCCCTCACTGGCAGTCTTCAAGCAAAGGTTGTATACACACTTTTCTTGGATGCTTTAGGATGCTTAGGGCTAATCCTGTGTTGAGCAGGGGGTTGGACTAGATGGCCTGTATGGCCCCTTCCAACTCTATGATTCTATGATTCTATGATTCACCTTTTCCTGATCTGTTCCTGGGATTCTCCACAGAAACAAAAGGATTTTATGCACTGTCCAGCCACCAGCTGTTGCTAACACTCTTTGGAAAGAAGGTCTCTGATGGCAGTGATTTGTGTGGGTTGGAAGCAACCTCGTCTTCCACCCCACTTCCTGTTTTAAGAACATCCCTCTATGCCCCAGCCCAGTGCCAGAAAGCAGCTGTCCCTCCTTCTATTGCTTCTAATCTTAGGGCCCCATTTCAAGCCCACAGTTTGGAAACATTTCTGTACCCTCCCGAGGGACCTCTGTTTGGCAAAGTGCCAGGTGTGTGATGCCTTTGTTCATAGGGACACAACCCCCCCCCCCCAACAATTGTCCTCTTCCATTCTCCACAGGAACCTGCAAAGTGTTCAACCAACAATGTTGGCACTAGAGGAAAGATGGTAGCAGATGGGAGGGAAAAAGAAGCCCACTCCCTCTCAGCAGGGAAAGTACCCTACTCAGCAGAAAGGTGAACAGGAAGCCTCTCCAAGAAAGGAAAGGCTTTCTGTGGGCTGCTGTGGGTGGGACATCAAGGCAGGCAACCCTCCAAGAATTCTCTATTCAGAAGGGCAACATGGAGGCAGGATGCAGTCACTCACCTTGTTGGATGTTTGCTATAGAAGACCAGCTCTTCTTCCTTGGAGAGGATGTAGCCTTTTGTTGGCTGCTGCAACACCTGACTCATTGGTTCTCTGTCTCCTCACAGAGGACCATGAGCTAAATAGTTTGTCCATTATGCACCATTCCATAGTGGTGATGGTCAAGGCTCAGCTCTACAGAGCATAAGGCAGAACCATACACTTCATGGCAGACCTCTAAAGCATCCAGCAGCAGTTACTTCTCCCTAACCACCCACTAGTGGCAAGCAGAGGACATCTTTGTATGGATTGTTGGAGCATGGCCAAGGCCCTAGGAGGAGACAATCCTCTCACTGGGCTACAAAATGGTTCTTCTCCATGCACAGGGGATGGTGCAAAACTTCACTGACATGATTCAGAGTAGTGTGAAGGAGTGGTTTGGGAAGCACACCTAGCCTCAACCAGGACCAGGGCCAGGGCCTTTTTGGTCCTGGCCCCTACCTGGTGGAATGAGCTCCCGGGTGAGCTGCGGGCCCTGCGGGATCTTCCAAGCATTCCGCAGGGCCTGTAAAATGGAGCTTTTCTGCCAGGTCTATGGTTGAGGCTGGGGTCAGCGAGGTATATCTACTGCCCCCCCAGGGTTTTGAAACATTGTTGGATCTCCTTCTCTACCCCCTTAGTAATAGGGGGTAGGATGGGGATTTTCTTCTTCCGCCATGTTGTGATGGATTTTAAGTCTTTTAATGGGAGATTTAATGGGGTTTTAAGACATTGTGACCTGCCACGAACCACTTAGGGAGTGGCGGGAAATAAATTGAAAAATAATAATAAAATAATAATAATGCAGTCAACTGTGTGACTTTGAGCTAATTACAGCTCTCTTAGAAATGTCCTTGGAGAGCAGTTCTCTTAAAGGTATCTCAGCCCTACCTACCTCATAGGGGTCTGTTGTAGGAAGAGAATAGGAAAAGTATTTGTAAGCCACTTTAGAACTCCTCCAGGTAAGGAAAAGTAGGGTATAAAAATAGCTTCTTCCTCTGGATGGTTTGGCATGTAGCCTGTAGGTTGCAACCTTGGTGTTTGGATGGGATTATTGCCACCTCTGCTGGGTGTTGATGGGCTTCCTCACCCAACACCTACCTCATAAAACAACATTTAATTCAGGACAAAGAAGATCTATATGGCCCCTCCTCCTAACATTTTAAACATCTTTAAAAAAATCTACTTATGCTTAGAAGCTTGGTTAATTTGGCAGTGCCAAATGGGGTTATCAGAAGGGTAAGGGTGATTTTATTGATTGTGTTTGTGATATTATTATATTGTGAACCTCTGTGAGCCAGCTGGCCCAAGAGTGGTGGTCAATAAGTCTAATAATAAAATAAATAATAAAGTAAACATAATACCTATCTCATGGAATGACAGCCACCTTAGCAAACATCTACCTCAACAAACATCTGCCTGTACAAGCAAGTTCCTATTCCCTTTCTACCATGTTTTACAATTCACAAGAAGTGATCTTTTAACTGCACAATGTGTTCTGCTAAAGGTAATATACCAGAAATTTCACCCAGGGGTGGGCTGTGACCACAGGATCTCTCTAGGGCCTGAGGGGGCCTGACAACGTGGTAGGCATGCCTCAGTGGGTTCCAGTTCTTGCCAGGGATGCCTGCCAAACTGTTTGGGGTTGCTTTAGCAAACCACTGTTTGAACCCTGGGGATGCCTGTCTTCTAGTCATTCTTAATCTGCCTTTGAAGACCTCAGGGGTGGTCTGGCTGGTTTGACATGGATTTCCATCCTTCTGCACAGTAGAAGAATTAACTGTGGTTAACGGGTGTGTTCTGAACATGTGTGTTCCAGCCCTGGGTGGGGGCTGTGAGTTGTCGACATACTTCCTTTGCTTGCCTGGTGGGACTAGGATGCCTGCCAAACTGTTGTGGGGTTTCTTTGGGGAGCCCCTCTCAGAAATCTTGATATGTCTGCCTTTCTGCCATTTCAAATCTGCCTTTGAAGACTCAGGGGAGCTGCAATTGACTGCTTGCCTTGCTTTCAGTGTCTGGCTGGGGGGGTGGTCTGCCCAGGTGAAGTTTCTCTGCGAGTTTGATGTCACTGGCTTGTTCCCGAGCCATCCCACAGACTCCTGTAAGTGCAGCTGTCTTTTCCAGAGAAAGCATTTTCCTGGTTTGACCTTAGATCTGCTGAGGGGTTTGCAATGCCATACTGGCACTGGTTTTGCTGGGCCTCTAAAAATGCCCCTCCCTTTCAGTTTCTGAAAGGCAGATATTAAAGGGAGCGATCTGCAAACATCTGGAGGACAATTTGGTGATCCAAGGAAGTCAGCATGGATTTGTCTCCAACAGGTCCTGCCAGACCAACCTGGTTTCCTTTTTTGACCAAGTAACAGGTTTGCTGGATCGGGGAAATTCAGTTGATGTCATTTACTTGGATTTTAGTAAAGCTTTTGACAAGGTTCCCCATGATGTTCTGATGGATAAATTGAAGGACTGCAATCTGGATTTTCAGATAGTCAGGTGGATAGGGAATTGGTTAGAGAACCGCACTCAAAGAGTTGTTGTCAATGGTGTTTCATCAGACTGGAGAGAAGTGAGTAGCGGGGTACCTCAGGGCTCGGTGCTCGGCCCGGTACTTTTTAACATATTTATTAATGATCTAGATGAAGGGGTGGAGGGACTACTCATCAAGTTTGCAGATGACACCAAATTGGGAGGACTGGCAAATACTCCGGAAGATAGAGACAGAGTTCAACGAGATCTGAACACAATGGAAAAATGGGCAAATGAGAACAAGATGCAATTTAATAAAGATAAGTGTAAAGTTCTGCATCTGGGTCAGAAAAATGAAAAGCATGCCTACTGGATGGGGGATACGCTTCTAGGTAACACTGTGTGTGAACGAGACCTTGGGGTACTTGTGGATTGTAAACTAAACATGAGCAGGCAGTGTGATGCAGCGGTAAAAAAGGCAAATGCCATTTTGGGCTGTATCAACAGAGGCATCACATCAAAATCACAAGATGTCATAGTCCCATTGTATACGGCACTGGTCAGACCACACTTGGAGTACTGTGTGCAGTTCTGGAGACCTCACTTCAAGAAGGACGTAGATAAAATTGAAAGGGTACAGAGGAGAGCGACGAGGATGATCTGGGGCCAAGGGACCAAGCCCTATGAAGATAGGTTGAGGGACTTGGGAATGTTCAGCCTGGAGAAAAGGAGGTTGAGAGGGGACATGATAGCCCTCTTTAAGTATTTGAAAGGTTGTCACTTGGAGGAGGGCAGGATGCTGTTTCTGTTGGCTGCAGAGGAGAGGACACGCAGTAATGGGTTTAAACTTCAAGTACAACAATATAGGCTAGATATCAGGAAAAAGTTTTTCACAGTCAGAGTAGTTCAGCAGTGGAATAGGCTGCCTAAGGAAGTGGTGAGCTCCCCCTCACTGGAAGTCTTCAAGCAAAGGTTGGATACACACTTTTCTTGGATGCTTTAGGATGCTTAGGGCTAATCCTGCGTCGAGCAGGGGGTTGGACTAGATGGCCTGTACGGCCCCTTCCAACTCTATGATTCTATGATTCTATGATTCTATGATTCTACTGCAGAGATTTTTGAGGACTTTGATTATATTCTGCTGGGCTTCTTTTCTGTCAGTTTGTATTTCTCCATTGGAAACAATGCAGGATGGGACACCTTCTTTTTTTTTGGGGGGGAGGGATTACTCAACCCTTATGAATCCAATTTTTGCCAAGCCTAGATAAAAGTTATAAAAGTCTGCTATGAGTTTGATGCCTCTACCTTGCACAGGATTTGTTCTATAAACCCCTGAATCAGTACCTTTAATTCCCTCAGAAAGCACTTTCCCTGGGTCACCTTCTTTGGGGGGTCCTAACAGACCCCATAAACCCAATCTTTGCTAAACCTGGAGGAGAGTCATGTAGAGATCTCCCTCAAGTTTGGTGTCTCCAGTGTGCTGAGGGTCGTTCTTCCCCATCCTACACCTCACAAATAGAATCACTTTGTTTATTGCAAAGAAGTTCATGCTACTCTGTGGTTCGTGAACTGGGCACAACCATGAACGGAACCATTGTTTCATAATCCATGCCCATCCCTGGCCCTAATTATAACTCATCCCTACCAGTAGCTGCCAGAAATCAGCATATGAGTTAAACTGGATAAGATGCTATGGAGATATGGATGAAAATAACTCAGGTATCACAATAGATCTTATGATTTGTCATCCCTCCTTATATCTGGCTCTTCTAATAAAGCATATAATACAGTGATGCGTACCTCAGAGATATGGTTGAACATTGAAGCATGGAAGGTAATATGGCCAATTGTATTGCTTTTGCACTTATCCAGGAAAAAAGATCTAATGCTTAGATGCCATTCTGCAGGGGGTTGGACTAGATGACCCCGGAAATCCCTTCCAACTCTATTATTCTATGATTCTATGTATCATGGAAGAGCCTCTTGTGGTGCAGAGTGGTAAGGCAGCAGACATGCAGTCTGAAAGCTCTGCCCATGAGGCTGGGAGTTCAATCCCAGCAGCCGGTTCAAGGTTGACTCAGCCTTCCATCCTTACGAGGTCGGTAAAATGAGTACCCAGCTTGCTGGGGGGTAAACGGTAATGACTGGGGAAGGCACTGGCAAACCACCCCGTATTAAGTCTGCCATGAAAACGCTAGAGGGCGTCACCCCAAGGGTCAGACATGACTCGGTGCTTGCACAGGGGATACCTTTACCTTTACCTTTATGTATCATGATCTTGTAATATGGATCTGTGTAGCTCACAAAAATCCTTTTGAGCATCAAGACACAGTACCCACAAAGGGATTATGATTTAACAGCTTTCATCAAATTGCAATTGGACAGTTTGTAGATGTATAGAGATCATACTTTTTTGTCAGACAAAAAATAGGTATTGTGTATTTCCACAGCATGCAGAGTGGGATTAGAAGCTTCCACCAATAATTCTCAAGGTTCACAAACACAATTCACACCCTTTCCACCATATCATCTTATAGTTTTTCTTTCATCCTCAAGCGGAGAGCTCTTAGGACTTTGCAGTTCAAAAATATCATGGATTTGGGGAAGGAGAAAAAAATACTTCTCACAAGACTGAAATACCTAATTTGTTGCTCATCTTTCAGTTGCCCAGATAGCTGGGCTTCAAAGTGTGAAGGATACCAGAGAGCAAATTTTAGCCCTCAAGTATTGACCTTGTTCGATAATAGTGTGTGTGTAGACTATTATGGTCTGGCAGTGGCAAGCTAAATAGGGGGCCTTTAAAATCTGATTTAGAACCTACCTTGCAACTGGAGCTTCACAATGAAAATTTGTCAGAATTCTGCATGCACGTACTCATTTCATTTGTATTGTTGAAACAGAAATTCTTACACAGAAGGTCATTTGTGCTGCATACATATTTGTACTGGTTAACCTAAATTCATAAATTATGAGCTGCTCTAAAGACGCCAGATGGCATAATCTTTCTATATTTGGTTTTATATCCTGGGAACACATCGTGTATTTTAAGATTGCCATTTGGGAACATCAAGAGCTCTCATGAGGAAAAAAAAGAAAAGATTCTGCACTTTAAAGGCAGTTCATAAAATCAGAGTGTAGACTGAAATGACATCTTAATTAACTCAAAACAAACATTTACCTACCACTCACCATGGGAAAAGTATACTCCAATTAAGAGCAGTCTTTTAAAAAGCACAAAATGTTTTATTCAAAGCAATAACATGCATTTTTATCTTTCCAGAACCTCATAGTTTTCAAAAGGAAAATAATTGGAGAAAAGGAATGCAAAAGAAGCTTTGCCTTCATGTGCAGCAGGCATGTGACTTGAGCTTATTGGTTTAAAATAAACTAGCACAGCTATCAGGTAAGGAAGGACCTTGCCTATAAAGCCATTATTCCTTCCTGCATATAGTATTATTTAAAGCACCCAGCGATCAATTTAGGCATGATAGTTCAAGGATGTTGTTGACAAACCAGAAATGATTTTGAGGAGAATGAAAATATTAATAAGGCTATTGGATGAGGTAACTGGGTACTTTGGGACTGAAGAAATGGAGACTGAGGAGGGGAAGATGTTACTATATGACCATTTCTGCATGGAGGGCTAAAACGTGAGTGGCTTCCTGCTTGCAAACATGGGATGGTAAACTTCGCATTTGCAGCCCTCCTCATGGGGAGACCCCTCCCATGTTTTCCCTCTGCCCCATCACAGGTCTTTGCCTCCTGATGAGGCTGCAAGGGAAAATAAGGCAAACTTCTCCACTCCTTGGCTCCTTGGTGAATCACAGCAGTTCCCTTGTGGACTGAAACTTTCTCCCCACCAGGCATGAAATTATTATTTTTAAAACACTTCTACATTGCTATGGAGTAATGCCACAACACAGATGCATTTTAGTAAAAATCAACACTGCTGTGTTGCTATGGAGAAATGCCAGAACGATATGCCATCCCCACCCCCCTTTTGTGATTCATGTTTTATTTCTGTCTGGGTGGATTTCTGAAACACTGAACATGGTCCCTGGAACCCAAAACATCATTTTGTGTAAATGATTGATTTCAAAACATAGTGCTTACACCCCTGTATGATTGTGAGAAGGATGCTAGATCACCCCCCCCCCTCATTTTCCGCCTCCAGAAAACATGGCTCTTTTTTGCCTGCCCAAATTGTAAGAAGGCTGGACATGGTCCCTTGGGGGCCCCAAAAGCCATTCTGTGTAAATGGTTGGCTTAAAAACAAATCATTCAGACCCTTATATGATTGAGAGAAGGATGCTTGATTATCCCCCCCCCATTTCCCAGTTCATTTCCTATTTCCAGAAAACAGAAAAGGGACTGTGTTTTGCCTATCTGATCACAAAAAGACCATGGACACTTTAAAGAAGAATTTATTTTACCTTTGACAATGTAGGTTTGCATTTGTGCTGAAATGCAGGACATGCCATTAAAAAAAATACTTGGAGCAGGAAATGGAGAAGGTAGGTGTGAGGGCAGGACAATGCTGCAGAGACCATTGTGCCTTTCTCCCTCCATAGAGGCTTACTCGGGGTTGCTCCCTGGTTGTTCACTGATGGAACACAAACTTTAGGGTGGCGAATCCAGTATTGATGATTTCCCTAATCACGATTTAAGAATGGCCAAAACTCAACCCAGCTACCGGACTGCCATAGGATCCAAGCAATGTCATGGGGAGGGAGCTCTACAAGCCACCATCATTTGAACGCTATCCAGGGGTAGATTCCTCATGCAGAAATGGTCTATATATTTGAAAAAATCACAAAATGAAGCAGAGAAATAGCTGTTAATAAATACCAAAGGTAACTTGCTTGGTTTATTCTAAAATATATGTTTCAACACCTGAAAAGGCATGGGGGTGAGGCACATGGCTAGTACCACTCCAGCATAGGACTCATCAGAGTTAGGACAGGACCCTCAAAGCAATTTTTAAACAGTCTATTTTCCTTTAAAATGGCATCTGCAGCTATGGGTTGGACCTATGACTGTCATAATGTGCAGTTAGGTCCTTATCTTTTTTCCTTACTGCACAATCAACCAACATACTGTCCCCCCTGTCAAGGAAAGAAGTAAATGGAAAACTTTCAGAAATGAGAAAGAGAAAACAGAGATACCTTAAAAAGAATAGGGAAGAGGAAAATCCTCAGTTCTTTGGGATGAGATTATATCCTTCTCTAACCTGAAGTTGGATACTGAGGCACTCCCCATTAGCAGTGTATTGCATCTCTAACTTCAGTGTAAACTGCCCTGGGTTGAAATTGGAGGGTGGCATATAAATATAAGACAATAAATTTTAAAAAATATGGTGAAGATTCTACTTCTGTTTGCTGTTATAGCAGACAAGGTATCAATGGAGACTTTCCCCAAAATGGCTGCTCCAAAACTGTACAGTTGTTGCCTATAAAAGTCAACAACTATGGGGTTCCACCTGCTATTTTATCCAAACAACAGCCCTATCAGATTGGTCCAGCTGAGAGAGTAAGATCGACTAAGAACATCCCATAAAATTTGCAGCAGACCAGAGACTTAAACCTGAGTTGCCCGGTACATTCATATTCTCCATTTACTACAGTACACAGGGTCAAAGATCACTACAGTAGTATGACAACTGAATTCATATCTAACAAAACTAAAAATTGTATTTGAATGTTTGGGATAGACTCCTTTTCCTTTTCAAGAGAAGGTAATTGCTTACATATGATTTATTTGCCCAATCTGAAGTTTGTTTTCAATATCAGAAACCATTTTAAGTGGGTATACAAAACAAATACCTGGTTTTTAAAAATAGCCTTGATTTATGGGGGAAAAAGTCAAGCCCTTTTCTTACTGATTCTTGTGGTCAAGAAAAGGAGGGAAAAACACTGAGAGTGAAAGATGTGTCTGAGATGCTTTTCAAGTATAAATAACAGGATTTGTGGTGACTGTCATACATTGCAAAAATATGCACAAAACATTCAATCAGCCTGATCAAATCAAAGTGAATGAGAGTGAAACAATTTTCTAGTTTATATTTTTCCCTGGTTGATTGCAGCCCCACCCACCTAATCAAAAGAACGAAACCCAAGGGAAACTAATAACTATTACATTATCTTCTGGTGCATTTATTTGAAATTTAAGAAATCCTTTGTGTTGTTTTTCTGTTTAACGGCAATGCCTTTCTGTGATATCGATGCATGATTCAAGCATTTTTTAGAGACTGAAAAGCAGTACCCATTAGCACTACCCATCCCAGATGCCTTGGGAGAAGAGGCTGTGGTCTGCGCACATGGTGCCTTTTAACGCATCGCAAGCCCATGCCTCTTCTCCCCTCTGATGCAGCATATCCATGCCATGGTTACCCTCCCTGCTACTGGTGCTCTGTCGAAGAGTACTCTCCTTTTCACCCACCTTCTGCCTCATCAGTGGCAGCTGCTCGGTTAGTCTCGGTCTCTCTATACAAATGTGCTAAGTTAGTATAGGATGCGGCTGTCTGCAGTTCTCTCTCATGCAGTGAGCATACTTATAGTTTTGCTTGTAAAAAACAAGGCATATATATTTTTAAATCCCATAAGTATGCCTTTAACCTGGTGGTAGGAATATTGCTATCACTGGTTTGATATGAAACAAATACATAATGCAAGCTACAAGAAATAATAGTGAAACTATGCTGCCTCAGCATCTGTCATGGACTTGAATTAAATTCTGTTGAAAACTTTGAGAGGACAACTATATCCCCATTGATATACCTTTTATGCACAATTCTTTGGATGTACTAAAAATAATGTTAGCTGATTTTAGTGCCTTGTTTTTTTCTTTCTCTTAAATTTCACACATAAAGTTAACATGGGGGTACATTTAATATGTTGTTTACTATATATGTCAAAATAAACATTCTATAACCACATTCTCTTTATAGAATCAGCAATTTTTCTGATTCCAATTTTTCAGGAATACCCACACCACTAATACAATACAACAAAGAGCAGCTTGCTCTGATGCTCTTTGTATTTAGGAAATAGTCTGTGTGGGTGTAGCTTAAACCAGCCTCTCCTCTCACACTGTGTTTGAACTGGAACCTAACACGCCTGCTCTTTAAAGAAAGAAACACTGGAAGTTTCATTCATGAAATTCTGTGTGCCACATGTGGTTTGACCTTAAAGCTGGTTATGCCATGTATCAGTGGAGTTCAATATTTGTTTGTGGTGTATTAATTTATGTTTTACCTGTGGTTTTAGGGATACTGTTCCTTTTTGTGGTTCTTTTTAACATAGTGTGTAAGATCTTTAATACCTTTTGTAAGCTGATTTAGTGGCCAATATTTGTAGGCGAGGCAGGATCAAAATGTTCCAGATAGACAAAGCATATGTGAAACAGCCACACCAATGGTGATTTCCTTTGCTTAAGACCCATCTCACTCAACTCAATTGAAACCTTATCAGCCTCTGGGGTTCCGTTATCCACTGTAACCACTTCTAGCAGTGTGGCAATCCACCCACGTGGCTCCAGAGACATGATAATCTGGAAATAATTAAAGCATATATTGTTGAAATTGTATCCAGCTGCAACAGTAATGAAGGCAGCTGCTTAAAAAAAAAATCCCTCTGACGTGCTGTTGATGGAATTCCACATTTCCTTCCCATATTGAATATACATGTGAAGGGCTTACACATTTTCAGAAGTCCACAACCCACTTCCTTAGAGCTGATCCACTGACATCAATGCTGCTGCTCTGAAGTAAGTGGATTGTGGATTATAGCCAGCTTCAGGTTAATTAGCCACTTGCCTCCTGTCAAGGGTAAGACAGAAATTATTTAATTGGTCTTTAATTATGGCAAATACTGCTAATTACTTGCTTCGCACAGTGGGGGAAAACATGCAGAGAAGGGCAATTAACCATGAAAGCATAATATGAACACACACACAGTCCTTGGTTTTCTAGTCTAGCTAGTGAAATGTGTTCTACAAGTTGCTGAATTCTGATGCTCCATAGAAAAGGGAGTTGTTTTGAACACATTAACATCAATATCAATAGCTAAAATAGGTCATGATAGGTCACGATTCAGAGCAAGGCTGAATGCTCAGGCTTAAATGTAGTTTTACTCTGACTTTTCTTCTGTTCTTCTGCACTCTGCAGTATAAAAAAATAATTCCCAACCAAGAGCAATTCATAGTACACTGATGACAGATCTAAAATATCAGGTTTTTCAAGTGGTGGGACTTCTTGGTCAGCGGTAAAAATAATGTACTTGAAATTTAATGAAATGCAGAAAGATTTATCACCTTCATGAAGCAACAAGAATGTTTGTGACTGGTCCAGGCATGATATAAGTGAACCAAGAAGACATAATTGATTCATTGATGTACATTTTCTTCTAAAATGAAGCTGCATGATCTGCTGCTTTCTGTGTCCCCATGGGAGACACATTTTGGTGGTGGACTCAGTCCATCCCAGATTTGTGCATCTGGATGGATGCAGCTGGGGTGGAGGAGGGTTGTTTTTTTTTTTGTTTGTTTTTTGCAGGATTGTGAGAACACAATCCTACCTTCCTGTAAAAAATAAAAGCCCTATTTGGCCCCATGGTGGCACTAATGGGGCATTTTCTGTCCTCTCTGGTCCTCCATTGGACAGGGAGGAACCATGAACGAACCAAAATTCATCACGATCTTACATTTGTGAGCCGGTTCATGCCCATCCCTTTCCTATCACTATGTATGAGAGTAAAACGTGGACAAAGAAAGCAAGAAGAAGAAGGAGTTGGTTCTTATATGCCGCTTTTCCCAACCAGAAGGAGACTCAAAGCAGCTTATAGTCGCCTTCCCATTCCTCTCCCCACAACAGACACCCTGTGGGGTGGGTGAGGCTGAGAGAGCGCTGATATCACTGCCCGATCAGAACAGTTTTATCAGTACCATGGCGAGCCCAAGGTGCACCCAGCTGGGGAGCAAACAGGAAGAAAGTGGATTAATTTGAAATGTGGCATTGGGGAAGATTTTTACTGACACTGTGGGCTGCCCCCCCCCCAAAGTAATGGTTTCTAGATAAAATCATGCCTTAACTCTTTCTAGAACCTAAACTGGAGCTATCATACTGTGAGAAGACAAAAGTAACTGGAAAAGATGTTAGGAGAAGTTGAAGGCAGCAAGAAAAGATGAAGACCCCAGATGAGTTGGCTTGACTAAATCAAGGAAGTCAGAACCCTTGGTTTACAAGACCCAAGCAATGCTGTTAATGACAGGACATTTTGGATAACATTAATTCATAGGAATACCATAATTGGAAATGACTTGACATATATACACACACCTGTCACTGTCACCTGAGTGGCTCTCTAAACTTCTAAATGTTAAAGTGGCAACTCAGCTAGTCATCACCTGACAAGTACTTGCCATCCAGTAGGCGACTGACCTGTATGTCTGTGTGTTAAGAAGAGAAACTAGATTGACTATAAGCAGGAACTACCCCAGTGAATCAGGCAGAAATTCTCTTTTCCTTGTAGTTGGAAAAGGAAGGGAGTTCAACTGGAACACCATAGGCCAGAATCTTTCCATTCCTGGGAATCAGCTGACCTGAGATATACTTGTGCCACTGCATCCTATATATTTTTAAGATTTGCTGTACTTGAATATGGGCAGGCTATTACCAAAGAAAACTAGTAGGCTTATATGCTTCTTGTCTCTCTATAACACTCTCAGGTCTACTTCTCCTAATACAAGGAATTGGACCTTGTAAGAACTTACAAGTGGGTTTTTAAATGCTTCACACCATTGTTTGCATATATTGCCACTTTCTAAATATTAGATCTTCTCCAGCATCATTAACAATGCCATTAATACTTCACAACTAAGGTAATGAGTAGAGCAATCAGTAACAGTTTTGCTATAAAAATGTACCAATTAAGGCAACAGTTTAAAACGAATGCCATAGGTTTAAAGTATCCTTATGAATTTGTATGTGTGATACCCATCATTAAAGAAGGACAAAGAGCCACCTGATGTCAAAATAGGTTATTTCACTTGTCACAGTTTTTCCAACTAGGTGATGTTTCAGAAAGATTAAGAACCAGCAGACACTTGCTAGCTGTCTCCCAAGGATAAAACAGAGAGAGCACAGCAAAGGATATTGCCCTATAAATACCTCAGAGAAAAGCAGGAAGTGTCCAGATATTAATGCCCGGTAGAGAAAATTCAAGAAAATAGCTGGGAAGAAAATCTGGATAGGAGAAAATATTGTTCTTTCACATACCTTATGTAAAACTTACACGGATGTACACAAGAATGTAAATTGTGAAGTCTTCCCTATCCTCTAAAAGAGTATTATTATTGCGTTATTGTATTAATGGGGTATTTTATTGTATTTTATTGATCTTGTAAACTGCCACGAGGCATTCAAGAGCAGCGGTATATAAATATAATTTAAATAAAGAAGAAGTAATGAATCTATTGTGATAATTGAAATATAAAAAATCAAGATGTGGGAAATAATGACATGTATCCTACAACTCTATGAAGAAGAAGAGGAGTTGGTTTTTATACCCTGCTTTTCACTACCCAAAAGAGTTTCAAAGTGGCTTACAAACATCTTCCCTTCCTCTTCCTACAGTACTCCTTGGCCGATTCCATAAGTGTGGAAAAGGATGGGCTGACGCCTGTACGGCTACAAGGTAATCCTCACAGCCACACGTCGCTGCTGTCCTGGTCTCAGCCCAGGTCTGCTGCAGATCAGGCCCTACATTTCCCTGTGGGAAATAACCACATTCTCCTTTTCACAGTGGGGGCCAATGAGGCCTGTCCAGCTGCAGGCCTGTGTGGATGTGGAAAAGCCTCCCCCTCCTATGAAGGCCCGGAGGGGACATAAAACGGCTCGCTCTGCTCTGCGGCACTTTGTGGTACCGAGGTGCCAAATGGACCATATTCTTTTACAGGAAGGTGGAATTACATTGTTATACAATCTCACCTTCCTGCAACACGCCCCCCCCCCCCATGGTGGAACTTTCTGCCACAGCTACAGCTGCTGGGGTGCAAAAATAAGCGGTGCATCATGCTGCTCTGCTGCAATGCACCAACAGGTGCGGCTACCCTTGTGAGGTAGTGGGACTGAGAGAGCTTTGACATAGCTGCTCTGTGAGAACAGCCCTATCAGAACTGTGATGAGCTCAAGGTCATCCAGTGGGCTGCATGTAGAGGAGCAGGGAATGAAACCCGTCTTACCAGATTAGAAGCCACCACACTTAACCACGACACCATACTGGCTCCTGCATTGCCTATTCCTGCAGTGCCCTTCTGACCCCAGAACTATCATTTATGGGGCTGAGGGACCCATGTGGAGAAATATCCATGCGAGTTAGAGGGCTGGAGTTCAGAACAACAAGGTGTTGAAATTACTTTTTCTTCTGTAAATGTATTTCTTCTGAAAAAAGGAATCAGTTTCATTACATTTCTGCTCCTTACTACAACTGACCAACACATGTGGCTATTTCCTCACCTGGATCTTGTAACTCCAGAAATGATCAATCAGGTGACTGGAATGGGATGCAGAACTAAAGAAGAAGAAAATCATCCATGCATAGATGGTTTGATACATGCCATTTAAAGGATATGCTTAATGTTAAGTACATCACAAATGCAAATGCTTTGTAGAAACAATTAAAATTGTAAATGTTCAGTAGAGGAGCCTCAATGTCTATGAAAACTATTTGCAACAAAACTAATTTCAATAAAGCCTGATTCTTTTAATTGTTTTTCAGAATAAGTACAAGCTGGGGTCAATGGAGTCCTAAGGGATCTGCAAGTTTACTCCCAGTGGTTAAGGGTGCCAACTGCTGTAGTAGACAGCAGTAATCAGGCAGAAGGACCAGGAATGGCAGCCTATGGGGACAAGACAGAATCAGACAGAAGACAATGTCTGGAATGATGTCGATTGGTAATGTGGGGAGATCTCCTTGCCTATATTTATATTTTTCTGTTATGGCTGGCAATTGCTATAATAAAAGTTCATTGATTGATTGATCCTTGCCTATATGAAGCCTCATTAGAAATGCTGGGGTGAAGCCTACCACTCCACTAAACAAAGTTCAAAGCCTTCCTCGGTCTAAGGGGCCTTCCTCCAATGGCTCTTCTGTCAGAGGACGATTCACTTCATTTGAAGGCTTCCTGGAGAAAGGTTGGCTCTGTGACTGCCATGACTTCCAACCTCTTTCTGAATCCATAGGTCTTGCAAGGTCTGCACATGACAAGTCATATGCAGATTGTCATGCATACTTCCAAAGGGTGAGGAGGATAAGAAGAACATACTGTGCTTCTACCTCAAATCAGCAACAGGCAAGGCAGAGAACCAGGTGTCGGTATTTGAAGTGCTCTTGTGTACAAACAGGCAGGAAGAGAAAAGCGAGGGAAAGCCATGGTGTTAACTATCCCTCTTGCTTCCGACTTCTGAGTCTGAGTCTGTCAGGTAACTTTACACAGCAGCCACATCCCCTGCCTTCGTGATCAATTACAGTTGAAAATTGGAACCATTATTAAACGCTGAAAGTAATGATGGTGACTCAGATGAATGTGTGTCATGCTCAAGTGAAGTTTCAAAGTGTGAATTAAAGTACAATCCCCCTTAAATACTGTGATGAATACTTATTTATTTTGCTTTCCTAGTACAAAAGAAAGGCTGAAAAGGGTTGAAAACAGTATCTGAGTGTTATATCAGCTTAAAATGAAAATAAAATAAGTAACATTTTTTATTAACATGTACTTTCCACGCTTCAAATATAAATAAGCATCAATAGGCTTGGGGAGACCTTGAAAAACTCTTATAGCAGGGGTTGCTAAAGTTTAAGAACCCTTGGTCTAGGTTGGTTTCAAGAGTACCAAGTTGAGGAATGTCATAATACTCAAGCATTAAGAGAACAAAGCTGCAAAATGATCAGCCAAACCAACTCCATTGTTTGAGATCCATCAGGCCATTTTCACTTCTCACCCTGAGCCATGCAATTTTGCTTTCCATCTAATAGAAACTGCAAGCCTGGTGACAGAAGCACAAGGCTTTGACAACAATTGCTAAACCCTGACCCATCAGTTTGGAAACCAATGCTCTGGAAATCCTTTATTTCCAGTAAGGGTATTACAATGCAGTATTAGCATCTGTTGTTCAAATCTAAAGAAGGCATTGAGCTGATACTATGAAAACCTCTTTTAAAACCATTTAAGAACACAGATTATTCACCTATTAATACACACTAGGCAGATATTTTGTTTTCATAATAGTGTATATACTAGGATTATATATTTACCAACCCAGGCGAGGGTCAGCATTGAGATAACACCTGTGTTAGGGAAGATTCGACATAGAGTACCAACAATACTGAACAACACAGAACAAATGCATGCTAACCTTATGTAACTTGTGTGCCCACATTCCACACAATTTATTTTAATTGGGATTATGTGACTGCTATTACAAAACACAATACTATGACATACCCAGGACTCAATAGGGACAAAGGTTTTTTATCTCATTATTCATGCTAACCTTGTTCAACTTGTGCATCCATATTCCTCACTATGTATTTTATTTGTGATAATTATTTGTGATAATGATAATGTGACTGTAAGATATGGCATTGTAATGGAATTTTGAGTTTGACTCCCTGGCCTTGGGAAGTGACCAGCAATTTCCTGGGAGGAATGCCTCACAGTTGTATGGAGCAAGCAACATATGGACAGGTTTGATCTCTAATAGACCCATTATGCACGGGGGTTTTAACGCACATTCGGGGTGGAATGGCGGCAACTAAAATCACCGATAACGCACGGTGCCGGCTGCAACCGGCCGCAGCTTCGGTGCATGCTGCCGAAAAAGCCGCATTCGTGAAATGCGGAAGAAAGTGCAGCTTCTTGGTGTCAGGAATCAGGCTGAGCCCAGCCTGTGGAGCCTCTGTTGAAAGCACATTCGAAATCCAACAGCCGGTTGCAAATTCCAAAAGTAACTTTATTAGGCAAAGTCCACAGTATGCTTAAGCAGGCCAAGATCTTCCTAAGCAAAGATCTTGATAATAACAAAGTACAAGGGGAGCAAGAGGGGTAGTTATAGGGTGCACCAGGTAGGGGCGGGGGTAGAAGGTTTTTCGGCGGGAGAGCAGAAAGGTGGCGAAAACAAGTTGGTTCTCAGGCGGCCAGATGGCCAGGGATCTTATCAAGCGGGTGGCACTTTGTTGAGACTTTAGGCTGTCTCCGCAAGAACACTTACAGTAAGATTGATACATTCAGATGGAGCCCTCTCCCGCTGAGAAAGGAAGGGAGTGAAGTTCTCAAAGGACAGGTTTATTGCTTTACGGTCTTGGCTAGATGCAGCCGGGGGAAGTATAGAGGTGTGAGAATATGCAGAGCCGAGATGGCATGAATCGGGGTTCATGACACTGGGTGACCGGGGCGCAACCAGAAGCGGCACCCAGATCACTGCATGCATAATCGGTTACTCTGGGTTTTGCCGCCGTCACGCCCCACCCCGTGCATAACTGGTGTGCTTCGCGTCTTCCCCCTCCGCGTTTTCCATGTGACCCGAAATCGCTGTTTCGGCGGCCGTGCATAATGGGCCCATAGCAGCATTTTGGTTTCTCTTTGTAAAGTACACTGATTTCTAGGAGATTGATTGGCTGTTTTGACAAAGGATTATCATTGGCTGTATTTGGTTGTGACACAGTCTACTGATGTAACAGAATTGATTTTCGCTATATATTCCCTGTCATGTAAGAAGATCACAGTCTGACGAAGAGTGGTTACACTCGGAAGCTCACAACTTGAATAAATCTTTGTTGGTCTTAAAGGTGCTACTGCTCTGATTTTATTTTGCTACTTCAGACCAACACGGCTACTCATTTGAATCAGAGCAAATGTGTGTGTCTCTTTTTATACCTGAAACTCTAATCTTATGTTGAAACACTAGGTGTGAAAACTGTGAAGTTGGGAGTTTCCCCAAGAAGGGACAATGATGCAAATCAATGTCAGATTGGTATTAAAGTTTGGCTAGATCCTTGATGTGCATAGCCTTCTGATATGCTGATGAATCCAGATACAGAACAAGGAACAATACATAAAATACAATACATAAAAAAATACATTAAAAAAATCCAGATACAGAACAAGGAACAAAACAATACTCAAAATTATAATAATAACTAGGAATAAAGCCCATTGTACCCAAAATACAATGGGCGCTAGCAGAGTTTGAGTGGGTGCCGGCAGGGCTCTGGAGAAGAGGCGAGGGCAGCGCGAGGGAGGGTAGCTTACTGTTGGCGCAGCGATGTCGGAGTGCGGGCGTCGGCTCATCATGGGCTGTGTGGTTTCGGCGGACATTTTGGAGAGCGGGCTGGGGCTGCAGCGGCTGGGCCGTGGCCTCCTGTATTCTGCGGTGACCGTGTACGGCGTGCAGCAGCTCCCGACCGGCGGCCTGGTGTCAGCGTGAATCTCAGAGGGCGGGGCGGAGTGTCATCGGCGAAGGTGTGTGATAGGACGGCAAGCAGGTAAGGGGCCATGAGATGTTGGGGCGTGTGTGCGGCGGCGGCGGGGAAGGTCGGGGCCAGGCGGGGAAGCTGCGAGGCAGTATTCCGGGGGGTGGGTTGGTGGGGGAAGTGCGGGCGGTGCCGGCGGTCACTGGACAGTGGGGATCGTCAGTGTCGGGGAGGGAGGGGGGTGGGAAGGGCGGCGGCGGCAGGTCCGTCGGCGGGGAAGGGCAGTCGCTGGGCCGAGGGGAAGCTATTTTCCCCTTGCCCAGGGAAGTGGGGTGAGCCTCCTCCCTGGCAGCCATCCAGGCAGGATGGCGGCTTGGGAGGAGTGTGGAGTTAGCGGCGGGCTGTTCTCAAGATGGGCCAAGTGTCCAGTGGGGAGGTGCGCTTTGCGCGCCTCCCAATTGGACACTTGGCTCTGGAGTGCCACTCGGAGGAGCGAATCAGGAGCCGCTTCGCGGCTCCTGATTCGCTCCTCCGAGTTTTTATCCCAGACAGAGCCCGCCCTAACTCCTCCCCACCAGCCCTTACTGCTTTATTTAGTCCGCGGCGCCGCAGGCGGTTTAAAGATAACTAATAGTTGTAACCATATAACAATGTAACAATGCAATATAACAATACAACAATGTAACAGTACAAATAGGTCCAGGGCTTATTGGTGGAATTCTGAGGAGGGGCGGGGGGGAGCAGGTGCCCTTCGGTCGCTGTTGATTACATCTGGTCTCAGCCAAATGACTGGCATAAGAGCTCCTTTTTGCAGGCCCTGTTTAAAGTCCGCCAGAGCCCTGATCTCCTCCAGGAGCTCGTTCCACCAGGTGGGGGCCAGAACAGAGAATGCTCTGGCTCTGGTCGAGACCAGACTGACTTCTTTAGACTAAATATGTCTTCAGTTGGCATCTGCCAAGAGGTGTCCTGGAAGAATTCTTCTCACACTGTCCCATGCTCTACTCCGAATTCCCGTTGACTGCCACTCATGTTCTCTAGCCTTTAGGGTGCCATGGTCTTCTGTTTTTGCACAGAGTGTGTGAAGGGCTAGGAGGCTGGTGGGACCGGACTCCCTTTGGGGCTCAAAATGTCATTGTTTTGGGACATGGGATGGAAAACGTCCTATTAACCTATCAGAACTTGGGACTCACCATGGACAGAGCCTCCACTAAAGGTGCTGCATATTCTGGCAGGTGCCAATCCATTTGGGTATGCAGGTACATATAGAATTGGCAGGTGGCCATCACTCTCAGTGATCTGCCTGGCTGGCCACAATCCAGGTGGGATTAACAGTGGGTAGTAAAACCATGGCCCTTTTAAGTGGCAGTGCTCCCTCCCACAGAATCCAGGATGCCCCACAGAAGGCTTTTGACGGGAAGAGTATCCTTCCCTACCCAGCACTCCCAATGGAAAAAAAGGCTACAGTGGTCATGTTCGTGTTGTGTTAGGTTGGAGAGTGGAGCTGTAGGCCGCAATGGGAAGTCTGGCCACAAACATCCATGAACAATGGTTTATGACCTCTGTTACTGGGGATTAAACTTGTGGAGATGCTGCACAGAGAGGTGATGGAAGTGGCTGGGTGGTGTTAGGGTTGAGCCACGGCTTCCCCCTTCCACAGGAGAGGCCGAAAAAATACCTGGCCATATGTCGGCACACGGAGATAGTCAGGCATCCTTGCCTTTGCTTGGCTACCTGGCTGCTAGTCCTGCTGTGGATTTCATCATGATGTGACTTCTATACGATGGATCCTGAGGGCCTGCTTGCAGAGCAGGAGGTGACCAGGAGGGTCCACAAACTTGGAGAGGCCAGGATGTGCTGTAGCTGTCATCACACTTCCTGGGCCCTGAGTCCAGTGCTCATAGGTAGTTGTGCTCAGCAGGAGTTAGATTGGTGGGTAGATGATAGTATTGGCAGGCAGGTAGAAAGTTGTTTAGGTTGCTTGGTAGATAGGTGAGATGTCAGAGAACCTGAACTAGAGCCCAGGGAGTGTGTTAGGAGCTCCACTCCATCCAGGCCCCTCCAAGCTTGTGGACCCTTATGTTCATATATGTGGGCACCACTTGGCCCCCGTGGGGCTCTCAATGCCTTTTTCAGTCATCATCTATTAAGTCCATAGGAGACCATGCTCCTCTCTAAACCTATGACATGGGAAGGTAGGTGGATGGATGACCACCTCCAAGGGCTAAAGGGGAGAAGAATGGACACTGGAGAAGATCCTGAAACCATGTCAACAATGAGACAATATAATCAGGGGGCTCCACAGTGATTTTCACATGTATAGCACCCCAGGAAATTACTAAACAGTTAATGAACTCGAGAGAGCCCAAAAGTTCGTGAACACAGGGTGTCCGTGCAAGTGTGGGGTTCAAATTTCATGATGTCTCCTAACCTGCAGCCCCCCAGAAATGTCACAAACTTCTATTTTCCAGGTTCATGCCCACCTCTGCAGTTGACTTCTAATTAGCCAAGACCAAGCACATAAATAATATTTTCTTATACAATTTTATTGGGTCAAGCTCATCCATTTGGATTGTTATCAAAGGTTTCCTGGTCTCACATTACTTTTCTATTTTATTCGCTGTTATCTTATAATTTCCCCCACCTACTTCCGAATTGCTCTCCTTATATGGTCATATATTCTCCATAGGTAATGATTAGGTATTTGAATGAATTCTTCTTATTTAATCTTAAAAAGATAATTCATCATAAAATCTGGTGCCTTTTTATTACAATTCCATGCATAATGTAAACCCAAGTGGCATAGTGACTCTTAACAGTTATTATATATACTTCTCTTAACCGGCCTGAAAACTTTGATGCTGTTATATGTCCTTGCACTCCTGATGTATGATTGGTGAAGGCAGCTGGAATATTGGCCTGTGGTCTGTCGCTGTCTTATCCAAGCCTTTTACTCCTAACCTGCATGACATTTTGATGATAGTGCCTGCTGTTCTTGTTGATATATCCTTCCTCACACTGCATCTGGAAATCTCCGATAATTGGGAACTCAGAAGGTTCCTTTTTTAAATTACTTGGAGAGAGAAAAAGTATAAAACTGTGCTTGCCTCTATCTGAAACACCTTCCCTCCCTAAGATATAAACTGAGGCTTACAGTAAAGAAAAGAGAAGCATGAAGGGATTTGTTCTAGTTCTACTTTTGATTGTAAACTAACCCTCCTGAAACAATAATCATTAACATAGACACATGCTGCGAGAAAAGTAAAACAAGCAAGTCTACTTTGGTCCCACTCTGTCTCTCAGCACTACTAAAATTACCATCTGGTGATCCTACAGTAACATATGCCTAGGTACTTCGAGGCAGTAAAGTCCACCTGCAGGGTGGATGAGGACTTCATGCTGGCATGGCATTAATGGCAAAAAATAATACTAGGCATAGCCGAAAGGTGGGTGAATTATAAATTCAGTGCTTAACCTTTATACATTCAATTAACTCCAAGAAATCCAGACATTTATCCATTAGTAACACTGTAGGTGTTGCCCTGGTAGAGAAACATTCTTGAACACATGGTGTGGTTCATATTGGTGTCAATGCTGTTGTCTAAATTTCAACAGAAAAAAAGATGCAATTAATAAAAGCTGAGTTTAAAAATGACAATATTTGGTGATTATTGGACTTAGGGGGTCTGAGTTATAGACCCCCAAAAATGTGGTCCAGGAAAGTGCTTTTGATGAAACTTTGGACACCAGTTCTGGAGTATATAGAACAGACCCTGTGTGAGCAAAGAGCATCAAAGTTGTAGTGAGACCTCCCTGGGTAGCCCCCCTACATGTCGTCTAAGTCATGTGTGGATTCGAGAAATGGTAGACACTGGAATCAGAGCCCTGGCCCACAAATGCCCAAAGATTCCAGCAGTATGAGCGCCAGAAGATCCAAAAAAGAGGGGGGTGGGTGAGATGTGTAAATGTCTGAGCCCTTAGATGAAGCACACATCAGCTATGCCCCACTGTCTAGCATGAATGGAGAGGCTGTGGAATCAGAGTCCTGCGCCATCAACATCCAAAGCCCCAAGCAGAGAAAATGAGCCAGATGGTCCAGCAAACACACCACTCACAGGCTAGAAAGGTGTTTGGCAAAGAGGGGTGTTGGAATCCAGGACCTCTTCCGAGGAACCCATAAGTGAAGCCCCACTACTCAAAATGAGCCAAAAGGCTGTGTGCAGTGGAACACATGGAATTAAGAGCAAAGTAATCCCCTCCCTTCTTCTGCCCAGCAAAGCTGAATATGATCAACTTCCGTGTGTACTTTCCACATGACTGCATCTTCCAACTTCTATGTTACCGCAATACACAAATACAATATTGATCCTCTTCTACTCACTGTAACCTCCCACCAAAGTAACATGGTGCTGTGCCCACTCCTTCCATAATTTTCAGATCCCACAGAGCTGAATGGGAGCTCTCTAATGATCAGCCAGTAGTGCCTGCCAAGTTTTGGAGGATACCAGCTGATGTTCTCTATCTGGATAGAATTCTACCCCCACCATTGCCTTGAGTTTGCTGGTGTCTTCTAGGAGAGATTTCTGTTTCCCAAATTGCCCTGGTCTGCCTGGGCCACCTGCAAAGTTCAATAAATATCCATGGAGCACATGATTTACCAAACATCACTTCCTGGACTGCCCCACATTTGGCGCAGATTTTACTTGTCCAGTTCATGTTCATCCCTAGTAAATGAGGCTGGGGACTTACCTCGCCCCCCAGAGGTTGATGAAGTGGCGGAGAGTGTGGAAGGGGATGCTAGGTGTCCGCCGCATTCTTGGGAAGGCAGGGGGAGAGAGATGGAGGTTCGCGTTAGCAATGCTCGTGTGCTCAGCACGCCCATAAAAGGCATGATGAGCATGAGCCCTTCCTCTTTCCCTCAACAAGCAGGGCAGCAAGCGGTCGGAACCTGCCCACCCACCCTGTTATACCGGTTTGGTTAAATTGTTATAGTTGTCCAAGTTGTCACAGCTTTTCTGGCTCTGACAGTTTTATTTCTGATATATCTTTGTGAACTACAAATGGGTTCGAGGGGTTTGATTGGCTGGTTTGGCAGGGAGTTATCATGGGCTGTGTGTGGATGCTGTGACACAGTTTACTAACGTAACAGGATTAACTTTTGCTTATATATTCCTACTGTTATGATGGTCAGTTCTTAGTCTGACGAAGAGTGTTGGCACTCGAAAGCTCATGCCTTGAATAAATATTTGCTATTGTGTGTTGACTGTTAGATTATATAGTTTCAAATCAACCTTTCCTAAAATTACCAGTGTGACTTATTGTTAAATGTCTGCTGTGAGGGACTTTGAGGGGCAAGGCATTAAAGTCAGGAGACTTCCTCTTGCTACTTGGTGAGAAGGGTCATGTATTTCTGTAAACATGAGCCATAAAGCTTTCTTTGTTTTCGAAAGTACAATTTGCTGCTCTGCCGACTGAGGTAAATGAAAGCTTAAGCCAACTAAAAGGTTGCAATTTGTCTCCAATAAGCATTTAACTTCAGTTTAATGAGCTCGTTACTGTATATTAATTAAATCTGAATTGTTCATGAAAGCTACTTTTTGGAGGCTTTCTTGCCATTTCCTTAACTTACTTTTAAATGACAAAAGCAATAAGAACTTAATTATGTTCCTATTAATATATTTTAATTTCTGAAACATCTGAGATTTTTAATGGGCAATTCACAAAGAATAATGAAAGAAGAGAGATTTTATCATCTTGAAATAATTGCTGCATTAACTGCTCTTCTCCAGCAAGGAGATAGTCTATCACTGCTATAATAGAATTTTTTGATACAGAGAAGAGTAAAATTTCAATAGCTTAAATATATTATGCCATCTTTGAAAGCAAAGAGTACTTCTTTTGGCATGTACTGTAATGAAAGAGGAGACCATTGTTCTTAGTTTTTGTTCAATATAGCAGATGTTTTTTCAAACTTATTAATTTTGCATTCCTTTCCAATTTGTATATGTTACTGATTCCCCCCTCCCCCATGTTTCAGCTACCCTAGAAATGGCTATCTTCTTCCAAGATTACTCTGCTTACATCTATATTCATTATTCCATTTTCTTGTCTGCCATCTTGTCAGGATAGTTTTAGGCTGACCTCATGTGGTTTCCTATTAGGCTTCCCTTAAGCATTTCTTGTGCCATTCCTCAGAATTTCTGCTCATTTTTAATCTTGATCACTTCCACTGAAGTATCCGAATTTAGCTGCACAGTAGATGAGATTAAGAGTCAGAGTCTTGTTAGCTAGCAGTGGTTTAAATACCCCAATCTGATATTCAATCCAATTTTCACACTGGTGTTATAATACTAGATCCCAGAATTTCTGAACCCTGTAGTCTGTAGATCAATTATAATGCTGTCAGATTTCCAAACTTTACCTCAAGGTTGGCAACTCTAGATTCATGGCCAAAAGAAGTGAACCCAGATTTCTTTGATCTGAGTTCCAGCACATTAATAGTGACATCTTTTTAGTGTGTCATCAGCATACATGGTTTTTACATGGCACAAGAAAAGGTGTCCCTTCTCTGAAATACTTAACCATCTAAAAATTAATACCAGGAAAACAGTGGAGGAAGATGGAAGAATATATATTCATTTCAGTAACATGTTATTGAACTGAATGTCACTGAGGAAGGTGGTGTAATACAAAGGAATACTATTACCTGCATTTATCTGAACTAGCCTTCTCTTAGTATGACATGGTTGCATTGCAGAAGGTGAGGGATACTATTTTAACTGACAGTCAAGTATGTGTATGTGTATGTGTATGTGTATGTGTATGTGTATGTGTATGTGTATGTGTATGTGTATGTGTATGTGTATGTGTATGTGTATGTGTATGTGTATGTGTATGTGTATGTGTTGTTGTTGTTGTTGTGCTGGTAGTTTCTAATTCAACTGAAGATCCTCACTTACTCACTGAATCTCCTGTCTATGGTGCTGTAATCAGAGCCACAACTTACCGCTGTGCTCCAGGTTGCCATTGGCAGAGGGGCAAGCCCAGCAGCAAAAGACATGTCTTTCAGACATGCTGATAGGGTAAGCCTCTGTTGAGAGGCTCACAGAGGTGTGCGATGCCTCTGTTAGGTGGGGGGAGGAGTGGGCATCAATGATGCCCTTAAAAGGGGTTGGTCACACGTGCTCAGCCTCTTTCCTCCTTGGTGCTGCAGCGGGAAGCCTCCTCCCTCCCCTCCCCCATTGTTAAGCATACTGTTGTGTAACTGTAGTTTTAGGGTTCAAGTTGAGGTTCTTTACTGTTTATTGTCACAGTGGGTTGGCATGGGAAGAATCCTTTTGGGGGAAACAGGTCTGCACATCATTTTCGCCTCGTCTTTGGGGGTCTCCTTAAGGGATTGGTGCATATCATAGAATCATAGAATAATAGAGTTGGAAGGGTCCTCATGGGTCATCTAGTCCAACTTCCTGCACTATGCAGGACACTCACATCCCTATCGCTTATCTATTGTAACCTGCCACCCCTTTGCCTTCACAGAATCAGCCTCTCTGTCAGATGGCTATTTAGCCTCTGTTTAAAAAATTCCAAAGATGGAGAACCCACCACCTCCTGAGGAAGCACCTTCCACTGAGAAACTGCTCTAACTGTCAGGGACTTCTTCCGGATGTTTAGATGGAATTTCTTTTGAATTAATTTCATCCTATTCATTCCGGTCTGTCCCTCTGGGGCAAGAGAGAACAATTCTGCTGCATCCTCCTTATGGCACCCTTATAAATACTTGAAGATGGTTATCAGATCCCCTCTCAATCGTCTCCTCTCTAGGCTAAACAGACCAAGCTCCCCCAACCTTTCTTCATATGTCTTGGTCTCCAAACCCCTCATCATCTTTGTTGCCCTCCTCTGTACACGTTCCAGTTTGTCAACATCCCTCTTCAATTGGGGTGCCCAAAACTGAACACAGTACTCCAAGTGAGGTCGAACCGGAGCAGAGTAAAGAGGTACCATCACATCCGTGATCTGGACACGATACTTAGTTTGATACAGGCCAAAATCCCATTTGCCTTTTTAGCCACTGAGTCACACTGCTGACTCATGTTCAATGTATGGTCTACAAGACTCCTAGATCCTTTTCTCACATGCTACTGGCAGGACAAGTCTCCCCCATATTATATTGGTTCATTTTGTTTTTCCTACCTAAATGCAGAACTTTACATTTGTCCCTATTGAACTTCATTGTATTCAGTTTAGCCCACTTCTCGAGCCTATCAAGATCATCCTGTATTCTGTTGCTGTCTTCAGTTGTGTTTGCTACCCCTCCCAGTTTGTATAATCTGCAAATTTAATAAGTTTGCAAATTTAATAAATATGCAAGTGGAATGCCAACCTGGCTGGGTAGGCAGGCTCGTATTACGTGGTGATTTGGGGAGACAGAGGCTTACACCCATTGGATCCCCATTAATCCACCTTCCCAGGGTGGGTTTCAGATGGCAAGGAGTCCCACGCTATAGGCTGATGCCTTGGCTGGTTCTCCAGGGCGCCATCTGGGACCTTGAGTTATTCATGGTCTGATGACCTGTTTCTTGCTGGATTCTTCCTCATGCCATGCTAATGCTCCATTTTAGGAGTTATAATGAAGCTGCGGCCTTATTTATTCCAAAACATTCTTGTTTGGTATCTTTTTCAGCGGGCTATAATTCTGCCCTCCTGCTAGACAATAGAGGCAATTAAAAGCCATGCGTTTTCCATAAAGAGAGAAATCAAAGTAAAAGCAAAGAGGAAGTTAGTCTCCTCTTCCTGCATGAGTGTGTGAATCTCCCTCTTGCACAAGGAGATTTCTGCAGAGCAAGGACATGTTAAACCTTGCCCTTATTCACAGACAGGTCAACTGGACAGGACCTCATTAGATAAAATGCAAAACATTTAAGCAAAATCTGCCAATTAAGTTGTCTCACTTCGAATGTATCAGGATACAATGAGAAGTGCATGAGAAATGACAAATAACATAAAGATGGAGAATCCTGTTTAATTTGCAACAGTAAATCAATAAAAGGTGAATGGCAGAAAGACCTTAAAGGAAGCAATTAGTCTAATAACATTACAAAATTAGCTGTCATATACCTAACTCATGATAATGCAAAAAAAAAGTGCATTGTAGAAAGTTAGGTGCTTTTTAGATAATGAGATGAAAAGATGGGCTGGAGTGACAGCTGCTTTGTGAATCAGGCTTTAACCAAATACACCCATTTTAAAAAGAGCAAAAGAAGGATCTATGGACTACAACTTCACATTAGTTAATCAAGTGGCAGGCATCCTTTTGTAGGGAACTGCTCATATGGTTTCTAATGTATTGAGCTGAAGGCTAGCAAAAAATGTATCTGAGGACTTGGACGATTGGATTTGAAACCTACAGAAGATAATGAGCCTGTTATAGACTGGACTTTTGTACATATCACAGATTTATTATATGAGATGCCATCCTAGGTAGGTGTCCTATGTGAACTACTGTGAGGTTGGAAAGAATGAGGAGGGGGCAGATGGACCACAGGGAGATGGGCAGCCCTCTAGAAGAAGCAGGGGATAATGCACCATGAGGGCAATTCAACATCATCTGGGAAGGGGACTTTGAAGCTGGCACTTGTGGTGAATAGGAGGATATTCCTGAGGGATAACTGCCAGGGTACCCCATGCCTGAAGCGATTGGAATCCAAACATTGCTTGGGTATTTTGCCAGCCACCTAACCCTGAGGTAGTGGATGGAATCATGAGCAGGATCAGGATTCAGGGGCTGTCTTAGAGAAGCATGGAGCAGTCCAAAAGACAAAATTAAAAGAAAAACACATGTGTTTGGGTAATAAACAAGAAGTCTTGTCATGGCCAATTCTGCATGGGCAGAAAAGGCTAGGAAGGCATTCATATGGAAGCAGGGTAATCCCATTTTTATATGATGTTGCCGCCAGGCTGGACCCCTCTTGGTCTGCTGCATGTTAGGCCACTATTGCTTCGCTTTAAGGGAACCCGGATATTTCCCGCATTCCTTTAAGTGCTCAGGGGCCAATGGGGCCTGGAGGGGACAAAAATTCCCCACCTGACTGTACAGTGTTTTGCAATCTGCAGGACCAAATTGGGGGGGGGGGGTTGTGCCAGAAGATAGGATTGCATTCTCATGCAATCCCATCTTCCTGCAACCCCCAATCCCCGCTGCCCCATTGTGTGACAGAACCTTTCTTTTTGCCATGGGGCCACATTTCAGTGGTGGATCAGGATGACCACTGAAATGTGTCCCCAATGGGTATGCAGAAAATTACAGACCAGCTCCACTGCTGAAATGTGTCCCCTGTGGGGACACAAGAAATGGCAGAGCATGCTTCCCCACCACAATGTACTGGCAGTGCCCCAGAGTGGAGCTCCTGGTGAACTTCTAAAAAGCCTGTAACTAAGAACTAGAAACTATTTAAAAAACCCTGATGTGTATGAGAAAACTTGATTCTTCAATTCCCACTATCCCTTCCCTCTTTGTAAAATAAAATCTTAAATTTTTTAATAAAAACTCCTCAGTTCCATTTTGCCAAAGGATTTTAAGAAAAGTCAGCTCTACACCTTCCCACAAAATTGCAAGGCTGAGTAAAACTACAGGCCTAACAGTGGCAGGGTGGGACAGCGAGCTTCATTTTTTATAACAAAGAAAACCACTAAGCTCAGTCTGTGAGGGAACACATTTTATTTTGGTGGGAAAATTTCCCTCAGAATGGGGAATCATGTAGACTGTAAATAACTCCCCCCCCATCCCCCAAAAAATCAGGAATGTTTCCACTATACCTCAAATCACAAACATTCCTGCCTAGTCAAGATTCTCATCAACTGTAGGGGAGTAGGGAACAACCCAGAGGTTTTTTTAACTACAAATTTTCTTCCTGTGCATTTGGGGCTATTTGGCCTACTACTATGTGGGTTTTGAGGTCTGTTAAAATAGCATTGGGCAGGGGAGGCTATGGGATATTGGAATGACATAGACCACTTTCAATATTGTCATCAACATATTGAGATTTGGAGACAAAGTGAAATCCTGGCTGAATTCTGTTCTTAACTGTACAACAGTTATTTGTCATTTCATATGCTTTTACACAATTGTAATAAACAGCTTTCTTGAATAACTGCATGGTGGCTTTCAAAGTGCATTTTTTAATTTGTCACAACTGGTTTGCAAAATGCCTCTTCACACCTCCTGTACTGCAGTTAAGTGAAGGGCCCTCAAATTGCCCTGTTAACAGTAGCTTTTTTTGGTCCCATATGTAGTTTTTTCTTTCCTGGTTTATATACCATTCTGTTGACTCTGTTTGTCACAATGCCAATAAAGAAAAGACATCTGAAGGTATTGAAATAATCTGTAAAAATAAGGTGTCATTTTAAATGACGGTAATTCCAAGCAAGCCCTCTTATTCTCATAGTTTTGAACATTTTCATATAGGAAAAATAAATAATGCAGCCACAATTCTTTGTAGAAATATATAAATATATTTGGTCGCATTAACAAATCATCCTATTAAAAATAAGCCTTCACAAGTTTTTTCTTGTTTTCTGAAATGTAAGGGGTGGGGGAGTGACTAGTGTCCCTGGGTCAATACTTGATTGGAGTTGCAAGCATGGCATTGGGAACATCTGCTAGTGGAATGGGGGAAAAATACTTCATAAGTAAAAGAGAGACAAAATCTCTTGATGTCAAGCATGATAAGAGTTTGGCAATATGTCATGCAGAGCTGCTGCTAAAATAACTGTAATCTGCTATTGAAGAACACTGTTCTTTGGAATACAAGGAGAAAATAGAGCTTCAGTGTACCTTTTGAGAGAGAGATTAGAGACTGCTGATGAAGTAGCAGACTGGCAGTTTATCCCGCAGAGCTGAACTGCTGTACTCTTCTGTGTCATACTTTGTGCATGTGTGTGTTGCGGCGGGGGAGTCTTGGATGTGTGTGTGTGGATAGCTGAAAAGTCAGAGGGTCGGAACTAGGTCTCCAGTACCTGTAGTTTGCACTGTGTGGCTATAATGAAGTCATTCCTTGCACGCTGGCTTGTAATATTTGATAATTGTATGGCATATTGAATTTTTAAAAATAGAGAACTCTTTTTGTACCTCAGTTTTTACTACCAAAAGGAGTATCAAAGCAGCTTATAATCACCTTCCCTTCCTCTCCCCACAACAGATACCGTGTGAGGTAGGTGGGGCTGAGAGAGCTCTGAGAGAACTGTGACTGGGTGTCCAAGGTCACCAAGCTGTCTGCATGTGGAAAAGGAGTGGGGAATCAAACCTAGTTCTCCAGATCAGAGGCCCATGCTCTTAACCACTTCACCAAGATATAAGCTTGCAGGTAAATATTCAGGGCTAGCCCTAGATTTATATCCAGGAAGAGCACTTCTAGCCTCTGTTGTATACCTCCACCTGTCAGCTATGGAAATACATTTCCTATGGGTCCATTCCCAAAACTGTGGATGGATATTAAGGGAATAGAATCCCAGGGGCATTGGCAAGTGTGGGGCCCATTAAGGCAGGCAAGTCATATGATTTGTTTTCATTTGATGCTCATTAAGCAACTATGAAAGGATTACTTACTTTCACCTTGCAGCTTCCAACAACTTCATGGGAATGGATAAATATGGAGATACGGCACTCCCTAGAACACATTGGCACTCAAGGCAAGTGTTATGCTTAATCTTTGGACTGGCCGGGCCTACCAGCTGAAAGGGTACTAATTGCACATGAGAAATGAATCTTAGCAGTTTATGCATGATTAACACATGAATAATAAGTGACAGGAGAAAAAAATGAAATTGCATTTCTTACTATCAATTAATGGAATCCTCATTAGTGCTATCTGTTTTTTCGGCAGACCTTGTGAGATAAATTAGAATTTTAAATGAACTAGAATTCCGCCTCTATCAGATAACACATACATACATCTATTCAGGAGAGATGTCATGAATTTTGATTGAAAAGAGATTAGGTTTTGGAAATGAAAGAGGTTTATGTGCTATTCACAATACAGAATCTTATCAGTTCTGATCATTTGCATTTTTTTTGCAGTTTTATTGTACATTTATTTTTGGACTATTTTTAAAAAAAATTTAAAGCTTACATTAGCCACTAAATTGACAGGGCTGATGAGATATGAAATGGACACTTGAATTACTGAGGAGGGAGAGATGCAACAGAGCTGTTGTGTCACCTGAAAGACTAACAGACTGACAGTGCCATCTTAACCAAACCCTTTGAAATCAATTAAAATAAATGGGTGTGTGACTCTTCTTAGGAATGCTGGAAAAAACAATGTCCAGTATACAAAGAAGAATGGAAGACCTTGCAGGGAGCAGCAGGAAGACAATTAAACAGGATTGTGAGGTCAGCACTTTTTATCCTGTTAAGTGTCATTCCTTGTCTTAGCGATCCCCAACCTGTGGGCCGGGGACCACATGTGGTCCTTCGACTAATTGGAGGTGGGCCCCAAAGGATGCCTTCTCCCCCCCCCGGCCCTTTACTTCACCCCCCCCCCCCGGCCCTTTACAATAAACATTACCATAGCGATCAGAGAGCGTTAGGGCAGTGGTTGAGAGTAGAGGAGTAAACTACCCCCCCACCGGGCCTCAGTAAAAGGTGGTGAGTGGTCCCCGGCGTTGAGTGGTCCCCGGTGATAAAAAGGTTGGGGACCACTGCTAACTCCAGATTGCTACTCTCAGGGACCGTTTATGCACTGGGAACTTCACTGCCCCAGCTCCCATGCTGGAGCACAAATCCGGGCCAGATGAGGTGCACCAGGCCAAATGCTCCACCATATGGGTGCAGGAAGAGGTGGAGCAACCTGCCATGACTAAAACTCCAGCCTGCAGCCCGGCACGAAACCTCCAGTGCGTAAACGGTCAGGGCATTTCCCCCTTTTTTTGTGGAAGTGCCAAACTCAGTCTTGCCTTTTCTCTCTCAGCTAGATTATTCATGTATCACATGGTGCATGGAGTGTAGCCAGGAGATCTGAGGATTATCTGGCTGCCAGTCAAGGGATGATTGGAGGTGGTTTGCCATTGCCTGCCTTTGCATCATGACCCTAGTGTTGGGGAACAACCACTCAAATCTTTAGAGATCTCCTACCCCAATACTAGCCAGGGCTGGCCCTCCTTAACTTATGAGATTTGACAGGATCAGACTTGCCTGGGCTTTTCAGCTAGATATGTAGTTAGGAACCTATCTCTCTCCTCATTCCTATAATTTATGTTCGCAACTAACAACAACGTGACTAAGTGGCGAACTAGCCTATTGCAGAGACACGACGATGTTAATGCCTAAATAAACCTTTATTTACACTGTAATCAGGTGGTCCACTATTGCTATGTTAATCACTCTTATCCAATGGCAATACAATAAATATATTCATAAAAGAAAGAAAAGTGTCCTTTTTAATATCTGAAAATGGATATTACCTGGATTCCCTTTTGACAGAAGTCCTACAGAATAAACAAATAAGGAAAACTACAAAAAAGGACACTTTTCTTTCTTTTATGAATATATTTATTGTATTGCCATTGGATATGTCTGTTTCTCTCTGTTTGGTTTAATTATTAGACCGTCCTTCTTTTGTGTGTTAATCACTCTGCCAACAAGAAAGACTTATTCTAGCATAAGCTTTTGTCTACAGGCTCTATTCTGCTACTTTTTAAGATGCCACAAGGTGTCTTTTTGTCTTTGTCTTGACAGATTTACAGGGCTACCCCATGTCTAGATACAAGTAACTTTTTTATTTCCCCAGACATCTTTAAACAAGAAAGAAACATGACATCTGGGGAAACAAGAAGGGGTGCAGAATTCCCCCCCCCCCAGTATTTTTCAGATCTGGGTATACTGAACCTGATAAAAATTGGTATTTTATGATATTTCTGAATCCTAATACTGGTATGGCATTGGAATTCAGAAATAATTAGGAATGCCATTTCAGCAGATCCTGGGCTGACTCCTGTTATTTGCAGCTCAGTAAACCTGTTGCAACCCCAGCCCAGGGGTTGACTGCCAGTCATTTAAAACTTTCATTTTGCTTCCCTCCATTTTTGGGAGTGGAGAGTGAAACAGAAGTTTTAAATAGCTGCCAGCCATTCAAATCTCATAGTTGACTGGCAGACCAGTAAAGTCATAATGTTCAAAATACTGCACCATTTAAACCTCCCATTTCACATCCTGCCTTCCAAAGTGAGGGAAGGAAAATGGAGATTTTAAATGAATGACATTCATTTCAACTTCACAGTGAAATGTCCAGGAATGTTTGAGGGGAGATATCTTCTTTGAATCTGGATTTGGGGGGATCACAAATCGGCCAAATTTGTGATGGATTTAAGGTTGAGAACCAGTTCATGCCCATTCCTAATACTGGCAGCCAGAACAGATTTTCAAATCTGTATTCATTTTAGAATCCATTTCTCTCCTTGGCAAAGCTGAACCAACTGAGCACCTTCAGACACAAATGGGTTTAGGTATGTGCCCTCCCATGTTTCACTGATTAAAATAGGAATACTTTTGTGCCCTAGAAACACATCTTTTCTCACACCAAATATCACAGCCACAGGGCAGGCCTCTTTCCTCATTATTATACATTGCTGAAGATTTTTCTACCTATTGCATTAATTTAGTCATTGATAGCCTGTCCTGCACTGATGTATAAAGAAAAAAAAATACTGAGCTGTTCTGGATAGATTTATACTGGCAAAATAAAACTCTCTAATGCATTATCAGCAGTTTATGATCAATTTCACCATTTCTATCATGCCAAGAGGCAGATTTTACATGTAAATAGGATGGATCTTCCCACTCTGCTCAGCTATGTGCAAAGCTTTCCTTTGGCACAAGAGGCTTAGATAAGTGGGGTAGTAGAGTCTAACCGCATGTATTTGCATGCATGTGCAATAGAGATAAAGACTCATCCACTTTTCACATGTTTCACATGACTCCATAATCTAAATAATAGTAACTTTAGCCTTTTAAAATGATATCTTCAAAGTCTCTTCTAAAAATAAAACAGACAAAACAGGAACAGGGACTTTCCAGGTACAGATACCAGAAGACTGACTATACTTGTAGATAGGAACATGTGGAGCATGTGTAAGGCAGCATATGAAGCTGTTATATACATATACAGAGCTGAAAGCAGCATAGTAAATTGTTCCAGGGAACTCTTAAATGCACTGCTAAATTGTAAAATTAAGTCTGCATCTGAAAAAGAGCATAGTTCTTTTTTTTTATGGATCTGCTAGCAAAAAAGCATCTTTATCTGCAGAACATATTGAAAATATCAGTGGGTTTGAGAGTTGAGAGTTTTTTTTAAGAAGGAATTAGAGCAACTAAATGGATTTTTAACTATATCCGGTCTTAATTAGGACTGTACTCTTTTATTTATGAGCAATCAGAACATATATAGAATAATAATACTGTCCATGAAAGCTTATACACACTTCAAAGGAACTGAAAGAAAGAAGAAATCTTACAAGCATCTGGGCCCAAGGAATAAATGAAGAGAAACTCACGAAAGAAGGCACACTTCTGTTTAATTCAGGGTAGCTTCATACAAAGGGCCGCCATAGCGTAACCAGTCATTGCAGTGGTGGGCCATAACACAGTCAGTGAGTTTCTGTGTCTATATAGAATTGGAAACTGGTGGTTAATGGGGTGAAGATTATTAGAGAATCATCAAAACGTATGCAAAAGACATAATATTAGCAATACATTTTTTGAGATAGATGTGAAAGATGGCTGCTTGAGCACTTCTCCTAAGGAGGAGCTCTTGGTCTGTATAGGGGGCTGAACGTATCTACGCCCGGCAGAAGCAAGCAAGGTGCGCAAACCTTGCTAAATTCTCCTTATAAGAGCTTCAGAAAGCTCCGGAGCTCTAAAAAGGCCCGTTACTGATCTGCAGAGAGAGATTCTCAAGATCTTAAGCTATATGTGACTATTACGGCCAAGAAGCAGTCTACCATCAGAACTTTCTTTAACAAGGATCATCTTTTCTTTCTCATTCCTCTCTCATTTTTTGAACTGCTTTGAAGAGACTTCAGAGTTCTCTAACTTCAAATGCCTGCTATCAACAGTGAGTAACATTTTAATGACACTAAATTGTTTTTGTACACCTCCCCCTGTCTTGTCTACCAAGCCGCGGCAGTGAGTTCATCTTTCTCAAAAAGAGTTTCCTGCTTGTTTTTCTTGTCTCTTTTCAAACTCTGGGGAAAGGTGAAGCATATGAACAATTTTAAAAGATAAATGAGCTAATTTGGACTGTTTACATTATATGGAGATTTCCCTTGCTAACGGCTCTCGCGATGTCTCTCCCACTGTGTCTTTCTAAGCAATCAGAACTTCAGTGGGAGGACCTCTCCTGGCTGTTTGAAACACTGCACAAAACTGGCTGGTGTTGACTTCTAGGTCTGATTTTTAACATGGCTATTTTGACTCAGATGGTCCATCTGTTAGCAAAACAAAGAGAAGATCTGAATGCCTTCACAGAAAATTTGTTGAAAGATATTTTTAAGGAGATCCAAAATGGCAAGGACAGGAATGATGAACCAAATTATAATGATAATATTAACCAACTGGAACAAAAAATAGCAAGAGTGAAGAATTACAGGATTGGAAATCTTTAGTGAAAGAAAATTTTGAAGCATTGGAGATGGAGTCCTTCAGAAAGCAAGATCTGCAACAAGAACTTATTATCACTGAGCAAGTTCCCCCAGATGAGGTTACCTTCACTGAAAAGACATATCTCAAAGCAGAAGCACAAAAGAATCAGCCAAAAGACACATTGGTTTGTCCTGAAAGTAACTATTCTAAAAGAGCTTCCCAGGAAAAAAATGGTCCTAACACACCCCAGATTGGAGATCAGGAGGTGCAACTGTTTCAAGAATCATTGGCAGATATTCTGTGGAAAAGGGCACAACTTCATTTCCTAAGCCTCGAACTGAGACCTCCTTAAGAAGATTGGGAGGAGGCAAGGCGGGAGGGCTGACATTTTTTCTATATTCTGTTTCTGTATGGATGGCATTAATACTTACAGTAACTGCAAAGATTTCAAAACAATTTGAATTGAAGAATTTAAGAGCTGCAAATGTTATGATAAAGTGGGCTTCTTCCCCCCCCTTTAAAAAAAAATACTGGGCTAAAGTAGCTGTAAATGTCATGATAAAGGGTTTTTTTTCTCTTTTTCTATTTTCTTTTTATAAATACTAGATTAAAGTTCATATTGTTTTATAAGAAATGCTTAATGTTAAGTACTTAAAATATGTTGTTGTAAACAAGTGCAGGAACCAGCTGATTTTCTAGATTAAGGATATAACACCCGTTGACTGTAAGTGCTGGAAATGTTATGTTAAAGTAGTATTTTTTTTGTTGTGGCTTTGTGTTTATATTTACAGGCAAAAGACATCTACAGTATTCAGCAATGCAAAACTTCAAGCAAATGGGGACTTTCGGGAGGGATGATATTGTAATATTGTAATCAAAGATTTTTCCTTGTTCTTTCTATATAAAAATAAAAAAATCATATACAAAAAAGCAATACATTTGTTGTTTATAAGACTTACTTGGGGTTGTGCTTGTGGCCCTGGCCAGAAGGGAACAAACAAAGGTAGCCGCCAGCTGCCCAATGGCCATATTGAATGTGTGTGGGGGGGGTTGTCCTGGTGGTGACCCACCACCTGGCTGGCCATGTCATCCTGGGCTGGCCTGGGAGTGGGTGTTCTGTGCAGTGAGCTTCTTATGTGGAATAGTGTCAGGCCTGACTCTCCTCTATTAAATCACTGCCACTGGGGCACCCTCACATTTGGTTTCTGGCTCTCTCACTTTTGTTTTGGTTATTATGGGTTGTCACCTTCCCACCTTGGTTTTGGTTGTTATGGGTTGTCATATCTGTTGGCTTTCTTAAATTTGTCACAAGTATGGTGGCTTGGGCATTGGGTTAGAACTTTGGAAGTTTCAAAGCAGAGGGGGGCTAGGAGAGACACGGTTCATCAGGAAGCGGGGGGTCACCTGATCAATGATCCATCATTATGCTGTGCCAATGCTCTTTCACTTGTATACAATAAAGCTGTGGCCACTTTCTCCCATAATATTGGGGTTTCTTCAGTATGCTTACTACTAAATATGCCATGTTCCTACAAATACAACTTATCCTTTCTAATTCCTCTTTTCTGTTTTGGAAAACCTACTTACTCTTCTCTGATGAGAAAAAAACGCGGCCGAGGCTGAACGAGGCCGCCATTGACGCGGCTGAGGGGGGCGGGCCTGGGACGCGACGGCCCAGCGTGCGTAAGCACGCAGAAGTGCGTCGGGACGGCGAAGAGGGCGGGGCAAGGCGCTTTATAAGCGCCAAGCGCACGCGGTGGGCCCTCTTCGCCGCCCGAGACAGCCGGAGGACGGTTCGGCGTGGGAGCGAAAAGGAAGGCCGGACGAGGGCGGGTCGGCGCGAAGAGAAGGGCCGAGGCGGGGTACTTGCGGCGGTCGGCTTCTTTGAGTCCCGGACGGCGGGGAGCCGCACTCCGAAGGCCTCGGCGGCGAAGCGGGATGGCTGGGAGGCGGTCTCGCTCCCGGCGCGGTGAGGCGGTGGCCGGCGGCGCCGAGGCCGCGCAGGAGTTGGATGCCACACCCAGCGGGAGGGGCCGCAGCCGGGCCAGCGCTCTGCGGGCCCGGGAGGCCTGGGCCGCGGCCGTGCCCAGCTCCCGGGGAGGGAATCCTGCACCGAGCAGGGCCGGCGGGCGGGGCACCGGCAGCGGGGCGGTGGCCCGGGAGGGGGAATCTGCCCCTGCTTTTTCGCCGCGCCGCAGGAGCCTGCGCGGCGGGCCTGCGGCTCCGGCTACGGCCACGGCACGGAGGGGCGGGGCCCAGGGCTCAGTCAGGCGGTCCCGGAGGCAGCCTCATCGGGGGGGATCCCCAGGCTCCTCCATCAGCGTCAGCCCCCCGGCAAAACGGAGCAGGAGGGGGGTTGAGGGGGACAGAGGGGGACGCCCCGTGCAGCCGGCCACGCCCCCTAGGGGCAGGGTACGGGCTTCGGCTAGTCGGGCCCGCCCAAAGACTTCCGCCAAAGGGGCGCACGGCAGGGGTAAGCGGAGGGCGGTCCGGCGCGCTGGTCCCGCGCTTACCAGAGGGAGCGGGCAAAGGAGGTCCAGGGCCCGAGCTCCCCACCAGGAGGACATGTCTTATTGGAGGGGCTATGCGGCGGCCCTGGCCCAGGTGGCCAGCGGGAGCCAGAGTGAGGGCTCTGGGGCCAGTCACTCTACTCGGGGCTCGGGCTCTGGGATTCACTCGGTTTCCAGTTCCTCCACAGGCGGCGGCCGAGACACTGGTGAAGGAGCCAAGAAGGACCGTCCACGCAGGAGGGACCGGAAGTCCAGGGGCAAGCCTAGTCCATCCTCTGGCGAGTCTTCTTCGTGGGACGGCGAGGAAGATTTGTGGGAAGGTTGGTACTGGCTCGAGGGAGCCTATGTGCCTGGCCTACCGCGGTGGTTGCTAAAGAGGAGAGAGGATGCGATTGGCCTGCTGGACGAAGAAGGTGTTCCTGAGGGCGAGCGGTCACCTCCGGTTTGGTACACGGCTACTGACGCGCCCCCTGGCATTCACCTGCCTCCCAAGGTTCGGGAGCGGGCGCTTGAAGGATTTTTCGTTGATGTGTTTTCTATGCTGCGGGGGCAGGGAAAGGGAGGGGACACGGGAAAGAGGAAGGAGCCCCGGAAAAGGGACAAGGCCCCGGCGGAGAGGACATTTGATAACTGGCTGCGTGGCATGGCTGAATACATGGCCTTGGTCACGGCGGCATACCCAGAGCGGGGGTGGCACACGTGGAAGTATCTTTCCCACGTGCTAGAGGCCAGGGAGATGGCAGGGGATGACGCCGCCCTAGAATATGATAGGGAATTCAGGGAGCTGGCGTCGCACAATCCCCTGGCGCGCTGGGACCTAAAGCACCACGACACGTGGATAGTGCAGGTCGGGCCCAGCGTGCGTCAACAGAAGGAGCGTGCTAAGAACATCGTTCCCAGCAGGAAACTGGCAGGATTCGTGTGCTGGGACTACAACAGAGCGGGTTGTAAGCGCAGGAAGTGCAAATTTGAGCACAAATGTGAGGGTTGTGGTGGGTTACACGCATTGTCGGCGTGCTCCCAAGGGGCCGGGGGTGGGCCCTTTCGAGGGACCCGGCTCTCCGGCAAGAAGGACGGAGGGTCGGGTGGCACAGGACCTTCTGCCTCCGGAAAAACCGCATGAAATACCGCAGGTCCTTCGAGGGCTAGCGCCATCTCCCATTAAATTGAGACCATTAATGGACTGGCTGGCGCAGTACCCTAGGAAGCGTGAAGCCCTTTATTTGGCGAAAGGGTTCACGGAAGGTTTCCGGATCCCTTACACGGGGGACCGGGTGCCTACGTCTTGTGGGAACTTGCGTTCAGCTAGGGAATTTCCCGAGGTAGTGTACGAGAAACTGGAAAAGGAGTGCTTGGCGGGTCGGATGGCGGGCCCCTTCGATAGGCCGCCACTGCCCAACCTGCGGGTTTCCCCGCTAGGGGTTGTACCTAAGAAAGCGGAGGGGCAGTGGCGGCTGATTCACCATCTATCGTACCCACACGGGGGTTCGGTGAATGATGCCATACCGGCATCCTTGTGTGCGGTGCGCTACGCCTCTTTTGATGAGGCGGTCAACATGGTGCGGGCTTGTGGGCCGGGCGCCCTCCTCGCCAAGAGTGATATTAAATCGGCGTTCCGACTGCTGCCCATTCACCCGGAGGACTTCGATCTGCTCGGGATCCAGTTCGAGGACCAATGGTATGTGGATAAGACCATGCCCATGGGCTGCTCCGTGGCTTGTGCGGCGTTCGAGTCGTTCAGCTCGTTTTTGGAATGGGCAGTCAGGCGCAGGGGCCGGTTCCGGGAAATCACTCATTATTTGGATGATTTTTTGGTGGCCGGCCCCCGCAGGACGGACGGGTGCGAGAGGAGGTTGGGTGTGTTCCAGGAAGTGGCCATGGAATTGGGGGTACCATTGGCTCTGGAAAAGACGGAGGGCCCGACCACCCAGCTCTCCTATCTGGGGATACAGCTGGATTCTGTGTCAGGCACCTCCAGCCTGCCCGTCAAGAAAATAGACACCCTGCGGGGTTTGATTGACGGAATCATGTGCAGGCGGAAGTGCACATTGAGGGACATGCAAGTCCTTTTAGGACATTTGAACTTTGCATGTAAGGTCGTGAGACCAGGCAGGGCTTTTTGTGCTCGTTTGGCACATGCCACCAGGGGGCTCACGCGGCCTCACCACAGGCTGCGTGTCTCTAAGGGTATCCGGGAGGACCTGGGGGTTTGGAAGGAATTTCTAAGCCGCTTTAACGGAGTGGCCATATGGCAGGACGAACTTTCCCTGGGCACCGACCTGCAGGTGCATTCGGATGCCGCAGGTGGCATAGGTTTCGGGGTCATCTTCAGGGACCGGTGGTGTGCCAAGGCGTGGCCACAGTGGTGGGCAGATGATCTGCGCAGGGACCTCACGTTCCTGGAATTTTTTCCATTACTGGTGGCAGTGGTCATTTGGAGGGAGGATTTTCGGAACAAAAGGGTCCTGTTTTGGTGCGATAACCTGTCTGTGGTTCGCATTTTGAACAAGCAATCCGCCAAGTCCAGCAGAGTCATGCGGCTGGTACGCCGCTTGGTATTGGCATGTTTGGATTATAATATAACTTTTCGGGCCAGACACGTGGCGGGGGTACAGAATGTTATTCCTGACAGTTTGTCTCGCCTGCAGGTCGAAAAATTTCGAGTACTCGCCCCCCATGCCCGCCAGGACCCGGAGGTTTTCCCGGACAGCCTATGGGAGCTTGGAGCCACGTGATCTGGAAAGGAGTCCAGGGGTCGGTTGCTCCCTCGACATGGCGCTGCTATGAGGGGGCGGCCAGGGACTTCGTGGCTTTCGCTCGGCAGGCCGGCTGGAATGGACCTTGGCCTATTTGTGAACAATCTCTGTTATGTTACTTGGCTCATTTGAAGGGTCGGCAACTGTCCCAAAAAACGCTGCGGGTCACCCTGGCAGGACTTTCGTTTTTTAGTAAAGCCTTCGGGGCTTGGGACCCCAGTTCATCCTTCATCGCGAGGTCAGCGGTGAAGGGCTGGGGGCGGCTGATACGTTCAGGGAGGGACGCACGGCGGCCCATCACGTTGACGGTGCTTCGGCAGCTGGTGGGCCAGCTGAGGTTTATTTGTTCCTCCAAGTTCGAGGTTCTCCTCTTCAAAGCTGCTTTCCTCGTGGCTTATCATGGGGCCTTTCGGTGCGGGGAACTGGTCGCCCCGTCCAGAACAGCTGTGGTGTCCAGGGCCCTGCGGGTAGAGGATGTTCAGCGAGGGGGGAAGGGGGTACAGCTTTGGGTACGCCAGTCCAAGACGGACCAGCTGGGGAGGGGTGCGCAAGTTTGGTTGCGGGAATCTGGCGATCCCAGCACCTGCCCAGTGCGGGGTCTAAGTCGGTACCTAACTTGCCGACCGGACGTTCCTGGGTCACTGTTCGTGCACCGGGACGGCACCTGCCTCTCACGTTATCAGCTGGGTGCGGTTTTGAAACTGTGCCTAAAAGGGGCGGGGCTACGCCCGGAGTGGTACGGAACACACTCTTTTCGCATCGGGGCGGCCACCCAGGCGTTTCAAGATGGGGCTGACCCCTCCACGATCATGAGGCTCGGGCGCTGGCGTTCCATGGCCTATAAGTCTTACGTGCGGCACGGGAGGAGGTACTAACGTCTTGTACTTATTTCAGGACCGGCCCCGGCAGTTGCTACGGCACTCATAGTCGGGCACAGCATTGTTTTTTGGGCTGGCCGCCATGCTGCGGAATCTGGATGGGAGGAACAATGGAGGTCCGGAAAGCAGCTCCGAGTCCGGTGGTCTGGTCATCGTGGGATGAAGTGGCCTGCGCTATTGGAGGTGGTAGCAGGGGAAGTCTTCAAGGACGGTTCGCCAGATGTGTTGGTCGTCCAGCTCGGAGAGAACGATCTGGCAGACGTGTCCGCCCTTCAGCTTCGTCGCCGGGTGTTCGAGGACCTGAGGGTACTGCGGCTGAGGCTCCCGAAAACGTACATGATATGGTCAGAATTACTGGACAGGAGGAGATGGCGTAATGCACTGCGGCCGGAACGAGTGCATCTGGCAAAGGAAAAAATCAACCGGGAGGTCAGGAAGCTGATGGCGGAGTTGGGGGGAGCAGTGATCAGACACCCGGGCATCACTCACAGGGCGGCGTCGGTATTCCGGCGGGATGGGGTGCATTTGTCCACGTTGGGCACGGAATTATGGTTGCACGGTTTGGGAGCGGCACTCAGGGTTTGGTGTCAGGTCAGTTCAGGGTTGGCGGGAACGAGGCCGGATGGCTCTCGTCCTGTGGCGGAACAGGAGCACGAGGCAGAGTATTTGGTTCAGGGGCCAGTTTGCGTACTGGGCCCTGAGGAGGGGATCTCAATAAGAGATCGGCTAACTGCGAGCACGGCCTTGCCCGGCAGGGAAGGACAGGGGCTCGGAGCCAGGAGGTAAGGATGGCTGGATGAGGTGGACGCCCGGCAGCCATCACTGGCCTCCTCCCAGGTGAGGGTTTCAAGGGGCAAGGGAACCTTCCTCCCGGCCGGGAGGAAGGAGGACCCAGGGCGCCCCTTGTGCCCACGTGAGCGGCCGGATGGCTGCGAAGGTGTTACTCTGTTCCTCGTGCCGGGCCAACCCTGGATTTGTTTGGTTAATAAAAGCTGTGGCCTTGTTCATGCCAAATGTCGAGTCGCGTCTTATTGGCCAATTACCATCATGCCAGTCAAAACGCGGCCGAGGCTGAACGAGGCCGCCATTGACGCGGCTGAGGGGGGCGGGCCTGGGACGCGACGGCCCAGCGTGCGTAAGCACGCAGAAGTGCGTCGGGACGGCGAAGAGGGCGGGGCAAGGCGCTTTATAAGCGCCAAGCGCACGCGGTGGGCCCTCTTCGCCGGCCGAGACAGCCGGAGGACGGTTCCCCACCCCCCCACCCGTCATGTTACTGGTTGTTGTTTATTTTCGTCACAGCTGCGGAACAGGAGCACGAGGCAGAGTATTTGGTTCAGGGGCCAGTTTGCGTACTGGGCCCTGAGGAGGGGATCTCAATAAGAGATCGGCTAACTGCGAGCGCGGCCTTGCCCGGCAGGGAAGGACAGGGGCTCGGAGCCAGGAGGTAAGGATGGCTGGACGAGGTGGACGCCCGGCAGCCATCACTGGCCTCCTCCCAGGTGAGGGTTTCAAGGGGCAAGGGAACCTTCCTCCCGGCCGGGAGGAAGGAGGACCCAGGGCGCCCCTTGTGCCCACGTGAGCGGCCGGACGGCTGCGAAGGTGTTACTCTGTTCCTCGTGCCGGGCCAACCCTGGATTTGTTTGGTTAATAAAAGCTGTGGCCTTGTTCATGCCAAATGTCGAGTCGCGTCTTATTGGCCAATTACCATCATGCCAGTCAAAGGGTATCTAAGATGCATTCATATTAATTGTAATAATTTTAAAAACAACTCATGTCTTTTTGGAGTCTACTTGGACATACATTTACATCCACATATGAGGTTTGCCCTCTCTCTAGTTTATTTCTTCAGTGGTGACTCAAGATAAAAAAGGACAAACTGTTTGCATAAAATCTTTGCTATTTATAGCCACAGTTTTCCAAAATAAGAACAATTAAAAACATTTTTCTGTCTGTGTGGCGCTTTCCACTATGTAGGATGACACACATACAGCTGTTAGTAATTGCTTCTACAAACTGCACAGTGAACAACAACGACAACTATTTGCTGGTGCTGTAAACACCATTGCAGGTGGAGGAAAGGATTAAGCAGATCTAGTCCTTGCCAAAAGAATGGACTACTTACCTATCAGTCATCCAAAAGAACAAGTCATGCAGTCCAGATTTGAATGTAATCCAAGAAGAGGATGTCTATTTCTGCAAGCCAGCCAAGCCACATCTGTGTGTGTGTGTGTGTGTGTGTGTAGGGGATGTCTAGGGCACTCCCCGTAGATTCCATGATGTCTTCAGAAAAAAGAGAGTCAAATATGTAAGGATAATGACACAGATTTCCAAAATGTAAGAAAAATAAGAGTCACAAACAAATTATGCCTCTATGTTTCATAAAATCTGGATAATATATAAAGGTACAAATTGTACTCCTCTGCACAGAAAGATGCATACGCTCTGCAGTTTTCATAGACTATATATTCTTGCATGTTTTCACCACTTTGCAAATCATGCAAAATAGCAATAAGAAAGAACAGCACACTTGTAGAAAAATCACAGATGTCTTTATTGAAGATAATGTCATTTTGATCATAACTGGAAGAACTGGAAGTGGAATATGATGGTTTTCTGATAAAATTAACCTTCTTTGTTCATACAGTATACCCAAACCATGTCAGGTTTGTTCACAAAACTCATAGAATCATAGAGTTGGAAGGGGCCATACAGGCCATCTAGTCCAAACCCCTGCTCAACGCGGGATCAACCCAAAGCATCCTAAAGCATCCAAGAAAAGTGTGTATCCAACCTTTGCTTGAAGATTGCCAGTGCGGGGGAGCTCACCACCTCCTTAGGCAGCCTATTCCAATGTTGAACTACTCTGACTGTGAATTTTTCCCCCCTGATATCTAGCCTATATCGTTGTACTTGTAGTTTAAACCCATTACTCCGTGTCCTCTCCTCTGTAGCCAACAGAAACAGCATCCTGCCCTCCTCCAAGTGACAACATTTCAAATACTTAAAGAGGGCTATCATGTCCCCTCTCAGCCTCCTTTTCTCCAGGCTGAACATTCCCAAGTCCCTCAACCTATCTTCATAGGGCTTGGTCCCTTGGCCCCAGGTCATCTCCATCACTCTCCTCTGTACCCTTTCAATTTTATCTACGTCCTTCTTGAAGTGAGGCCCCCAGAACTGCACACAGTACTCCAGGTGTGGTCTGACCAGTGCCGTATACAGTGGGACTATGACATCTTGTGATTTTGATGTGATGCCCCTGTTGATACAGCCCAAAATGGCATTCACCTTTTTTACCGCTGCATCACACTGCCTGCTCATGTTTAGTTTACAATCCATAAGTACCCCAAGGTCTCGTTCACACAGTGTTACCTAGAAGCGTATCCCCCATCCAGTAGGCATGCATTTCATTTTTCTGACCCAGATGCAGAACTTTCCACTTATCTTTATTGAATTGCATCTTGTTCTCATTTGCCCATTTTTCCATTGTGTTCAGATCTCATTGAACACTGTCTCCAGTCCTTAAAGAGGTCCCGAAGATGATGGACATGGGTTCTGCAAGTTCTCCAGAAAGTTCTTTGAGCACTCTCGGGTGCATTTCATCCGGCCCAGGGGATTTGAACTCATCCAGTACAGCTAAATGCCTCTCAACAACCTCTATCCATGTTAACCTGCCACCCAGACACTAAACCCTTTGACCTGTGGGAAAAAACAGATGTAAAATAGGTGCTAAGCCTTTCTGCTTTCTCTGCATCTTCCGTTATAGTTTGTCCATCCACACCCAACAGTGGGCATTAAGTCCAGTATGGCTGAACCTCTTGTGGGTTCATCTACCATTTAATAAATGAAATTGTCAGCCAGGCAGGTCAGAAAGTTGCATGACATAGGATGCTTCGCAGAGTTTGTTTCCCAGCACACATCTGGGAAATTAAAGTCACCCATGATGACAAGGTCCTGCCGCTTGGATATTGTCTCAAGCTGCTCAGAAAGTGCAGCATCCACATCTTCTCGTTGGTCAGGCGGTAGCAGACACCAGCTACCACACTGTTTGTTTTCCCCTCGCTTATTTTCACCCAGATGCTTTCCACTGTAGATATACTCTCCTTCACTAGAATTTCCTGACAGGTAAGCCCTTTCCTCACATACAGTGCCACTCCTCCACCTCTTCGATCTATTCTGTTTTTTTCTGAACAGTTCATATCCATCCACTATTACATTCCAGTCAGGAGAATCATTCCACCAAGTTTCTGTGATGCCTACTAGATCATACCTTTCCATCAGCATGAGAAGTTCCAGCTCTTCCTTCTTATTGCCCATGCTTCGGGCGTTAGTATAAAGACATCTGAATCCTTTTACTTTTGGTTCCCTATGAGCTGGCCTTGCCGGTTGGGCTGCCCCCGATCAGTCTCCTTCCTTACACTCCCTATGTTGATTGTCTCCTTCCCCTTGTGGCTTCAGTTTAAAGCTCTCCTGATGAATCTCCCCAGGTTCCTGCCAAACACATTCTTCCCCAGCTTTGACAAGTGCAGTCCGTCAGGTGCTAGTAGGCCTTCTTCAAGAAAGCCTATCCCATGGTTCCAGAAACCAAATCTCTCCTGCCGGCACCAACTACGCAGCCACTGATTCACCTCCATTATCTTCCTCTCCCAACGCATTCCTCTTCATTTGACAGACAACATTGAAGAGAATATCGCTTTTGCCCCCATTTGCTTGAGCTTCCTCCCCAGATCTTTTTAAATAGGAGCGATGGTATTCAGGGACATGTCATTCGTTCCCACATGCACCATCACAAATGGGTAGCGATCCGTAGATTTGAGGAGTTTGGGCAGCCATTCTGAAATGTTTTTAATTTTCGCCTCTGGCCAGCAACACACCTCTCAGGTTAGGGGGTCGGGCCCAGCCATATGACAATCCATTCCTCTTAGTAGGGAGTCTCCAATTACCAGTACTTTCCTTTTTTTTTCCCTTCTCAACTCCATTTCCTTCTATCCCCGTGGCCTGTTCACTTTGTCTTAGACTTTGTTTTGGGACCTCTTCTCTCGTTGACACTTACACCTCCTCTGCAAGGGCCTGAAATCTATTCTGGAGCTCCAAAGGCCCCGAGAACCATCTTACTCTATGCCGTTGAGTCTTTTTCCGAACTGTCTGCAGGGGCTCCGTAATGAGGTCAATGCCCTTATCCTCTTCAGGACTGGTTGTATCCTTTTTATTCCGAGTTGCACAGCTCTGGTCTATGAACTCCTCCCTTTTCTTAATTTGGGTCAGAGTAATAATGCTGTCTTCTAATCCCCTAATCCTTTCCTCCAAAAGTCTTACCGGCTTACACTTGGGGCAGATGTAGTCCATCTTGTCTTCAGGGAGGAAGGCAATCATGTCACACTCACTGCAGATGATGGGATGAGTGTCCTGGAGGTCCATTGTAACTTCTAGGCAGTGCAACTACTAGGGAAATATAATCTACTGATTCTAATTGCTAGGCCAAGAACCTCAGTCCAAGAGCCCTTTGTCTTGCGCCAAAGGCTCGCGCCTCTGGCAAGGAGCAGCCCTTTTTAATCCTCCCTCCAATCACCCAGCAATCACCTCACTCAGCACCACAATAGGCTCACCTGGTCAGCAGCAACACTCCCCAGTAGCTCTCTCCACGTGCTCTCAGTTGTCTGAGCTCAGATATAACCAAAAATCCAGAGCAAAGGGGAACCATGATTCAGACCCACAGCAACTGCCTTGGCAACTTGCTGCTTCCATACGTACACACATGTTGCTGTTACACTGTCAATGTTGCAGTTTAAGTGCATGAAAGCATATCCTTTCTGTGCGGGGGCATTGTCATCACAGCAGGTGTAGCAAGGGCACCAGTGGAGTGACACCGCTGGAAGCACAGGGACAACAACAGTCAAGAAAAGGCACCACTGATTAAGATCATAGTCATGTACAGTACAACAATGCTCTACTTGCATACTTACAAAAAGATTAGATGACTTAAAAGAGGATAGGTCCATAAGTTATCTGTTGAGTCTGTTCAGTCCTGGGGGCTCACACTAACTAGGACAGTAGGTGCATCAGAAGAAGAAGAGTTGGTTTATATACCCTATTTTTTCACTACATGAAGCAGCTTTGAAGTGGCTTACAACTGCCTTCCCTTCCTCTCCCCACAACAGACACTCCATGAGGTAGGTGATACTGGACATAACTGTGAGAACAGTGAGAGGACTGTGACTGTTTCTGTTCTAGTGATATCGTTTGGATTTGCATTTTAAAGGTCCAACTTTTTCATCCATTTCCACACTAAAATTTACTTCTTCAGGCGCAGACCCCAATTGCCCCTCTCACTTGCCCTGCAGTAAAGGAATCACCAGAAAACTTGATTTCATCTTTTCAAGTGGGGTCTAAAAGTAAAGGTAAAGGTATCCCCTGTGCAAGCACCGAGTCATGTCTGACCCTTGGGGTGACGCCCTCTAGCGTTTTCATGGCAGACTCAATACAGGGTGGTTTGCCAGTGCCTTCCCCAGTCATTACCGTTTACCCCCCCAGCAAGCAAGCTGAGTACTCATTTTACCGACCTCGGAAGGATGGAAGGCTGAGTCAACCTTGAGCCGGCTGCTGGGATTGAACTCCCAACCTCATGGGCAAAGCTTTCAGACGGCTGCCTTACCACTCTGCGCCACAAGAGGCTCTGTGCACAAGAGGCTCTGCGCCACAAGAGGCTTGTCTGATGGGGCCTAATTCAGGCCTGTTCAGTGCAGAAATGTGTGCATTCAAGCTGCACCTGCCATTGTGAGCTGTTTGGGCACACCTCTTTCCTTGTTGCCATCCACCCTTCCCCCTCCCTTCCTTCCCCTCCCTCCATTCCAAAAAATCTGACTTCTTTTTTCCCCATTATAACCCAGGGTCTTTAAAAAAAATGACATTCAGGACACTTTGGAGAAAGGGGGAGGTGCAGAATTGTGGGATTAAGGGGTACAATGAAAACAAAGGTTCAAGCAGGTAACACTTTGAAAAAAACACATTTTTTGAAAAGGGGAAGGGAACAAATCATGATGGGAGGCTGCTTCCATTGGACTCAGTGCAGAAAGTATATCATAAATTTCAGCCTGGTAAATGAGGGGGAAAAGCCCATTTGTAGAAAGGCTATAATCAACTTGCAGCATCCAAAGGAAATCCAAAGTGAGGCTAAAAGAAGGTATGTTTTCTAATGCAGAAATCATCTGTGACTAGCCCAAGGTCACTCAGCTGGCTACCTATGGAAGAGGAGTGGGGAATCAAACCCAGTTCTCCAAAGCAGAGGCCACTGATCTTAACCACTACACCAAGCTGGCTCTTTAGCTAGTTTGGTTGCTGTTGCTTTAAAGTACAAAAGGTCATTTTGCTACAATATATATTAAGGGGAAAGCTGTTCTGGGGAAATATTGTCCATTAACCTCAAGGGGTAAAAATGCAGCAAATCACAATCTGGCTACAGTGCAACTCGGCAAGAAATAATGAGTGTACATGAGCATTGCACATGGTTTTCCTGGTTGGCAATCCAGATGCTGCTAGCAAGCCTTAGATGTAAAGAAATTGCCAGAGATTATAGCCTGGAAATCATTACTAAAGTCAGAAATTAGAGCTCATCTAAAGGTGAAGAGTTACCCAGAGTAAAATTGCTCCTACCGTGTAAAACAGCTGATTTGTTTTTAATGATATTAGCTGAGCTTTACCCAAAAGCCACAATGGAGAATCAGCTTGTTAATGCATGAAGTAGGCCCAGTACATTACCCAGTAATTAATTCTAAGTGTCCTGGATATTCCACACCAGAACATTACTTTATGAGGAGCAGAAAATATGATGTTAACTCCCAAGAAATGTACTGTAACACCAGGGTAAATAGCTAAATGTCAGCTTTCGTGTACTATGGCAGTCTAAACAGAGTGACTAGGAAATCAGTAGCTGCATTTCTTACTGCTGCTATGCCTATCACTATGCATACATTGAGAGTGATGTGGCCCTGATTGCAGGCTTACACATTTTATAAGAGGAGTGTACCACTGACATATTTTAAAATGTTAATGGCACTTCCAAATGACTTAAATCATCGACATTGTAAACTTGACATACATCTACAGCTTTGCTGCTGACTCCCCCCTACAATTCTACACATAATTGTGTGGAGAAAGAGATCTCCTATGGACAAAGCAGTACATAATTAACATTTTCAGCAATCAGAAAGTATTTCTGTAATCTCTGCAAGTGGGAAACTCTCACTTCAGCATATCTGTGGGGAAGAATGGTGTGCAAGTTTAGCCTGATAATACCGCCACACACACACCTGCATATTCCTGTGAGCTCTGGCTGTATCCTCTGGGTATGGCTAGCCAAGCTGTGCTGTACCCCAGGAAGGGAGGTCTCCGTCTTATCTTATCAAAGATAACTGATCTCCCAGACTTGGTCTCTTCTGGGGTTTTCAGTTCAGGCAGGCCCATTGCTTCATTATTTCAACAGGCCCTTGCATGGCACCTTTGTCATGGACCAACACATACTCATTGGTTGAGGACTAGGAAGAAATTTTACTCAGCTGGAAAACAGGGACTCTAACAGGAGTGGGTCTTTCTTTTCCTCACAGTACACTTCAGCATTCAGGAAGAGAAGATGCAAGTTCATTGTCAGCAGCTTATTTAATTCTCTGTAGTGTTTCTATTAATCATGACACTACTAGATTAATTGTTAGATTCTGACAGGGACTGCCATCAAGGGACAGGCAGTGGGGGAGTGTCCCTATTGGACTATTGGTTATGTTAGCTCATTGTTGTTTGTATTCTTTTCAATTTGGGTTTAGGCCTGGTTATGGGGCTGAAGGGCCTCTTGTGGCGCAGAGTGGTAAGGCAGCCGTCTGAAAGCTTTGCCCATGAGGCTGGGAGTTCAATCCCAGCAGCCGGCTCAAGGTTGACTCAGCCTTCCATCCTTCCGAGGTCGGTAAAATGAGTACCCAGCTTGCTGGGGGGTAAACGGTAATGACTGGGGAAGGCACTGGCAAACCACCCCGTATTGAGTCTGCCATGAAAATGCTGGAGGGCGTCACCCCAAGGGTCAGACATGACTCGGTGCTTGCACAGGGGATACCTTTACCTTTACCTTATGGGGCTGAAAAAACATTGGTCACCCTAGTACAAGTTTTGCAAGATGGGCAAAGAGAGTACAATACTGTTGATTTCCTTGAACTCTTAGTAGCTTTCAAAACTGTCAGACATCTTTCATGGTATCCTTCTGAATCACTATTCTAGATTGGGATTCTGTTCCTACCTGCAGGGTAGATTTAAGAAGATGCTGCTGATGGGGGAGCGGGGGGGGGGGTCAGTCTCTTGACCTTTCGCCTAAGAGTTTCCACAAGGTTCCATATTGTTCCATGTGCTCTTTTATATCTATATGAAACATCTAGAGATTTGAGCTGGGTTGTCACCATTATGTCAGCTTTATCCTGCCCTTCCAGCTGGTCCCAGGAAGACTGTAGAAAACCTGAATCAGTGTCTAGAGGCAGCACTGCAGTGGATTCTGGCTAATAACCTGAAGATTAATCCTGACAAGAAAGAAGTTCTGTTATACATTCTGGTAAAGGTAAAAGTATCCCCTGTGCAAACACTGGGTCAAGCAAACAAATAACTGTGAGAACAGTGAGAGGACTGTGACTGTTTCTGTTCTAGTGATATCGTTTGGATTCGCATTTTAAAGGTCCAACTTTTTCATCCATTTCCACACTAAAATTTACTTCTTCAGGCGCAGACCCCAATTGCCCCTCTCACTTGCCCTGCAGTAAAGGAATCACCAGAAAACTTGATTTCATCTTTTCAAGTGGGGTCTAAAAGTAAAGGTAAAGGTATCCCCTGTGCAAGCACCGAGTCATGTCTGACCCTTGGGGTGACGCCCTCTAGCGTCTTCATGGCAGACTCAATACAGGGTGGTTTGCCAGTGCCTTCCCCAGTCATTACCGTTTACCCCCCAGCAAGCTGGGTCCTCATTTTACCGACCTCAGAAGGATGGAAGCCTGAGTCAACCTTGAGCCAGCTGCTGGGATTGAACTCCCAGCCTCATGGGCAGAGCTTTCAGACTGCATGTCTGCTGCCTTACCACTCTGTGCCACAAGAGGCTCTGCAATCAGCCTGCAATCAGGGCCACATCACTCTCAATGTATGCATAGTGATAGGCATAGCAGCAGTAAGAAATGCAGCTACTGATTTCCTGGTCACTCTGTTTAGACTGCCATAGTACACGAAAGCTGACATTTAGCTATTTACCCTGGTGTAAAAAGTGGGGCCTCTTGTGGCGCAGAGTGGTAAGGCAGCTGTCTGAAAGCTTTGCCCATGAGGCTGGGAGTTCAATCCCAGCAGCCGGCTCAAGGTTGACTCAGCCTTCCATCCTTCCGAGGTCGGTAAAATGAGGACCCAGCTTGCTGGGGGGTAAAACGGTAATGACTGGGGAAGGCACTGGCAAACCACCCTGTATTGAGTCTGCCATGAAAACGCTAGAGGGCGTCACCCCAAGGGTCAGACATGACTCGGTGCTTGCACAGGGGATACCTTTACCTTTACCTTTACCTTTAAAAAGTGGGGTATATAAACCAACTCTTCTTCTTCTGATGCACCTACTGTGTTTGTGTGTGTTCCTTGAGCCCAAAATGCCCTCCTGCAAGTCAATGGCTGCTTCCTGTATCGCACTGCCTCTGGCTGACTCTTTATGTTCTGCAGATGATGTGGAAAAAAAAACACTTCATCAGCCACAATCATGTCAGTCCAGCTACATTTAAGTAGGGCTTCTGCAGAAGCAAATGTGGTTTGTTTATATCTTTGATATGTCATTAATATCCACAGTTGTTCTGTAACCTGGACAGTCCAATGGTCTGACTCTGTATAAAGCAGCTTGGTGTGTGCTTACTAAGACAACAGCAGGGAATCTTTCTCCTTTAAACTGACACATTGTGTATTAGGCTAGTTACTCCATCCATAGCATGCCTACAGGTTCAGCTGAAGATGTGGTCTTTACAGGATGGGTGGCAAGATTATTCTTCTTTTAATATAGATGTTTCTCCTGACTATTGGTTGTACTTCTCAGATATACATTTTAGTCTGTAGTCTGTACAAATCAAAGTAAAAGCAAAACTTCAAGGTTACATTATTTATCCTTCTCCCCAGATGTGCTTTAAATACCTCAACTACAAGATAATGCCAATTGATACAGCTTTACATTTTCAGAAGAGAGGATTATTGCCTTTCTCTTCTTTTAAGATAAGCTTTGAGTTCAAGTTCAGGAGACAAAATATCATTTGGCTTGTTGTGAAGATGGGAAAGAGATCTTTTTGAAAAAAAAATATTCAAGTAACAAATATCCAAACTCAGCAAAATAAAAACAAAGTGAGGCTGAATAATGGCAGTTATTTATTAACGTTATCCTGAAAAGAAAAAAAAAACACGTGGCAAGCTCAAGAGCTGCATTAAAGGATATTAATACTCTTCAAAGTATTCACAGAAAGACAGTAATTTGAGCCTTTTTCTCAAATTAGTGAGAAGAATACCCTCAAGTGCTGGGATCTGGGATCACAAAGCAGACTATAACATTTTGGTTCACTGATTTGTAAAAGTTTAATGGCTATAACTTTTTAGATAATTTACATTCAATGACCCAGAAGGTTTCCATGGTCTTTGAAAACATGAGCAAATGCTGGCATGTTTTTCTTCATGCAGGCTTATTGAGTCAAATTGTGAAGGAACCCTGTTGTTGTTAGTTATGAAGTCGTGTCCAACCCATCGCGACCCCATGGACAATGATCCTCCAGGCCTTCCTGTCCTCTACCATTCCCCGGAGTCCATTTAAGCTCACACCAACTGCTTTAGTGACTCCATCCATCCACCTCATTCTCTGTCGTCCCCTTCTTCTTTTGCCCTCAATCGCTCCCAGCATTAGGCTCTTCTCCAGGGAGTCCTTCCTTCTCATGAGGTGGCCAAGGAACCCTAGATTCTGTCTTTTCTTGCAGTTGCCAGTGAATTTGCCTGAATAGCTACAGGCTGTCAGTTGCCTCCAATTGCTTCTTACTCAAATAGGTAGTTCTTTATTTGCAAAAGTGACTTGCAATCAACTAAAGATTTACCATGATGAGTTAAAGTATCAAAGTGAGAATGATGGGGATTAAATGTTTGTCTGAATTAATTCCAAAGAAATGCAATAAGGAATTGTCACTGCTTTCCAGAGGGATATTTATTCTGGAATGTAGCATTGTAATTTAGCTATGAGAGATATGCAATCAGATATTAACTGATCAAAAATGATGATGATGATTTATTTAGATGTATTACCTACCACTCCTGGAACTGGCTTGTTGTAGGCTACAATTGTCCATATCAAAACCCCAATAAAATCCCATTAAAACATTACACAAGCATAAAGTTATACAGCATGTTATTATGTTTGTAATTGTTGTGTGTTGGAAAGGGAGAATAATTCAGAAAGGCCACCTTGCTGCCAGGATTTTTTCTCCCTGGGATTCCTTACATTTTCAAGCTTGAAAGAACAGATGTGACTTGCAGAAGGCCAGCTGTTGATACCCTGGGAGGGCAGGGCAATAGAGATGTGGCTGCGTCCAGCCCAGGCAAGCATGTGTGCCGGCTGCCATGCACAGTGGTGGTACCCTATTTAAGTCACCATGTGCAGTCACCTGGCCTCTCTGCTGCAGGTCGTCACTGTGAACGTTTATGCACTGGGAACTTCAATGCCCCAGCTCTCGTATAGAAGCTCAAATCTGGGTCGGATGAGGCACACCAGGCCAAATGCTTCTCCATGTGGGTGCAGTAAGAGGTGGGGCAACCTGCCACAACTAAAACTCCAGGCTGCAGCTTGGCATGAAACCTCCTGTGCATAAACAGTCTGTGAGAGCTTCCCGCCTGTCCACCCTGTTATCATTTTCAGTTTATGACAATTATTGACCAATAACCAACATAACAATTAAACAACACTTTTGGTAACACAACTTGGAATTAACATCCATTCAACCATAATATAATAAGGGAGGGTGGGAGGGAAACTCCTCAGCTGCTGTGGGAGAAGAGGATGGCTCCTATGCATGTGGATCCTTATAAAGGAGCTGCATTCCCCCACCTCCTCTCCCTGATGCAAAGGCACACACACCCTGCTCCCCCTGCCCCCGACATTCCACCCGGGAGTACCTTCCTTCTCCACCTGCTGCTGCTTAAATGGTGGCTGCTAAGTAAGTCACAGCCGTGCTTTAGCAGAGTTATATAAAAATCTTGACACTAAAGAAGACTGCCTGGATAGGTGTGTCATTTACTGCGATCACATTGCTGGCCCCCTATCTTGGGAGGAGGGCTTGGTATGGATTCTATATAACTGTTACTTGTGGGTAGAACTGGTTCATGCTTGCTTGTTTTTAAGTCCACTGTGGTGGCATCTATTAGGCACAGATGGAACTGTTTTGCTTGTGTATGCTGGCATACAAGCAGGCATTTCTACAGGATGGTTTTATGAAAGCAAATGCCATGCTGGTCCCTTTACAGGTGTCTGGCAACATTTGTGTGCACTGCAATCAGACAGATAAGCAGTTTCAATTCAAACACAGGTTACACATCAGCTACCAGTCTTCAGGAAGGCTCTAGCTACTAGTCTGGCAATGAAAAAAAATGGTTTTATTTAAAAAGGTTTGCAGTTCTAAAATATAACAAGCATCTTTAAACCGCCCGTGGCGCCACGGGCGCCACGGACTAAATAAATGGTTAAGGGGTTCTAAGGTGGGATTTGTCCGTGATGAGGAAGGGTCCAGATTGGACCCTTCCTCAGGACAGACAATTGGAGGGACCACTCGGGTCCCTCCGATTCCCAGCCCCAGCAACTGCGAGCTGCGCGCAGCGCGACTTGCAGTTGCTCCCTTTCCCGCAGGGCTGATGGGTCGGAGGCGCAAAGCGCCTCCGACGCATCAGGCCGGCCGCAAGCCAGCCCCTGCCAGCCGCGCAGAGCGCGGCTGCCGGGGGCTCCCTGCCCGGCGGCATGGCGCGGCGAGAGGCGTGAAGCGCCTCTCGCCGCGTCACGCCGCCGGGCAGGGAGCCCCCGGCAGTCCTGAGACGTCCCGTCCGCACCAGAGGGAAGCAGGGAAGGAGGCATGGCGAGTCTCACCCGAAGGCTGGAGGCGGCCCCTTACAGCATCCTGGCTGTCCCTTCTTCCTACCGCTTGCCTCTCTCCATTGAAGACGCTGATCGCTTTAAACCCCCAGCTACTGCAGGCCGAAGGAGACTTGCCCGGGAGTGAACTCCATTAGACCGCCCTCAGGAAGAGCCTGCGCAGCCCCGCTGTGGAGGGGCGTGTGCCTCCACTTCTGTTTGCCCTGCAGCGTCTCGCCTGGCAGAGTCGGAGAAGAGCCAGCTGCTTCCTCAGGGAATCCCCCCGAGCTGCTTTCGGTGAAGCGGCGAAAGCGAAAGCAAAGTGCTTCTGCAAGCCTCCGGGACTTTTGTGGGAGCTCTCCTCCTTCCCTCCGGGGCGGATGGGACGTCTCAAGACTGCCGCGGGCTCCCTGCCCGGCGCCCTGACCCGTCCGGCCCCACTGCTGATTGCCTCGCTGCCGATGCCCACAGCCAGTTCGGGCGTCGCCAACGGAAAGGTAGGGCCCAGCCAAAGCCGCTCCTGCCCGGCCGCGCCCTGCCAGACTCCCCAGCCTCGCTAGCGCCTGCTGCATTAAGCCTGCAGCGGGCTTATTTACTAGTATATAATAAAACAGTCATACAGTTATTCATATATGGTAAAACCTTCATTCATACAGAGCAATCCAAGTCAACAAATTCTACAAAGTTCTGTCACTGACAATGCACATGAGGATATATTTAGCATGCATCATAATTATTGAAGTGTTGCATCTAGTTTGGCAATCACCAGCCATTTTCATAGTTGGTGACTAAGGGGAAGCATGGGGGACCTTGAAATGTTATTCCCCATGATACATCCAACTTTTTTTGATGTTATGATGCTATAACATTACTGCACATGTGCAAAAAAAGGACGTTTGTATCACCGATTTAGTATATGACCACAGCCACAGAGCTCCTATTCAAAAGGAATGCAGAACACATGGGGTGGGTCAGATCAAAATTCAAGAAAAAATACCTGAAGTCGGAGCACTAGCTGGGGATTCACTGGGAAACGGCAACACTGAGGTGTGGACAAGGTATGAAACAAAAAATCTCACAGACCTTACAGAAATCTGCCAGATGGTTACCTGTGACAGCCCATTCCATTCCACAAAATAGGAGCTGCTAAAGAGAAAGCATCAATTTAGGTCTGAAGAATCTGACAGATAGAAAGCACAACCAGAGAATCTGCTGGATAAATTTTAATAGGTATATTTTTTCAAGGGGTAGTCTCTCAGGAATATGAGTCCCAAATAGTGAAGGACTCTAGATTAAGAACCAGTACTTTGAATTATTATTTGAATTAAACTTGGAAGCAAGTTCAGCTGAATCCATTCTTATCATAAATCATGATCTAGGAAAAAAGTAGATGTATTTGCCCTAGCCTGAGGTTTAAAGTTGTCTTCAGGGGCAGACTCACATGGAATATGTTGTAAAAATCTAACTTGAAAATACAGAAACTAGGTTCAGCATGGCCAGGGCTGCTCAATCTAGATGGAGGGAAATTTCAAACTAAATGCAATTGAAAAGGTGCTCTTAACAACAATAACCAACTTCTCCAACAATAGTCCCAGACCATCTCTTAGGCTCCTTACCTGACCCCAAAGGGCACAAACCCCATATATCTTGAACATCCAAAACATCCTTTCACAAACATCAGATTTCCCCATCATTTAAACATTAATTAATGGCAGCTAAAATATCCTTTGACTACTGAGTTATAGAAATATAAAACTGGGAGTCATCAACATACTGATGTCAACCTTCTCCATAGCTTCAGATAGTTTCATTTAGCAATCTCATGTGTATATCAAATGTCATTGGTCACAGTACCAAATCTTGAAATACCCAATGTACTAGGCCCTAGGGAGATGATTCAGCAAGTATTAAGACAAAATTGACATGCCAAAAAACATGTTCTGGATAGTCCAGTTAGACAGCATGTTCAACAGTGTCAAAGACCATGACAGATCTAGCAGAATTAACAAGTAAGGGTTATCCTACACTTTTCCAGCTGAAGATGAAGAACAAGAATTGGTTCTTATGTGCCACTTTTCTCTACCCAAAACAGTCTCTTTTCCTCTCCCCCTGTGAGGTAGGTGAGACTGAGAGAACCCTGATATTACTGCTCAGTGAGAACAGCTTTATCAGAGCTGTGGCAAGCCCAAGGCCACCCAGGTGGCTGCATGTGGGGGAGTCAAACCTGGCTTGCCAGATTAGAAGTCCACACTCCTAACCACTACACCAAGCTGGCTCTCTTGGATCATGCGCCAGAGTGACTTCAGCTGAACCATACTGAACTTTTGAATGACAGGTGAAACATTCAGAAATATATATGTGGCTCCCCCCCCCCCCCAAAAAAAAATTCAATTATCTTGCTCTACAAAGGGAAGTCAATAAGTGACTAGTTCTTCTTTATTCAAGGAGCAATTGATTTTAAAAGTATATGAACCCAGAGCCCTTAAGTGCCTGGTGGAATTAACCATTTAGAAGAGGTGTTAATTACCTTAGTCAAAGGTGCTTGTAGCTTCCAGCTGGTTTAATCAAGCAAGCTGGGAAAAGATTGATATTGCAAGTGCTGTCTTTCAGATATATAAGCAATCTGTCAAAATCAGTCAAGGGGAGCATTTTAAAATGTAGTGCTGAAATCTGACACTGCTCATATGGAATGTGTAGCTGAAATATATGGATAACGTTTGTAAATGAACTAGACTATTGGCTTGCATACACATTTGGAATCTGAAAAAGGATCAAAAACATATTAATAATTTCAACTCTGAATTAAAATTCACTTTTAATTTGCAAAAATAGAAAGAGACCCTCAACTTGCTCAGTCCTGAAGGCTTGCTGCCATCCTATTTATACTAGCAATGCTTTCAAAATATTTAATTCAATGTGAATGTTTATTCCAGAAAACAAAATGTAACTACAGTGAAGTATTTATACACTTATTCTATGAATGAGTTTTTGGAACCTATATACTATTTCTCAAGTGTGGGCAGATCTATGGATAGGTTGGGAACGGCATTCAGACTGACCACACTGTTGGTTGTGCTCAGAAATTGTGTGGGACCCAACACACAAACACATATAACAATACAACCAGGGAGGGGGGTCAATAATAGCGAGAGAATGCCAAACAAAATGAAGGTGGTATCACATGTTAGTGGAAGACAATGATAAAGAGACAGACCGGCAAATCTCCCGGGGGAGGGAGTTCCAGAGTTTTGGTGTCGTAATCAAGAAGGCTCTTCCTCTGGTGCTAGTCATATAGCCTCAAATGGAATGGGCACTAGAGTTATTTATTATTTATTTATTAGATTTCTAACTGCCCTCCTGAGACTGGCTCAGGGCAGTGTACATACACAGTTTATTGGCTAATAGGCAATAAAAAAAGAAATAAAACAGATTATTATTATTATTATTATTATTATTATTATTATTATTATTATTATTATATTTATATTTATACCCCGCCTCCCCCCGAAGGCTCGAGGCGGCTTACATAAACGAAAAGAATAGATAAATATGTTCATATGGGAGTAGTTGGTTCTTCAGTTATGTTGCCCTCAAACCATAAGGAGCTTTAAAAGTCAATACCAACACCTTGAATTGGGCCTAGAAACAAACTGAGAGCCAATGCAAATAGAAAAAGGCAGGAGTGATACGTACCCCATTACTCACTGCAGTCAACATTCTGGCCACATAATTGTGCAACTTTTGAACAGTTCTCAATGGCAGCCCCATGTACAATACACTGCAGTAATCCAGTCTAGCTGTTACCAGAGCATGCAACACAGTGGCAAGTTCTTTCCTGCCTGGGGAGGGTTGCTGTTGATTCACCAGCCAGAGCTGGTAAAAGGCATCCCTGGCCACTGTTTCTCCGTTTATCCAACATAAGGCCTGGAGCCCATTTCTAGAAACCCGCTCATTTAGGAGGAGTGCAACTCCATCAATAACTTGAAATATCCAAATTCCTAGGTCAAACCTTCTATCCTTATCTATCTCTAAACTCCCCGTCCCCAACCAAACCTCTGCTCATTGTTTTCCCAGCCTCCCTGGGGTCTGTAGGAAGATCAAGATATTGGCAGCAACTCAGCCTAAATCGATGGATGACATTTTGCAGTAACTTTACCAATGTTAATCTTGAAAAGCACAGGAGACAAGATGGAACTTCTGGGACCCCAGAGGCCAGAGGCTAAGCGGTGGAGCAACACCCCCCCCCCAGAACCAAACTTTGAAGTCAACCTTCAGGACAGAACTGAAACCACTGTAGAACAGTACTTCCTAGACCCATTCCCAAAAGCATACTGTGATTTAATGGTATTTATAAAAGCAACAAAGGATCCAGGGAAATTAAGAGGGTCAAACTCAAGTGCATCTCTTTGTGCTTGTCAACTACCAGGGCAACCAAGGTTAGTTCAGTACCATGGTTAATGGGAATAATGAGTTGGAATATCTTTGTGAGTAATGGTGTGAGACATGTTCTTGGGAACCCTTATGTCCCTGGGTTCCTAGAGAATTAGAGGAAGTTGAAATGGAGCGCAGAGGAGAAGGACATATGTACAATTTATAAGATATACATTTGTTTAATACTTTATAGTACTACGAGATTAAGTATTGACAAGTATTTTGCTTTTTTGTCAGCACCTGGGTTCTATTGAAAGGGCTAGAGCAATGTCCGTAAATTGAACTCAAGTTTTACATTGTACTGATTGGACTCATTGATATAGGTCATGGTACCAGCACAGAAAATTGATTCATATGATGGCAGAACAGAGAGAACACTGCAATCCTAATGAACAATAGACCAGACATGGTAAATGATTTTATGCTGAATATGTAATGGGCTTATCTGGTAATCAATGTTAATTTTTTAAAGTTAGGAGGACCATAATGGCATTTCCTGACAGCACAAACTACCAGCAAAAGTAACTTAAAATAATCAATGAGAGGAAGGAAAAACTCCAACAAATAAGGACATTAATCACTGCTGTTTTGGCATTCTGTTCCACAAAGCCATAAACTTTATAAAGAACACACACATTTGTCTCATATGTTGTCATGTTTCAGGCCCACTCTGCCATCTGAAACCTAGGACTTTTGTGGTGGATAGGTACAGATTCCTCCTCTGCACCAGTGCAATGACTCAAACGAAGCCACCATATCACTGGTTTATTGTTTTATTATTGTATTTTATAATGAACCACTCTGAGCCTGCTTGTGGGAAGGGGCAATATTAAAATCTAATAAATAATAATTTTAATATTTCCTTCTTCTGCCACCCCCAGCAGCCTCTACCTAGGAAAACAGTTGCACAGTGGAGATCTTTCAGTGAGGAACATTTTCCATTGTATCCCCTTTTCCACATTTTTTCCCTTTTTCTTCTCCTGGTAACTCTCATATCTTCACCTCCCTCTGATTCTATCTCATGTTCCTCTCACCAACCAACCTACTTTTTGTTTGCCATTTATCTTCAGGTATATCTATTATTTATTTCATTTATACACTGCTCTTCTACAATGGGGATTCAAAACAAGTAATACCATGTTCCTCCATTTTATCTTCACTATAGCCCTGTAGGCTAAGGTTGAGAATGTGTAACTGCCTGTTGGTACCCTTACCTTTTCTGCATTGGCTGTACCACACTAGGCTGCCACTGGGTGTTTGCTATGGGACAATTTGCCCTGCTGCTTCCGTTGTCCCCACAAGGGACCGTTTTTGGCAATCCGCCCCATACACCTCAGGGCAGAAATGTTCTACCATGTGGGGGGGGGGGGAGGCAGGGGCCATTTTTTTTGTCTGTTTAGGAATGTAGTAGCAATAATGTGTTCCTAAACTAAAAAATTTCCCAGGCAGCTGGTGGCTCTGTGCGGTGCTATGGAGCTGGCTAGGGCATCTTGTGTCTATTCTGGGACACTGTAGTTGGCCCATGCCACACAGGTCTGCCCTGACATAGGCCCCGTTGATGCCCAGGGCAGAAAAGGGAATGCAGAAATATCTGTGTTCTGTTGCTATGGGGCAATGGAGGGCCTGAATCAGGCTAAGCCTGGGCCAGCGGTTATATCATGTGGATGTAGGTATTCGCACAACCCAGGCCTAATTCCCCATGGGGAAAATCTCCCAGTGAGCTTTCAAGACAGAATTGGTGATTCAAATCTACATCTGCCATATCCTAGTCTGAAACTCTGCATAACACTTGTCTGATATGCTACATCACCAAGACTTGCCCACCCATCTGCCCTGAGCAGCAGATAAGCTGGGTATATCTCTGACAGTTGTTGTTGTTGTTAGTTGTGAAGTCATGTCCGACCCATCGTGATCCCATGGACAATGATCCTCCAGGCCTTCCTGTCCTCTACTATTCCTCGAAGTCCATTTAAGTTTGCACCAACTGCTTCAATGACTCCATCCAGCCACCTCATTCTCTGTCATCCCCTTCTTTTGCCCTCAATCGCTCCCAGCATTAGGCTCTTCTCCAGGGAGTCCTTCCTTCTCATAAGGTGGCGAAAGTATTTGAGTTTCATCTTCAGGATCTGGCCTTCTAAGGAGCAGGCAGGGCTGATCTCCTCTAGGACTGACCGGTTTCTTCGCCTTGCAGTCCAAGGGACTTGCAAGAGTCTTCTCCAGCACCAGAATTCAAAAGCCTCAATTTTTTGAGGCTTGAGCTTCCTTATGGTCCAAATTTCACAGCCATGCATTGCAACTGGGAAGACCATAGCCTTGATTAGACACACTTTTGTGTGTCTACACTGCCCCTTAGTAGCCCACTATAGAGGGGGGAGAACAGAGGGTGCCAGATGGACTACGCTACTTTCCTCCTTCACCCGCATCAAGAGGCTCTTTAGTTCCTCTTCGCTTTCTGCCATTAGAGTGGTATCATCTGCATATCTGAGGTTGTTGATATTTCTCCCTGCAATCTTGATCCCAATTTGTGACTCATCTAACCCTGCCTTTCTCATGATGTGCTCCGCATACAAGTTAAATAGGCAAGGTGACACTATACAGCCTTGCCAAACTCCTTTCTCAATTTTGAACCAATCAGTGATTCCATGCCCTCTGATAGTTAGGCTGTTGTTATTTCCTTTCCATGTAGTTCTTTTCCTAATTTGTAGTGAATTTTTCTTAGAAATTAAACACACATGTCACAATGCAGGAACTCACAACTACCTGCCAACCCTCAGTGATCCTAATTTCATGCCTAAGGGATCCCCCCACCAAATTCAACCTGTCCTAGTATTGGCTAAAATTTCTGTCAGTAGTTTAACAGTTTGGGAGAGGCAGGTAATTGGGCAGAAATTGCTTGGCACTGCTCCTTTCTCTTTGTTCTTCACAATGAGAAAAGCCCTACCAGTTGGTAACCAATATTCTTCTGCTTAAGAATGGAATACTTCATTGAACTGTTGTACCAATTGTGGGGGATTTTTTTAAGCCAATAGCCATAAACTTCATCTCTTCTAGGTGTTGTTCTTCACTTTCTTTAATTATTTTTGCAGGCTTTCCAGGGTCATTGTAAGACTAGGAAAAAAGCCCATTGTATAAGAAATACAATGGGCGCTAGCAGGCGGGGGCAGAGCGAGGGACAGATGAGGGTAGCATGAGGGAAGGGAGCCTACCTGAAAGAGGAGGCGGGCGGCGGCGGCGGCGTGGTGTCCTTGTCTCGGCGGCGGCCCGGGAAAGGAGTGGAGAACGGAGGCCGTGGCTTCGCGCGGTGGCTCCCTGGCGGCCTGGTGCTGTGCAAGGCGGAGGCTCGTCAGCGGTGTCTGGTTTTTGGCAGCCATTAGGCAAGGGAGCCCCCACCAGCCGCGTCGCGGGCTGTGTTAAGATGTTCCATTTGCTTTCCTTTCAGTTTGTTTTCCATATCTGTGATCCAAGTGGCTTTATAAATTATATTTTTGGAGACTTTCCAGAGTTCTTCCCATAAAGTTGTTGTCTTTCTTTGTCTCATTTTATTTAGATTTTTCAATTCCCTCCCTTTTGATTAGTCTGGAATTGGAAGTGTTGTCTATATTGCTGGATCTTCCTATGGCATCTCTTAATCTTTATAGATATTGCAACAATTCTTTGTTTGATTTCTTCTGTAACTTAACTGGTACAAACAGAATCATTTTCCTGTGAAAACCCTGTTGTATAACTTGTGTATCTGAGAAACTTACTTCAGAAATAGTTCTGAATAAACTGAAACTGATTTGACAGGATGCCACTCTGCCATACATCATAGAATGGAAACTTTCTGGGCTATATCAACGGATGACCAGGCACATCAATATTGGGCCTTATAGCAAAGGAAAAAATCACTATAAGCATTTTTCCCCAGACAGAGAAGAAATTGAGGCAACAAGATACTAACCCAGTGTCAAGACTATCCTGTCAGGAATATGCAAAAGAATGTATGGTGTCAGGGGGAGGAGAACAACCATTGTTAGTCTCTTTAAAATTCAATTCAAATAATTTAACAAAAACCTTCTATATGTTGATATTTCTTCAATAAGTGTTTTGTCCTTGAAAATCACCCATCTTTATTTTGAGCAGAAATGTGGCACCATTGTCTATAATGTATAACTACCCTGTGTTGGAAGTCTCAGACATCAGAGGGGGACTATAATAGAATCAGAGAGAGAGAGAGAGAGAGAGAGAGAGAGAGAGAGAGGAACAGATGAAGAACATTCTTTCACTCCTGGCTCTGTAGCTACTTGTGGGGCATCTTCTTTCCTTTCATTTTTGACAACTCTTAACACTTTGTCAGAACTCTCCATTTTCTTGACACCATGCTTCATGAGAGCAGGACATGGATTCCTGAATCTCAATCCATCCCAGTTAGTTAGATTAGAAATTTATTTCTTCACTATTCTGTCAAGAATGGAGTTCCTATAAAAACAAACAAGCCTCTTATTAGTTTGGAAAGATAAAAGAATCTCTTACTTTGATTCTTACCCTCATGTCCACATATAGACCTGATAACCTCTGCTGCACTCTAAGCCTTCATGCTCTTTGCTATTCATAATATTCTAGAACTTTTTGGGGGAGGGAAATATTAATAGCTTCACATTGGAAACAGAAACTATAGATCAGCCTTTCTCGACTTTTTTACCACTGAGAAACCCCTGAAAAATTATTCAGGCTTCAAGAAACCCAGAAGCGGCACAATCATGCAGAATATGGTTTGGGTATAATAGCTGTGCACATGCCCACCTGGGTCCCTTCCCCTTCCTACCCCATTCAGGCTTGTCATTGGCCATTTTTTTGGGGGGGGGGGGGGAACAGGTTGACGACCATATATGGTCATATCACACAAGAAATGTTTAGCAATTTTTAAAATATATATTAAAAAATAGAAGAAGAAGAGTTGGTTCTTATATGCTGCTTTTCCCTACCCGAAGGAGGCTCAAAGCGGCTTACAGTCGCCTTCCCTAATTCCCAAAATAATTTACTTCTGCCATCAACCCCAGGGTTTCATAAGACCTGCTACACGTTGAGGAAACCTGCTACAGATTTTGGTTGAGGAAACCTGCTACAGATTTTAAAAGGTAACATTTAAAAAAATTATAAAGATTAGGCAGAAGTAGGACTAGAGATTGATTTCACATAACAGGTTTATCAGATTTCTGCCCTAAAGCTAATTTTGTAACTATATCATAGAATATGCCACCTTTTCTTGTTATTTTAGCTAATTAATTTGTATTTAAAATGCAGCATGCATGATACAAAATTGTAGAATCATTAGAATTAGAATCATTCTGACAAGGGTGATTTGAAGAGTGAAAATTAAGAAGGAAGAAATAATAGTCTTTCACGGTCCTTTAAAAAATTATAGTGTTATCACTCAAAGGTTAGCACTTTGGATGAGAGGATGAGATGAAATGGGAAGAAAATGGAAGAAAATTGGAGACCAATTTAATAAAAAGGAATGTGTATATCTGTTTGGATGTGGGAGGAGCCACCATTCAGTGGTAGTGCATGCTTTTCAAACAGGATGTCTATTCTTGGCATCTCCAGTTAAAGGATCTTATGTAGCTGATGTTGGCAGACCCTCAAGAGCCACTGTCACATAGACAACATTTAGTTAGATGAACCAATATTCTGGTCTGGTAAAAGGGAGATTACAGAGGGAAGGAGATGAGACTTTTACCATGAAAAGGTTAATACTTTGGATTGTTTGGCTGGGCTCCTGCATGCCCAGTGAGTTTACTCAGCAAATTGTTCCTGTGCTGATAATTTAGAGCATGCTCAAGTCTAAATTAGTATCTCTAAGTCTCATTGATCCCAGTGGGAGCATTGAATTCTGAAATCTTTCCCACTGAAATTAGGAGCACTTTAAAGTGCCTAATTTTGGCAGGATCATGCTCTTGATTTATAGCAAAAGGTTGTGTGAGTGGAGAAATTTCTCATTAAACATATTTTGCTCTGTTTCTAAAAGGAGCAGATGATTCACACATTGCCTTCAATAGTTACATTTGCTGTATCCCACAATAAGTTTTGTTTGAAAAAAAAATAATTACCTTTCTTTTTGGATAGTGTTGGCTGCCTCTAATAAGTATTTGTGTGGGGCTTCTAGATGGATTTCCATTTTTCCTGGAAGATTGTTCACGGTTCATGAATAACAGAACAAGTCATTCTGCCAGCTAATTATCCAGATAATAATTACATTAATTTAAGGAAATCAGTAAGAGCATAGTAGTGTCTGTTCAACTGTGGTTCACTTGCATACACAGATTTCTACAGTCAGCCAAGAACCAATATTTTCATTTTGAACTTGCTGGATAAAGGATTGCTTTATAATTGTGGTCTTTAATGTATGTAAATGAGGACACAGATGCCTCTGGAGCTGCAAGTCAACATAAAGAAATGGAAACTCTTAAGAAAGCTGCATTTACTGCTTGACCCTCTTTTCTCCTGTGACTGCTGATATTATTTGTTTAATCATGAAATGCAACCAGAACTTAAATAAGCTGGATCGTGACTGCAGTCAAATAGCCAGCTAATAAATCATGCAGCATTGTCAAAAAGGCATAGTACATCTGCTCAGCTTCTGTATGCTTTGGGGGGTGGGGGGTGGGGGGATTTCATTAGCCAACAGTGTTCACCTTTGAAAGTCATAGGTTAATCTTTTATTATTGTACTCTTGTGATTCCTGTCAGCAGCTTTGACAAATAAGTGCAGGAGGTGGTTAAACTGGATGCATTCTAGCCCAGATGGGAATCATATTCAGAGGCCAGGCATGTTTCAGTACTAAAGGATTGAAGACAACCAGTATCTCACTTACTCCCAGGCTATATCACTTTCCAACCTTTACGACATCATTGCAATGCTGGTGAGGTGATCACAACCTTTATTCAAAAGGAAAACACAAACCAGCAAGTGGTTTCTTCCTTATTCGTAGTCCCACCCTACATATATCAGTATTTCACAAACACATGCAATCCTAGTGGCTACAGCTTGAACTCAACCAAGAAAACTGAGAGGTAAACTCCTTCCCCCAACCATGCCCTTATTGGGAAAATGGTGCTTATAAAAACAGCAGAGAGAAAGAGAGTGACTACAGTAACAAAAGCTACAGATGAAGATTAAATAAAAGCAAAATATTTTTTCAACCTATTTCATTTTTTTATTCTATTTCATGGTGGTGGTAGAATATAATGCAATGTGTAATGGTGTTCTCTCTGTTGTATTGTCTGAAGCAATTTACTTATTTATTCCTCCCCTCCATTCTTCAATGCTTTAAATATAATTTGGTTTGTGGCTTCTTCTTTCTATTTCTTTCTTTATCCGGGCTCTGCTGACTCTCTGAAGCCCTTTAAAAGAACAACAACAGTGCCAACTTATTGGTTTTATCAATAAGTCTTCCTTACTACTTCAAAAATGAGGAGCCTTTTATTCTACATGTCTGAAATTTGGCAGTTTAGATGTCCTAGGGGAAAAACCCTTGAGTGTTGCCCGATTTAGCACACAAATATTTATTTCAATACATCTGCACATATAAAAATTTAAAACATCAGCATATATCACACACTATTGCACCAATCCAAAGCATTTTGACACATGGATAAATGCCAAAAACCAACCAACCAAACAAAAAACCCCCAGAAAACCAAATGCCTTTCAACCCCTCTTGAGGTCTTAGACACATGGGAATACAGTTGCACTGAGAGAAGACTTCAATAAGGGTGGCAATAAAATAAACATTTTAATTGGGAGGCTCCAAGATATATTTGGATACATTTTATAAATATGGGAGCTTCTTCCTTCATATTGTTTACCACCTTATAGTCTCCATTATTACATCACATGAGTGTATTTAAATATTAAACCACTGAAGAAGACCCAACATGTTTGGTTTTCTGTTTTTTGTCATTTATCCATGTGTCAAAATGCTTTGGATTGGTGCAGTAGTGTGTGATATATGTTGATGTTTTCAAGTTTTATACGTGTGCGTGTATTGAAAAAAATATTTGCATTTTAATATTTAATACATATTCTGCTTCTGCTCAGCCTTTCAGGTTCCTAGCTTGTGTACAAAGGTTGGATTACTTTGCTCCCTCTTTTGTTGTTCAATTGTTACCACACAAACCATAAAGGAAGAGATCTGAAATGAAGGTGTCTTCAGTTGAAACCAACAGAAAAAAATGAAATAAAACTGTATAATGAAATAGTCCACTATGGAATCAATAATGGAAAGGAAAGGAATGGAAAAAAAACTCTCTTTATCTTTCCAGTTCATATTGATTTCACCATAATGTCCTACCATTTCTTGTCTGTGTAGCCAATTATTTGGAAACATAAGAATCATAGAATCATAGAGTTGGAAGGGGCCATACAGGCCATACAGGCCATCTAGTCCAACCCCCTGCTCAATGCAGGATCAGCCCAAGGCATCCTAAACTAAGCATCCAAGAAAAGTGTGTATCCAACCTTTGCTTGAAAACTGCCAGTGAGGGGGAGCTCACCACCTCCTTAGGCAGCCTATTCCACTGCTGAACTACTCTGACTGTGAAAATTTTTTTCCTGATATCTAGCCTATATCATTGTACTTGTAGTTTAAACCCATTACTGTGTGTCCTTTCCTCTGCAGCCAATGGGAACAGCATCATGCCCTCCTCCAAATGACAACCTTTCAAATACTTAAAGAGGGCTATCATGTCCCCTCTCAGCTTCCTTTTCTCCAGGCTGAACATTCCCAAGTCTCTCTACCTATCTTCATAGGGCTTGGTCCCTTGGCCCCAGATCATCCTCGTCGCTCTCCTCTGTAACCTTTCAATTTTATCTACGTCCTTCTTGAAGTGAGGCCTCCAGAACTGCACAAAGTACTCCAGGTACTTCATAAGAACATGAAGTAGACCATTGTCAGGGTTGCCAGATTCTGCTTGGGAAATACCCAGAGATTTTTGTTGGTGGTGTTTAATAAGGGTGTGATGACACAGCTTGTGATGTCATGTCCTGTGATAGAACTTCTAGATCAAGTAACATCATGACATCACTCTTAAAACCCTTGGGTCAAATCCTCCTTTCAAAATCATTTTCATCTCTTTAAAATCATAAACAACCACACTTTAGACTGTTTCCACACTGAAGGTTTTGTGCCAGGCTGCAGGCTGGAGTTTGACTTTGGGGCAGGTTGCCCTGCCTCTTCCTGCTTATTTATTATTTATTTATTTATTGGATTTATCCCTCGCCTCTTCCCGGAGGCCTGAGGTGAGTTACAAGCATATAAAAACCCCACTAAAACCATACAATAAAACATATAAAACTGAATCATATACAATTCCCCACATAATAAAAACAAGACAAGATGCCACAAAAACACAGCTCATATCTACACTGCCCCTTAGTAACCCACTATATAGGGGGGGAGAACAGAGGGTGCCAGATGGACTACGCTACTGCCACTGTAAGGGGGCCAGATCGTCCTTGCGGCCCAGCTTCATCCCACGACCTGGCGGATGAGCTCTGTTTTGCAGGCCCTGCAGAACACTGAAAGCTCCTGCAAGGCCTGCAGCTCCTCCGGGAGCTCATTACACCGGGTCAGGGCCAGGACTGAAGAGGCTTTGGCCCTATTCGAGTCCAAGCATACTTCTCTGGGGCCAGGAATGACCAATAAGTTTGTACCCGCAGAGCATAAGGTCCTGTGGGGGGGGGGGATAGGGTGACAGGCAGTCTCTCAGATACGCCGTGCCCAGACCGCGTAAGGCCTTAAAGGTCAGAATCAAAACATTGAACCAGATCCAGAAAATAACCGGCAACCAGTGCAGCTGCCTCAGCACAGGCTGGATACGGGCCCTCCAAGATGTACCTGTGAGGACCCTAGCAGCTGCATTCTGCACCAGTTGAAGCTTCCAGATCAAGCACAAGGGCAGGCCAGCATAGAGCGAGTTACAGAAATCTATTCTGGAGGTGACTGTCGCATGGATCACTGTGGCCAGGTATTCGGATGACAGGTAGGGCATCAGTAGCTGAGCTTGGCACAGATGGAAAAAAGCCTGGCCAGCTACCTTACTTCTGCAAGGGGGAGCATTTGGCTCAATACATCTCATCTGCTCTCAATTTGTGCTCCTGGATTGGAGCCAGGACACTGAAATTCCCAGTGAGGAAACAGTATGTGAGTTACAATATGATTATAGTATGTAACTGGCTAAGGGTTGATACTCTAACCACTATATTACATCTTAATCACCTATATGACATTAAATCACAAAAGGCTTTAAAAGATTAGCAGGTTTCACTTTTTCTTGGCTTGGCCTAATAGTAGCTGAACATTCTCCACAGTATGTCCAAATTGGGAAATGTTTCCAGCTTCTTTAGGGAGGCAGTTTCCAAAGTCTTTAATTCCATGGCCCATTAAGCTTCACCTGATTATTTATACAGACCTGCTGCTACTGCTGCATAAAGGACAAGACTAGGCCAGGGTGTTTTAACCCTCACCACTTTCCAGGTAATGACCCCAACTTTTCCCTCTGCAGGGTCCATCACCCCTGCTCAGTTTAATTCCCCCACAATGATCTCTGTCCAGATGACACGTTGACAAGAGCAAAATTGCTCCAGTATTTCTAGGACCCAGAACAGAGAGGGGTGAGTGAAACAGCTACTGGCCTTTTGCTCTGCATCCAGGCATCAGTGGAGGCTGAAGGGGGAGGACATGCATGCAACACCACTGCTTTGGAGCCATCGGAGATGTTGGAGGCCTTGGTCATTGGTCAATTTTCTGACCAATTAAAAAATCAAATATATTTTACATTGCAATGTCAGTGAACTAAGGTTCACTTCTGAAGTGAAAGGAGAACAGGGCAGGTTTCAGTCATTTTGGCTTCCCAGACAAGGTAAACCCATTCCCTCCTGGGCCTCCATGGCCAGCTGCTGAATCCATGCCAAATCAGGCTTGGCTTGGACCTGGCTGCCAGCCTGGATAGAAAAAGAACCTTTTACATTAGGTTGCCAGTTTTTAAACTAGACCTTCCAGCTGGTCACTTAATATTAGTCTGATCTGCAGTAAATATCAGGGGATTAAAAAAAAAATCTCCATGCTTAAAAAAGCTTAAACTACCAGTTTCTACAGATTACTTTTGCACTAAAGGTACAGGACATTTCTCTTCTGGTTAGTTTGCAATGTATCTTTCATTGAAATAAATAGCCAAATCATTTAAATTCTCTGGGCAAAATGGAAATAGACAATCATGGCATCTGAAAAGCATTTTATTTTATGATCAGTTTTTTATTTTAAAAGGATAAATAGAATAGAAAAGAAAAGAAAAGATACTTATTACATAATACAAACAACTATTTAGAAAATAATTATTCATAAGCTTACATCTAACAATACAAATTCTTATACATCACAATTAAGTTACAAACCACATACTGCATTATACCCAGAGTCAGCATATTCAGTCTGAAAATTGTATTTTAACCTTAGATTTTACTGTTCAATACAGTCCAGTATTGGCTTTCATTTTCTTCTGAATTCCAATGCTGATTTGTTGTGTATCAAATATATAAATTTTGTCATTGTCCAATATTATGTCAATTTATTGAACCGATCCATATTATCTGGTACTGACCCTTTTTTCCATATTGATACATAAAGGATCCTAGCAGTTGTTACCATATATTTTACAAGATCATAATACATTTTAGTATTATTTGGTACCATATTTAGTAGCATACACTTTGGATCCAACACAAATTTAACTTCCAGTATCTTTTGCATATTATCAAAAGGAGGCAAGGGGCATACTCGGAGGGGTATTCACCTATCCTGCTTGTCGGGAGCCTCGGTGAATGACGCCATCGTACTGGACCTGCGTAAAGTGTGGTACACCTTGTTTGATTTGGGGTGGTCCATGGTTGTGGTCATGGGGAGATGTTGGCCAAGTGCAACATCCAGTCAGCCTTCTGTCTGCTTCCAGTACACCCAGAGAGCTTCTGCCTGCTGGGTTTCTAGTTCCAAGATCAGTGATATTTTGACAAAGCAATTCCTATGGGGTGCTCCATAGCTTCTGCTGATTTTGAGATATTTAGTCCCTTCTTAGAATGGGTGGTCAGGGAGCAGGGCTGCTTTAAGACCATCACACATTCACTTGATGAATTCTTGATTGCGGTCCCTGGGGATTCAACATTGTACAAAACCCGGCTCCATGTATTTCAAGAACTTATGGGGGAATTGGGGGTTCCATTGGCAGTGGACAAGACAGAGGATCTGGCTGATCAGCTGACCTTCCTGGGTATCGAACTGGATTCCATGGCAGGTACTTCCAGGCTCCCAGGGGACAAATTGAGCAGTCTGTGTGGGCTCATTGACAGCATGTTCTGACAGCAGAAATACACACTCAAGAACATGCAGGTCCTGCTGGGCCACTTAAACTTCGCTTGTAAGGTGGTGGTGCCAGGACAGGCCTTCAGTGCATGGTTGGCACATGCCATGAGGGGGTCAGGAAGCCATTCCACCATATATGAGTCACAGAAGGCATCAAGGCCAATCTGCAGGTCTGGGCACGGTTTCTCAGTAGTTATAATGGGGTAGCCATATGGCAGACTCCACTGATGGCAGGGGATGCACTGCAAGTACTACAAAACCCAGTGGTATGTGGAGCGGTGGTCGGAAGAGCGGCCCATTGCCATCCGCTGTGACCTCACCTTCCAGGAGTTTTTCCCCATTTTGGTGGCAGTCACCCTCTGGTGAGACATGTTTGCTGATAAAGAGGTGGGTTTTTTGGTGTGATAATCAAGCTGTTGTCTGCATACTGAACAAGCAGACATCCAGATCCACTCAGAACATGTGTTTGGTCCAGCACTTGTGCTGGCATGCCTGGCAGCCAACATCATGTTCACTGCCAAGCGTGTGGCAATGTTAGGAATGAAATAGAAGATGCCCTCTCTCGATTTTAGGTTGAGAAATTTTGTCAGCTCACCCCGGGGAAGGATCTGGACCCAGTGGCATTCCCCAAAGACCTTTGGTGTCTTGGACTCAAGTGATTCTAGGCAGGATGCTAAACTTGGTGGTTGGGGCCACTTGGCGGGCTTACAAATGGACAGCACACAGTTTCGTCGCTATTTCCAGAGGGACAGGCAAGACATCCCTGTGGCCCATGAACGAGGAGGCAGTGCTATGCTATTTGGCCCACTTACAGGGCCATGTACTGTCTCACAGGTCATAGAAGGTCAAGCTGGCCGGGCTGTCATTCTGCAGCAAGGCGTTAGGTTCATGGGACCCCAGTTCTACCTTTTTATCCAGGAGGGCCATTTGGGGTTGGGGAGGCTCACTCTTGCAATGTGGGATCCCAGGTATCCCACATCTCCACAGCTGCTGGGCCAGATGACTGAGCCACTGACAGTAGTTTGCAGGATCCACTTTGAGGCTGCCCTCTTCCGGTCTGCCTTTTCCCTGACATATCACAAGGCTTTCAGGGCCAGAGAGTTGGTGGCCTTCCCCAGGTTGGCCATAAGCTCATGGGCTCTGGGGGCTGGGGACCTGGAGATCTGTGATGATGCTGTGTGGTGCACCATGGGGCAGACCAAAACAGACCAGATGGGCAGAGGCTTCCAGATGTGCATGCTCACATTCCCTGGGAGAACTGCCACACTGCTAATCAAATAGTGGCTGCAACTTAATGTGGGCGCCATTGATGCAATGGGTGGTGGCCAGGAACCTGCAGCGAGCCTGGAGTATATGGATGCACAAAACAGCATGGTGTGCATAGGAGGTGGGGCACAGAGGCCTTTAAAAGCAAACTGTGTGCCCGCTTTGCCATCTTCGCATCCCGGCAGCCGCAGAGCAACCCTCCCTCCCTATGTTGCAGAGTTGGTGGTGGACACAGATTTACACAGTTTTGTTTGTTTTGTCACAGTAGCGGTTCAGGCATGGTGGGAACCTGTTGGCAGGGAGTCCAGTTAGAAGAAGAAGAAGAGTTGGTTCTTATATGTCGCTTTTCCCTACCCGAAGGAGGCTCAGAGCAGCTTACAGTCACCTTCCCTTTCCTCTCCCCACAACAGACACCCTGTGGGGCGGGTGAGGCTGAGAGAGCCCTGATATTCCTGCTCGGTCAGAACAGTTTTATCAGTGCTGTGGCGAGCCCAAGGTCACCCAGCTGGTTGCATGTGGGGGAGTGCAGAATCAAACCCGGCATGCCAGATTAAAAGTCCACACTCCTAACCACTACACCAAACTGGCTCTCAAATTAGCGCACCTAAGATTAGTGCACCTAAGAGGTACCAAAGTGAGGTGGATGCCTGGTGGGCCCCAATATGGTCTCTTCTGTGGTGAGGGATTACAGGCACAGGAGACCTGTTCTCCTGTGTGGGATGTGTGAGATGGAGCAGGTCCCAAGGCATCCTGGACCCTCAGGATGAGCAGCTAGATGGCTGAGGATCAGGCTTCCTACCATGCTGGGCCAACCATACTGGGCTTAATTATAAATGGCTGCAGCCATATTAACACCAAAAGCGAGTCATGTCTTCCTTGGCAGAACTGCCACCTTGCTAATCAAAAGATATCCTATGAGGTAGGTGGGGCTGAGAGTGTCCTGACAGGATTGCTCTGCGAAACCAGCACTATCAGGACTGTGGCTGCATATAGAGGAGTCGAGAATCAAATCCAGCTTGCCAGATTAGAAGTCACCACTCTTAACCACTACACCAAGCTGACTACAGACCACCCTGGTCAAACTACACAGCATGCTTCCTGTTCTTAAATGAACTTTGAAACCTAAACCTTTACAGCCACATGTTTATTTCTTGATTTACAAATACAAAGCTTGATCACATTCCTCTGCAATCAACATCAATAAAAATAAAGTATCAATAGCTAAATGATTAAGCCATTCCTCTAGGGATATTGCAGTATCCTTTTCATGAGAAAGATTTAAGAGAGTAAATTTAAGAGAGTATTTAAGAGAGTAAATAAGCTCTTCTTAGGAAAGGTTGAAACATAGCCATCTTTGTCACTTTGTAAGAGAGAACTGAGGCTTATGATGCTTTGAGGTCCTTTCCAACTCTTTGATTCTATAATTTATGACTGTTGCCTCAGGGTTCTCTGTTTGGGTCAAATAATGCTACATCTGGGTCAAGTCAGTTGCATTATCTCTCTTTTGCAGATCTGTTTTGATCAAGGCTGCTCAGCCACAGTTCACTGACAATTGCTGTGTCAATATTTCATATCGGGGATTTTAAAAAAAATTAGAGGAAAATATGCTCTCTATAACTGGTCAGACTCACCCTCCTTGTTCCTACATGACTGAAGGAACACAATAAAATTCCAAGCAGTAGATGAGCAAATCCAAACAGTCTGAGGGAGCAGTTAATGCCTGGAAGCCAGTAGGAACCAATTTTGTGGTTTTAATATCAACTGATAATATCAACTGATATTATCAACTGATAATTTTAATATCAACTGATAATATTTTAATCATTTATTTTATTGGCAAGGTTGTTGCTGTTGATTATAAATTGTGTTTTGATCCAGAGAAATGATCTGGAATATTTTAAATCTAATCATACATGAGCACCTTTACTATGAGGTTATTTTGCATGACAAATGACTGATAATAATGCTAAGAGTGGCTAAAGAATGGGCTTACCACTTTACTACTGCCTAATGTCTTTCCAGCTGGGATTCCACCAAGCATGCATATGAGGGGGCATGCAATTCCCATGAAGCACCTAAAATGTACAGTCTTTGTGTATGTGTGTGTGAGCAGGACAATGTGTGAATTTCCCATGAAGTTATAGAAACTAGGGTTGCCAACTCCAGGTTGGAAAAAACCTGGAGACATAGGGAATGGAGCCTAGAGAGGATGGGATTTGTGGAGAGGAGGATATAGAGAGATTACTAAACTCATAAAAACTTGTAGCAGATATATTTTTATGTTTGATTAATCAGTTGAAAGAAGTATCAATATTCAATAGAGCTAAATGATTAAGCCATTCGTCTAGGGATGTTGCAGTATCCTTTTCATGAGAAGGTTTTAACAAGAGAGTAAATAAGCTCTCCAGCGGAACAGATCTCTGTAGCCTGAAGTTAAACTGTAATTCTGGGGGATCCTCAGGACCCATCTGGGGGCTGGTATCCCTAAAAACTGAATGTATGTGGAAAATCTGCATCTTGGCCAAATCACATGAGTTGGTGATTCTGTGTATATCATATATTGCAAGGATAACAATAAATGTAGTCAGTGGTCACACAGGTCACTTGAACATAATATCTGAAAATGTCTAGGCTTCCTTTCTTTCTTGTATTTGTCTCTCTCTGTGTATGTGTGCATGTGAAGGCTATTTCCCTCTGTTTCATATGTCGGTTAGAGAGATTACTAAACACATAAGAACTTGTAGCAGAGATATTTTTATGTTTGATTAATAAGTTGAATCAAAGAAGCTGGATGAAGGCAAAATTGATTGTAAATATTCTATTCAGTTTTTATTAAAGCCCACTAAGCTCTCATCCTCTCTGGATTGAGTATTATTATACCACTCACTGTCATCCAGATGTGGATCTGTAATGGTTGTTGTGCTTTGCTGGCGACCTGCGGGTCTCAAAGTGCATCTCAGCATTTTAAAACTTGTACAGCTTTATCAGGAATGCTCCGCTACATAATAATGGCCATGATTCCTGACCTGACTGGTGAGCCAGGAAATTGAATAGATGCCTTTGAATGTCAGCACAGTAGTGGACAAGGTTCTCCAGGGCCAAGAGCCGAGAGTTAGTTAAAAACACTAATTGAAATGTCCTTGCGAGTTGTAAAGCAGCAGGCAGCACCAGAACTGTTCAAGGGGAACAGGCACCCAAATGGCAGAAAGCAAAAAAGATAAAATAAAACTGTCTGATGTTTATGAACCACCAGAGCTTAACAAAAGCTCTTTTATTATGTATTCCTTGTGAAACAAAGCTTTCTCGTTAAGAACTGGCAGTGGGTTAATTTCTTAAAAGAAAGACGTTATGGCTCAACCTGGGATTGAAGCCAGACTGTCCAATTTGTGAGCTTTTACCTTAAATCACAGTTGTGTATACAATTATTGTTTCAATCAGGGACATATTTTTTACCTTCTCAATGGTGCCCTCTCTCTGTCATAATATTTTTAGTTTTCTGGGGCTGACCCCTTACTTTGGGAAAAGGCTATAATCCTTGGGCTGGAATGAGCTCTGGAATGTTGTAAACAGCCATATTGATTCATGCCAAAAACAAGATCAATTAATTAAGACCAGCTAATTGACACAAATGATTGTGTAGATGTTATCATTCTTTAAAATAAAATGGAAAAGAATCAGAGAAGCAAATACTTCAGATCATGATGTCAGGATCATTCTTGTTGGCATTCTTTGTGAAATTCTATGAAAGTATCTTGTCTTTAGTGCTCATCAAGTAACAGCACATTCTTTGGGGGTGGCCGTTTCATATTTGTCATGGAGTCTACTCATTGTCCCTCATTGAAAATATAAAAGCCAACAAAAGTTCATCCAAATTCCTGAGAAAGAAAACAACTTATATGCCTCTGTGTTAAAAGGTGAAATTTTGACTATTCCACCATAACTTCAGATGCTTTGGTTCTTGTAGATGAAAAGTCTTTCAGTCTGCATCAAAGTAAGCAGAAGGCAAAGGAAGATATCCCACACTATATGTTTCACTGTAAGATGAAAATACTAAGGCTTTTTGTGCAGCTTCCATGAATTTGGGATGTGTTCAGATTTCTATTTGCAGGCACCTCCACTTCCTGAAGATAGGTTACTGGATCACTAGATGACACATACTGATCATTGTTCTATAAATTAAAGTACCATTTTAAATAAAATCCATAGTTTACAAAGAATGGCAGTTTCTTATGGAGACCTTGACTGATTGATGAATGTCATATTGAACTGCCCTGAGCCTCAGGGGAGGGTGGTATACAAATAAGATAAATAAATAGATAAACAAACAAACAAACACAAAAGTGAAACATTAGCTCCAATCTATGTAGCTATTAACTGGCAATGAAATGAGAAATTCAGGGTAAAGATGTTCAGCATAATAAAGAAAATTAGTATTAAAAGCCATGAGAATTCATATTATGACTGGTGATTAGTTTATTCTCCTTGTTTCTGAATCATGCAAAACTCAAGTGCTATTACATTTATTTCAATATGAAGTTTTATGAGTCACTTCTCATGGGAAGATTCCCAGAGGGGGAACGGGGAACCAAGACATAGTATGAATTACTCATAGAATCATTCAAGTGTACATTGTCAATGGAAGGAGAAAAGGGAAGAGTTGGGTATGAGTGCCATCATAAATCCTCACATCAAAAAAAAATTAATTGGCTGTTTCAATAGGCAATGGCCATGTACCAATATCCTTAAACTATTTGCTGACCTGCCTCACAATATGTAACCGTTAATTCTATTCTTTGTTATGGTGGTTTGGGGATCAAAGTATATGTTTTCCATGTCTCCCCCACTGCCCTGAAAAGGCGCACTGAGGCCTACATTGGCCTTGTTGGGTGTTTTTGGGGTGGCAGTGAGAAGCACTGGCGAAGACTCTGCTCCTCCGTCTGGCATCCTGAAAAGGCGCACCAAGGCCTAGATGGACATTTTTGGGGTGGTGGTGGGAAATGCTGGTGAGGACTATGTTCCTCCCTCTACTGTCCCAAAAAGACTCACCGAGGCCTCTGCAGGCCTTGGCAGAGGTCCTTGCAGAAGCGGTAAGTGCTGCCTGGAACTTGACTCTTTCCTCTGCCACCCTGAAGAGATGCACTGAGGCTTTGGAGGATGTTTCAGGGGTGGTAGCAGGAAGCACTGCCCAGGACTCCGCTCTTCCCCCTGCTGCCCCCAAAAGGCTTTGGTGCACCTTTTTGGAGCAGCAGCAGGAAGCAGTTGGTGAGCATTTTGGGGCGGCGGCAGGAAGTGCTGGTGGGGACTGACTCACCCTTTCCCTGCCCACCCCCACCCCCAAAGCACCACCAAGGCCTGGCGAGGTTATAACCAGGGTTGCTCAGGGCAGGGTGAGCACTGGGTGGATCCCTCCCTCCTTCCTCTCCCCCACCTCCACGAGGCTCACAGTCCCAGGCCCTGAACCTCCCCTCCAGTTCCCACTTACCAGCTGGCACTTTTTCCAGATGGGAGAAGCTGAAGGGGGATGCGGCCAGGGACAGGACACCCTTTCTGATTGGCCATTCATTGGACACATGGCCAATCAAGGATGGTACAGCTGGGACAGCATATCTGGCTGGTTGGCTATGAGTGCCAACTGTTCCCAGCACCCTCTTACCATTTTATTTATATGCACAGATATGCAAACTGTCATACTTGAACATTATCTTATTTGCTTTCCTGACATTTCATTGCTCTAGCTCTGTACTCATAGTAAAATAATAAAGTTTGCTTGTTCATTAAATACCTGTTTGACTTCCATTCACCCCTTTTGAATAAGGTTATTTTCAGATGGGGATCCATGTATATATTCCTTGGAGCCACATGATAATCTTGTGGACAAGCTGTTAAAATGCAATATGGATCCTAATTTTGTCAGGTGGATCAATAACTGGTTGACAGATCGTAACCCAGAGGATACTTGTTAATGGTTCAGCATCCTCTTGGAGAAGAGTGACGTGGAGTACCCAAGGGATCTGTCCTGGGGCCTGTGTTGTTTAACACATCTTTAACCGCTCCTTCGGTTAAATAAAAGGGTAAGGCCACCTGGGGAGGAGTTAGTGTGGGCCCTGTCCAGGATAAAAACTCAGAGGGCCCAATCAGGAGCTGCAAAGCGGCTCCTGATTGGGCCCTCCAAGTGTCCATCCAGGGCCAAGCAGCCAATGGGGAGGCGCACAAAGTGCCTTCCTATTGGCCCCTCACCAGGACAGACCAAAATTCCATTCACTCAGCCCAGTCTGGCTGCTAGTCTGCTCCTGACCACCACAGGGAGAGGAGGTCAGCAGGGCTGCCAAGGGGGATGAGAACACAGGCTGTGCCAGCCCTTTTCACCCCAAGGCTGTCCTAACTGTCATGTCCAACTGTAAATTGCCTCAGAACCCTGACAGAGCTGGCAGGAGGCTTCAGAGTGCTCCCCCTCCCCCCTTCAGGTCTGCTGCGAAGGAACCTCTGACAGGCCCTGACTGACGGAAGGAGGCCTTTCCAAGAGCAACACAGGGGAGCCTGAGGGCCTTCCTTTTGAGGGGGGGACTTTCCCCTTCTGCCAAACAGTTGCCTGACAGGGAGGCCACAGAAAAGCCCCTTCTCAATTAAAATACTGCTCTGCCCGGAGGTTAGACACAGCCAAGCCATGTGTCTTTCTTCTTTGCAACTCTCTGCAGATTTGAGGCCACTGCACAGTGTTATTCTGCAGAGAAAACTGGCTCTTTTGTCTCCTGTTTCATCTGCACAACAACCCTGTGCAGTAGGCCTCAAGTCGTTCAAGTCAACAACAACCTGTGTGGGAAGCTTTAAATGATTCTTCTCTACCACAACCCTGTCCAAAGTAGCCTTTTCTGCCTGGGGAGCTGATTTTTATACTCTGCAGGTGAGCTGTAATTCCAGGAGATCTCCAGGCCACATCTGTAGGTTGGCTACCCCTGGGTTGGAAATATGCCTGGAGGTAGGACTTCAAAATTGTACAAATGAGCCATTTTTGCCTGCAGTTGGTAGGGAGTGGTGCAGGAGTGTCCCTCCTGGCCTTTGGGTTATGGCCAGCCCTTACCAGCAACTTATATTCTGGGGCGCAGACAGGCAGACCAACATCAGTCCTGTGAGTCTGGAAAGTGCAGGAAGATCTAAATAAATATTTACAGCCTGAAATTGTAAATAGAGAACAAGTAAATGTCTGGAGACACATAGTAACTGAAATTACTTATTGGCCTGGCAAATAATCTTGGCCTGGCAAATATAAAAAAAACAGTATAAAAAACCTTACTATGGTCAAGACTGCAGTGCACAGAGAGTCTTCCTCTTAGGGTTGCCAGCTTCCATGTGAGGCTCACTACCCCACCTCCCTCATGTGGAGTCTGCTATGGGGAGAGAAAGGGAAGACAATTGGAAAATGCTTTGAGACACCTGAGGCCTGCTGGGTCACTGCAGCCCATTCCCAGTTCTCTCAGATCTCTCACAACCCCACATACCTCACAGGTTGACTATTGTGGAGAGACTAATGAAAAGGGTGTTTGTAAACCACTTTGAGACTCCTTTGGGTAGTAAGCAATAGGGTACAAAAATCCGTTCTTCTAAGGAGCAACCATGAAAGAAGCATGTGGGCACATAACATTTTATCAACAGTGAAAACATGGGAGACAGAAGGAACAGGGTGTACTGTGACTACCCTATGTGTATTAGGGCAGAGGGGCATTTCGGTGAATGTGGCCTAATTCACACAAGAAGGAAAATGACGCAGAACTGGGAGGAATTGGTTGCCATGTAATCTTCCCCTAAGAAGAGTCTCCAGTCTGATTTTCCCTTCACATATCTGAGGACATGGCTCTGGAAAGCTCATCTATAACCACTATGCTAAAATTCCCAAAGGTCAGTCCTCTCCCACACTCAACGAACATTCCACACCACAGGTGACACCCATATCTCCACACCCATGCCCTCATTTGCCACCACACCACCACAACCTCCCACACAACACACACATTCAACCCCATGCCCTTACAGACTGGACAACTCCTCCCCTTCCTCTTCCCACTGCCAAGCTCTAGCTGTATTCTTGGAGACAAACGGGCTTTGCCCCTAGTTTATAAATGATTTCAGTGAGGTATTAGAGGGGATACTTATTAAATTTGCAGATGATACTAAACTGGGAGGGATAGCAAACACAACCAAAGACAGAAACAGAATACAGGATGATCTTGATAGGCTTGAGAAGTGGGCTAAACTGAATAAAAGGAAATTCAATAGGGACAAATGTAAAGTTCTGCATTTAGGTAGGAAAAACCAAATATATCAATATAGGATGGGGGAGATTTGTCTTGGCAGTAGCATGTGCGAAAAGGAGTTTTAGTAGACCATACATTGAACATGAGTCAGCAGTGGCTAAAAAGGCAAATGGGATTTTGGGCTGTATCAAGTGGAGTATCATGTCCAGATCATAGGAGGTGATGATACTGCTTTACTCTGCTCTGGTTTGGCCTCACTTGGAGTACTGTGTTCAGTTTTGGGCATCCCAGTTGAAGAGGAATGTAAACAAATAGAGCATGTCCAGAGGAGGGCAACAAAGATGGTGAGGGGTTTGGAGACAAAGACATATGAAGAAAGTTTGAGGAGTCTTGGTCTGTTTAGTCTGGAGAGGAGATGACTGAGAGGGGAATTGATAATATTTGATGATATTCCTGCCTCCTCCAGCTTGTGCAGCAGCCTGGTGATACCAGAACCAATGGGATGAAATGAATTCAAAAGAAATTCTGTCTAAACATCAGGAAGAAGTTCCTGATGGAACAGTTTCTCAGTGGAACAGGCTTCCTTGGGAGGTGGTGGGTTCTCCATCTTTGGAAATTTGTAAACAGAGGCTGGATAGCCATCTGATGGAGAGGCTGATTCTGTGAAGGCTCAAGGGGGTGTCAGGTTACAGTGGATGAGCGATAGGGTTGTAAATGTCCTGCATAGTGCAGGGGGTGGGACTAGATGACCCAGGAGGTCCCTTCCAACTCTATGATTCTATTATTCTATGGTTTTTACTCTATAAACAGTTACTGGAGTATATACATGCAGAAGGAACTCTACACTTGATGAGGACTGATTTAGTTATCATAAATAGGATGAGATAAAACAGAATATAAATGCTATCAATCAGTCAAACAAGCAAACAAGTTTGACAAACCTACACAGCAGTTATTCTGTGACATATTTTGTAAGCGAACCTTATTGAAACTCAACTTGTGCCTTATTTATCTGGCACAAGTTATGTTTCAGACTGCTGAGCAGCCCAAGTAGATACAGCAGAAGCACATTAAAGCAGCTGGTGCATCTTGATTACTTTTCGCTGCAGAAAACAGATCAAAATTTAAAGGGTTATAGTTAGACATTTATTTTATTCCCAAGGCATGAGCTTTACAACTAACCTAGGGCAGGCTGCAAAAGTGCTTTTGAGCAATAATGCCAATAGGCCACCACAGGCAGTTCTGTTTCCTTCTCTTCTTTTAGAATGCATACACATGAACACATGAAGCTGCCTTATACTGAATTATCTTATTGATCCATCAAACTCAGTATTGTCTACTCCAACTGGCAGAGGCTATCCAGGGTTTCAAGCAGGGGTCTTTCATGTCATCTACTGCCTGGTTCTCAAATGGAGGGATTGAACCTGGGAGGGACTTTTTGCATGCCAGGTAGATGCTCTATCACTTAGCTACAGGCCTCCCCAAACTATGACAAATACCATGACAAAAACCATGACAAATATGAAATGGCCACTTTTTATTATTCATGCAAACACGTATTCCCGCATGACATTATTTGTCTTTCATTGCATAGATACAACTCTGAGAATTGCGATCTTTCTCTCCTACTGTGGGCTGCTGCAAATTCCCTGAACTTTTTTTTTAATCCCAAGAAGCTAAATGAGATGGTTCTCATTTGCATTCAGAAAACATTATCTCAGAAGTTCTGCACTGCTGTTTTAACTCTCCAAAGATCCTGGGTGGTTGGCCATGAAATTGTCACTTCTTTATAACTGTTTAATTTTAGTTCATAATAGAAAGCTATTACAGAGTAGCCAAAGGCTGAAATGGTAAGTGGCTTTCAGTGCCTCTCGTCTTTATAGGTTGAATTAGTTACTGAATGCATAAAGAACGAAAAAGTGAAGTGTAACTTTTATCTACTTTATATTTGTGTTCTTTTCTTGGTTACACTCACAGCCTCTTCTTAATTTTGTTGTCTAATGCAAAATGTTAGAACTCTTTATATCCTGGTGAACTGTATTTTATTGTTTCACAATAATCAATTTTGATGCTGTACCAATTACAGTGGTAGTAAAAATCCCTCATTTACTGGCATATACAATGGTTAGATCATTATTACTTACTTGGTATCAGTGATAAGATCATAAAATTACACTTCCCCTTACTTAAGCACATGAAGCTACCTCACATTGCAGCAGACCATCGACTGATTGGCAGTGGTCCTCCAGGCTCTTCTACAAGATACTAGCTTTGTGAATTTGTGTACATCATGCATATATGCATCTGTAAGAAAGAGCCATTGCAGATTCACTTTACAAATGAAACCAGGTACCAGTACTTGGATAAGTATAAGGTTTCATTCACACATTCAACTGAATGTGTTGAATGTAACACAAGAATTATGCAATGCACATATAAGGAAGATTCAAGTCCATGTGGTACACAGATTATATGTGTTCACTATAACTTGTGAACAGCGCTAGGCTGTTAACTAAAAATGAGATTGATTGAGATTGATTGTCTTACCTCTCAACATTGAGCAATAGCGCCTCCCAGATTGAATACCAGCATTGTGGAAATGATTTATGTAGTAAGGGAATGATGACAGTGCTTCCTCAAATGATTAGGAATGACAAATAGTGCTTCCTCAAAGGATTAGTCAATGCACACACACACAAACGAAATTTAGGTAATATAACTATTATAAGGCTCCTCAAAAGTCTCGATATTTTATTAAGGAAAATATATTCTCCATATATTCTTCCATTTTACTTTAGGAGTAAATAAATGGTATCATGTGTGATCACATCTCACCTCAAAGGATTTCAATAGCTTTATTAAAACTCATTTATCTCCTTTTTTAAACAAAAAAGTTCCAGAGTTTTACTGCCTTCAAGCGTGGAGGTTTCTTCACTCATCATGGCTACTAGTTACTAATAGACCTATCCTTCGCGAATCTGTCTAATTCCTTTTTAAAGCTGTCTATGCCTGTGGCCATCACTACATCCTCTGGCAGTGAATGCCACATTTTAATTACTCATTAAATCAATACTTGCTTTTGTTTATATTGAATCTGTTGCTGGTCAGTGTCACTGGTTGGCTGCAATCAAATATTTCAAGAGAGGGAGAATATTCTCTGTATCCCATACATAATTTTGCAAACAACTACCAAGTTGTTCCTTAGTTATCTCTTCTAAATAGAGCATACAGTATTCCAAATAAGGATGCACCATAATCTGTATATCGTTATGATTATAATATTAAATGTTATATTTTCAATTCCTTTCCTAATAATGCCCAGCATAAACTTGTTCACTGCCAATTTCACTACTGACACAGAGTCTGCACTTACTTTGTTTATTCCATTGTCAATCCTGTTGAATTCAGATAGATTTGAACTCAGGTCTTCCTCTCCCCCCCCTTCCCCATTGAAACAGGAAAGTGTTCTGCACGTGGTTAGGATAGTTCAGAAGGGGGGGGGAGCCAAGCCTCTTTCTTTCTTTTCTTGAAGGGGTGGGGGGAGAGGAGCCAAGCAAGGAGCCTCTTTCTTTTCTTGGAGGGGGGGGGGAGAGGATTGAAGAAGGCAGAGGAGGGGGAAAAAATCCAAGACCGACAGCAGTTGAGAGAAATTAGGGGCTTCTCCTTTAAGGCAAGCTTGTCACATGGGCACCTTTGGCCAATCAGGGTGTTTCTATCATGGAGGAAAGCCCAGATTCAAAACAGCCTGCTTTCTCAATCCGAATCTTAAAATATTGAGGTTTAAAAGCACTCTAAGATAAGAGTGCAATAAAGGTAGGGTCACTCCGGATCAATCCTTCTTGCTGCAGAAGGAAAATTTAAATCACCCAAAATCAAAATGGAAATTGCATTCTGTATAGACGACAGGGACAGAATTGACCAGGGATTAGAATAAAAGCTCCGTGCAGTTTACACCCAGGTTGACTGTTTCGTTTAAGCGTCTGCATGGATTGCTAGGCGTCTTTCTCAATCTCAGCAAGTTCAGACCCCATTGAACATCTCACATTTGAGGCATTTATATGTTTAAATGGGCTCATCTACCACTACTGTTTTTGTTCATCTCCCTCAACATTAACAGTTTTATAACTCTTCCTGATACTTTTAATATCTTCCTGATACTTGCCTTATAGGTTCTTCTATTCATACAATTATTAAGGAACACTATATGACAACAGAACAGACATTTACCCTGGAACCCCAAAAAGAGGCTTAACTGGTACAGCATGTGTTTAATGAGTTCATTTAAAATAGTTGATCCATATTTTCCCTATTAAATATTTAACTTAGGCATTAGGCAGCCCAGCCATAGCCTGACCAGTAAATTAATTTTTAACATCCTCTTTTTAGAGACACTGACCAAATATGCCCAGTGGCAGTCACGCCAGCTTCCTGTCGATTTCTAGTGGCAGGGCAGCATGCTCCACCATGTCCCATATACCCATGGAGGAAGAAATGGCTTGGCACACATAGTCTGTCCTGGATCTGTGTGTGCGCACACACAACTCTGGGGTGAGTGGGTTCTTCTGCACTTCACAATAGTGAGGGGCAGGAGTAGGAGGGTCCCACCACATGATGATGAGAGAGCAACATGCTGATATCCGCCCATTGTGGGGGTGTAAAAACATCCCTTTTTGATCTGTAGCAACACGAAAATTAATGGGAGACTTTGTGTCCCTACAGTGTCCCTTGATGGCCCAGCTCTTCCCTGTATGCACAGGCCTGTCCTGGCTGGGCCTCTGATGGCTACTGTGGCAACAAAGGGAATGCCAAAGAATCCACAATCCCTTGCCACAGGCCATCAGAAGCCCTAACACAGGTCAGGACTGGCAGGGGGCCTGGATGGTGTTGCCATCATGAATAAGTGGGCTGTGGGGAGTCACTGATAACAGTGATATCCCAGCTGGATGAACAGCAGTTAGGAGTTTTACCTCACTGTTAGCTTAGCTATTAGATAGAAAGGTGGGTTAAGGGAAGGTTGTGGGTTGGGTGGGAACTTGTGGGCAGGAGATTAGATTAGCATAGCTAGTAGATAGGGGATAGTTGGTTAGTCTACTTAAGTGGTGAACAGCCATCAGGCTTGTCCTGCCAGTGCCACATTGGTACTGGGGTGCAAAGATCTATATGGACGGGTCTACGGGCATTAGGGATGGGACCATGCCCAGGACCCAGATTCCACGTATTACGGGCCAAGGGAAATATAGAAGGGGGAGGAGATTCAATAATAGGGGGGTAGCAAAGTATGTAAGTCCAAGGAGGCACCCCTTGTGGTATTTCCACAGAGGGCAGTCTGGTTGATACATGCACTGCCCTTCAAATCTCCATCCCATCCCCAGAGCTGAAGGAGAGAGGGCTAGGACAGAACCATTGCTGATGCTCTGCAATGCCAGGTCAATTAACAAGACCCTATGGGACTATTTCACAAGGCATGAGGTGGACCTGGTTTGCCTGAAGGCGAGACAGTCACCTTGAAAGGTCTGGCACAACCTGGGTTTTTGGTCTTGCATCAGCATTGGCTCCATGGTAGGGGAGGGTGGGTGGCATTCCTACTCAGGGAGACCTTTCCCTTCAGGGTGCTCCCTGTACTACTGATTCCAGGGGTTGAATGTGTTGGTCTAGGGTGGGAATCGGTCAAGAATGTGGCTGTACCAGTCACCCACTGCACCCTCGGACTCCCTGCTGGGCCTGCTGGAGGTGGCAACTGCTTGCATATTACAGTACCCCAAGCTTTTAATCTTAGGGGACTTCAATGTCCATGCAGATGCGCCATCCCCAGGACTTGGCCTGGATCTGGGCCAAGTGACACTGATATTCTTGCAATTTTTTGCCGGTCCTAGCCATCAGGCTGGCCACACCCTCGATCTAATCTTTGGTGCATGTGTAGAGCTGGATCTGGTGACAAATTACATTGTCCCATGGCCAGATCACCATGCCATGAAGGCTAGACTACCACCCCATTCCTGTTTGGGTGAAGGATGCATTTTAGTGGATGGATGGATGGCCACAGAGACTTATGGAGTCTGAGAGATTCCTGAATCCTCTGCGGGACCCAATGCTCTCTGGTGTCTCATTGGTGGCCATGGTGGGGGATTGGCACTCCAACCTATTGGCTGCCATTGATGAGATTGATCCTTGACACCCTCTCCAACCTCACTTCAAATAGGATCCCTGGTATTCCTAGGAACTTTGGGAGAGAAAGAAGGAAGTGAGATGGCTAGACTGAATGTGGAGGAAGACTTGCAATGAGGCAGTAAGGACATCTCATAGCACGCTTATGAACACATATGAGATGATGGTGAAAGTGGTGAAGTGTGACTTCTTCGCTTTGGGAATCACATCTGCAAGCTCTTGCCCAGCACAATTGCTTAAGGTAATTAGATCCCTTAGTGACTTCGAGGAGGAGCACCAACATTTGAGTAAATTGGATTTGCTCTGTGAGGCATTAGTGAGCTATTTTGTGGATAAGGTCTTGTCGCTCTGCTGGGATCTCTCTGGCATAATTAATACAGCTCGTGAAATGTAAGCTCCATGGCCCTTGTGGGGGATGATGTTTGATGGCTTCAGATGGCTCTCATTAACTGAACTGGAGAAATTGCTGGATTCAGTGAGAGCGATTACTTGCCCTTAGATCCCTGTCCATCCTGGCTGCTCCAAGCAAGCAACAGGCAGATAGGAGGCCCTTTGAGGGACATTGTGAACCTCTCCCTAGCTTTGGGAGAGTTCCCTGAAGGGCTCAAGGAGGCAGTGGTTAGCCCTCTCCTGAATAAGCCATCTTGACTCACCACCTTGGTGGTGCTGGGATTAGGGAGATTGTGCTGAAATGGCTGGTCTCCTTTCTCTGAACCTGGACAAAGAGTAGCTGTCGATAACCTTGGTACTCCCATGTGGAGTATCACAGGGGGCGATACTCTCCCCCACACTTTTCAACATTTATAGGCACCCTCTGGCTCAGCTGGTCCGGGCCTTGGACTGGGTTGTCATCAGTATGCAGATGACATCCAGCTCTACCTCCTAATGGATGGATGGCCAGACTCTTTTGCCAGTTGCTTAGAAGCAGTGGCTGGATGGCTCAGGCAAAGTAATCTTTAACTCAGCCCCTCCAAGACAGAGGTCCTGTGGCTAGGCAGAAGGGGGCAGGATCAAGCAGCACACCTCCCATGCCTGAACGGTATGCAATTAACACCTGCGCCGGCTACCAGGAATTTGGGAATGATCTTTGATGCCGCCTTTTCTATGGAGGCTCAGATCACAGGAGTAGCCGAAATGGTGTTTTTCCATCTGTGCCAGGCATGGATACTAGCGGTCTACCTGTCCTCAGAACACTTGGCCACAGTTCAACGGTCATTTCCAGAATAGACTTCTGTAGCTTGTTCCATGTCAGCCTACCCTTGGCTTTGACCCAGAAATTCCAGCTGGTACCAAATGCGGCTGCAAGGGTCCTCACTAGGACATCTTGAAGGGCCCATATCCAGCCAGTGCAGTGGCAGTTGCTTTGGTTACCAGTTTGCTTCCAGATCAAGTTCAAGGTCTTGGTTTTGACCTTTAAGGCTATACATGGCCTGGATCCTGCCTATCTGACGGACCACTTATTTGCCTATGCCCCATGCAGGGCACTTTGCTCTATGGGTATGAACTTACTGGTGGTCCTGGGCCCCCGAGATATCCACCTGACCTCAACCAGGGCCAGGGCCTTTTCATCCATAGCCCCAACCTGGTGGATTAAGCTCCTGGAAGACCTCCGGGTCCTGACAGAACTATCCAGGTTCTGCAGGGCCTGTAAGAGGGAGCTCTTCCACCAGGTGTATGGTTGAGGATGGGAAGGGGGGGATGACAGTGATTAAGATCAGTGGTCCTGCCCTATGCTGCCCTACATCAATCTGGCAGGTTTATATTTATATTGTACCCATGAGGACATGCCATTAGCCAGGCTGAAACAGTTGAGTTGGGATTTTGGGCCATTAAAGTTACACACCCACAGGATATTGCACACATCATCAATTTTTGTTACTGATATTGTATTTTAGGGATTTTAATGTTTTAATGGGTTTTATGGGGATTTGTGACCGTGTTTTATATTGCAAGCCGCCACAAGGCAACATTGTTGTGAGTGGTGGGGTATAAATTTAAGCATAAACAAACAAACAAACTTTCCCTCCTGTCATGCCAACGCCTTTCCCTGCCCATGCATCACCTGTATATATGAAGCAGGTAAAAAAAAAACATCTGGGGGGAACCTAAAAAAGCTGCTTGGCCCTTTAAAAGCAACCTGTCAATCATATGATATCCTATGAGAGGTTGGGTGGGTTAGCAGCACAGAGCAAATACTTGCTTTGTAGGGATGTAGTTTGTCTTACTTACACTGCTGCCTCTCCTTGACTAGAAGATTTCCAGCCCTGACCTTATGCCTAATTTGGCAGAAATTGCTTAAGGCCAGAACAAATTATTTCTTAACTATATAAGCAACTTTTGAACCACAAGGGTCCTTGAAGTGGCTTTTAGTATGCAGATAAAAATAGTGAAGATGTTTAATTCACATTTTAGATAAATCTCTAGATGAATTAGCAACAATCTTATTTGCTGCTCCCCACAAAGCAAATTGCATGAGGTTAAATGGAAAAAGGAAAGAAGGCATACATGAAAATTGCAGGTAATAATGTTTAGCTGAAGCACATTTTTTGTGTGTTTATATATTCAAGATTTAACTTTCTCAGCAGGAGCATAAAGCTAAAATGGCATGCCAACTATTTTAGCAATTTGTGAAAATACCTGAACTTTCTTCTACTATCTTCTTCATCTAACCATGACAAGCAACATCAAATGAACAAACATAGCAGACAAACGATTTTACTTTTAAATTATTGATATATCAATACAGAAAATACACATGTGTAGATTGTTTCCCCTCACTGACTCAGGGCTTTAAATGCAGTAGTATGATGTTGAATGATGTACATGGATTCTTCATATTCCTCTCCTGGTATTCTGAGCACCATCTTAGAGGACTTCTTCCTTACATGAAGCTTCATTGGCTTTTGTTTGAGCGCCTTTTGAGAACTGGAACACAAACAGTTGGTGCAAAGTTCATATATTTCCATCTACCTGTAAAAGGCAAACTTTGTGTGCATGCAGCTCCAATCTGGGTCAGGGCTCTTTAGAAAGGTGGTTAAATCTTCAGATCATTAAATGAAACCAGGCTCCCTATGCATTTAGCATTCTAAAGACAAGATTATTCTTTAAAACTCCATCTATTTCTTTTGAAACAACAATAATTGTGCAGAAGACTGGGTTTTGATTAACGAAACCAAGCAGGAGTTGAAAGACCTAAACAAAGTTATACCCTTCTAAGTACTTAGATTGTAACAGAGGGTCCTCTCTCCTTAGGACTGCATTAGTAATCCCCATTCCCTCCCCTCTGTAACCACATTTTAATGAGAGCTGCATGCAAATTTACCTTCTACAGATGAATAGAAAGGTACAATTTTTGTGAGTCACTGGTCACATGATTAATGAAAGCTCATGGTTTTTGTTAATCTGGAAGGTGCTACTGGACTCATACTGGACTCCTTTCTGCTGCTACAGTTAGACTAGGATAGCTACTAATCTTGATCTATCTAGATGGAGAGTTAGTCTTGAACAACAGCATGTCTCATGATTTATGGGAAATCAGAAAAGTCGACGGCTATTACTAAGCATTCCAGAACAATTGTAGCCAATCGACTGAATGCACAGTATGTCCAAATGAAATTTTAAAACTCTGAATCACAATAAATATTGGATAAAGATATGCATAGTAATGAAGTTGGCTTTATTGAATAGAATATTCCCTTAAAGTATATCTTTTTACATTCAGTTATTCAAAATACACTTCAACATGAGCCCCCCCCCCCGAATATCCTTGCATTTTGAGAGATGGTCAATGTTAATCCTTTGTTTATTGATGTAGTGCCCTTGGGGGGGGGGGGTTGGAGGACATTATACCTGGAATTCATTAGGTCTTGAAATCACAACCCCAGTCACTGTTTCCATATGCATATGCAGGCTCCTTTATTTATCAATCCAAGCACCTGAAAGTGGGTATCTTCACGTATCTAAGGGCTACACTGCATTACATAGAAGAGCCATAGATTCAAGTGGGTAGCCATGTTGGTCTGAAGTTGCACAACAAAAATAGAGTCCAGTAGCACCTTTAAGACCAACAAAGATTTATTCAAGGCATGAGATTTTGAGTGCATACACTCTTCCTCAGACTAAATGAACCACTGTCATAAGTGTAGACATATAAGGCAAAAGCAAATTGTGGCAAATTAGTGAACTGTGTCATAATATCCAAATTAAGCCATATGATGTCATATGATAATTCTTTGCTAAAACAGCTAATCAGTCCTTTTGAGTTCAGTCGTAGTTTAAAAAAACAATGGAGAAACAAAACTGACCATGTTAGTAATTAATGACAGACACTTTCCCAGTTGTGAAAAGAAATAATTAAAAGAGACTACTTGCTGGCCCCAGCCATCTCCACACAAGCATGGAAGCATCCCTGCAAGTGACAGCTATGCTGGCATGTATCTTCTCCTGAGACCAGAGAGGTAAATTCAAAATTACATTACATATTACTACCATTACATTACAATCACATTGTTCCAAATAAAATAAATTAAAAACTGCAACTGAACATAAAAGGACTGATTTGTTTTAGCATGCAGCTCTGTGGCTGCCACCGTATAGGATCAGCCTGTGTATCATTTGTCTCCTTTCCCACAGACTCTCCCAAATGTTGACTCTCACCAGATCAGACTCATAAGTTTTCTTATTGCTCCTTTTGGTAAATAATTTACTAAATAGTAAATGTATTGCTATATTAGCGTGTGTGTGTTCAGTTTGTGGTGTGCCTCTTGCTATTTCTACTGGATATGCATTTTTCCCAGTAAAAATGTTTATTTTATCTAGTGTCTACTTACTTATTTCTGGGAATCTCATTCTGCTACACAGACTGGAACCTAAGTATGCTTCAGACAATAGAATCAACATCAGATCAGAGAGTCCCAGTAGAACCAAAGACCAGTATCAATATCAAACCAGAGAATTTAAGGCAAATCCACTGTGCATACTAGACTCCCTGAACTGAAAGTATATACAAAAATCTATTTGGGGTCATTAATGTGATTTTTCAGAATGACCATATAAATCTGTAGAATCATAGAATCATAGAGTTGGAAGGGGCCATACAGGCCATCTAGTCCAACCCCCTGCTCAACGCAGGATCAGCCCAAAGCATCCTAAAGCATCCAAGAAAAGTGTGTATCCAACCTTTGCTTGAAGACTTCCAGTGAGGGGGAGCTCACCACCTCCTTAGGCAGCCTATTCCACTGCTGAACTACTCTGACTGTGAATTTTTTCCCCCTGATATCTAGCCTATATCGTTGTACTTGTAGTTTAAACCCATTACTGCGTGTCCTTTCCTCTGCAGCCAATGGAAACAGCATCCTGCCCTCCTCCAAATGACAACCTTTCAAATACTTAAAGAGGGCTATCATGTCCCCTCTCAACCTCCTTTTCTCCAGGCTGAACATTCCCAAGTCCATCAACCTATCTTCATAGGGCTTGGTCCTTTGGCCCCAGATCATCTCCATCACTCTCCTCTGTACCCTTTCAATTTTATCTACATCCTTTTTGAAGTGAGGCCTCCAGAACTGCACACAGTACTCCAGGTGTGGTCTGACCAGTGCCGTATACAATGGGACTATGACATCTTGTGATTTTGATGTGATGCCTCTGTGGATTCAGCCCAAAATGGCATTTGCCTTTTTTACCGCTCCATCACACTGCCTGCTCATGTTTCGCTTACAATCCACAAGTACCCCGAGGTCTCGTTCACACACAGTGCTACCTAGAAGCGTATCCCCCATCCAGTAGGCATGCTTTTCATTTTTCTGACCCAGATGCAGAACTTTAGACTTATCTTTATTAAGAATATAAATCTGTATTCTTAAGCATTACAACACTCCTCCTAATCTCTTTAATTTTTAGTGTTTGGGTGCTTATCATCATCAGCCAACATTCCCTGAATTTCCAAGCAGTGGTCTTGAGAAGATGACTCCCAGCTGGTCCAAGCCAAGTGTTGGACCTAGCAGAGCAACCATTTTAGGTCACTTTTTCCTCCCTCCCTGTTTTGTGAGGACATAGACCTTTTTTTACTTCTGTAAGTAGAATACCTTGGGGCACCTTATTCAGGGATGTGGAGAATTGGATTAGTTTTCTTGAAATGGGTGATATTAAACAGGCAGCAATTACTCCCCTGGTATGTTAGTGTCATTGGGTTGAAAAACAGCCACTCTAGTCCCTTCCTCCCAATAATTCCCTTTAGGGAATAATAAAAGTAGCACTGTTCTTCCCTCCCTCATTCTGTACTTTTTGAAAAGAAACAAACATCAGGCACCAAGAAGGAAGGATAGAAAATATAGAGTTTTCAGTGGTAAGGAAAATGAAATTAATGCAAATTCATTTTATTTAGAATAATAAATGGGTTTACAAACACAATTACATTTCAATGAACAATATAAAAATAAAACAACAAAATTTGTAACTTTCTCATATTACCAAGCTATCAAAACATTGAATATGTAAATATAAATTCTCATTCAAAATTAGAATTACTATACTCTGGTTTCTCTTCAGATAGTATAAATCTTTCGCCTTTTACAAAATTAGAATTACTGAAATTACCAGTCTTAATTGACTATGAGCAATCACTTATGTCCAGCTGGTTTCAAATTGTACCTTTTTGTAAGATATATATATATATATATATATATATACACACACACACACACGTACACGTACACACACACATGCACACAATTTTGGCCACACATTTATTTATATCAGGAGCCAAATTTGATTTCCAATACTTTGCATAATGAGTCTAGAAGCTGTGATTAAGTTTCAAAAGATAGACTACAGTTCTTTCAGAATCATCAATGCATAATTAAGCAGAAATCCTTCTGGCACCACATGAATTTCTCTGTTTAAGACCATTTCTCACCAGCTTTAATATCTTTGCCCAGAATTTCTTTGCTTGGGGACACTGCCACCATATTTGCATAAAATCAGCTGATGGAACATTGCAAACCTAGCAGTTGCAAGTACAAGAATGATGAATATCAGCTATAACCATTGGAATATGATAAAACAAGTTGGACATGTTAACAAAATTTCCCTTAAAGGCAAGACATCCTGGATTAAAAAAAAAAAATTCTGATGGTTTGTGCACTTTCTCCATGATAGGAACCAGTGGAGAAAAGTATGTCTGTGCCAATAAATACCTCTTGGGGGCCTGAATCTCTTATTAATATGTTTGAAGCTTAGGGGGTCTTTAAATCTGAGGGAGGACTTTGTTGTTTTTAAAATCAGCTGCCCTAGGCCCTCAAATTTGTCTCCTAGTCCCAAAAATCTAAAAAACCCCAAATTTACATAAATTTTAATTAGTAACATCCTTCTCAAAAAGCAGTAATGATAAAAAAATCTCCCCTTCCAAACCCATATCCAAAATGTGAGGGAGTTTTTTCTTGGAGCAGATCATTAAAACTAACTTAAGTCAGGAACACTGTTACAAGGCAAACAGAATCAGAGAATCTAATCCCAAGCAATCTGGCAAGAAGACACTGATAAACACACTGATAAAATGCTGTCCTCTATTCCTGTGACAGACAGACTAGGTTCTGCCTCTTCCAAAGAGTGGTCAATGAGAACAGACCAAATGTTGAGAGTGGGAGATAGAAAAAGAGCAGTTGAAAAATGAAAATTAAGGAGTTGGTAGCAGAAAAGTTGGCAGTTTAGGATTTGAAGATAAGAAATAAGGATGTCTAACATAATAGAACTGTGCAGAGGAGCTGCTTAGAGCAGGCTGAAAATAGTAAATTTGTATCTAAAGGATCTCAGTTGTACAAATAAAACCCAAGATAAAAAATTCAATGGAAGTGAAACTATGACTGATTATGCATGGAGAGGAAAGGCCAGGCTGGCGGTGACAGGGTTGAGGTGCTAATCCCTGATTATGCATGATGGAAGCACCATCCCAGTCACCACCCAACCCTGGCATGAATCAGGGCCTTGGATAGCCTGCAGTAAGGTAATGTGGATACTTCCACTTTCCCAGTTATTCCGCCCTGCTGGACCTCCCCATGCATAATGGAGGACACCAACTGTCACAGTCAGCTTTGCAGTACTGTGGAGCTGAACAAGGTGGTTTTCCACCCCTATGATGATGGGTCCGCGGCACACTGCTTTCCCAACATTGTGTGCAGGGGCCCCCATTCTCCCCCCCCCCCCGCACTGCCATCATGCAATGTGAAGGGCTCTTCTAGCCCTAACATTGTGCGTGTGCACGAACAACATCGAGGCAGTCCCTTTGTGCTGGGAGATTCCTTCCCTCATGTGTTCTCGGGAAGCAGTGGGGCATGCTACCTCACTGCAAGGAATCGGCAGTGGCTGGTGCAGCTACTGCCATGCATAATCAGTTCTTGTTACTCAAACTTTACTTTCCTCAGTATTTTGTGCATATCATACATTTCTTGTTGAATAACCCTATGGGCTGTGTATCTAGGCGAAAGAATCACACACACACAATGTAATGGATCATATTATATGCCAGTCCCACTAGCTCTATGTGGATGAAGGTTTATTATTAAAGGGGACTGTGGAGGTCTTTGGGAATGAAAGAAAGGACCTGAGGTATGAAATGATCACGGCTGTTTGTAGATTTTAAAAGAGACCAGAAGGCTAGCTTGTGAGGTCCTAACCTACTTGTAACCAATAACCTTAGAGACAATGATGAGAGATGTTGGTAGGCACTCTGTGTGGGGGATGGACTAGTATCGGGGAGATCCAGATTCAGATCCCCACTAGTGCCATGGAAGCTCACTAGTCCAAAACTCTTAAGCACTACACCACACTGGCTCTTTTACAGCTGTTGTGTGGTTGTTTCTTTTTCTGCATTTGCAAGTGGTTTTTGTCATTAATCAGTTGTAAGCTTCTGTTTGTGCGGGAAAGGCTCAAGCTTCAACCTTCACCCTTCCCATTCTTTGACCATATGGTCTTTCTCGCAAAGGGAAGGGGTTGCTGGTGTCTGTGGAAAGCAGCTCTAGCTTCACTAGCGACCTCCAGGATGCTGACAATGGAGGTTTGACCAGTGCTCTGTCTTGCTACCTTCATTTATTCATTCATTCATTCATTCATTCATTCATTCATTCATTCATTCATTCATTCATTGCATTTGTATACTGCCCTCCCCTGAGGCTCACATACATACCACCCTCCCCTGAGGAATTATACACTGAACTCAATTTTTCTATTGAATAGAAATAACAGAATCTCTGAGTTCCTTAGCCATTCTGGTTTCCACACTGTCCAGAACCTTTACTATTGAACAGAAAAGATGGTGGGCAGGCTGGCTGTCCTGGTGTGAATTGGTAGCTCATCTTAGGCTTTAGGATAAGGAATCTTTGGGTTGTCTCATGGTGGGCCTAAGTATGCACTGTATTGTGATGCTTTCCCTAGTCATGGTGGTGTTTCCCTGTAATCTTCCTTACAATGGAGGACTCACAAGGCCTCAAATAGGAGAGGGGCAGAGGCTGTACCACTTTTTTCCTCCTCTTTTCTGTATTTTATGTTGTTCAACGCTGCCTGAGCAGGAATGCTACATCTTCCTTGGTCTGCTGCAGATCCTCTTTAAATAGACCATGCTTCCAATCCCCTCCCCTGGCTTGCTCTTCCTTGCTGCCCCTTTCCCCAATTAGAAGTGCCCTGAAGCCCTGTCTCAGCTTCAGCTGCCTCCCAGGTCGTTTCCTTTCCCTAGGCAGGGAAAATATTGAGAGCAGACCTGTGTAATGCTGAGAGACACAAGGCAGGTCATTGTGCTGTATTCTGGGTGATAAACATTGTATAAGGCTGAGATACAAAATTTATAATGTGATAAATCATCACATGAAATGAAAGAGATGTTTTAGGATTTGGATTCAAGGGCAGATTGAGTCTGCATGTGGTGCATGTGGCTCCACACTAGAATATAAGCTTTGCATGCAAAAGGCTGCAGATTCAGTCCACGGCAACCCTAATGAAAGAATCTCCACAGATGTTTTGAAAGGCTTTTCTCTGCCGAAGGATTTGCCAGTCATAGGGGTCAGTGCTATGCTAGATGGACCAAATCATCTGACTTTGAATACGGTAGCTTTTATATGCACAGGCTCCCTGGACCATACTTAACTCATTTGGGGTGAACAAATTTGGAGTGTGAGGGAAACAGTATAGAAAGAGCAGGAATAATGTGTCAGCATCAAGGGCAACATCGGCACGCTGACAAGAACAGCCATTATGCATGCTATTGAATAAGTTTCTGCAGTAGTGTTAAGAATGTGTTGGCATTGTTCCAATGATATTGAATACTTCAGATTAGAATGGATTAGAGTAGAGAATAGTTGTCATGGCTCTCTCCTTTGAAGAATCAGCTATCTTAAATCACACCCAGCATTTGTGCTCCCACCTGTTTCAAATGAGCCTGAAAGGGAACTGGACATGTTATGAAGAAAGATGGAACATCAAGTTCCAACTCAGCTCCTTGTAACAACTCTTTTCCCACCCCATTATCTAAATAGTCACACAATGGATGTCAGGAAAGAAAAGATGCTGAAAAAATTATACTGATAAACAGCCATTTCTGCACCAGGAGACATGAAAACAAATATTAGGAAATGTGAAAAAGCTTCGGTTAAAAGCTTTTTTGATCTCCAGAGAACTTCAAAAGAAAATCAGTTCAGAAGCAGCATCAGGAACAATATGAGGGAAGGGAAGAGGGAGGATAAATTGAATACATCTTTTTTACATTTTACATTGCTGGTGACGTTTGGAAAACTAAAGACAAGTTTCTGAACTCAGAATAAACCGGGGGGGGGGGGTTGGATTAGCTTCTTGCTTATAAGAATTACATAGGCAAGAACCTGAAAGAAGAAGAAGAAGAAGAAGAAGAAGAAGAAGAAGAAGAAGAAGAGTTGGTTCTTATATGCCACTTTTCTCTACTCCAAAGGAGTCTCAAAGCGGCTTACAGTCGCCTTTCCTTTCCTCTCCCCACAGTTAGGTGAGATTGAGAGAGCCCTGATATCACTGCTCAATCAGAACAGTTTTATCAGTGCTGTGACGAGCCCAAGGTCACCCAGCTGGTTGCATGTGTGTGTGTGTGGGGGGGGGGGGGGGAGAGCAGAATCGAACTTGCCAGATCAGAAGTCCGCACTCATAACCACTACACCAAACTGGAAAGCACCAGAGTGAGTTTATAAGAAAGGCTCCTTAATTTGTGCATCATTCAAAAGCATCCTAGGAAACTTACAGTCATACTCTGTATCCCCCCCACCAGATACACCTAGCCCAAAGACTGAGTCTCAGCAGACACTGATGGGTGACACACCAACTTGGCCTTCTTATAGGTATGCAAACATTTCCATTTGAAGCACCTGCTATATAACTGCTGCAAAGTACAGAAACAGGCCAAGTAGGTCCTACAAATGAGCAGAAGGAGCACAGATTGCTCTAATGCCAGCCAAATGCACCATATGACCAGACACATCTCTTCATTTACCTTTGCTTTTTTAGATTTGGAGGTCCTTCAGTTTGGCAAAGCTTTTCATGGGGATATTCTTGGACCCAGATTTGAAAATAAGTAGGTCAGCATTTCTTTCTATGACACCAGGCTCATAAACTGGCCCCTATACACTATGCCAGTCTTTTTTACCATTAAGAAACCCCTGAAACATTCTTCAGGCTTTGAGAAACCCAGAAGTGGCATGATCATGCAGCTTATGGTTGGGAAGCACAGCTGTGTATATGACCATTCAAGGTCCCTCTCCCTCCCCACCCCATCCAGGCCAATCACTGGCCATTTTGGGAGGGGGGGGGAGGCAGGTTAACATGACCATACATGGTCATAAAACCCAATAAATGTTTAACAATGTTTTTAAAATGTAAAACTGTTTACCCAATGCCCTTCCAAAAGCCCTGCTGAACCTACTGGAGGCCGTGGCCACTTGGCCTTTGCAGTACACTAGGCTGCTAGTCCTGGGGGACTTCAATGTTCACGTGGATGCGCTGTCCCCAGGATATGGCTCAGACCTGTTGTCATCCATGGCGACACTAGGACTCTCACAGTTTATTGCCGGGCCCACCCATGAGGCCAGCCATACCCTTGACCCGATTCATGTTGCTGGGACAGAGGTGATTCTGGATGCATTGTCAGCTGCTCTGTGGTCAGACCATGTGGGCTTGGCTCAAGATAACATCCCTTCCCTATTTGGGCAAGGGATGCCTTTTAGCCCACCCGCAAAGATTTATGGATTCAATTGGTTTCTGGAATGCTCTGCAGGACCTGATGCCTCCTGATGACTCACTGATGGTGCTGGTAGAGGACTGGCAGTCCCATCTGATGGTGGCTATTGACACAATCGCTCCTAGATGTTTTCTCTGTCCAAGCGGGCTTTTGGTATACAGGGAGCTTCAGGAGAGGAAGAGAGAAGTGAGATGACTGGAGTGAGTGTGGCAGAAAACTTGCGAGGTAGTGACAAGAACATCTTATTGCATGCTTATGAAGGCATATGAGATAGCAGTGAAAGTGGCAAACTTTTTTGCCACAGAAATTGCTTCCATTAGCTCTCACCTGGCACAGTTGTTTAGGGTAGTTTGATCCTTGACTGCCCTCGAAGAGTTAGTAAACTGGATTTGATCAGTGAGGCATTATTCTGCAGATAAAGTCTTGTTGCTCCACCATGACCTTCCCACCATGGTTGATACAGTAAGTGAACTGGAGGCCTGTTGACCGCCTTTGGATGTGATGATAGATGGCTTCAGGCAGCTCTCGTTAACCAAAGTGGACAAGTTACTGGGGTTGTTGAGGGCATCCACTTGTCCTCTTGATCCCTGTCCGTCTTGGCTGCTCAAGGGGTGCAGCCAGCATATAGGAGGTCAGTTCAGTGATATTGTTAATCTCTCCCTGTCTACGAGGGAGTTCCCTGAGCTGCTGAAGTAGGCAGTGGTTCGCCCCTTTCCTCAAGAAACCATCGCTGGACCTGCAGGATCCAGCCAGCTATTGCCTAGTCTCACGCCTTGTGTTTCAGGGTATGGTGGTTGAAAGGGCTGCTGCAGACCAGCTCCTAGCATTCTAGGAAGAAACTTCAGCTCTTGATCCATCCAGCTGGCTTCCATACTGGCCACAGTGTGGACACGGCACTAATTGCCCTGATGGATGACCTCCAGATCCAGCTGGATCGGGGCAGGTTGGCCATACTCAATATATTAGATTTGTTGGCTACATTTGATGTGGGCAATCACAAATTTCTGGCCCACCATCTCACAGGGACAGCTGTGCTCCTTTCTCCAGAACTGGACCCAGAGGGTGGCAGTGGGGAATGAGTTGTCGTGCTCCTGTAATCTCCCTTGTGGAGTTCCTCAGAGGGGTGGTACTCTACCCCACTCTTTTCAACATCATTATGCAGCCTCTGGCCCAGCTGGTCCAGAATTTTGGGCTGGATTGTCATCAATATGCCAATGACACACAGCTCTATCTCCTCATTGATAGTTGCCTGGACTCCCCCCCCCCCAAAAAAAAAACATTTGCCAGATGTTTAGAAGCCATGGCTGGATAGCTTGAGCAGAGTTGCCTGAAACTCAACCCCTGCAAGACAGAACTCCTATGGCTGGGTAGGAAGGGCGCAGAACAGGAAGTGCAGTTGCCCATATTGGCCGGGACACAACTGATCACCATGCCCTAGGTCAGGAATTTGGGAGTGACCTTGGATGCCTCACTGATCATGGAGGCTCATGTCAAGAAGGTAGCCCATCAGGCATTTTACCACCTGCATTAGGCGAGGCTACTAGCACCCTATCTGTCCTCTGAGCATCTGGCCATGGTGATCCATGTGACCTCCAGAATAGATTTCTGTAACTCGCTGTATGTGGGCCTGCCCTTTTCCCTGTCCCAGAAATTGCAGCTGGTACAGCATGCAGCAGCTAGGGTCCTCATAGGAACAGCTTGGAGAGCCCATATCCAGCCTTTGTTGAGGCAGCTGCATTGGTTGCCAGTTGTGGCCCAGATCCAATTCAAGGTTTTATTTTTGACCTTTAAGGCCCTTCACAGTATGGGTCCCACATATCTGAGGGACCGTTTGTTGTCCTTCCCCCCCCCCCAGGGCTTTGTGCTCTGCGGGTACCAAATTGTTGGTCATTCCTCTGGGAAGTGTACTTGGCCTTGACCAGGGCCTGAGCATTTTCAGTCCGGGCCCTACCTGGTGGAGTGAACTCCCGAGAGAACTGCGGGCCGTGTGGGAGCTGCCAGCTTTCTGTAGGGCCTGCAAGACAGAGCTTTTCTGCCAGGTCTATGGTTGTGGCCAGTGCAGGAGGAAGATCTGATTGGGTATATCATATCATCATTTGACCACCTGATGATTGTTGACATAGCACTCTGCCACCTTGTGGCAAGTGTGGCAAGCATTGCATTATGGGGTAGGGGTAGCATTGTTTTCTGCCATGCTGTTTTCTTAAAAAATTGGTTGTTGTTTTAATGGGTTTTATTGGAATTTTACTGCTGTGAGGTTTTTATCTTTACCTTGTGACCCGCCTCGAGCCAGCATGCCGGGAGTGGTGGGTAAGAAATGTAACAATAAACAAACAAACAAAAAAACAAGATGGCAGAGCACTTATCTAATTAAAACTGATCTACAGTACACATCATAAACAGTGCTAATAATGCTAACAACTAAAGCCAGCATTGTATGTGTTTAGAAAAAGAGTGTATTAATTCGATAATGGATAGATGAAGGATTTCTGAAGTTCTTAAAAATCTAGTGTGATTCCCCCACTCAGTCACTCAGGGATTCTACCACTCCACAACCTATGTCAATAGCTGCAAAGGTACAACAATAACAAAAGTTGGTCATAGTCTATCTTACCTCTTTTAAATAGTATTATTATTTCAATTTATTACCCACTACTTCCAAGTGGCTCAGGGCAGGTTACAACAGTCTAAATAAAAATACCCAATATATACAATAAAATATATACAAATCCATCCATCCATCCAATAAATAATTAATTACTATGATCACATATCAGGATAGAGAGCCCTGATCCTTTCACACCTCTCTTACTCACAAAGATACCACCAAACAGAGTAGTCAATTCCCCTTAAAATATTATCCTAGCTCAGATATTTTGTATAAGTTTTGGAGGTGGGGTTCAACCACTACTTCAGTTACACACTGCCACCTTTTATTAAAAGCTTAATATATATTTGTATGCTTGCATGTGTAAAATATTACAAAGCTTTTTCAGACTTGAACTTTTGCACCAAAGTTATATTCAGACATTTCGGATTCTCCCAGTCATTTTCAGGCTGCTGTTCTCTTCATGCTGGCTCAAGCTTACTGCTCCTTCCCTCTGATTCTAACAGATTCAACTGTAAAACTCTTACCAACATTGGTTGGTTTGATGTATAGAAGGAACATAACTTGCTTATTTATTTATTTATATTTATATTTATATACCACCACTCTCAAATGTCTCGCGGCGGTTTACAAAAATCCGTGAATACAATATAATCCCATTAAAAACCATTAAAACATAGTTAAAACACCATATCAATATCAATATCATTACATCTAGAAGATGAAGAAAAAAGATTCCAAGGCACACAGTAAATAATTCTCAATGTTATGCTGATATAAGAAACAAATTGTGGAGTCTAGTCCTATGAAAAAGCATGACTTAATGAATCATGATCACATTATTCACATGGCTGTTCTACTCATTAACTTGTTTGATGACACAATGGTTGCACTTTGGACAAATTTATCTGGACTGGAAGTCAGTAAATAATATCCATCTACTTAAGAGTATATAATCTAGATATAATCTAGAGTATATAATCTAGATGCTGAAGGATCATTACATTCTGTTGATGTATGAGAAGCATACACAATCAAGCTATGCAATAATTTTATCAAGTCAGTTTTAAGCAGCAAAATGCAGAAGCAAAGAATGCCTTTTATAAATTTCATGGCTCCATTCAATACACCTGTTTAAACAACATACTAATGGCTGTGAAACTTAGAAGGATCAGAGAGATTGCCTGAGGAGCCTTCAAGGTCTATATACTATTCTCTATGACCTCTGCAAACAGATGATTCCTACGGATGATGTCCTCTGGGCTTCAAACAGGCTTGTCAGCCCAGCAAGGCTTGTCAAACCAATAACTGTGCTTCAAAACATCTGAAGACTGTACAAGCCAAATATTCTCTTTACAAAGAACACATGAGCTTTATGCCTACCCTTGATCTGCAACTATGAATTCACGGTTGTGTTAACCCACCTCTTACTGACTGATCACTGGTGCATGTTGTCCTGTTTTTTAAAGAGCCATTTCTATACTGAATACCATGGCCTGTTTTTTATGATGCTTTTCATTCCTCTTAGATATACTGCTCTAAGATCTTCTTAAGGGTCATCTGGTTGCCACATTTACAAAGAAGTAAACATCTGCACCCCATCATTCACTGACCATTTATGTGATTTACTGTCTCTCAAGGAAATATTATCCTTCATCTCTAACTGTTTATACAATATTTTAAAACCTTATTCATCACTTGAAAAAAATCTACTTAATTTTAACTAAAAATCACAATCCCCCCACACCCTCCAAATTTAATTTCAGGGGACCATTGAATAGGTTATTTGATTGATCTTTTTTCTTGAGAAGTTCTCATTAGCTCAACGTCCACCACAACATCCAAACAAACCACTTATATTATGTTTCACAATGTTCATTAACTTGCATTTGTTAGAGATAAATTTTGTTTGCAATTATCTGCCTAATCCTGGGGCTTGATTGGATCCTCCTGGAATGAACTGTAGCCTTTTTATCTACAGAAATAGCTGTGCCCATATGATTGTTTTTCATGCTATTTAACCTTTAAAAAAAACCACTTCATGAACCTATTAACTGATATTTATCCCAGAGGAAATGCACCATCACATTTTTTTTCTATTTTAAAGATTAGCTATTTCCTATTGACAATTTTGGTATGTAACAAGGCCTCATTGCCTTCTTCAGGGAAAAGGACATTTTCAAATAATTTCAAGTACAGTCATCAATTTCTAGAAATTAGTTGTATCTATAAATATGTCAGTTAATAGACAGAAAGAGTTAAACCTTTGAAGCCTTGGTAGTTATATTAATCCTTCCTTGAGAGTTGTACTTCAGTAAGAAAACCCAGGACGTTCCTGAATGCCAGCTTTTAAAGGAAAAACATTTGGTTGACAATGGCTTATTGTTCTATGGCGTTTTTCATACTATGTTCCAGGAAATCCAGGCATTCCTCTGAAACTTATCAGGAATTCAACACTAAGAAGATCAGCAATGACAGACAGGCTTCCTTGCAAAACAACTTGTCCTTCACTTTGGATACTACCCTGCAACGTGCAGCCACAAGGGTGTAGGAATGTGCTCAGAAAGTTTATTCAGGTTAGCTGTGGGGCATTTTTTTGTATTCATTTTCTTCATTATGATCCTTGTTTTGATTTCTTTTTTCTTCTTCTTCCTCATCTATTTCCATTTATCTTTTATGGGAAACATTCCAATGTAACTTTTTTATTGTTCTTATTCATTCAAACTGGAATAAAATTAAAGGTTTGGCCAAAGAATCATCTCTTTAAAAAATTCAGGAGAAACTTTCCTTATTCTAGAAACAAAGTTATTGCTCAAACAGTGCCATAGAATCAGTAGATAAAAACCCAAGATCAGCAGATACCTACCCGGATGCCTAGCCAGGAATAATATTTTGAACAATTGAGTAATATGTATCCAGGGAAAGGATTTAGCTCCCTTTCCCCATTTGTTTAAACAGATGCTGTTCTATGGGGAATAAAACTGTGGTATAATACTGTGTTCTTGGAAAGCTTGGAATTCACTTGTGAATGGGCCTACTGGTGCCAACAATAAATAAATCAGCTATAAAGCATCTATAACTTCATTATGAACAACCATCATACTGGGAGAGAGTGCTGTAGTAACCCAGTTTGAAGCTCCAATTTAATTATTATTATTATTACCATCATCATCATCATCATCATCATCAAAATCACAAGATGTCATAGTCCCATTGTATACGGCACTGGTCAGACCACACCTGGAGTACTGTGTGCAGTTCTGGAGGCCTCACTTCAAGAAGGACGTCGATAAAATTGAAAGGGTACAGAGGAGAGCGACGAAGATGATCTGGGGCCAAGGGACCAAGCCCTATGAAGATAGGTTGAGGGACTTGGGAATGTTCAGCCTGGAGAAAAGGAGGTTGAGAGGGGACATGATAGCCCTCTTTAAGTATTTGAAAGGTTGTCACTTGGAGGAGGGCAGGATGCTGTTTCCATTGGCTGCAGAGGAAAGGACACGCAGTAATGGGTTTAAACTACAAGTACAACGATATAGGCTAGATATCAGGAAAAAAAATTCACAGTTAGAGTAGTTCAGCAGTGGAATAGGCTGCCTAAGGAGGTGGTGAGTTCCCCCTCACTGGCAGTTTTCAAGCAAAGGTTGGATACACACTTTTCTTGGATGCTTTAGGATGCTTTGGGCTGATCCTGCGTTGAGCAGGGGGTTGGACTAGATGGCCTGTATGGCCCCTTCCAACTCTATGATTCTATGATTCTACAGATTTATATGGTCATTCTGAAAAATCACATTAATGACCCCAAACAGATTTTTGTATATACTTTCAGTTCAGGGAGTCTAGTATGCACAGTGGTTTTGCCTTAAATTCTCTGGTTTGATATTGATACTGGTCTTTGGTTCTACTGGGACTCTCTGATCTGTCTTCAAGCAAAGGTTGGATACACACTTTTCTTGGATGCTTTAGGATGCTTAGGGCTGATCCTGCGTTGAGCAGGGGGTTGGACTAGATGGCCTGTATGTCCCCTTCCAATTCTATGATTCTATGATTCTATCTGATTTTGAAGCTCAAAATGTCTTTCAAAAATATCAAGTGTAGTATGTCAAACCTAGCACAAATGCTGCAGTAATTAGGGTTGGAGATCTCCCAGAATTCCAAATGCTCTCCAAACTATATCGTCTCCTGGAGCCAATGACTGTTTTGAAGGGTGCACTGAATAACATTATACCTTGCTAAGGTCTCTCCCCTCCTTATGTCTTGGCATTCTCAGGCTGCACCCCCAAATCTTCAGGAATTCCCAGTCCAGAGTTGAATTCCTAGGAGTTATTGTTTGGCCAGCCATTTAGAAAAGGTCCACATTTTCAGGAATTGTTATGTACATGAATTTCATTGTCTCTGCAGATGCAATGATCTCTAGTAGGGATCACTTCTCAGATTCTTCAATAACAGACCATAGACTAAGCAACTGAGTGAGAATCAGAGCTGGCTGGGTAAAAGCAGTGGTTTGAACCAGCATGTAACATAACAGCAACCTGCCACTGACTGAGAGAAAGCTGACAGAGAATTCTGAATGCCTGAAGAGGTTCAAAAGTTCATCTCTCTCTCTCTCTCTCTCTCTCTCTCTCTCACACACACACACACACACACATGCATGCACACACGCACACGCAGACTGTATAGTTAATGGTGTAATGAGTAAATGATGACCACGTATGTTTAAGTCTATGGGTGGACAACCATAGGAGATCTATTCTGATCTTTTGGCAATAAAGCCAGGCAATAAAAATAGTGGGTATGATTGTGCTTTCCTCCTCCTTGGTTTCACTGAATGAATGAAAAGGAATATAAATGAATACAGTCCTGTAGTAAACTATAAGGATATAGTCGGAAGATAAAGAGGGCAAGATCATATCGTGTTTGAGATTGCCAATCTCTATTTTAAAACAGCCTAACAGAACAAATATACAGCCTAGGTGACCCAGCATTAATAATGTCATCACACTATCTGGCTGTAGACATTAGCCACTGCGTAAATTCTAAATGTTGGCTATCCTAATATTGCAGTTGCTCATTATTTCCAGCACTTTGCAAATATGTAATTAGCTTCCTAAAAAGACTGAAGAAGGTTCCATTAATTTTAATAATGCTAGCCAAGCAGACATGGCGCAGGATTTCATGTTGTGTTCCTCTAAGTGCTTATACTCCCTCATGGAAAAATCGAAACTGTTATACAGCTAGCGTGAGTATACCCACTGTAAGAGCTTCAACCGGAAAAACATTACCAAAGGTTTTCTTGTTTTGATCCAAAGAAGACTTGACAATTGTAGTATACTGATACAATAGGTCTCCTTCTAAGAGCCACAGAGGAAGTTTTCTATGGAATAATCACTATTAGGCTACTGTTTGGGGTGGGCAGAAATACCTTTGGTGGCTCACACAGGAATCCAGACCAGCCCTACTTATCAGACATGTGCTACCTCTCACTCACTCTGTTTTTACCATGATAGCCTTTCCATGAATTTCTCACACATCCTGACCCAGACAGAATATCCTGACCTGGATAGCCCAAGCTAGCCCAAACTCATCAGATCCTGCAATCTAAGCATGGTCAAGCCCAGGTCAATATGTGGATGAGAGACCGCCACATAATATCAGGGTTGTGGCACAGAGACAGGCAATGTCAAACTATCTCTGATTTAACAAAGATAAATATTTTTGTTAATATTGATTTGATATAACAAATTCAGAATATTAAAACATTGGTATTGTTAGTAAATATTCTGCTCTTCATTATTCTGACTCTTGACTGTCCGCTGCATAGTTCTCAGAAATATCATTTATAAGTTACAGTGAACACTTGTAAAATCTATGACGAGGAGCAGTAATTCTCATGTTACATCCCCACACCTTTGGGACACTTTAGGATTCTCTGAAACCACAGTATCCCATGGTGTGTTAAAATCACTTCTGGTTGCACAGCTAGAAAGGACATTGCCATGTCATGGACATAGTTTGGTGAGTCTCCATCCTCCCCATTCTCTGAGGGGCTGCTGTACATGAGGCTTTCCCTCTTAAGCTGCAGCAAATTAAAAAAAAACACCCTTTGCTCCAAATTGAAGGGGAAAACATGTGCCAGAACCTCCATGGAAAGTTTTATATGCAGATAATCTGGGAGTTAGAGCATACCATAACCTTCAAAATTACTATGCTTAGCTCTGACAATTCTCCCTCCTTTTAGATCTCAGTTTGGGAAGGGGAAATTTTTGTTTGAAAAACAAAAAGCATGGCCACCTCAAGTGTGGGTAGGTGGGGTTTTGTTGGGCTGGGGGAGGGGGTAGAAAGATTCTAGTCAGGTTCTCTGTTTGGTGGGGAGAGCCAGTTTGGTGTAGTGGTTAGGAGCACGTACATCTAATCTGGCATGCTGGGTTTGATTCTGCACTCCCCCACATGCAGCCAGCTGGGTGACCTTGGGCTCGCCACGACACTGATAAAACTGTTCTGACCGGGCAGTGATATCAGGGCTCTCTCAGCCTCACCCACCCCACAGGGTGTCTGTTGTGGGGAGAGGAAAGGGAAGGTGACTGTAAGCTGCTTTGAGCCTCCTTTGGGTAGAGAAAAGCAGCATATAAGAACCAACTCTTCTTCTTCTTCTTCTCCTCCTCCTCCTTCTCCTCCTCCTCCTTTTTTTGCCAACTTGATGCAGAAAGGTCACAGGGATGGGGCATGTAGATACTTCACCATTCACCTCTATCTTGTTTCTTTCACTTTTTATGCCTTCATGTGGAACCAGCCCTGCATTCCAGCCATTAGGTTTTCAAAGTGGCCTGTAATGTTATTGGCTTCCAGTACAGTATTCTATTTATATTCCTACCAGAGGCCAAGCCCACTGCATTCAGGAATACAACGGGCACTAGATTTGGGGTGGGTGGGGTGGAAGAATTCTGTGGATGGCCTCCCCCTCCTCCCAGGACCTGGAAAGGCTGCAGGCAGCTGTTATGGCACTCACTGGCAGGGATCTGCAGCCTCCAAGCCTCAGAGGGAAGTGGAAAGAGAAGGTGATAGTCAGGGGTGGGGGACGGAAGGAAATTGGCTGGCTACTGGACAGACAGGAAAGCCAGTTGGAGGAGGAGGCACTCAGGGGTGGGACAGCCAGCCTGAGTGGGCATTAAGTGCTGAGAGGCACTTAAGCCATGAGACACACTCCTCCTCCAAGCCCTTACCAGAAATATATCATGTGGAACAGATACTGTATAGCAGCGGACCCCAACCTTTTGGAGGTCAAGGACCGCATCCAGGAGTGAGGGGAGAGCAGATGGCCCAGGTGCCGCGCACACGCACGGCAGCTGCGGACAAACGCGCACACGCAGTTGCAGCGCATGTGTGTTTTTGCCACCAGGGGTTGCAAATGTGAATGCACGGCAAATGTGCACATGCACATTTGCATCGCCGGCATGCCGGCAGCCGCGCCTGCATCTTCCCTTCCTTCTCACCGTGGGGGGGGGGGAGGCAGGCAGGCACGGCTGCCGGCGGCCCAGTACTGTGGCCTTCACGGACCGGTACCGGGCCGTGGACCGGGGGTTGATGACCCCCGCTGTATAGTATCTGCTTAGAAAAAGAACTAGTCAGTTCATATTTAGAAGTACAGCCTTCTGAGAGTTTTGATGGAGTATCCGAGCAGAAAAAAATTAACAATATGGAGGTAATTTCTTGAACTTTTTGAATATTGTTTCTGTCAGTATTTTTATGTGAAGCTATTAATATAGTTCAAAACATACACTTACATATATTTCTGACATAAAAGCCAAGTCTTGGTTATATGCATTGCCAAAGTAACTTAGAATCTATATTTCTGATATAAAAGTCAATGACCAGTTTACAAAATGAATCTCATTAGATGTTTACAGAGAAAGTTAAAGCTGATTTTGTCAAATCCAGTTCTCCTTATTTTATTTCTGTGAACAGAATGAAGTTTCTTCACTTCATAGGCTTCATGAAAAGAAGAAATACAAAGTACAAAGTTGGAATGCTTACACAAAGTTATTTATACTTATTAAATGTGTGGAAGACATGATACATTGTAAAAATGTCCATAGGCAGAACTGATATGTCAGACTCATGGAGTTCCATTGATGGCTACTAGCCATGATACATAAAGAGTACTTCCACATAGAGAGACAACAAAACTCTGACCGTCAGTGCTAGGAGGTATCATCAAGAAAGGCCATGGATTCTATGACTTGTTTGCTGGCTCTCAAACACTGTTTTGCCCACTTTGTGAAACAGCTCTCAGCTGTACAGCACAGCTGATGGTGAGTATACTAGAAGCACATGGTTCCATTATCAGTCTGCCTGCTGGGAGGGGCATCAGCTGCCTTCTATTCATCGGTGTGAATTTGTTGGTGATCCCTGGCTTGAGGGAAGTTCACTTGGCCTTGACCAGGGCCAGGGCCTTTTTGGTCCTGGCCCTGACCTGGTGGAAAGAGCTCCTGGGAGAGTTGAGGGCCCTGGCAGAGCTGTCATTGGTCTGCAGGGCCTGCAAAATGGAGTTCTTCCATCAGGTCTTTGGTTGAGACCAGAGCAAGTAAGTTCTAGGGCCTTTCCCCTAGTCAACTGATATATCAGATTGCTCCTCATTAATACCTTATGTGAAATGCGGCCTGTTGAGTTGGAAGGGGAGGGGGATAATGCTGCTGCTGGGATATGCTGAAGTAAATAGTTTTATTGTTTTATGGCTAAGGGAATCTTAGTGTAAAGTTTTATTATTGTTATCCACTGTGAGCCATCTTGTATGAGAGTGGTGGGTTATAAATCCAATAATGAATGAATGAATGAATGAACCAAGCAACCAAGAAATAAATACATAAATAAAATATTGTCTGACTCCTGGGAATGGAGTTGCAGTTCTCAGCTATAAAGCACAGCTAATTACAGGACTGACCCTGTAGATGGTAAACAGGATACCTCTGGAGCTTGCTCATAGTGATTTGAACAGGGTTTCTAGCAGGGGAGTTGAGCTTTGGAGTTCAGTGCAGGAGTTCAAGGGGGAGAGGAAGACAACTCCTCTGGCGAAGGGAGCTAACAAGCTGCACATCAGCTGTTGTATCCTTTCTACTACAGAAATACTCATTAGTTCAAGTAAGCACCCTATTTCACTCACGATACCTTTAAATGACTAAACTAAAGATAGATAATCATCAGGGAATCAGGGGCTATCCAGTGTTTTTCAGAGAATGCCATATGTATGATAACCTAATAGGTGGAAATCATGGAAGTGTGTTTGCTGCATGGAGCTCTTGGTTAGAAGAATCAGGTTCATTTACTTGAGGGCTGCCCTTCTGGAGAAGCTGAAGCAGAAAGAGAGGCTGGGGGGAACACATCTTCAGGGACTTATAAGAAGAGTCCCACTCCTGTACTGACCTCTTTTCTGCTGTTTTGGAGAGTGACAGTCTCAAAGTCAGAGGATTTGATCTCTTAGAAGGGTCTCCTTCCTTGGGCAATAGATCAATATCCTATTTTGCCAAAGACTGCCCTCTGCAGTTGGTGGAAGGTGGGCTTTTAATAGTGGATGATTTGATACTTAAAATATAGTATGGGGCTTGTGACAAGCATTTTGACTGCATGGTAACTTGCTAGTTGGGTGAAAAACTTTCAGAAAACATGTGCTGCCTATATCTGTTAGTAGTTAGTAGTCTTGGGAGAAGTTAGTAGTCCTGGTGCACGTGGCATCGATGACATTAGCAAATGTATTTGTATTGCCCTGGAGGGGGAAAAATTAGGTTACTAGGCAGAAAGTTAAAGGCTAGGACCTCAAAGGCAGCAAGTTCCACATGCAGGGACAGCTAAACAAGGACAGATCAGAGGCCTCAATGCTTGAATGAGAAAGTGGTACTGGGAGGAAAGGTTTAGATTTGTTAGGCACTGGGGAACTTTCTGGGAAAAGTTGCACCTGAACAGAAGAGACAGGCTTCCCTTGAACCAAAAGGGAACCAGGTTGCTGATAATTAGAAGAAGAAGAAGAAGAAGAAGAAGAAGAAGAAGAAGAAGAGGAGGAGGAGGAGGAGGAGGAGGAGGAGGAGGAGGAGGAGGAGGAGGAGGAGGAGGAGGAGGAGGAGGAGGAGGAGGAGGAGGAGGAGGAGGAGGAGTTGGTTCTTATATGCCGCTTTTCTCTACCCGAAGGAGGCTCAAAGCGGCTTAAAGTCGCTTTCCCTTTCCTCTCCCCACAACAATCATCCTTTGAGGTGGGGGAGGCTGAGAGAGCCCTGATATCACTGCTCGGTCAGAACAGCTTTATCAGTGCCGTAGCGAGCCCAAGGTCACCCACCTGGCTGCATGTGGGGAGTGCAGAATCGAACCTGACATGCCAGATTAGAAGTCTGCACTCCTAACCACTACACCAAACTGGCTCTCTTAATATCAAATTAATATCAAATAGGTGTCCCATTAGCTTTTAAACTAACCCCAGGGTTCAGGACAAGTCAGTGCAAAGGGATGATTTCCTAATCACTCAGGGTTACATTGAATTGAGCATAATGGGAATGAAAGTAAGATGGTGAATGAGAGTCATCTGTGGCCAAAAAAGGTGAGAGATTGGTGGAAGTGTTGTGTTGAATAAAATAAGTACATAAGAGGGCAACCAAGATGATTAGGGGGTGGAAGTACCTTCTCTGTGAAAAAAGGCTGAGAAATCTGGGACCTTTCAGTTTTGAAAAGAGATTATTAATGTGGGACATGATAGAAGTATATAAAAATATGCAAGGAGTGGACAGAGTCAACAAAGGGGATTTGTTTCTCCCTCTCCCAAAATATTAGAATTTGAGGGTATCCAGTGAAGTTGATGGGCATTTGATTCAGGACAGACAAAAGGAAATATATTTACAGAGAATGATCAAAATGTGAAATTTCTTGCCAGAGGATATAGTGTTTGCCACAGAAATAGACAGATTTAAAAGGCAGTTATATAGATTCAAGATATTTCAGTGGAAACTAGCCATGGTGACTAAGAGGAAACATGACATTCAAAAACTGTTCATGAATCCTAGTACCAGGGGGCACTATCATGGGAAGATCAGCCTCTATGCCCTGTTGTTGGCCCTGTACAGGAACTTTTGTTGAGGAGTAGAAAGCAAGGTTTTAAATAGCTCCCAGCCATTTAAACCAAACAGCAAAGTGCTGGAGCACAGGCCAGCTGATTGGTTAAATGGCTGGGAGCTGCAAAGGTCAAATATTTAAAGGGGCTTTCTTGGGCATCACTGGTTTGCTGCTCAAGGAAGCCCCTTTATACAGGTTACCCACATGATAGTTTCTGGTGTGCAGATCAGTTGTTTAAAGGGTTTTCTTGGACAGCCAGTGCCATGAACCTCCACAAGTTGCATTAAAATTCATTGCAGTTCTTCAGTTCATGACTCCTTGATAGAAATAAGCCTTGCATAAATTGAAGTGCCTAGAACCTCAATAAGGTGCACTCCACAGTGGACTACCTCTGCAATGAATGAAGAACAGAATGACTGGAATGGGAACCAAATCAACATGCTTAGCTTCCAAATAGAGGCCATACATTATCTACCTAATGTGCATAGCCCCCAAGTGAAAGATATTGATATTACTTAAATAGGTACAAACTACCCAAGTGACATTGTCCCCTTTGAGTACATTGCATATTGACTGGGCAATGTGTGAGGTTCCCTGTTCATGTGGTTAATTCACATTCACTATGCCTTTGTGAAAACTTGCATGATAATTGGTGTTTATATGTAAGAACAATCATGTGGGCACAATGACAATCCTACACCAATCTGGTGAATATCCAGAATCCTGGTACTGCACTAACTGGTCTTAACAACAAGAACTGGCAAGGAATTATTGTCATTGTTGATAGTCTCTTTATTTTGGACATCCATTCTAAGTAACCCATACACTGCCATTTCAAAAACTTGTGAAAATAACACATTTTAATGTTTCATCAGTGTACTACTGAATACAAGAAAGTAGGGAGATAACAGCTAGAAATATGATGTTATCTTAATATTTTACTGGAACTACACTAGCACACCTGCTGCATGGAAATATTTGGTTTTAACTAACCCCAGGGAAATAAAGAAGAATAGAATCTTGAAAGGTTATGGATGATGGCTGTTTTCCCCCCTTTCCCACTGTTTTCAGCCTGCATTCTCAATGTCTTTCTCTTTGTAATCTATTTTGATGATTTGCTTTGGAGCCTTTGTTTGCTGAAAGAAGGAGAGTCACATTTCATAATATGAGCTAGTGGCAGCAGACTGGGACTGCCAAATGAAAATCCCTCACCAAATAAAAAGCGGGGTGGGTGGGGAGATTTTCCTTCTTAATATAAGCAAGAAAGTGCCTTGCTTATGCCTGTGATGTTACATCTATGTGCTGTGCACCTACATTGTTACATTTCTGCCGTAGGCACCAGAGTAAAGCTTGACAATGCGTTTCTGAACGGTCCCACCTGCTGCCTCTCTCTGTAGAAAGAAAAAAAAAACAAAAATCTTTTGTTCTTCAAAGCTTTGGCATCTTCAAAATACCCTTTGAATGGAATTATGTGTCCAGTACTAAGCAGAATATCAAATACACTGGATCGTGTTATTGGAAGAATAAAAGCAACAAGCTGGATCAGATTGGATTTGATAGTGGGAGATGGATGTATTCAGCAAATAGTACAAATGAGTAACCAATGAAATATGCTGCCATTTCTTACAGGTTGGCCGTCGATAACCATATATCAGGTCTGCAGTTCTCATTGTTTCTGTACACTGAAAGATATTTCAAGCAGACCCATTCTTTGAAGCCTACAAGAATTCTCATTTTTTCCTATTCATTTTGTGTTCTTTCACCCAGCTACTTACTTAACCATGCATATGCTCCTTGTAGTCAGGCTGTGCTAATCCTTTGCTTTGTCTGCTCTCAATTCCATCCAATTCCCATGTATACTTATTATTTTTTTTAAAAATCGAAACCCTATCCTTATAGCAAATAAACACAGCTACCTAATAATGAAAAGGGCAACATCTTACTGTATCTAGTAAAAAAAAATGGTAAAATACATAAAACCTAAAAATACCATATCAAAATAGTAGTAAAGAGGAAATGCTCTCCAAAAGACTAACTGAATAAAACTGACAATCTGAATACAAATAAAAAATATAAAACCAAGATGACAATACAAATCTTCCTGGGAAGATAATTGCAGAGCCTGGCCACCATTGCTGAGAAGCCTTGTGATTAATTCCAGTCACCAACCACTGAATTTTTGATACCATGAACTAGACTAGTGAATTTCTTTCAGTATCTATACAATATAATTGAGTGCATATACTTCTGATGGTGTGTTGAACATTCCAAAGCCTCCAGAATGAGCCTTGGCCACCAGGAGGTTTTGGAACATTCAGCACACTGAAGCATGTGCTTAAAGGGACTGCCACAACATGTATGTTACATCTGATCATGATAGCTGCCCATATATGCCTTGGCAGGCTGGGAGGGAGTGTTTAAAGGGTTCAGGCATAGCCCACATTCCTTTTCAATACTGAAATGTCATTGAAATGAAACACAGGTTGCCTAAAGCCCGTTATATGTTTTGCACAATGGACTTAATTGCTAATTAATTATAAGCATTACAAAAGTGGGGTGTTCTGCTATTACTGTAATTAACGTGAAAGAAAAACAAATTCTTTATCGAAACAGCATCAACAGCAAGATGAAGGGGGAAAATGGTTTTCTTTTGTTTTGCCCAGCATTCTTTTGTCACTGCACTTTTTACTTCTATTGGCATCACTTTACAAGACAGCCAGCTCAAGATCCCTGGTCCCCAAAGAGGTGAAATTGGCCTCAAACAGGGCCAGGGCCCTCAGCCTGGTGGAACACCAGGTCCCTGTGGGACCTTAAACAGATTTGCATGTTCTGTAAGACAGAAGTGTTCCACTAGGCCTATGGTTGAGGCCAAGAAGTAACATCAAGAGTCTGATGTCCCTACTTAAAGGCCCAACATACTAACTAACAATGCCACCAATGGCCAAGTACAACACCTATATGCCCTCTCTAAAGAAAAAGAGGTGGCCTATCTGAAATTTAATTCTGCATGAGATTTAATAAGTTCAAGGTTATAATTTGTAGGCTTTACATAGTTGTATTGATTTTATGTGGTTTTATGTGTTATTTATTATTGTGAACTGCCTTGAGCTCCCTGGGAAAGTGCAGCAAACAAATAGAAAAATAAATAAAATAAACAGAAACACCCTACTCTGGGACTATTCCAGAATTGAGTTTGAATTTACAGAATCTAGAAAATAACCCATATATTCTGGTTAATTCCAGCATAGACTTAGACCAGTCTGCCAATGGAGAAGGTGGTGCTTTTTCAAGATAAATTGGAGCATTTTAAGTGGCCATTTCTTTTACAGGAGAAAGAAGCCTACTTTTCAGAAACCATTGGATTTGTTCTTTTGAACCATTTATATCTCTTTTGTTCTTAAAAGTAAAACAATAAGGGAGAGGGGGAGATGTGTGGAATAAGAGGATCACTCAAGGAAAAAAGACCAAAGGCACAGATTTGCAACACCAGAGGGCGATCTTCTCTTGTGATATGACTAACAGGATGGCATGCGATGAAAGTACCTGTGTTCTCCACCCTCCCCCTTTGAAACATGCAATCCATAGCGCAGCCTGCCGAGTTATTGTACCAACTTTAACACTGTAAAGCTTTGCATGATTTATAGTGGCCAGTTGCACAAAGTGCTTTTGTTATCACAGTTATGTTTTACGGTAAATCATGAGTGCACTGTCAGCAGATACACAATATTGGACAGATAAAACTGAAAATCTCAAGTGCATGCATTCTCAAGATAAACACAGCATTGTAAAATGGGACTCCCTCCTCCCCATTTTTAAAGCACACAAAAGATCTGTAAATCCTAGCTAGACACTATAGTGAAACCATGGCAACCCAACTGTACATACTACAGTGCAAATAGAGCTTTGTAAATGTGAATGACAGAAAAACCATCATCGCTGTTGTAAGATAATGCAGGATAGATCTGGAAGCAAAATGCCATCCATTTTATGAGAAGGGTGTAATTATCCCACCCCTTTGTTTATAGTATTCCAGCTCTCCTATAAGGGGTTCTTTCCACTCAATTCGAGTTCTTAAATAATCAGGAAAGAAAATAGGCTGTGCTGCAGGAAGCCTTGATGATCTGGACCTTGGACAGGATCTGAAGTTGACTAGGTGGTCCCTTGGCAGTGTAGTGAACACAATGGAGGAACTGCCCCTTTTCAATGGGTTTCAGCTAGAGCCTCATAGAAGGTGAACCTGTTCAGCTATAGCATTCAGTTCCACTACTTCAGCTGTTATACCGCTGCACCAGCATTACCATTGACAGGCAGGAGTGCATTGTTGGCCCCGAATGAAGACGCTTCTCTTGACATTCCTGACCTTAACTGGCAAAACCGGGCACAGCTTTTATTACATACAAGGAGTGTTGGATGGGGAATATGGGAGAGCCGACCACACCCACACCTAAATATTCTGGCGGCCCCATCAGGAATCCCTCCTCTTCTCCCAGCCGGGAGTCAAGGTTCCTGGGCCACCGGAATCCTTACCTTGGGAAGTGTATCACCCGAGGTACCGCAGGGGGCGCACACCTCCATTGGTCCAACCTCAGGCCACCCGGCAGGCAGAAATCGGATGGGTGGACCGGCAAGAGGCGAAATGCCGATTGCACATCGCCCTTTGCCATCAATGCCCCCTTTCCACAAGCTCTAACAATTGCCACTGCATGGTCAAGTGATGAATACTTCACCGCGCATAAGGCTGGGTCAATGTGATCATTGACTGATGTCCCCCTGGGGTATGACAGGTGATGGATCAGACGGTACTGATCCTTGGCCTTCTTGGGCACCACCCCTATGGGGGAAATCCTGAGATTTGGGAGAGGTGCTGAGGTGAACGGACCCGCGATCCTGCCCGCCCGGCACTCCTTGTCCAACTTCTCCCTCACCACCTCAGGCATATGAGCCGCTGACTTAAGATTCCTGCTACTTGTGGCCACCCAAGGCCCTGTGAAAGGAATGCAGAAACCTACCTCGAAACCAGCCAGCAGGTAAGCTGCCGCCTCTTTATCTGGGTACCTCCGCAGCCAAGGCCGCAAAGCCTCCAGCTTCACAAGAGTGGGAGCCATGGTAAGTGCCCCTGCGCCACAGGCCTCAAGCGTTTTTTGCCATTGCGGAAGGTCCTGGGGCACCTGACCCTCCCTTCTTCCTCGGGAAGGATCGGGCCCCTCGAAAGGGCTGCTGGCTGCCACCCTCCTTGATGCAGCTCAGCGCAGTGTGTCCACCACCGCATCGCTCGCAAGCATGCACATAGCAGCATGGCTTCCGGTTGCAAACTGTGCGGTTAAAATCCCAGCACACCGTTCCCACGTCCCACCTGGCTGAGACTGCTCTCCGCTCCCTCTCCCGTGAGAAACGCAGATGTGGGCCAACCCATACCAGCCATGTGTCCTGGTGTTTTAGGTCCCAACGAGGCCGAGGGTTGTGAGAGGCCATTTCTCTGAAGCACCGATCGTACTCCATAGCCGCCTCATCCCCCCCCCAAGCTCCCGGGCCTCCAGGACCTGCGCCAGGTACCTATCCAGGTGCCAACCACTGGGTAAGCTGCACTGATCAGGGCAGAATATTCAGCGAAGCCCCTGAGCCAGTTGGAAAAGGACCGCTCAAAGTGAGGGGCCACCTTCTTTTTGGCATCCCGGCTCCTGCTTGTGTCCCCTTTCTTGGCTCTTTGCCGGATGAAGGCGAATCTGTCCACAAAATACCCCTCCAGAGCTCTCCGCCGCAGTATTCGGAAGGTGAATGCCCGGAGGGGCCTCTGCATCATGGTATTGCCTAGGGGGCTCCGTTGCCATGCCCCCTCCCTCTTAACCTGCAGCAACTGCCTGGCTATTTCCCGTCTTCTATGAAGCCATGTGGGCAGGCCTGGCATGAAGGCACCTTCCAGCCAATGCCACAGACCCTACGAGCTTCATGACTTTCCCCTCATTAGAGGACTCACCCGAGGACGATGAGCTCAGCCTAGTACAACTGTGTGCATGGCAACAGCTGGGGCGCTTCCGGTGACGCTTTGACCTGGCCCTCGAAGCTGAAGAATGTGGGCTATGCCGGGAACCATGCGCACCACTGCGCTCCCCTGAAGAGCTGCTGCCAGGTGGCACCGCCCTGCCCCTGGCTCCAGCCGACTGCTGGGCCATGGCCTGGGCATATCCCTGCCAAAAGGCTGCTGGGTTCGGCGTAGGTGACACCTCCTGCCCACTCTCATTAGCAGAGCTGGATGCCGTGCTGCCCGGGTTGGCATGACTGACCGAACCTGCCCGAGAGCTCCTGTGTGGCCATGCCGCCCTGCGCCCCTTGCCCCTCAGCGCTCCGCTGTCCTACCCATTGGCCGCCCCAGAAGGGCCCACCCGTTCCAGGTGCCGCCCATGGCTGCCGCTGGGACCCGCCTCCCCCCTTGCAGGATCAGGTGCTCGCCCAGATGAGCTGCTGGAGCCCCTTGCCCTGTGCTGCCTCCTCCATTGTGGGGAAAGGGAGCTGCTTTCCCTCCTGGCTGGGGCCCCATCCCCCTTTTCCCTATGGCGCCCCTCTGCCCTAACGACCGGGTGGCCCCGCCCTGTGGGCGAGTTATGACTCCCCTCGCCGGGAGCGTCTGGCCGTTGAGCCACCCACCTCTTGGAGGGTACCACTGCTGCCCATGCTGCTTGGGCCCGCAGAGCACTTGCTCTCTGCATGGGCCCATCCCTCCTCCCCGTTCCCTATGCTGCCACTCCGCCTTAGTGCCCCTGTTCGCCTCCCTGGAGGCCTCCCTCCGGCTCCGCTTCCTCGAAGACATCCCACCCCGCACTTGAGGGAACTCGCTCCTGGGTTTTTTGTTTTTGTTTTAATCGGGGGGGGGGAGAGCCGTCCGCCCTGCCCACATCGAAATTCTTCTTCCTTCCCCAGCACCGGATCACTGACACCGTCTGCGCTGTGGTGCTCCTTTGCCCATGAGTGAGCACTCGCTCCAGACCAAGGAGGGGAGGGAAAGCAGGTGGGCCGCTGAGCTCCGGAGCCGACTAAAGCCTCCTTGCGATCTGGTTCCGGATTGGCAAATGGGCTGGCGCACGTGGCTCCTTTTATAGCCCGCCTCATTGCCCCCAACCCCGCGTGCTCAGCATCCTGCCGCTCCTGGACGTGCCAGCCGGCACGTCATTCCTTCGCGCCTCTTCAACAGCGCCCAGCAGCTCCGCCCATCAATGGGCAGCCTCAGGTGAGTTCCGGCTTTCTTTTATGGAATTCAGGAGGTTTTTAAATCCTTTTTAATCCTTCCATTTTACTGAAACTTAATTGCTTCTTCTAATGATCAGAAACCAATACCCAAAGCAGGCATTCCTTTGCTTTATTTTACTGTGCCATCTAAAATTAAATTATATCACAGGCTGTAGAGACTAAAAAATCATTCACTAATTGCTGGAACATTTGAGCTATGTTTTCAGAGAGTAACTAACTGATCCATGATCCATACTACATTTGTAACTGAACCATAGCACAATTCTAAATACTGGGAAAGTTCTTTGCCTGAAGAGCATTCTCTTGACATTCCTGACCTTAACTTCCAAGCCAGTAGTTAATCTCATTTGTATGTTTGTTTGTTTTTACGGTGACAAGGGATGCTGTAGGGGTGGGACAGCAAGGGTTAGAGAATGACTGAACATCAGCAATATGTGTGCCATACTAGATATGCATCCAACTGAAGGAGTTCACATTGAGCAGAATTTTCCCAATTAGTGTTGGTACCCCTAATGGCCCACAAGCACTCCAAGAGAATGGAGGAGAAAAATAAAAAGGCAGCAGTAGTTATGTCACTTCCAAGAAAAACCAGGAAGTGATGCAGGGTAGCTCCAGGAACCCCCAGAACATCTGTGGTTTACCAATAGAATAAACAAATTTTCCTGGAGCTATACTATATGACTTCCTGTTTGTTTACACAAAAGTGATACAGAAGCCAGACAATGTCATGTCTCCCTTGTCTCTCCCCAACCCTCCTGCTGGTTGCACAGCCTGGTAACTACTTCAATGGTTCAGGGAAGATATTTCTAATTTTATGTAGGTGTGATTATTGTTTGCCTAGTTAATTCTTCCTCCTTTAACTTTTTATATTGGTTCATAGTGTAGTCAAATGTTCGAGTTCTAATTTTTCAAAAACTAACAATATAAAAGAAAATACAGAAAATAAAAAAAATTACTATGTATTTTAAACAAAAAATAGAATATATTATCCTCAGCACCCTCTCTATTACATAAACAGCATTTGCTGGCGTATAAGACTACTTCTCCCCCCTGAAAAACATGCCTCCAAGTGGGGGGGTCATCCTATACGCCGGGTGCACTTCAGTTGGGATAGACATAGCTACCCATAGTGGCCCATAGTATTGTATTTTGAGTGGAAATGTTGGGGGGTCGTCTTATACGCCCAATCGTCTTATACGCCGGCAAATACGGTATATTTTGAAAAGCACTATTAGTAGATCCCGTAGTAGTAGTAGTAGTAGTAGTAGTAGTAGTAGTAGTAGTAGTAGTTAGTCCTTGACCAGCTGGAACAGAGAGCTGTGATTTCTAAGATTCAGCACAGGTTTCGCAAGAACAAATCATGCCAGACCAACCTTATCTCTTTTTTTGAGAAAGTGACTACTTTGCTGGATCTGGGGAATGCTGTGTACATAGTTTATCTGGATTTCAGTAAAGCATTTGATAAGGTTCCACATGAGAATCTTGTTGACAAGCTGGTAAAATGCAGTATGGATCCTTATTCTGTCAAGTGGATTGATAACTGGTTGACAGATCATACCCAAAGGGTACTTGTTAATGGTTCAGCATCCTCTTGGAGAAGAGTGACAAGTGGAGTTCCCCAAGGATCTGTCCTGGGGCCTGGGTTGTCCAACATATTTATAAATGATTTGGATGAGGGTTTAGAGGGGATACTTATTAAATTTGCAGATTATACTAAACTGGGAGGGGTAGCAAACAGAAACGAAGACAGAATCAGAATACAGAATGATGCTTTCTGTTTTGCTGCATAAAGAATTCTAGTTCTAGTTCTAAAATTTGGCTATGTGGATTTCTTGTACTATGTATATGAGGACAGTTTTCATAGGTACTGATTGATTGTGCAAATAGGATTAAACGATGCATATATTTAATTGAGAAACTATGGTGAAACAAAGCAGAAAATGGTATGAAAATAAAGATTTGTGGTTACACTTACTCAGAAAACATCGAATTGAAATGGTGAATTTTAAATTCAAAAGAGCTGGGATGGAAGCTTCAAAATCATCTCTTGATCATCTCTTGCTTTGTACCTGTTTGAGGTTGTCAAAAAAGGCAAGCCACTTTCCACTGAGACCAATCAGAAAAATAATTGAGAAAATGGTGTAGGCTAAAAGTATATTTATTTCCTTGTAATTTCCAATGCTATATAAAGTATGATGTAATAAACCTCTGCCTGTTCATGAAAGTAAAGAGTGATATTGCTGCCAGTGACTTGTTATAAAAAATATCAATCACAAAATACTATATAAAAGTTCCTAGGAGCTTGAACTGGGTATCTTTCATTGACCACTAAACAATCACCAAGCACAAGGATGAGGGGGAAGGCTTGGACCTTGGTCATAGGACATCTTGCAGGTAAGATAATTGTGAAGACTTAGTAATTACTACCTGCTACTGGACTCAAACAACACTGATGGTGTAAGGTTTCCAACCTCGTGGGACCTGGAAATATCCTGAAATTATAGCTGATCCCAACTGTTGCAATGTTCTGGAGAACATGGCAGCTTCAGATGATATTATGCCACACTGAGTCCTCCCCTCTTCAGACTCTACCCTTCCCAGATACTGCTTCCAAATTTTCAGGAATGTCCAAAGCCAGAAGTCGCAACCCCAGATGGTGTCCTGATTTGGTATATGGTATATGCTTATAGAGAGCCTCTTGTGGCGCAGAGTGGTAAGTGGCAGAAATGCTGTCTGAAGCTGTCTGTCCATGAAGTTGGGAGTTCGATCCCAGCAGCCGGCTCAAGGTTGACTCAGCCTTCCATCCTTCCGAGGTCAGTAAAATGAGTACCCAGCTTGCTGGGGGGTAAACGGTAATGACTGCAGAAGGCACTTGCAAGGCCACCCTGTATTGAGCCTGCCATGAAAACGCTGGAGGGCGTCACCCCAAGGGTCAGACATGACTCGGTGCTTGCACAGGGGTTACCTTTACCTTTACCTTTATATGCTTATAAGGTGCTACTTTGCCCACAGTCTGCACAATGGGGTTTGGAAAAAGCTAATAATGTGCAGTCGGGACTTACCTTGGCTGCTGACTGACGTCATGGACAGGCAGGCCGGAGAGAAGAGGCTGTGGTGTCCCAGCCACATGGACACTCGCTAACAATTGCAGCAGACTGAAGCAGACTGAAGGGTAGGACACAAGGCACCTATTTAAGGCCTGGGCTTGGCCTCTCCATCTCCAGCAGCCATGAGGACAGCTTCCCTTCCAAGCCTTCCTTATTTGTATGTTGTTGTTATGGTTATATTTCAAAGTTATGTTATGGTTATGGTTGTCACAGCTGCAGTGTAATGCACGATTGGAGCCTGTTGGCAGGGGGTCCAATCTGCATGCCAGACTCCCTGGAATTTGGGGGCCCCATTAAGAGGCTAGCAGAAAACCAGTGTGGCTTTCCCAGCTGGGAGGCCAGGGGATCATTGCTAAACAGCCAGGGGTAGCCAAATGAGGTGGGTGCCCTTTGGACCCCCACCAGGCCACTTCCTGGTTAAGGGAATCCAGAAGGCAAGGGACCTGCTCTCTTGGCTGGGAATGCATCAGGTCTCAAGGCACCTCTGGACCCTATGATTGAGCAGCCTGATGACTAGTAGGATCAGGCTCCATACTGTGTTGGTCCAACCTTCCAATGGGATGGCTAAAATAAAGTTGTGGCCCTTTTAATGTCAGCTCTGTGTCACATCTTATTACAGCCAGAAACTGCCCGCCTGATAGTCAATTTATTATTTTCCCATTATGAATCATCTTGTTCAAAATTTGGGCCTGTTATTAAATTCAAAGACAGATTCTCACCTCCTTATTTGCTCTCTGTGTGTGCATATACATGTGGGTGCCAGTGAGCAAATATAGTGTAGTAGTTAAGAATGGTGGGCTGTACCCTGGAGATCTGGGTTTAATTCCCCACTGTACCAAATGAAATCTGCTTGGTGACCTTGGGCTAGTCACAATTCTCTCAGAACTCTCTCAATCCCACCTACCTCACAAGGTGCGTGCTGTGGGGAAAGGAAGAAAATGTGATTGTAAGCTGTTTTGAGAGCCTTCAAGGTAGAGAAAAGAGATGTATAAAAAACTTCCTCTTCTTCTATGCCTGTGTTGGCACACATATACAATTCCAGACTTTTGGGTATCCATTTACTAGAAATATCAAGTGAACTTCTCTGTGAAAATAATTGGATATAGTATCTTCACTGAATATATTCACTCAGCTGGATTGTACTGTTTGCATTATCACTCTGTCTATCACCAACCTAGATAGCCCAGGCAAGCCTGATCCTGCCAGATCTGGGAAGCTAAGCAGGGATGGCCCTGGCTAGCACTGGGAAGGGCAACCTCCAAGGAATACCAGGGTCATTGTGCACAAGCAGGCTATGGCAACCACCTCTAAATGTCTCTAGCCTCACTGCCAGAAAACCTTAGGGACTCCTGGCTACAGTACACAAATGCCATACCATAAATGAATAATATATGTCTGTCTGTCTGTCAACAATGGGCTTGCCACTAATAAACTGTATTAGTAAGTGGTTCAGTTGTAAGGGTTGCTTTAAGCGTTGTGGTGGCCAAAGGACCTCTGGGCTTTGTTCAAAGGCTAAGAACTTAATCCTTCTTTCAGCAACCCAGCAGGATGTGAAAGGAAAACCTATATATTATAAGAAAAATGTCTAGCGAGCTCTTCATGCCCCAGTAGGCAAGTAAAAACTATTTGAACATCCATATTCTCCCCCTCCTCTCTCCTCTTCTACAGCCTTCATGCAAAATACACTGGGAACTGAAAATAGGTTATATGAAAGGTTTCCAAACCCTTATTGCTTCTAATGGGGAAGGGGGCGAGATGCCACTGAAAAAAGACACTTCGGTACCAGTTTTAGAAGCTAAATATATAGGTAGAATGGTTGGTTGTGACTGAAAATAAGAGGTATAGATGACTAAAGGTGAAACATTTTTCTGGGCCCTATTTATTTATATATTTCATCTGACAACCAACTTGATTACTAGGGCACCAAGTTGCCTACATCTGGAAACATACATTTTTCCTGAAGTTTAATGGAAACACAAAAAGCACAGCAATAGAAACTGGTTATATTTTCAGATTCATCCAGCCCCTGAAAGAAAGAAAGAAAGAAAGAAAGAAAGAAAGAAAGAAAGAAAGAAAGAAAGAAAGAAAGAACTTGGCCTCTTTTTTGCTCACATCAACTTAAAATTTTCTTGTTAACTGCTGTAAAATTCTCCTTGACAATAAAGAAGATATCTAGCCGTGTTATCGAATTAAGACTCCTTACCATAAGGGGAAAGTTGCACCTTTCCTCTGTACATTCCTGCAGACTGTCTGCAGTGCATTCCACCATATGGCTCTTTGCCTCTTCAAGCTATTAAAATATATTCATAATACTGCATTAAAAATTCTGAGCAAACAGTAAGCTTTTTCTGAATATCACTGTTTACAGAAAACACATTATTGTCTCTTGTGAAAGGCAAGGCAAACAACATTTAAAGTCCTTTCGTGTAAATGGTTTGCCTATGTGGGAATCTCAATGCTGAATTTTTAATTTAACTTTTTATCACATTTTTATTACTGGCACATTTTGTATATATATGACAGAACAATGCCTTTGTGAGGCAACTGAGAGGAAGAAAGACAGGATGGGGGGAAAAAACCTCCTTTTCTTAGTGGGATTCAGTATTAACTCTGTACTAGCTGTACTTACTTGCCGTTCTAGCCTAATGACAGAATTCAGTCCATCACAGACATGAGATTTGAACACTTTTGGGAATTTAGTTCAATGGTCCTCACCCTCTTCAGAGCTGATGCCCACATCTAACAACCAGGAGGCAACATGGAAACCCAGAGCGTCTGAGCATGTGATGGAAAGTCAAGTAATGGCATAGTCATGTGACAGGAAGTCATGTGACATCACATGCTTCATGTTGCACAACGAGTTTACCTGGCTTTCTTTCTCTTTCTTCAACTTTCTTTTACTCCCTTTATTCCCCATCTAAGCAGACAATAATGAAATAAACCAATTATTTTTTTATTTGTTTTGTTTTGTTTTCTTCAGGATCTTGCATTTTTGTACTTGGTTTCTGTCTGTCTCTTCTTTTTTCACTTTTTAAAATAAAGGCATACAAAGCTGTGTTCCTAAGAAAAGAAAAAAATAACCTCTGGGTGATTGTCAGATGTAGCCATTAATATTACGTGCCTGTGTGAGGTAGTCCTATCCTGAGGCATATGGGGTGGGGCTTAAAATCAAGCTGATTGCATCCTGTAGCTAAGCCATTTTGAGGGGATCTCAGAGGGAAAGAGACCACTTGCAGTTTTTTCTGTGCCAAAGTACAGTATTTTATACTGTATTATTCCTTTTTTTCTAGTTTACTTTCTTCTTAAATATAGTTTATATACTGTGATCACCAAATTTTCATCAAGCATTTTCCTTTTTTTACATGATGCTGGCCCCTTCCTGCATTCTTCCCTGTTTTATTATAGAACCATAGAATCATAGAAGGGGCCATACAGGCCATCTAGTCCAACCCCCTGCTCAATGCAGGATCAGCCCTAAGCATCCTAAAGCATCCAATAAAAGTGTGTATCCAACCTTTGCTTGAAGACTGCCAGTGAGGGGGAGCTCACCACCTCCTTAGGCAGCCTATTCCACTGCTGAAATACTCTGACTGTGAATTTTTCCCCCCTGATATCTAGCCTATATCGTTGTACTTGTAGTTTAAACCCATTACTGCGTGTCCTCTCCTCTGCAGCCAACGAAAACAGCATCCTGCCCTCCTCCAAGTGACAACCTTGCAAATACTTAAAGAGGGCTAATCATTCCCCTCTCAACCTCCTTTTCTCCAGGCTGAACATTCCCAAGTCCCTCAACCTATCTTCATAGGGCTTGGTCCCTTGGCCAAAGATCATCCTCGTCGTTCTCCTTTGTACCTTTTCAATTTTATCTACGTCCTTCTTGAAGTGAGGCCTCCAGAACTGCACATAGTACTCCAGGTGTGGTCTGACCAGTGCCATATACAATGGGACTATGACATCTTGTGAATTTGATGTGATGCCCCTGTTGATACAGCCCAAAATGGCATTCGCCTTTTTTACCGCTGCATCACACTGCCTGCTCATATTTAGTTTACAATCCACAAGTACCCCAAGGCCTCGTTCACACACAGTGTTACCTACATGCGTATCCCCCATCCAGTAGGCATGCTTTGCATTTTTCTGACCCAGATGCAGAACTTTACACTTATCTTTCTTAAATTGCATCTTGTTCTCATTTGCCCATTTTTCCATTGTGTTCAGATCTTGTTGAACTCTGTCTCTATCTTCTGGATTATTTGCCAGTCCTCCCAATTTGGTGTCATCTGCAAACTTGATGAGTAGTCTCTCCACCCCCTCATCTAGATCATTAATAAATATGTTAAAAAGTACGGATCCGAGCACCAAGCCCTGAGGTACCCCGCTACTCACCTCCCTCCAGTCTGATGAAACACCATTGACTACAACTCTTTGAGTGTGGTTCTCTAACCAATTCCCTATCCACCTAACTATCTGAAAATCCAGATTGCAGTCCTTCAATTTATCCATCAGAACATCATGGGGAACCTTAACAAAACTTTACTAAAATCCAAGTAAACGACATCAACCTAATTTCCACGATCCAGCAAACCTGTCATTTGGTCAAAAAAGGAAACCATGTTGGTCTGACAGGACCTGTTGGAGACAAATCCATGCTGGCTTCCTTGGATCACCAAATTGTCCTCCAGATGTTTGCAGATTGCTCCCTTTAATATCTGCTCCATTATCTCCCCACAACAGAGGTAAGACTCACTGGTCTGTAGTTTCCCGGGTCATCCTTCCTCCCTTTTTTGAAGATCGGAATAATGTTTGCTCTCTTCCAGTCCTCCGGGACATCTCCAGTCCTTAAAGAGGTTCCGAAGATGATGGACAAGGGTTGTGCAAGTTCTCTGGAAAGTTCTTTGAGCACTCTCGGGTGCATTTCATCAGGCCCAGGGGATTTGATCTCATCCAGTGCAACTAAATGCCTCCCGACAACTTCTCTGTCCATGTCAACCTGCCACCCAGACACTATCCCTTGGCTACTGCCATCTCTAAAGGTAAAAGTAAAGGTATCCCCTGTTCAAGCACCGAGTCATGTCGGACCCTTGGGGTGACGCCCTCTAGCGTTTTCATTCAGACTCAATATGGGGTGGTTTGCCAGTGCCTTCCCCAGGCATTACCAATTACCCCCAGCAAACTAGGTACTCATTTTACCAACCTCGGAAGGATGGAAGGCTAAGTCAACCTTGAGCCGGTTGCTGGGATTGAACTCCCAGCCTCATGGGAAAAGTTTCAGACTGCATGCCTGCTGCCTTACCACTCTGTGCCACACAAGGCTCTACTGCCATCTCTAGATGTGCCTAAACCCTTTGACCTGTGGGGAAAAAAGGATGTAAAATAGGCACTGACCCTTTCTGCTTTCTCTGCATCCTCCATTAGAGTTTATCCATCTGCACCCATCAGTGGGCCTATTGCCTCCTTTACTTTATGTTTGCTCCTCACATAACTGAAAAATCTTTTGTTGTTACAATGGGCTTCCCTGGCCAATCTTAGCTCACTCTCAGCTTTGGCCTTTCTGATGATTGATCTACAGTGCCTAGTAACCTGTAGGTACTCTTCTTTAGAGCTCTGTCTTTCCCTCCATTTCCTGAACATTTTCCTTTTCTTTCTTAGTTCCTCTTGAAGTTCTCTGTTCATCCAAATAGGCTTCTTATAGCTCCTGCAGTGTTTTCGTCTTTCTGGGATAGTCATTGATTGAACATGCAATAGCTCTTGTTTGAGTAGCACCCACCCTTCACATGCTCCCTTCCCTTCCAGCATTCTCGTCCATGGTATGACACTCATCATGTCTCTGAGTTTATTAAAGTTTGCCCTACGAAAATCCAACATCCATGTCTGGCTACCAGCTTCCTTGCCCCCCCCCCCCATCTCAAAAGGAATTATATGAGGACATGGTCACTTCCCCCTAGGGTCCCCACCTCCTTCACCTAATTCACCAACTCTTGCCTGTTGGTCAGTATTAAGTCCAGTATGGCTGAACCTCTTGTGGGTTCATCTACCTTTTGATAAATGAAATTGTCAGCCAGGCAGGTCAGAAAGTTGCGTGACTGAGGATGCTTTGCAGAGTTTGTTTCCCAGCACACATCTGGGAAATTGAAGTCGCCCATGATGACAAGGTCCTGCCGCTTGGATATTTTGTCAAGCTTGGATATTTTCTCAAGCTGTTCACAAAGTGCAGCATCCACGTCCTCTCATTGGTCAGGCGGTAGCAGACACCAGCTACCACACTGTTTGTTTTCCCCTCGCTTATTTTCACCCAGATGCTTTCCACTGTTGATGTACTCTCCTTCACTAGAATTTCCTAACAGGTAATCCCTTTCCTCACATACAATGCCACTCCTCCACCTCTTTGATCTATTCTGTTTTTTCTGAACAGTTCATATCCATCCACAATTACATTCCAGTCATGAGAATCATTCCACCAAGTTTCTGTGATGCCTACTAAGTCATACCTTTCCATCAGCATGAGAAGTTCCAGCTCTTCCTTCTTATTGCGTCGGGCGTTAGCATAAAGACATCTGAATCCTTTAACTTTTGGTTCCCTATGAGCTGGCCTTTCTGGTTGGGCTTCCCCCATCGGTCTCCTTCCTTACACTACATATGTTGAACATCTCCTTCCCCTTGTGGCTTCAGTTTAAAGCTCTCCTGATGAATCTCCCCAGGTTCCTGTCAAACACATTCTTCCCCAACTTCAACAAGTGCAGTCCATCAGGTGCTAATAGGCCTTCCTCAAGAAAGCCTATCCCATGGTCCCAGAAACCAAATCTCTCCTGCCACCACCAACTACGCAGCCACTGATTCACCTCCATTATCTTCCTCTCCCTATGTATTCCTCTTCCCTTGAGAGGCAAAATTGAAGAGAATACCACTTGTAACCCCATTTGCTTGAGCTTCCTCCCTAGATCTTGATAGTCTGTTTTAATAGGACCGATGGTATTCACTGACATGTCATTCGTTCCCACGTGGACCATCACAAATAGGTAGTGATCCGTAGATTTGAGGAGTTTGGGCAGCCATTCTGAAATATCTTTAATTTTCACCTCTGGCCAGCAACACACCTCTCAGGTTAGGGGGTCGGGCCCAGCCACATGACAATCCATTCCTCTTAGTAGAGATTCTCCAGTTACCAGTACTCTCCTTTTTTTTTCTTCTCAACACCATTTCCTTCTATTCCCGTGGCCTCTTCACTTTGTCTTAGACTTTGTTTTGGGACCTCTTCCCTCTTTGATACTTGCACCTCCTCTGCAAGGGCCTGAAATCTATTCTGGAGCTCCAAAGGCCCCGAGAACCGTCTCGCTCTACGCCGTTGAGTCTTTTTCCTGTTTGCAGAGGCTCCGTAATGAGGTCAATTCCTTTATCCTCTTCAGGACTGGTTGTATCCTCTTTATTCAGAGTTGCACAGCTCCTGTCTATGAACTCCTCCCCTTTCTTAATTTCTGTCAGAGTAATAATCCTCTCTAATCCTTTCCTTCAAAAGTCTTACCAGCTTACACTTGGGGCAGATGTAGTCCATCTTGTCTTCAGGGAGGAAGGCAATCATATCACACTCACTGCAGATGATGGGATGCGTGTCCTGGAGGTCCATTGTAACTTCTAGGCAGTGCAACTACTGGGAAAATATAATCTACTGGTTATAATTGCTAGGCTAAGAGCACTTTGTCTCTCGCCCTTCGGCTCACGCCAAGGGCTCGCGCCTCTGGCGAGGAGCAGCTCTTTTTAATTCTCCCAATGGGCAATCACCTCACTTAGCACAACAATAGCCTCACCTGGTCAGCAGGAGCAGCTCTCCCCAGCACCTCTCTCCACGTGCTCCCAGTTGTCTGATCTCTGACAGAGTCTCACTAGTCAAATCACTAGATCTTTATTTAAAGTTTTAGTGTGTGTCTTGCTGCGATGGCATATTGCCTTGGTGGGTCATTGTCCTACCAACCTCTTTTGAGTTTTAACTCCACTCCCCCCCACCGGTGCATCTGTGTACAAATACAGCACATCATGACTGGTAGGGATCTTCTAACTCTAGTAGGAAGATTATACAGCATGGTGAGGCAGAGGGAAAGGGAGAGGAAGAGGTGATTTTGAAAAAGAAAAAAAAAAGCAACTGTCACCAAAAGTAATAGTACTTTAACTGGCATTGAATGTCTCCCCCACCCTTCTAGCTCAAGTTATTGTTCTTCTAGATAAGTGGCTGCAGTGTCAACTCCTAAAACTTCTTTATGTGTTCTTTTTCCTGTCACTGGTTATGCGACGGAGATCAACCCCCGGGCTTATACCCTCTAGGCCAGTGGTCCCCAACCTTTTTATCACCGGGGACCACTCAACTCCTTTTACTGAGGCCGGGTGGGAGGGTAGTTTACTCCTCTACTCTCAACCACTGCCCTAACGCTCTCTGATCGCTATGGTAATGTTTAAACGTCCCTTCAAAATAAGACACAGACATGCCACAACAATGAACATAAGGAACATTTTATTTTCATGGAAATTTTAACTCAATGACATCCGAAGTGTGTTGTAAAGGGCTGGGGGGGATGAAGTAAAGGGCCGAGGAGGGGAGGGAGAAGGGGCCCACCTCCAATTAGTCGAAGCACTACATGTGGTCCACAGCCCACAGGTTGGGGATTGCTACTCTAGGCTACTGCCTAGATCCCCAAGGCTGGAATAGTACAGCTGGGACTGAGGGATTATCTTTTTGTAGTTATGCCACCATTTATTGCTCTGTTGTTTTGTAATTTTATTGGGGGATTATGGGGTTTTATTGTGATTTTTATTATATTTTATATTGTAAATTGCCAAGAGATGGATGTTGCCATGAGTGGTAGTATATAAATTAAAATGTAAATAAATAAATAAATACAAAATAACAATACTTACAAAACAAATCCATACAAAACAACTCAACAGTGAAACAGCCCCTTTTAATAATAAAAACAGAAGAAATAAAACGAGCTCTCATGCACAAGACACAGTGGTGTCTCACAAGGAACAGTGTTTGGGCCCCTGCTGGGACACTGTAGGCAGGGAAGGATCAAGACCTGGAAGGTCTGGCTTTTCCCTGTATACACAGGCCCGGCCCGACATAGCTGTCGATGACACCTGCATTACAAAGGGAGTGCTGAAAAACCAGCATTTCCTTAACACAGGGCACCGGAGGCCTTAAAGCAGGCCAAGGCTGAAATCAATGTCATGCATCAGCAGGAATTAGCCCTACTACCATGTCAGTGCCAGCCCAGCTTATCTCTCCTGTGCATAATCAGTCTATTCTGGTTTGATCCAACAAGACTCTTCTTACATTTTTATTTCCTATTTCCACTGGGGTACAGCAGCCCTAAGCTCTCACAGATAAAGATCTTTCCATGACAGTCACTTTTCATAGAACTTCCCTTCACTGTTGTAAGTAGCAAATGTAGAGTATGTTGTACTATGTGGGTTCACAAACCTTGTGAAAAAAGTTCTTTGTCTACATGCATTTTATAATCAGCAAGATATTGTATGTCTGGAGTGACAGTTTCACATAGATTCTGCTAATTCTGAAAATACTGAATAAGCTCTGCAACACTGAAATATAATGTTAACAAATAATATTTTATATACCTGACTATTTAAAATTCTCAAGATAAAATACATCTAGAATGCAAACATGAGCTTGTCTTTCTAACACTTTTTACAACATGGCAATATGTCAAGAATTCACCAGCTTCCTTGTCAAAAGTTTAAATTGTTCTGTAAATCAGATATTTTGAAACATAATGCATATTACACCAGGTTTTGCTTAACATGAGGCAAAATGATAGGTGTCATCTATATATGACTTTTCCCATTAGCCTGGTTAATGAGACTTGACATTTATGGCACATATTCTTTTAGCACCTTTGACAAATGAAACCCCTGAAATATATGAGATGAGGGATGTTTGCTATATAAAATTGTATTGCTAAACTAAGGAACTTCATCTGAAAATACATGCCATCTGGGTGCATTCAGAAAGTTGTATCCAAAGCTTTCAGCAAAACATCTGTTTGACAACAAAGATCATAATGTTCTCTCTGAAAATAATTTGACACAATAGGGCAAGTTACTTACAAAAAAGATGGCCAAGACTTACCCTATGCCACAGTTTGCAGTCCGGGGAGATGAGAGGCAGGAAGGAGGCTTCCTCTGGGGCAGGGGTAGTCAAACTGCAGTCCTCTAGATCAGTGGTCCCTAACCTTTTTATCACCGGGGACCACCCAACGCTGGGGACCACTCACCGGGGACCACTCAATGTCTTTTACTGAGGCCCGGTGAGGGGTGTAGTTTACTCCTCTACTCTCAACCACTGCCCTAACGCTCTCTGATCGCTATGGTAATGTTTAAACATCCCTTCAAAATAAGATACAGACATGCCACAACAATGAAGTGTGTTGTAAAGGGGTGGGGGGGATGAAGTAAAGGGCCGGGGGGGGGGAGAAGGTGTCCTTCGGGGCCCACCTCCAATTAGTTGAAGGGCCACATGTGGTCTGCACCCCACAGGCTGGGGATCGCTACTCTAGATGTCCATGGATGTTCCCATGAGGCGCTGCCAGCGTACGCCTGGAGGGCCGCAGTTTGACGACCCCTGCTCTGGGGGATATGGTGCCCTTAGATAGAAAGTAAATTTGGGGGCAGCTTCTGCTCTTCCAGCTTGCCATGTCAGGCTCCACATGATTGGAGGGGTATGGGCAGCAAGGCCCAGGGAGTATTTAAATGAGCCTCAGCTCTGGGGCTCAGCTTCTGCACTTGAATCCTGGCTTTTCCACTCACCCTCCCTCATAGTATGGTTTGATATATGTGGGCCATTCCTCACAGCGTTAATGTTGCTGAAGTGTTACCATTGTGTAATGCTATTTATTTTTCGTTATCCACAACGTCGTACACAAACTCTTGAGAACAACCTGCAACACATCTGAAAAAGACACGTGCGTTCTCAGTATAGCGGTAGCAAGAATGTCCCTCCCTAAGCTCTCGCACCTGAGCTTCCGGCATCGCGATTGCCATTTTTTTCCTCTTAAACTGGCAAAAGCAATGAATAAGTGATGCTTCTTTGACTGAAATCCCTCCACAAGCAATTGTCTGTAAAGTTTTAAACACAATACAGCCCCCCATTTGACACTGCCTGTAATTACAGCCAGAAATTGCACAGGGGGGGATTTTTTTTACTTTAAGAGCGTGTAAACAAGCACCAGCTGCTACGTCAGCGAAAAAGGTCTTTCTGGTACATCGAATGAACGAATATGCGTCGGTACTGGTGTTTTCGGGTTTTTAAAAAACAGTTTTTAAAGGGAAGCACCAACACAACAGTTAATTGGCAATTCTGTTTGACTGACGGCCAGGGGTGGGAGGAAGCATGGAAAAATATTGCCTTCTTTGTTACAATTTCGGCGTGACCAGAAACTTGTGCGTTAAGAGAACAGCGCTTGCAGCACTTTTCAATAGTGCTCAGATTTAGCAACATTGCCCGTTGTGCGGAATGGCCCTGTATATTTGGTTTATGTTGCTCTTCACTGTTACAGCTTGGTAGTTTGGGAATTGGGATGGATCCTTTGGGGGAGGTCATGCCTGTGTGCCTGTCTTCCCTATTCTGGGGGCTCCACATAGCTTGCCTAAGTGGGGCTGCTGACTGGTTTACACCACCAGGTTGTGGAAGCCCATGTAGTGGCCAGTGCTCTGTGTCTTGCCACTCTGCAATTTATTCCCAGCAGGCTGGGGTTTGTTGGGTAACAGGTAGGTCGTCTGAGGCTGGGATCCATCCCTACACTGTGCTATGGCTTTTGGTGTGTATGCGATTAAATAAACTGTGGCCATTTCTTTTACCAAAAAATTGTTGTGTGGGTATTATTCCTTCAGCACTTTGTCCCCTATCTCTCCATGGATCCAGAAATCTGCAACTGGAATAAATACATAAACAGAAAAACTACAATAAATGGGCAGGATGGCAGGCCGTAGTTTATTAATCTGGCCAGACCCAGATTTAAACTGTTTGTAAACAGGGAAACAGAATCCCTGCATAGACCTTATTAGTTGTTGGATAAAATCCCTCAATATATGTGCAGTAACCTAAGAATGAGACAATCAACAATGGTCCTGAACTCATATACCTTCTTTTATATAATTTCATTTTTTGCATGTATTTTGGAGGGCTGCCTGAACAACTTGTTCTGACTTCCTTTGTGCGTTGATTTTTGAAGCACTTGATAATTAGCTCACTATAATACAAAGCCATTTCATGTCCTTCTCTCCTAGCGCTGTCTACTTTAACTTTTTGGAAGTTTCAATGAGAAGGTAGAGTTGCTGAAAAAGCAATGAATCACTCAAGCTGAACTTTAACACCCTTTCAACATCTAATTAGTTGAATTAGAGCCACTTTGCAAGAGAGTCAATCAATTCTCTGGCTTGAGCTACCCCAATGGTTTTGGAATTTGATGATGTTATCATTACTACAGAACAGACACTCACTTAGCATTTTAATAAGTAGCTTTTTCTAGTACTTTTCCAGGGAACTAGACAATATCATATTATCTGCAAAATGCAGTCTCCTTTGGGGCAGCCATGAGTCCCAATCTGAGTACTTTGGCTGAACAGGCTTATTACCCTTGTATGAATCAAGAGAATTGCTGTCAACTAGTCTTGCTGCATGATTGGTAGGATCAAAATGTAATTAGTGGGTCAGAATTTGAAGTGAAATAATACATTTCCAAATGCAAGACACACTATTTAATTCAATCCTTCAAATGAATGCTACTGAAATAAGAGGTCCACCATGAGGAAGACACCAGATTTTCATTTTATAATGTTAAACCTGATTATCAACTCCCACAACATCACTCTAACTTAAGTCAATCCATTTACCATTAAAAATGAATGCTCTTGCTCTGGGACTGATTTTTTTAATTCTGCAAACATTGAGGCAAAACGCATCTTGTCTTGGAGAGCTATAAGCATACAACTAATAGTGGCCTCTTTCCTCTGCTCATAATAAAAATAATATTGACCAGTTGGTTCCCTTCCAGTTCAAATTAGCCATGCTTCATGTAGCCCCTGTATTTACCTGAGAGTTGGAAGAGCTGAAGTGAATAAGGACATGACTTGAACAACAGTGGTGGAAAGCTTATGCTGAATTCAACAGTCATAGAGCCCAACTGAAAATTTATGATGTGGTGATGATATTAATAATGAAAGCCTCCTCACCACCAAGACCACGTCACGTGATTCTAACACAGTTGTCGAGGGTAATTATGTATCTGTGTTTGTTACTATACACTGTCAGTTGCTATAGTCAGGGCTGGACTTAGAGAGTCTAAGGCCAGGAGGAGAAGTCTAGGCTGTGTCCCCAGAATAACTGCTGCCACACTGTTATCCCCCATTAGACCATTTCTGCACCAGGAACTTGGCTGTCCTGACTCTTGTGTGGGAGCACAAATCCAGGGCGGATGAGGTACACCGAGCCAAATGTGGGGCAACCTGTCTCGGCTCAAACTCCAGCAAGCAGCCCGGTGCAGAGCCTCCGGTGCAGAAAAGGTCTTGTTGAGGCCAAGCTAGGTATGGCTTCCTGAGCCCTGGATAGGACAGGTGTATATGCAGCAAGAGCCTGGTCTTCTTTTTCTTGTCACCCCTCTGCTGATGAGAGTCATGGCCAGTTGAGCTTCACCCCCCCCCCAAAAAAAAAAATGCATGGTTAGAGCAGCCACCCCTAATGCCCTTCGACTAAAACTGGTCCTGACTATAGATCTTATTTCAGTAATTTTAAACAGTTATGTGGGTTGGATTCTGTCCACATATAGAAGGCATTCCATGCAGAAAAACATGATTCCCCTGTTCCCAGTCCTGCAGTAACCTATGAGATGGCTCTAGAGGGTCCCTTGAGGGTAGAATTGGGGAGCAGCCATGGAGGAACGTGCACATTGCCCCTTTGTACATGCAAATCTTTTTGACATGGTTCAATACTGAGTGTGATCAATACACATCTATGCTAAGAAACAAGTTCTCAAGAATGGGCGCACAAGATGTGGCACCTGATTTCACACTAAAATAGCAAGCATAAATGCAAATCTCTTATAGTTCTTCAATTACAACTTGTATTCTCAGGCCTCTTTGAGGATAACACTTTGCACCAGGGTAACTGGCTTAGAGTGCCAGAGTCTCACCTATTATGTCCGATACCTTATTTTGTTGCATAAAGGACTCACTTATTAAGGTTTTAGCTGGAGTATTTTTGTAGAAAAGTATATGGTAACCATTTTCAAATAACGACCCAAAATACAAGTTGTTATTTAAATAAATGCTTCTCTCAGTACAGCGATAAACGGTGTTCTAGTTTATGGGATCTTATAACATACCTATATATTATTTATATTAGGATATGTATGTATGTGTGGGGTGATGATAAGAAATAAGGGGGAAAGATGAATAATAGAAAGTATATAATGCAGAATACAATAGGTATATAATGCAGAATTCAATATTTTATTGAAATGTAAAACTGTTGTCTCATTTAGTTTTAAAGAGAGTTGAAACACTTTGTGAGCTTCTGTTATTCAGGTGACAGCAAAGAGATTGTGTCAGTAGTCTTTTACTTTCCCTTTATACTGAGGTGTGGTGTATCAGAATGGTTGATGGAGTGCTAACAGCTAGAAAGTTCCTAGTTTAGATTTTGCCATGGCCATGAACTCATCAGGTGATGAACTCATCAGGTGACCCCTTTGTCTTGTTACCTCAGACAATCTTTGAAATATGCAGACACTTGCAGGGTTCTTGTATGCATCGATAGTAGATGATATTTTTTTCAGTACTTAAGAAAAAAGACATGTCATTGAGTCCATCCAAAAGGTGTTATAGGCAAGAGACAGAGACTGTATGTCATCCAAGTATTAAATGCAGGTGGCCATGCATTCCATTCAAGTTCTGATGAACTTGGGCTAAACTGGGCTATTCAGGCTGTTCTCAAAACTTTGAAGCTGTATGTAAAGTCTAAGTATTATTGTTACATCTGAACCATCTTGTGCCAAGGGCTTACAATAAGCTAAATGTCATTTGAGTTCACACAACTGAACTGACTTCCGGATGCCAGAAAAATGGGAGCTATGGGAATGGTTTGAAGGCATATGAAGCTATCAGTTCTTTTTAAAAATAGGCAGGTATTAGCACAGATTATTGGTTGGGGGCCCCATGAGCAATGATAGAAAATTCCTGGAGAAGCAATAGGATTATGTAAGGAATAACTTATAAGAAACAGAATATTCTAGATATGTTTGGATTGTCTCTCACTCCACTAGGACCTTTCTAAGAACTGGGATTAGGAAAAACAGAGCTATTTTTCAAAAAGTTATGAGGAAAAAGGAAAAGAAGAGGAAAGTGGAAACAAGATAGAATTCTTCTCCAACTTGGTTATGCCTTGAGTCCAGAAATAACTCAGGACTATGGTGCACACCTTTGTATTTGTGAACTTGTGAAATATGACATTTCTAGAATTTTCATGTTTTATAATAAGAGTAGGGAACAATAGGAAAGATCTAGCTCCTCCTCTGTAATGTCATATTCCATCTTCCTAGGCATATGATTGGGGGGAGTGAGATGGGAGGTGGGTAAACTGGGGGTTGGCTTGGGAGGATGTAAGGGGGTGGGAGGGGAAGGTGGGATGGTGATTTTAATTTTTTTTATTGGTCATGTTATGACTGTTGTGTTCTGCCATGAGCCAGCTGTCCTGGGAATGACATAATATAAATAACACAATAAAATCAGAGTCCAGTAGCACCTTTAAGACCAACAAAGATTTATTCAGGGCGTGAGCTTTCTAGTGCAAGCCCTCTTCGTCAGACTATGATCTTCTTACATGACAGGGAATATATAGCAAAAATCAGTTCTGTTACATCAGTAGACTGTGTCACAACCAAATACAGCCGATTATAATCCTTTGTTAAAACAGCCAATCAATCCCCTAGAAATCAGTGTACTTTACAAAGAGAAACCAAAATGCTGTTATCAGAGATCAAAGGCTATCACCTCCCCATATGTTGCTTGCTCCATACAACTGTGAAATAGTACAGATGCACTGGGACACCAATATGGCAATAATAAATCCAAACAGAGTCGTCTCTCTTCAGTTTCAGACGTTTTTTAATTCTTACTTCATATACGTCCCAACGCGTTTTGCCTGCTGGCTTTGTCAAGGGACAAATTATTAGTGTTTCAAACAAACTTCATATAAGCAGATTTATTATTGCCATATTGGTGTCCCAGTGCATCTGTACTATTTCAAATTTGTTTCTTCACTGGAACCTACCCCTCCCAGTTCATTCTTTTTTGCCCATACAACTGTGAGAATAGTGAGATAAAAAGCCTTTATCCCTATTGAGTCCTGGGTATGTCATAGTATTGAGTTTTGTAATAACTTCCATTTCTGCAATATAAATAAGTAAATAAAATAAATGCAGTCTTGGGCTGTATCAACAGAGGTATCACATCAAAATCACAAGATATCATAATCCCACTGTATACTGCACTGGTCAGACCCAACTTGGAGTTCTGGAGACCTCACTTCTAAAAGGACGTGGACAAAATTGAGAGGGTTCACAGTAATGTGAGGAGAATGATCCAGGATCTGGGGACCTTATGAGGAAAGGCTGAGGGACTTTGGAATTTTCACCCTGTAGAAGAGGAGGTTGAGAGTGGACATGATTGCTGTCTTTAAGTATTTGAAAGGCTGTCACTTGGAGGAAGGCACAGAGGGGTTCTTGTTGGCGGCAGAGGATGGGATCTGCAGTGGTAGGCTTGGATTGCATGTGGAGAAGTATCAGCTGGATGTTGGGTAGGGATTTTTCACAGTCAGAATTGTTCAGCAGTGGGGTTGACTGCCTGGGAAGGTGGTGGGCTCTCCGTCACTGGCTGTCTTTGGGTAGTGGGTGGTCAGATACTTATGCTGGATACTTTGGGCTGGTCCTGCATTGAGCGGTGCCTTTTCCAACTCTATGATTCTAGGAAATGCAAGAATGTTAAAAATTCACTCCACCTTAACTATATGTTTCTATATGCAAAAATCAGAGCTGATTATGTATTTTATTGATCTTCAGCTGAAACACATCATGAGTCCCCCCCCACTTATTCTTATTTCTATCTACCTCAGTATGGCTGCAAGGCTGAGCTGGGACTTCTTTTCCTCTGCATTTGTATGCAAAGAAGTACTAGCACTGGTTACTGCTGATGCTCCTCCTCTTTCCCATCTGCTTTGACCCTGAACTGTCTCTAATTAAAACAATGCCTCATAAACCTACTGGCCTGTATAAGACAAACTGCTTTGTCTCAGTTTGTGAATGAATTCCTTATACAACATAAGCAATGGACTTCAGTCATTTCACCTAGTGGCCTTGTCAGATGCCAGCTAAGCCATCGACCTTAGAGTTGCCAACTCTGGGTTAGAAAGGTCTGAGTGATTTGGAGTTGGGTGTGGCATAATTCCAGAGCAGCCATTGTCTTCTCTATAGTGTGGAGAACAGTTGTAATTCTGAGAAACCTCCAAGCCCCAATCAGAAACTAGTAGCTTTAGGTAAGACTGGCAAACATAGAATATTCCAATGGAGACTGGAAATCATTTTACATGAATAGAACATACTTCTGTCACATAATTCAGTGTTAAAGGCCACATTTCTAGGGCTTTTCAAATGAATTTTAAATTCCCTGTTACATGCCATCTCAACCTGTGCTTAAAATGCATGTTTCAACTGTAGACAGAAAACAGAAACAGCCCTCTTTTCATTTTTGGAGCCAAACACATAAGGATTGTTTTTTTTTACACAAAGCTCTTTTCTACTGTCATTAAAACACTTGCTTCCATTTAGGTATTACACCGTTTTCGATTTAAGAAAATGATTCTCATTTCATCTATGTTAATGTACATTTCTCTTATCTGCTTTATCTCCATGGCAATCCTGTGAAGAAGGTTGCACAAAGAGATAGTAACAACACAATCCCAGGCAGATATACTGATTATCTGACGGAAAACTAATTAGTGAAGCTTAGTCTCAGGAAGATGTTCTTAGGATTGTACCACTGGCCCAAGTAAGCTTCATAGCTCTGCGATAGATAATATGAACCAGGGTCTCATTTGTTCTAGTCCTGCACTTCAACCTCTCCATTGTACTTGATCTCTAGACCTATTAAGGATAAAAAAGCATGAACAATGTCTTAGATGATTGGTTTCCACTTCAAGAGGTGGTCACCTTACCGCCACAGAATTGCATGCTTTTAAATTAGCAGTGCAAACAAGGGCACTTTGAACTTGATCCAGTCACAGTAAAATGTTTTCCATCCCTGGTGATTTAAAAGAACAAATTAAGTGGGTTTTGTCTCCAAATCTTAACCATGTATTCTTCATGGCTGGTTTCATGTCATTGCAAAAGTATGTGCTTCATCATTTGCACAGGGCTCTAGGCAATGTATGGGATGCACAGGAAACACTTTGCAGATTTAAATATTGCTTATATAAAGCCACTTCAGGCTACTTCACTTTTTAATAATGATGGTCGATTACCATTTCCTTTTTGATTGTACAATCATCAGAAGAAAGGGAATTAAAGCATCTGGTGGCTTTGTATGAATGTAAATATTATTTAGATTCATACAAAACCAATCAATTGCTGAAAGTGCAATGCTAATGTGTCCTTATGTATCCATAGTAATCATATCCAAAGACAGACTGGAACTGAATGAAAAAAATGAATGAAAGTATCCCTGAAATCCCATCCAATGGAAGTGAAATTGGATGTTCTTTAAAATTAGGTCTACTGTAGAAACTGGTACCCTGAATGTCAGTGAGAAATCTGGACTATCAATCAATCAATATTAAATTGGAAGTCAGGGGACTGCATTAAACCCCTCAATTGCACTTTTGAATGTCATGCTTTTCACTTCAAATATGATGGTACCATGTAACCGTGGGACCATTGCAAAATCCTGTATGCAATATATTCTATCAAGTGGTTTCAGCTCCCACAAGAACATTGACTGAGCTGGATCAAGTGATAAGTGAACAGAAGTGTAATGGCTGGTGGGCATTTTCTGGAACAAGGCACAGAGGGTGGCTGTGGGGGAAGAGCTATCTGACCCCTTGGTGATCCCTTATGGAGTGCCTCAGGGGCGATACTCTGCACTTTTTAACATCTACATGCACCCTCTAGCCCAGCTGATTTGGGGCTTTGGTCTGTGTTGTCACCAATATGCGGATAACACCCAGCTCCTGATGGACAGATGGATGGACTCCCCCCTGGATACATTTGCCAGTTGTTTAGAAGCAGTGGCTGGATGGCTCAGGCAGAGCCATCTAAAACTCAACTCCTCCAAGATGGCGGTCCTATGGCTGGGTAGAAGGGGGCAGGATCAGGAAGTGCATATCCCATGCCTGGACGGGGTACAATTGGCAGGGGTACCATTAGCCAGGAACTTGGGAGTGATCTTTGATGCCTCCCTTTCAATGGAGGCTCAGATCACAAAAGTAGCCCAAATGGCATTTTTCTACCTTTGCCAAGCTAGGCTACTAGTGCCCTACCTTCCTTCGGAACACTTGGCTGCTGTGATCCATGCAATGGTCACCTCCAGATTAGACTTCTGTAAGACACTCTACATGGGCCTACCATTGTATTTGACCCAGAAATTACAGCTGGTACAAAATGCAGCTGTGAAGATCCTCACTAGAACATCTTGGAGGCCCCACATCCAGCTGGCGCTTAGGCTACCATTGGTTTCCAATCTGCTTCTGGATCCAGTTCAAGGTTTTGGTTTAGACCTTCAAGGCTATATGTGGCCTGGGTTCCAGTTACCTGAATGACTGATTATCTGCTTATGCCCCCCGCAGAGCCTTGCACTCTGCAGGTACAACTTTGCTGGTTGTCCTGGGCCCCCGAGATATCCGCTTGGCTTTGACCAGAGCCAGGGCCTTTTTGGCGCTGGCCCCAACATAGTGGAATGAGTTCCTGGAAAAGGAAGCTCTGAGGGAGCTTGCTAGGTTCCGCAGGGCCTGCAAGAATGGAATTTATTTTTTATATTTATATATTCCCCTCCCCCCCTTTAGGCTCAGCGCAGTTTACATAATAATAATAATTAAAAAAAACAGTACAGATTGAAAGCACACATTTATCCAGGTACTGGTCTCCTGTTTGATTTATTCTTATAAATAGACCTACACACATATGGGCAGGATGTACATGCATTCACTGTAGCAGGGGAACAGGGCTTTTTTTTTTAATTCTCTTTTTGCATATGAAATCTTGCTTGTAGCAGTGTATATAAATTCTTAAATGAGCCCCCTGGAACATGTTTGGGACATCATATGTTGGGATGCTTACAAATGCATACCATGACAAGGGTATTATTTTGTTAATGGATGGTCATATCATGTTTTTACGACATTTTAAAAAAATTCCCCCATGTCTACTAAGAGAGGGTTAAAAATATTTGCCTGTGAGTGAGGGGTATTCTAATTCAGGAGTGTTGCCTTTAATCAGAATTGGCTGTCTGGTGTTATTCACAGCAAATGTGAGACTACATGGCACAGTGATGTCATCATACTCACTATATGATCCTTGGTTGGCTAGGATCAATTTTCAGCAAGAAAAAGCTATTTCAAAAAATAAATTATAATGAAGCAGCTATCACTTGACTGGTAGCCAGGAACCAATTGAAAAGGCTGGAACAGGCTGGGGGTGGGGGGAAACAGGAAATATTTTGATCTCTTGGAAGCCCTATTTGTGCCCAAAATATTCATGGGAAAACAATAAACTGATCCCCACTATTTATGCTTAATCTTTAAAGGTTAAGCTATAAAACTGTCAATAACAAGATTCAAAACCATTAATACTAGAGCTTCCAAAAGATATAATATCAAAGTAAAATGTATTTGCAGCAACACTGGTTTGAATTGGATTTGTGTTAAAACACAGCTAATATCAGACTATACTAATAAGGAAGGCCGAGCGTCAAGAATTGAGGCTTTTGAACTCTGGTGCTGGAGAAGACTCTTGCGAGTTCCTTGGACTGCAAGGTGAACAATCTGGTCAGTCCTAGAGGAGATCAGCCCTGCCTGCTCCTTAGAAGGCCAGATCCTGAAGATGAAACTCAAATACTTTGGCCACCTCATGAGAAGGAAGGACTCCCTGGAGAAGAGCCTAATGCTGGGAGCGATTGAGGGCAAAAGAAGAAGGGGACGACAGAGAATGAGGTGGCTGGATGGAGTCACTGAAGCAGATGGTGCAAACTTAAATGGACTCCGAGGAATGGTAGAGGACAGGAAGGCCTAGAGGATCATTGTCCATGGGGTCGCGATGGGTCAGACGCGACTTCGCACCTAACAACAACAATATCAGACTTCCAATAATATCTCCCACCCTCAAAATTCACTTCAGAAATATTACTTATTGTTTGTCTTTTTATTGTTCTTTCTGGGGGTATTACTTTAAAGTTATTGTTAAGAAAATCTTTGTTGTCTCATAAATCAGAATTAGATGCAATTGGAGAAAGGATATTTTTTCTCTTAAGGAATTATTTCTAATCAGGATAAGGATACCTGAAAATACGTAGTTCCTCCATTAGAGGGGGAAGAATTAAAAGAAAAAAAGGTGAGTGAGATTTTATTAAATGTCTTTATCGTTTTGTTACTTCAAGAATGTGACAACTACAACTCCCTTTCACTGGTTTTCTTCATTGTTGTCAGCAGCTGTATTGTCATTTAGGGGAGTGGAAACCAGTTTTATGCTTGAATTAACTGTTAGAAACAGATTTGCAATTTAGGTGTGTTTTTTTAAGCTGAATCTTGCATTGAGTGGCGAAGACATCTTTATTATTTCTAGAAACTTACCATACACTTTTCTCTATACTGTCAGGTAGGTTTGTTACAAACATTCACTTACTTCAGTTTTGGGGAACAAAAGTACTATTTTAAGGAGAAAGGCTGAAATGTTCTCTAAAAATCCCTTTTTCACTTTTTCAGGCTGTATTGGCTGATTATTCCTTGCTCAGAAGCTGCTTCAGCACCATCCCCCCCTCCCCCAAATAGTATCTCATTCTACCTAGGAGCAATAAACCTAGCTGTTCAGGAATCACAGACGAGAAGATTAATGCCATGTAGCATCTTGCCATTGTAAATGTTGCTAGTTACTATGAGCATGATACAGGCCCTTCAGCTAATGTCCAGCCAGACTGGATGTCAGCTGTGATCTGTCTCCATACATACAATAGGCAGTGATTTATCTGTGTAATCATATTCTTGTTGTTTCTACACTGGCTTCCGTGAGAAAGACTACGTTAATTGACATAGCATAAAGTAGAAGAATTGTTCTTTGCCTTCTCAATAAAAGAATCTATGCATGATTGTAAGCCGTGACTTCTTTCGGTAGTAAAAATAATCTATGCAGGTCAGAAGAAGAAGAAGAGTTGGTTCTTATATGTTAATTTCTCTACCAGGAGGAGTCTCAAAGTGGCTCACAATTACCTTCCCTTTCCTCTCCCCACAACAGAAATCCTGTGAGGTGGGTGAGGCTGAGAGAGCGCTGATATCACTGCTTAGACAGAACAGTTTTATCAGCACCCTGGTGAGCCCAAGGTCACCCAGCTGGCTGCATGTGGGGGAGCGCAAAATCGAACCCGGTTTATCAGATTAGAAGCCACCAATTCTAACCACTACACCAAGATGGCTCACTGTATCAGAGTTCTAGAAAAGCTGGATGAGGATCATGTTTTAATCCTGTAATACTGCAAAATGTCCGAATGACTCAGTCAACCAGTCAGAGTGTGGGTTTTCAAGACTAAAGTTAATTTCACTCTAGAATTTTTAAAATTTGCCATATTCTCTGCTTGCACAGGACGTGACCACTCATCATTTTTTAAGGGTATCATGCCTTGCAAAATTAGTTTTGAATTTGGCTGTTACAGAATGTTCTGACATCTGGAAGACACAAAATTTCTGTCTATTTAGGAAAAAGTCAACCATAAGTAGGTTTCAGTGCTGTCCATAGTCAGCAACTATTGTGCATCATGGTAAATCAGGACAGTCACAATGTCATAGTCATTACTTTGATTGTATAGCCAATGTTCTGCAACCTTCTACTAATTGTTGCACATATTGAGATATTCATAAATTGGTAATTCCCTGCTTATTAGACGCAGTTGATTTTTGATTGCTTTGACAGGAATCTCATCATTTCAAGATATTTCATATCTTGTTTTTTGTTGTCTAAAATCTTATTACCTAGCCAGGATGAATCATTGGGGAAAAAATAGTGTTGGTTATTACACAGTATGACTGCATACTTCCTTCTGTTTGATAGACATTTTCCACTCATTCTAAAACATCTTTCACTCATTCTACTTGTTTATTTATTACATTTTTATACTGCCCCATTCTGCAGACAAGCTTGGGGCAGTTTACAACATGTTAACATTCCGATTTAAATACCATAAAAACAGCAACAATAATAAATATCCCATAATGCTCTGATTATCCCATTTCTCAACCATTTGTTCATCACAATGTTCTTAAACCCAAGTTGTAGACCAATGCTTTAACCAATGTATTGGCTCTGTAGGGGGATTAGTCAAAGAAGGTTTACCAAGGATGTTCTGAAGAGGGAAGGAGGAAGGATTTTATTTACTTGTTCTGGCTTCAGCCATAAGCCTGGTGGAATAGTGCCTCTTTAAGGAGACAAAGGAAGAGCGGGTAACTGGGATTCTCTCTATATAGGGATTTCCCCCTTAGGACAACTCTTGAAATAAACCAGACAGATGTTCAAGCAGAAAGGTTTTTATTTAAAAAGAAAAGAAGATGCAACAAAATGCATATAATAAACACAACTAAAAGAGCTAATTAAGAGAAATGTGGGGAGGAGAGGAATGATTTCAGGGAGGACTACAATTATCATCCTCAAAGAAAGAGGTCTGTAGAAGCAGCAAGATGAGCGGCCAAACAAACAGTATTTCACGGATAGAAGAAACCTAACAAAGGCCAATTCCGCATGGTCAGAAAAGGCCAAGAGAGAACTCATATGGAAGTGGGGCTAATCCCTGGTTCCACATGATGCTGACGCTGGTCCAGCCCCCTACCTAGCCTTCCCTGGATTGGGATCTTGTTTGCCCTGCCCAAAGGAAGCATGGAAGAACTTGCATTCCCTTTTTTAAAGTGGGGGCCAATGTGTCCTGTCCAGCAACACACCAGGTCTGGCTCATTCCAGGTCTGGCTCATCCCTATCCTACAGTGGCCCAGAGGGGGCAAAAATTGCCCCCATTGGCTTCACAGTACTTTGCCGTGCCATAGGGTGGACTGGAGCTATAAAAAAAATGATTGTCTTTCCTAAGGCAAACAAAAGAAATGTTAAATGCTTGATGAACCTGCAAGTATCAGGCAGGCAGTCCTAATGTTTTAGGGGAATAGAATTAAGCATTGATTAACTGTTATTGACCTTTTATGCACTGGGAACTTCACTGCCCCAGCTCCCGTGCAGGAGCACAAATCGGGGGTGGATGAGGCACACCGGGCCAAATGCTCCCCCATGAAGTGGGGAAACCTGCCATGAATAGAACTCCAGCCTGCAGCCCAGCATGAAACCTCCAGTACATAAACAGTCACCCAGTGAGCTTTCATCACAATGTTCTTAAACCCAAGTTGTAGACCAATGCTTTAACCAATGTATTGGCTCTGTAGGGGGATTAGTCAAAGAAGGTTTACCAAGGATGCCTCGTGCAAGAAACCCAATCATCAGTAGAAGCCTTTTCCCTGTTCCCCACCACCAAGAAATGTCATGTTGGCTGTTTCTTCCACTATGCTGTAACTTTCCCCCCACTTTTGTAATGAGAGAACGTATACTCTGGATACTTCACTTCTTTGGCTGTTATCTTGTCTGGTTTGAGTGTATTATGCTCCAGGATCCAATCATGTCCTTTGTGTGCAGATAAATTGTTATCATTGATATCTCAAAATATCTGTTCTTTTGTTAAAATGCTGTGAAGTAGATTTAATTCCAAAAGGCGGATGAAGAATCTTATATTTTGCCATGAATGTCTCCTGCTTCTCAGAAGAAAGTAACTATGTGAAAAATACAAACAGTACTATGTGTACAAAAAGTATCCATGTGAGGTGAGCTCAAGAGTCTGCAAGAATTAAACAAAGAAGGATATGAGCTACGATGGATGGAGTATAACCAACTGAAAGTTAGACTAAAAACAGACTTTGAGATTCGAGTGGACAAAAACTCGCCTCTTAGTGATTTTGAAAACATGTTATTGCTCAAAAAAACCACACCTACAGGGCCAGATCTATAAACTTCTTTTGAAATACGAGACTGAGTCAGAACAAGTAAAGAATTGTATGATTAAATGGATGCAAAACCTGGGCTCCATAATTGTTATGGAGGAATGGGAATGAGTTTGGACCAAAATTCCTAAACAAACCAACAGCCAAATTTTAAGGGAAAACTGGTATAAGATGTTTTATAGATGGTATATTACTCCAAAGGTCATTGCAAAAATCTCAGATAGGTTTGATAATAAATGTTGGAAATGTCATAAAGCAATAAGTTCTTTTTATCATATGTGGTGGAATTGTGAGAAAGCAAAAAAGTATTGGGCTAAAATACATATGGTGTTACAGGAAATATTTAAAATGCGATACCCAATGAAGCCTGAATATATGTTGCTAAGCTTCCACCCAAGTGCTTTACCAACTTCCTCTAGAATCCTCTTCTTCCATGCAACTACGGCGGCATGGTTGGTGTGGGCGAAGCACTGGAAGGCAACTGAGACTCCAACTATTTCTACATGGCTTGACAAATTAGCGGACTCAGCAAAAATGGCAAGACTCACTAACATGGTTAAGAAGAGATCTCCGGAAGAATATGATGAACAGTGGGGTGATTATCTGGACTTTCTTAAGAAAGACAGCAGTAACTGTTAGATTAGGACCAATATGTAATGGGAACTGACTATATATCTCTTGAGATAATATCAGACTACACTAAGTATGATATACGTGTATTGACGATACTTATCAGCTGGTCACTTTTTTGTTTTGTTTTTTGCCTTTACCTTTCTGTAAATGCTTTTTATAAGAACAAATAATAATAAAAAATGATAATAATAAAAAAAAGTATCCATGTGAATAGTTTAGCAGTCTCCTCATCTAATCTGATCTGCCAGTACTAATCTCTCCAAACCCGAACTTTTATTTGTCAATCAAGACTAGTAGGGGCTGCTGTTACATGGATGCTAGGGTTTGGATTTTTTAAGTCTTCCGGGATCTAAACCAGGGGTAGTCAACCTGTGGTGCTCCAGATGCTCATGGACTACAATTCCCATGAGCCCCTGCCAGCATTTGCTGGCAGGGGCTCATGGGAATTGTAGTCCATGAACATCTGGAGCACCACAGGTTGACTACCCCTGATCTAAACAATCCTCAGTTTTGCCCCTTTCACCCTCAGTGATAACTAAACTTTTAAACTTCTTGAGGTGGCATAGGTATTTTATCAGTAGGGATTCGCAAATACCTTCCAGTTTGGATGGTATTCTATTATCTGGTTTTGATGATTGCTTCAATAGGTTGTTAATCTGTTTGTCAGCATTTGAGAGATTGTTTCGCTGCACTACTTCACAACCATACAGTGCAATTGGATTTTTGCACCTGCATGTTTTTACAATGTGAACGCCTCCTGAACAGTTTATTTTTTAATTAAATTTGTTAACTGCCACTCTTAGACCGGCCAGCTTGTGGCAGTTTAGAAGTTAAAAACAATAGGAGATAGTAAAATAGAACCCCATTTCAGTTGCATATCTGGAGAGAAATGACTAGCGTTTCATTCCACGAAGGAGAAAAATAATGGCTTGAGCTGTGGCTTGATTGCCACTAATGGCTCTGTTGATGACCCAGAATGGCTTGATCAGACAAGTGACACTGAAATAAAATAGATTTAGCTTCGCATAGGCAATAGCAAAAAGGAAAAAGTGATCTCATGTATGCAAGTGAGGGTCTGAGAATATTTGCTTGATTGAGTTGCTAATGACATGTTTTGGGATGTTTTGCAAGGGTCTTACATCATCCATTCGATCAAGTTTATGTGTGCTTTTAGGATGGGGGAGAGACACTGAACTTCTTCCAAATAATTTTCTTGTCTGAAGATATATTTTTGATTTGTAAAGCAATATTCTCCATCCCAAAACTGATACAGATCAGTTTGTAAAGATATATCGTCTTCATGTTTTTTTCATGTGACAAAAACTCTGACCTCCTTAAGTGAAGTCTATGCAGCTATGGTATAGATAAAGTTGCCTTTTGTCCTTCTTAGTAGATGTGTAAGCTTCTTTTCCTGTAAATACACTGTCACTCTGTTTTATGACTGTATTTCCTTGCACTGTCAAGGCAAACGACAACAACATAAGTTCTATTATTCTCAGTTTACAGTTGTCAGGAGTCTGCTTTTAATGAGATCTAAATAAAAAATGCATGACATTCCTATGGACAAAAACAAAAGACAATATAAACATTCAGATGCTTACTAATAATGTGCCTTTATGGGCCCCTTTCTGACCAAACCAGAAAGTTGCAAAATAGGTTAACTCTGAAAATAACTCAACTGTAACACAAAGAATATAGTGCTGCAAGCTTCCCTTTTTCTTGAGTTGTAAGAAGTCTGGAGGCAGTGCTGCATTTCCCATTGGCTGTCTCTTTTTTCTCCAAACAAAAAAGGCATTTACACCATAATGGTGTAAATAATCTATTGAAGCATGATAGTATATATGAGAAATGCTGATTCATTTGAGAAAGAGGTAGCAGGTACACATTATCAATGTGCTACAAGAATGGAAGCATTTTAGCATTTTACCCTTCTAAAATTCTTCACAGCAGCATTTGAAAATGGGAATTGGTCATCTGTTCTAACAGGAAAACTTCCTTAGAACCTTAGAACTTCCTTAGAACTTGCATGCTCTTGAAAACAGTATCTGCAAGTTGCATAAAGATCGGCATTTGGGATTCGTGGGGAGGGGGCACGTTGCAACCAATTCTTTGAACAGAATTTCTAACACGAGGGCTGAGATTGGGAGTTCAGCAGAGGAGGTTAAGGAGGAACAGGAGAGACTCTCTCTGGAATTAATGTCCTGAGAAGGACAAACAAGCTGCACATCAGCAAAGATGTGCAGCGTGTTTGTGTTGCTATTCATTCCTACTATGGAAAACTGCACAGACTCAGGAAATCACCCTATTTCACTATAAAAACACCATTAAATGACTAAACTTGTTTGAAAATAGGGGAGTGATGGCTAGCTACAGTTTTGCCATGAGTGCCATATATATGAGATTCTTTACCTATGAGAGGAAAGCATGGGTGTGTGCTTGAAGCATGGAGCTCTTTGCTCTCAGTGAGCAGGTTCATTCCCTTGAAGCTAGGGTTGGTGACCTGGTGAAGCTGAGATAGAGTGTTTAGGTGATAAGACTTTCAGGGACTTACATAACAGTTCCGCTTCTGTACTGACAGCTCTTCGGTTATTATACAGTCTCAAGTTCAGAGAGCACCAGTCAGGGGAAGGGTGTGATCCTTTAGAAAGGGCCCCTTCACTGGATGATGGACCAGTATTCTTACTGAGGATACCCCTATGGAGTTGGGAGGTGGACTTTTGGTAGTGGGTGATTTGATTTTTAGGCGTATAAAGAAAGGGGTATTTGACAGGTGTTTTGTCCAAACACTGACTTGCTTGCCTGGTTTGAGAGTTGCAGACATCACATGGTGTCTAAATAAGTTGCTAGGTAGTGCTGGTGAGGAGTCAGCAGTCATGCTGCATGCTGCACCTATAACAATGGGGAATGTCTTGGTGACAGCAGCTTACTCGGGTGCGTGGCCTCCTGATTGGAGGCCCCGCATGGTCTCTGGGTGGCGCGATCGGCTCCTGGAGGCGGGCGCTCCAGGGGCCGGCCCAATCCAGACGCGCCCACCTTTGCTGTGGTTTCAGAGGGCCGGACAGGCTTGGACAGGCCCGGGCAGCAGAAGCCAGGTCAACCCCAAAGAAACTAATAGAGATTTAACATTTAAAAGGACTGTGTACCCCTCCTGATCTTGATTTAGAAGCCTCACTTTCTAAATGTGTCCTCCATTTTATTCAAAATCCTATTTGTAAGCATCTGTCCTAGAAAGTAGAATAATAACAGATGCCAGTAGAAACAACTTGCAGAGAGCAGCTGGAAACATGAGATACAGATTTTGTTCACCTTTGTCTCTCTTTGCAGCCCAGTTAAAATGTAATGTTTGCCTTGCAGAAGATAGTTGCAGCATTCTGAATAAGCAGTTTGCCTGGCTCTACAAGTACAGCAAAAAGAAGCAGCTGTCTTCTGGAGATAGTGTATGTTAATGTGTTTAATCTCAGTTTTGACAAGGGGAAGGTAGAAGAGATGCTGGATTTCAACAATAGTCCTTGGCTAATAATCTTTTCTATATGAAGCAAAAGCAATATGGAATTTGCATTCAGACATGGAATCACTTCCAAGTATTGTGTCTTAAGTCAACACTTTTTGCTTCATTGTACTTCTTGAACAATGCATTGTATTAGCAAAGAATTGCAGCTTTAGGCATTCAAATTACATTTCTCATCAGAAGCATATTAGGCTGTAGAATAAGGGTAGATGGACATTTTTTCAATTTAACATATATAATTTAATATATATAATAGCTTGCATAAAAAAGATGAAATGCATTTTCATGGAATTGTTAATGTTACCTCATAGGTATCATCAGAAATTAAAGATCAGAAGTTGCAAGAACAGTTCTGAAGTATGGAAATCACTGATTATTGGCTTCCACACATAGGTTCTCCACAAAAGTTCCCACTGGCTTCTCATTATGCATGGACAGACTCCTTAATTCCTGTGAGGCTTTATTCAGGATTTCCACTGGGCAGTGAAACCTCATGGGATTTGGAGCCCACCAGTTGCAACAGTGACCTTTAGTCTATCTCTGATGAGAATGGTGGTACTGGGGCTGGAATAAGATCCAGAGCTACCAACAATGGTGCTGAAATAAGTGTGAAGGTCCTAGAGAGCTGCTGGCAGGGTGCAGCATGGTCCCAGGGCATCCAAAGACTGGATATTTAGGGCAAGTTCACTCACTGAAAAGGAAAGTCTGGAGCAAGTTCTGTTCATGTTATGAGTGGTAGACCTGGCTGGCCCTATGGAAAATAATGGCCCTTAAAAATTTAAAGGCCTTTATTTTAGTGATCTACTGCTGGTTGACAGGGTATCCCTCTTTAAACTTTAAAAAGGCATTATTTTCTATAAAGATAGATCTGGCCTCCGGCCTCTAGATGCTAGGTATTACCACTGAAAATAATGGCCCTTTAAATCTAAAGGAGCAGTAGTCTGCCAACCCACCTGGTGAATGTTCCTCCCTCCCCAGCTGTTCCTGTCCTCCTGAAAGAGTATTATCAAGAGTGGTAATATAAAATTCAGTAATGTGTCAGGGATAAGGGAGTGATCCTGGATATAGCCAGCTTGATCCAATACTCCAAGTGTCAGGCATTTTATTGGGTCAGAAGTATCCAACTGTATACTCCTATTTAATGGTATTACTTCAAGGTGATCCCTATTTGAAGCTACTTAGCTAGTCCAGATAAGCCAAATGGAAGGGCAGAGACAGATGAGAAAAGACCAAAATGTGAACTGGGATAAAAAGAGGGGGTGGAATTTGGAGAAAGGAGGTCAGGATGCAATGGGGAAGATTTGCTGGTTGGTCACAATGAGCTAAGAGATGGAAGAGTGAACAGAAAAATGTGAAGTGTCAGTTAAGGAAACATAAAAGGAGAGATATATAGTATACTCTGCCTGTCTTGACAAGGGTGTCCAATGATTTCAGTGTCAGCAGTCACTGAAGAGGGCTTGGGAGCAGAACCAACTATGAGAATGTAGGGCTACGTTTTGTGGTGTCAGTTGGCTGAAGCTTGGGATTCTGCTTGCCCATTAGCAAAAGTTTGAGCTGTTTTGTGATTGGTGCAACTTAGGATCCAAGACTACATTTGTACAAGAATCAGGATCCGAGCTGCCATAGGATAATTCAGGCTTTATATTGTAGAATTATATCTAGGTGATATAGGAAGATCTGTCAGGTTGCAGGTTATTGCATTGACTTGGGTGGCAGGCATGTTTCAGATCTGCTGAAAACCATCAGATGGACTGATTGCCCTTCCTGGGCTACTGATTGAATTCCCAGGGAAGCCTATGTAGTGAGGGAAATTCTGAGAGCCTTAGTTATAGGCCTGAAAGGTTGGCTCATTACTCATGACTGGGGGGTGAGGAGCTTTGGAAGGCTACACCAAAGATCCTTGATTAGTGTGCCTGTGGATTTCTCAGGCAGTCAAGCTACCTCCTTTTGCAAGTATCAAGAGAAATATATGTCTTAATCAAGAGACCCAGCCTAAATATCAAAAGTGATTGACTTAATCCATGGTTCTAACTTTGGAAGGCCAGGTGATCTCAGGATGCTAATAGAATTGGGTTTTCAGGTGGTGGGTTGGTGTCGTGGTTCGGTCCTTGGTGGCTTGGGAACCAGACCGAACCCCGCCATCAGAGGCGCCCGCGATCACGGAGGTAGGGCATGGTGATCACAGGCAAGCCGGCAGCTGGGCGCCCCACCCGATCGTTGAGGTGGCAATGGCCGCTAAAGAACCTCAATGTCCCCCTCCACCTTTTGACAAGGGCCCGGAGATGGCCCTTTGTTCCAGGAAAATGGGCCATCGGGAACCCTGGAAAACCTCGCATATGTGCATGAGTCATGATTGTATCAGCATGTTCCCTCCGGAAGTACTGGGTGGGGCAATACAGCCAAAGGAGGTGGGTTTTGTATAAAAGAGAGCTTCCACCTGGAGTTCGGTGGAAGCTCTTACTCCATACCAGCGGACTCCACGTTGCTGAAATAAAGCTTGTTCCTGTTGTATCGTTCACCAGGCCTGGCGTGACGTTTTCTTCAAGGGGCACCCTGTTTTTTCAGTTAGCAAGCGGGTTCCCGACATCGTAAGAGCTTCCCACCGAACTCCAGGGTCGGCATCGCATCCGAGCGCTTATCGGGACGGATCCAGAGATGGCGTTTTCAAGCAACGAGGCGGTCTCGACCCCCACGAACCCCGGGAACATGGGTTTAATGTCCCCGGGAGATTTCCTCCGAAAATCGGGGGGCCAGGAGCAGCTGTCCAGGACCCCGAGACCCTCGGCAGCGGCGGCCAAGGGAAGGCGCCGGGCCATGGGGTTCCCAAGCACGGCGGGGAGCGCGCCGAGGTCTGGGGGGTTGGCCCCAACCTGGGACACCCAGCTGAGGCAGGCGCTTCGCCCGGTAAGACCTGAGGAATCCCTAGAGGACCTGCGGCGGGCCATGGCGGACTTGGCCAGGCGCTTGCAGGCAGCTGAAGCCCGTGAGCAAGCTCGGGCCGGGCCCGGAGGGACTGGTAATACAACGGCGGAGGGGATCGCGTCGAGTGAGGACGCCTCCAGCGACGAGGACGAGCCCGGCACTGGTGAGCGGGCCCCGGACCCCGACCCGGAGCAGTTATCAGTCCCGAGTAGGCGAGACGGCCAGCGGAGAGGCGAGACAGCAGAGGATCTCGGGGGAGCGGGTGAGCCGACGGGGCGGCGAGAGCCGGACCAACGCAGGAGCGACGTGCAAGGCAGGGAGCGGCACGGCGTCGTTGGGCAAGTTGGTAGCCGGTGGAGCGGAGCAGGACGAGACGGCGGACGCCGAGAATCCCGGATCCGGAGGGGGTCGGACTACTCTCCAAAACGTTCCCCCCCAGAGCTTAAGGCGCGTTTCGACGGGACGCCGGACGACCTCCCGCAGTTCCTCCTCCACGCGCTGACGCATGCCCGGAGATATGGAGACCGGTACGAGGACTCCGAGGACTTGGTCTGGGGGGTGGCCTCGTGTCTCCAGGGCAAGGCGGGTCAGTGGTACCTGGGGTTGGCCGAGCGCGGCGACCCGGCAACTCAGGACCTGCAGGACTTCGTGGTCGCGCTCCGCCGACGATTCCAGGACCCCCAGGCTGAGGACAAGGCAAAGAGTCGGATCAAGGGACTTCGACAGGGTACTAGGGGGGTTATGGACTATATAGACATTTTCCGGAGGGAAGCAGGCAAGGTGTTCTCCTGGAACGAGGAGACCCAAATCGAGTACTTCCGGGAGGGCCTTAACCCGAAGCTCAGGGAATGGGCCGTGATCAAGGGGACGGAAGAAGATCTGTCTACACTGGAGGGGTGGTGTTTTGTGGTCGCCAAGCTGGAAGCCAGCCTGGGTTGGGCCGCCGCACCCTCCCGGGAGGCCAAAGGCGGGTCAGCCGAGGCGCCAAGACCGGGCCCCGACAACTCTCGCCCCAAACGACCCCCGAACCCCGAGCGGGAAAGGAGACGCCGGGAAGGACTGTGCCTGAAATGCGGGGGGTCAGGACATTTCGCAGCAGCGTGCCAACGGCAAGGGGGGGAGGACCGCGGGCTCTCCCAGGGGGGAGGTGCGACACGCCCCCAGCAGGCACGCCGGGCGGAGGACCTCCGCAACGAACCGGGAAGCGTCCAGGCGACGGGAAACGGCCAGGACCTGCTGTAGACGGCGCCGGGCAGCAGGTCCCGCGGTGCGAGGGAAAACCCCTACAGCATGAGGCGCGACCTCCGAACGTGGTAATTTTAGAGCTCCGGAACCCGGAGAACGGACTAAGTTGGGTGGGGGAGGCTCTTTTGGACTCTGGATGCGACCACAGCATGGTCCACCCCCAGATAGCCCGGGCTTTGGGGCTACCGAAGCGCATTCGGAAGGTTCCCCTGGTTTTCGTCCAGATGGACGGCAGCCCGATTCAGGGGGGACCTTTCGGGGAGGAGGTGGGTCCTATCGCCATCCACATAGGGGACCACCAAGAGCTGCGGTGGCTGATCCAGGTCCCCGTAGCGGGATATCGGGCGGTGTTGGGCCTGGATTGGCTGAAGGAACACAACCCCGTGGTGGACTGGCGGGCGGGGACCCTGAAGTTCGACTTGACGGTGGGTGCACGGCATCGGGTCCCCCGTGAGAATTCCGGCCACAAGAGGACGGCGGCGCGTCCCAGGGGAGCGGCGGCGGCGCAGCAGGAGAAACCAGAGCCCGAGGTCCCGCCAAAGTACCGAGACCTCGCAGCCGTTTTCAGCGAGCGAGAAGCGGACGAGCTACCCCCACACCGCCGCACGGACTGCGCTATCAACATCCCAGAGGGGGCGGTACTGCCCAAAGGGCGCATCTACAAAATGAGTGAGGGTGAGCTCAAGGACCTCCGGGAATTTTTGGGAAAAAATCTGGCCCGAGGTTTCATCCGGCCCGCTTCCAGTCCCATGGGAGCTCCAGTCTTGTTCGTCCGGAAAAAGGATGGGTCCAGACGGCTGTGCCAGGACTACCGGGGCCTCAACGCCATCGCAGCGGGGAACGCTTACCCCCTCCCGCTGATCCCGGATTTGCTGGCCCGGCTGGGCAAAGGGACTCTGTTCACTAAGCTGGACCTAAGGGAGGCGTACTACCGGGTACGCATCCGGGAGGGGGATGAGTGGAAAACGGCGTTTAACTGTCAATTGGGACAATTCGAATTTAAAGTGATGCCGTTCGGTTTAAGCGGGGCACCTGGGGTTTTCATGAGTCTAATTAATGAGGTGTTGCAGGACCTTCTGTTTCAGGGGGTGGTTGTTTATTTGGATGACGTCCTGATCTACAGCCAAGATCCCCAAGAGCACGTGACCCTGGTGAGGGAGGTGTTAAAGCGCCTGCTGGCGAACCACCTATACGTGAAGCTGGCTAAGTGCGAATTCCACCGTCCCTCCCTGGACTATTTGGGCTACCGCATCTCAGCCCAGGGCATAGCTATGGACCCCGAGAAGGTGCAGGCGGTGCTGGACTGGGAAAGGCCCCGCACCTGGAAGCAGCTACAAAGCTTCCTGGGGTTTGCTAACTTTTTTAGAGGCTTCATCCCCAGATACTCCTCCGTAGTGGCTCCCCTCACGGACTTGCTAGGTACCAAGGGGAGAGGTCCTCGCGCCACGCGGCCCAGCGCAGCGCTCGGCTGGAATGAGAAATCGGAGGCAGCGTTCCTGGCCCTCAAGCAAGCTTTCGCGTCTGAGCCCACGCTACTGCACGTCGACCCAACCCAGCCGATGGTGGTACAAGTCGACGCCAGCGACGCAGCAGCCGGGGCGGTTCTCCTGCAGCGAGACCAGGCGGGGCAGCTGAGGCCGGCGGCCTACCTCTCACGGAAATTCGCCGAAACGGAGCGGAACTGGTCTACCTGGGAGAAGGAGGCGTTTGCGATTAAGTTCGCCCTCACCGAATGGCGGCATTGGCTGGAGGAAACAGAGGAGCCGTTCGAGGTCTGGACCGATCACAAGAATCTGGAGGCGCTCCGGCAACCGCGATCCCTGAACGCCAAGCAGATGAGGTGGGCGGAGTTCTTTTCGCGGTACAATTTCAAGCTGGGTCACATCCCCGGCAAAGAGAATTTCCTCGCGGACGCCCTCTCCCGGCTGCCGCATCATGGGGAGGGGTACGCTCCCTGCACCAGGTCTGTGTTCGGTGAGGAGCAGCTGGGACGGGGGGTCGTCACTAGGCGTCGGGCCAGGGGGGAATGGGAGCCCGACCCGGCGACCGCCCCGCTCCGAGACCGCCTAGTGGCAGCCTACGGGACAGACGAGGAGCTGGCTGAGCTCCGGGACTCTTTGATTTTAGACTCCGGTCTCTGGCGCAGGGGGGAGGCTGTCTACGTCCCGGAAGGGCTACGACGGGAAGCCCTCAGCCTCTGCCACGATGCTAAGACCGCCGGGCACTTCGGTTTCGTAAAATCCTGGAAGTTGGCCCGGCGGCGGTTTTGGTGGCCCAGTCTGCGGCGGGACACAAAAGCTTACGTCAGTGGTTGTCCTGTCTGCCTGACCTGCAAGCCGGGGGTTGGCAAGCCGAAAGGGCTGCTGCACCCGCTCGAGGTCCCGACCCGGCCGTGGTCAGTGATCTCCATGGACTTTATAACAGACTTGCCTCCCAGCAAGGGGAAAACGGTGATCTGGGTGGTGGTAGATCTATTTTCCAAACAGGCCCACTTCATTCCTTGCGCCAGTGTCCCCAGTGCTTCACAGTTGGCTCGGATGTTCCTGGATCACGTGTTCCGACTGCACGGGCTGCCGGACAAGGTGATTTCCGATCGGGGCTCACAATTCGTGTCCCGGTTTTGGCAAGCTTTCCTGCGCCTGTTAGACATCGAGCAAGGGCTGAGCTCCGCTTACCACCCCCAGACGGACGGGCAGACCGAGCGGGTTAATCAAGTACTGGAGCAGTACTTGCGGTGTTTCGGTTCCTATCATCAAGACACCTGGGTGCCCCTGCTCCCCCTGGCCGAGTTCGCGTACAACAACGCAGACCACAGCAGCACGGAGATGTCGCCTTTTGCCGTCGTCTACGGGACAGACTTGAGACACTTCCCGGAGCTTGGAGAGGTCCCCGCCCGGGAATCGGCCGACCTTCGCGAGTGGGGGAAGCGTGCCGGGAGCTGCTGGAAGTCGCTGCAGGAGCAGCTCCACAAAGTCAAGGCAGCGCAGAAAGAGGACGCCGACCGGAAGAGACGACCAGCTGAGGAGATCCGACCGGGGGATCGAGTTTACCTTTCCACCCGGAACCTCCGGTTGAATTTGCCCAGCAAAAAGCTAGGCCCTCGGTTTTTGGGGCCTTTCGAGGTCCTGGCCCCGATCAACGAAGTTTCGGTCAAGCTCAAGCTCCCCAAGAACCTCCGGCACATCCATCCCGTCTTTCACGTGAGCCTTCTAAAAAAAACTCCGGACGGTGACGTTTGGCACCCCGTGTTTTCCCCGCCAGCGCCCGAGGTCCTGCCGGGGGGGGAGCACCACGAGGTGGCGGATATCCTGGACTCTAGACTCCACAGGGGGAAGTTGCAGTACCTCGTGGAATGGAAGGACTTCGCTTTGGGGGACCGGGAATGGGTCTGGGCAGCGGACGTCCTCGCGCCCCGACTCACTGAACGTTTCCACAAGCGGTATCCTGGCCGTCCCGGGGGGTTGGAGAATGGACCTTTGGGGGGGCAGAATGTCGTGGTTCGGTCCTTGGTGGCTTGGGAACCAGACCGAACCCCGCCATCAGAGGCGCCCGCGATCACGGAGGTAGGGCATGGTGATCACAGGCAAGCCGGCAGCTGGGCGCCCCACCCGATCGTTGAGGTGGCAATGGCCGCTAAAGAACCTCAATGTCCCCCTCCACCTTTTGACAAGGGCCCGGAGATGGCCCTTTGTTCCAGGAAAATGGGCCATCGGGAACCCTGGAAAACCTCGCATATGTGCATGAGTCATGATTGTATCAGCATGTTCCCTCCGGAAGTACTGGGTGGGGCAATACAGCCAAAGGAGGTGGGTTTTGTATAAAAGAGAGCTTCCACCTGGAGTTCGGTGGAAGCTCTTACTCCATACCAGCGGACTCCACGTTGCTGAAATAAAGCTTGTTCCTGTTGTATCGTTCACCAGGCCTGGCGTGACGTTTTCTTCAAGGGGCACCCTGTTTTTTCAGTTAGCAAGCGGGTTCCCGACAGTTGGAAGAACTCTAGTAAATTTACAAAATTCTGCATTCTCAATTCTTATTTTCGAATTATCAGGTAAATTTGGCATTTGTTCAGGCTGTTCCGGTTGTTGCCTACCCTGTGAATATTGGGAGATTATCCTCAAAGAGAATAATTTTCCCAGGCACTCACTATCATCTTTAAGTGCTGACTAAGCTTGAATGTTGTACAAAGTCCAAGAGTCCAGTGGGAGACCTGACAGGAAACCTAATACTGACTCTGCAGAAGTTTGCTGAGTAAATGTTCTGATACTTATACTGTGGTTAATTCTAAAGTATGAATATTGGCTCTTTTTCTATAAATCTGATAATATTTAAAATATCACATAAAAGCAAGGAAGCATTTGAAAGATCACCAGTGTGCACAATGGTGTGGTACATATTTATATACCTGTAATAATTACATCTTGGCAGATCATTTTTGTAATCATGTGCACACTTTGATTCTTACCCTGCCATTCTCCAAAAGGGCTTTGAACTCAGCTGTGCAGATGGGATATGGGCATACCTGGGATGGCAGCAGTCTTTATTTGGTTTTGGTTCTTTTAATTAAAAAAAACCTGATGATTTATAGTATGTGCTGATTATAAGAATAGACCATTTGAGAAGTAGGTTAACAAAGCCTACCCCCCTCTTGTTTTCTTGTCTACACAGTGATTTCTTTGCTTCATGCAGCCTAAACTATCTGAAGACAAAAGCATACCAAGTGACCGTTCCCTGATGGACATGTCCTTTCCCCCTCTGCAGAGCTGTAGCTCTGGCAGATTCTGACAAGCTAAGGACTTCCTAAGGTTCAGCTTTGTTCCCATAGGCTTTGCATAAATACATAGGAAATGTGTTTTTGATCCTCTTGCTATTACTGCAAAGTATCTATCTCCCCCTCAAAAGCACTTTGCCAACCAAACATGTTAAAATAGTTTTTGTCACTTCGAAATGCACCTGCCAAAAAAGAAAAGAAAATGTTATTGAATTAAGAATTTAGAGAGCATAGAAAACATGGTGCCAACACTTCTGCAAGGGAGACTGAGATAATGGGAGGAGGGAGTGCGCTGGACTAGCTTCCTCTCTCCCATTAATCTTTGGGTAACATTCAGCAATTGCTGTTGAATAGTGAGGATGGTGTTAGATGGTGATGTTGTGAGGACACCTCTTTCTAAAGAGTCAACACTTCACTCCCATTCTAGCCATCTCTCTGGGAATCTGCTCTTTGGATAACTGCCAGTGTCGGTCTAAGGTTTAAGGGACCTATTTTGCCTCTTCCACACCAAGAGGAAACCACCTGCATTCATTGAGACCACAGCTGTGGCTATCTGCGGATCTTCCTGCACCAATAATGGAACCAGTGTAACAGGAACAGGGTAAGGATGGAAGGAACGACATTGCATCAATGATTGATGTCCCTTCTGACAAATACCAGTTACTGCATCAGAGTGACATTCTAGGTAAAACCTAGAGTTTGGGTTGAATGGTATAGCACAGTGTCTGAGCAGTGATATCGCTTCCAGTTTTTTCTTGGAAATGACATTGTGCTGTTGACCTAACATTTTTCTTCCTCAGCCAGCTGGGCAGTGTCAGGCAGAGCCACTGAAGGGCAGGTCTCCCTGACAAGTAATCCCAGAGACAGTGACTGGTGAAAGCCCAACCCACTGCCCAGGTGCATCACTGTGGAACAGTGAGGTCCAAGGCTGCCCTTTTCCATGGTGCCATACGTCCAGGTGAAGGCCTGACTCTATCAGTCTCACCCCAGAACTGGAGATGGGAAAATGCCATGCACCTACTATAGCTGATTCTGCGATGGCACAAGAACATGCTTGGTGATGCCACCAGCTGCCTTTTTTGACCAATTAACAGGTTTGCTGGATTGTGGAAATTCGGTTGATGTCATTTACTTGGATTTTAGTAAAGCTTTTGACAAGGTTCCCCATGATGTTCTGATGGATAAGTTGAAGGACTGCAATCTGGATTTTCAGATAGTTAAGTGGATAGGGAATTGGTTAGAGAACCTCACTCAAAGAGTTGTTGTCAATGGTGTTTCATCAGGCTGGAGAGAGGTGAGTAGCGGGGTACCTCAGGGCTCGGTGCTCAGCCCGGTACTTTTTAACATATTAATGATCTAAGTGAGGGGGTGGAGGGACTACTCATCAAGTTTGCAGATGACACCAAATTGGGAGGACTGGCAAATACTCCGGAAGATAGAGACAGAGTTCAACGAGATCTGAACACAATGGAAAAATGGGCAAATGAGAACAAGATGCAATTTAATAAAGATAAGTGTAAAGTTCTGCATCTGGGTCAGAAAAATGAAAAGCATGCCTACTGGATGGGGGATACACTTCTGGATCCTCCTTCCCCATTGTCACCTATAATCCTGTGTCAAGGAACCCAAGGTTAGATACACACAATAAACCACACATTAGTAAAATATATAAGATTGATGACATACTTAAAGGACAAATTTGATAATAAGCAACATATTCTGACTTCCTTGAAATTAGTAGGAAACTCCACTGTACTATTCCCAAAAGTTCTTTGCCTTAAGTAGGAAAATATGTTCCAGATCCACCCCCTCCCAGTTTCTTATACTTGACCTTATCAAATGGGGCATCACCCAATTGGCCTCTCTAGCCTGGCTTCGTATCTTTAAATACTGGCTCCACCTGAACTTTAGAGCCCATGCTGGGAGCTTAGTCTATCTTACGTTGTCTGATATGTTTCTATCACCCTGGTTTGTGAAGATTAACATCAAACTACAGTCTTTTGGCTTGTCTATTGAACTTTTGGAAAACCTTGAAGAGAACCAAGCTTACAACACCATCAGGCAACGAATCTTGGATGTTAACTTTCAGAGCACTATTGCCGGAGCACGGAGAACATGCTCTCCCATCTTTTTTTGATATCTATCCCCCAGCAAGAAGGATCCTGGAGTACTTTACATCTTTAAAATTGTCACATCCAGTATACTTGGAGAGGGAGGGAGGAGGTGATCAGTATGTCTGAGAGTGGGCACAGAATAGTGGTATTAAAGGACACAATGAAAAGAAAGGTGCAAGCAAGCATCATTTTGCAACCCCCCCCCCACTTTTTGGAAAAGGAAAAGAGAGCAAGGCATGATGGGAGGCTGCCTCGTTCTGAATCAGATGAGGAAAATATATGGCAAATATCAGCCTGAGAACCGAAGGGAGGAAAGTCTAAATGTGTAAAGTCTAGTGTTGACTCACACCGTCCAATGGAAATCAAAATGAGACTAAAACAAGATATATCTCAAATGCAGAAATTATCCAGGTGGTGCCCTCCAGAACCTGATGTGGTAAACCTATTGAAAGATTCACAATGCCATTGTCATTATCAGGATAGTTCAGGGTAGTTAAGTATGAAAACCCAAACTTATTAGTTTTTATTGCTGCTGTTTGAAATTATAGTTTTATTGGTTGTTTTATTTTGACAGATACATCAAAAGATGATGATGATTTAATCTGTCCAAAGCATTTTAATGGAGAATGTAGGGCATACATCTCCAGATAGTTCTAGCAATTTCAGCTTCATCAACCCTATTTTTTTCTGTTCTAGTTGTGTTGGCAGGATTGAATTAGCCAGCTAACTGGAGATTAACTTCAGACAAACAGCTTGCCATGGTGCAGAGTCACCATTTTGAATGGATGGATGCATTTCATGTGTCAAGCTCCATGTATAAATCTGTCTCCAAAAGCAGTCCAGTTCTGAGAAGAAACATAAAACTTTCTGAAAGCTTGTCTATTATAACTTCTAAAGACCAAAACAGGTCATGTATCTCACCCATGATACAGCCACAATTTAGACCAGCCATGCAGGAAGGAGTAAAATAATTTAACCCTTCAAATCAGCTGAAGTCCCATGGCTTTTATTTGTATTTGAAAGAAAAAAAATAAAAGACACATCTTCCTTTAAATTGTATGGAAAGCCTGGTTGCGATTCACAAAACCAAAGTGAAATTCCTATGAAATTTAATCAAGGGGGTTCTTGATTAAAAATTTTGTCTATATGGAGCAACAAAAGGTTTCATAGAACACAAAAATAGTATTGTAATATATATTTATTAATTTCAACATAAGTACAATTTGCCAGGTGCCCCCAGATGTCCCTCCAAAAGTGGGACAATCTGATCACCTTATTCTTAGGGCTGTGCAGAACAGCACCAAACACCCCCCCCCCAATTAATATTATTTTTCAGGTTTTGGTATATTGAACCCCAAAAATATTTTTATTTCCTGATATTCACGAAATGCCAATACTGGTATGGTAGTTGGATTCAGTAATATTCCCCACTCTTCCACATGCAGCCAGCTGGGTGACCTTGGGCTCGCCACAACACTGATAAAGCTGTTCTGACCGAGCAGTAATATCAGGGCTCTCTCAGCCTCACCCACCTCACAGGGCATCAGTTGTCGGGAGAGGAAAGGGAAGGTGACTGTAAGCCACTTTGAGACTCCTTCAGGTAGAGAAAACTGGCATATAAGTACCAACTCTTCTTCTTTCAAGTTTCAGAAAGGTTTGACCAGGGAGGGCATTGCTATGAGCCCTCAAAAAAGGGGCCCCTGTCTTCCAATGTTTCCAGTGGAGTGGGGAAAGATATTTAAACTCAGTCCCTTTAAAGTTTAAATCTTTTTGCAAGTTGCAGCAGTGGCACAAGTGATCTCTGAAGGCATTTAAAAGGTTTGCAGTGTTTTAAATGCCTTCATCAAGTGGAGAGAGAAAGCATATAGAAGAGAAGTTGCTCTTCTACCTGAAGAAATCTCAAAGCGGCTTACAGTCACCTTCCCTTTCTTCTCCCCACAACAGACACCCTGTGAGGTAGGTGAGGCTGAGAGAGCCCTGATATTACATGTAGATGAGGAGCAGGGAATCAAACCTGGTTTGCCAGATTAGACATTCCTAACCACTACACCAAGGTGGCCCTAAAAGGACTGAGAGCCCTTTAAATGCACTCTAACTGTGGCTATCTTGCAGTCCCAAAAATCCTAAATATTTTCATTTTCCAGATTTTTCAGCCATTCTGGATAACTGGAAAAATAGGGGAAAATCCAGCTGAATTAATACTGATAAGGTGTTTCTTGGGTATTTTTCAGTTTAGAATAACAGAATGAACACTCCTACTCTTGGTGTAAGCTTTAAACTCATGCAATTTATCTTTTTTAGTGGAAAAAAATAGTGTTTTAAAAAATAGTGATCTTTGTTGTTTCTGTTTTTGCCCCAAGTCTAAGCAATGAATCTGAAATGCCCTAGTTTCAATGTCTCTTTTGTCAAAAACCCACTAGGTGGCCTTCGGCAACTCAATCTGTCTTATCCTCAGCCCAGTTTCTGCAATATGCAGATAGCAATACAGACTTAAAACAATGTCATGTGAAACAGGACTATTAGGATTACAAAAAGATAATGTATGAGGATTGCTTTGAAGGCTGAAAGCACTATATTCAAAAACAAAATATTACTTTTATTATTTCTGCTGTTCCTGAACACCCTCACGATTGAAGTGTTATGATGTCTACTTTTTTTAAAATGCTATGATCAGGCTACTTAGTAAAGAAGGTTTGGGAGGTATAAAATAGACATAAAAGTTAAGTTTTTAATTAACAAAATTTTTCTTTTTATAGTGATTCAAATTAAAATGGGCCCAAAGTAACATCTGCCTCATTCGTTAATGCAGGTATCAGAGAAGCTACATTTCATGATTACCAAAAAAAAAAATACTGCAACTGAGAATGCAGCTCAAAGGAAATTGGTTTTCTTGTGGCAAAGTTAAAAAAAAACAACAACAACCTGGGAATGGCTACATCTACTTCCTTTAAGGCTTGAAGTAGGTTTCTTGAACCACAAGGAAAGGCAGACTATAAATGTTTAATTAATTAATTTTAGTTTAATTAGTTAGGGCCAAATTAGACATGTGGGTTTTTTTAAGTGCTGGATGTGAGTTCCCTGCTTTAAAAAAGTGATATCTGGTTGCGGGAAAATGGCTTGGGGGTGGGGGTGGGGGGCAGGGCCTATTCCTCCCTCTGTGGCAGCATTCCAAAGCAAACAGCCTCTTCTTGATCTTTTACCATTCCCTGCAGCAGCTGTGGGACTGATGGGAACTGCACCCAACTCTTCAAAAACCTGTATGCCTGGTTTGGCCCTAGGAGATCTACTTTCAATGAAATCAGTGGTTTTCAACATGGGGGTTGGGACCCCTTTGGGGGTTGAATGACCCTTTCACAGGGGTCGCGGCAGGGCAAGCAGCTTGGCTGGGGGGAGGGGGGCGCTGCCACTGTTGCTGCTCCTCCTGCAGGCACCCACGCTCGGCCGCCAGCTGCTCCAGCAGCGCTCCCGGAAATTTTTTTTATATGCAATCATGAATAATGGATCATGATGCCATTGGTAAGCTTTGGTTTAATTTCTGTGAAAGAACACTTGCATAATTTTATGGTTGGGAGTCACCACAACATGAGGAACTGTATTAAAGGGTTGTGGCATTAGGAAGGTTGAGAACCACTGTATTAAATGATTGTTTTGCAAGCACAGTCCTTTCTTTGGACCAATCTATTTTCTCTGTTGAAAAAAAAGTAGCCCAAAAGCCCTATTTGCATTTTTGGGTATGGCTTGAGGAGATTATCTGTAGAATAACAGTGGTACTGAATGCCTAGGATTCCAAAGTATAGGTAAAGGCCCGTAGTTTGAAATAACACTTAACAGTGCCACCCTAAGCAAGTCTGCTCACACTCTTACTCAGATGGGGATAATTTCCAGGAATGTGTTCTTCAGATTGTACTGTAAATCACTTAAATTTTTATCCCAGCCTTTCCCCCAAGGAGCTCAGGGAGGCATACGTAATTCACCCCTTCCCCATGGTACCCCCTCAACCACCTAATGAAAAATAATAGGCCAAACAAAAATGAACACATTTATTCCCCCCCTCCACAAGTTTCATGACAAAGTAGAAATCTGAATCTGCATCTGCCTGCCTGACACTGTAACCACTAGGCCTCACTAACTCTCATTTTGGATTGATAATTTCAGATTTTCTAAGAAATGCTAAGATTTTCTAGACATATGTTGGGTGCTCTTATTGACATGCCTATATTAGAAATATTCAGAAAAAAATGCAGAGGTGAAACAAATAGCTACTAAGAGTTTATGCCAACATTTTGAAGAAATCTTGGATTCTCTCAAGAGATAAGGAAGACAACTCTTTTTTGAGAGTTGGTTACACTATGAGAGGGTTCTATTTCTTGTTAGACAGGACTTTAATCATAGGAAAGGAAGACAATCTTGATCATGCTTGTCACATGAAAGCAATTTTGTTTCAGTCCTGATGTTTATATAGAGCAATTCAGGTACCATTAGTTAAGACCTTGATGCTAGTTTTATGAGCAGTCATAATGTTCAAAGAACTTTAAATAAACTGTACATTTATATATCTAATTCTTTCTATCTGGAGATTAATTACATATTCCTTGTCTGGAGTGATCACCAAAAACATATTATTTAAGAAAAATGAAACACTTTTAAAAGGTTATGATTGCTCTTTAAACATAGCCCTTGAATGCACTTCACTTCAGCCCCTGGCTTGTTTATGTTTAAAAAAGAGAATGAATGGTTGAAAAGAGCTAGGAGAAAAAGGTAGACCCTGACAACACCATGATAAACTTTTCTTTTCTTTTGGGACAAATGATCTTTTGAAAAAGAATAGCAGGGTTTTAATATCTGATGAGCTCTATTCACAGTTCCTCAGAAAAACACAATGAGAGATAATGAATAATGACCATCAGCAAGATGATGACTTGAGATCAAAACTACAGGGACTTTTATTGAGTAAAAAAATGAAGCTTAAAATTAAGTGCCAAAAGACTCCTTTTTAATTTTTTTCCCTACAGTATACCGGCATATAAATTTTAAATCAATCACAGTTCATTTCCAAGGAACCATGAAAATAGTTCCACTTGGGATAACTGAAATGAGCCTTGCATACTCACCAGTTCAGCCACTGAAATATTATGAAATGATTACAGACATTGCAGATGCTTCAAAATGTCAGGACCCAGGACTACGGGATAGATGGGACTGTATGCATTCAGAAAAGAAAGATGGGAGCAACACTGTTGATTCTAAATGTTTGGGGAGTATGAGGGTGATATGTGAAAGGTAGAACTGTACATTAGTGTACCTGGATATTGCATGGATGTCAAGGTGTTTGACTCTCTGGTAATTAAGGAAGGGAGATGGCTGAAGTGGGAATAAATTAATTAAGGAAAGAATAACCACAGTTGTGAAAAGAGTATCAAGGAAAAGACCAAGCTTCCAGGTACCACCATCCCAGCAATAAGCTTATTAACATAGGGTGAGGGAAAGGTCAGTGGAAGAACAATGGAAACAATAATGTTGCTGTATATACTCCAGAGTTCTTCTGGAAAGATGTGCCATCAAACTACAGAATGCACATTACATTCACTGTGTTAATGCAAACATAGCTGAGTCAGCTTCCTTGGTGAAACTGACATAACTTAATACAATTCTGGCCAAGTGATGAGATTTAGGCAATGTTGTCCCAAGGGTGGTATGCTAGCAGACTCCTCCTTTGCCCATGGAGGGGTCTGGGTCCTAACACTGGCACACTTGGAAGTAAGTCACATTGAATTCAATGTTGTAGGATAGTATTCCTTACATTTATATAGCACCCTCCCTTGTGGCACAAGATCAAGGCATGTAAAAAAACTCCTTACAAAATCCAGTTTCAACAATCCCCTTTTACTTTTAGAATCCTGACCAGAAAGGCTAATTGGGATCCCTAAGGAAAACTTTATTCCAGAGATGCCAATGGGATTCTTTTCATCTTAATTACTGGTCTTGTTTTCAAAGTGAAATGGGCACATTAGGAATTGTTAGGCCAATTCCGCACAAGGATCAATGTGGTAAATTGCTTGCAGAAAGAAATAACGGAATTTAAAATAGTGGAATTCGGTGTAACGCATACATGTCTTTGTAGTGGAATCCAGTAGCGTTTCAATAGTTTCCCACAGGTTTCCGGTCTCGCCAAAAATCGCTAGAAAGGAAGCGATTTTTTCCATGCTTTGTCCCGCCCCTAGCCATCAATCAAATGAACAGCCAATGGGCTGTTGTTATCATGCTCCAGAAAAGCCCCTTTCCCTTTAAGAACAGGTTTTTAAAAAACAAAAGAAAAACACACGTTGCAATGAATATGTCTTGATTCCTTGCTTCCTCCTAATGTAGAGACCCATCTAGCTGACAGCTGGTGTGTGAGCTGCCGATTCATCATTGCCACACTCCCCCGAGTGAAAAATATCCCCCCCCCCCGTGCACGGGCACGATTTTTGGCTGAAAATAAAGGGAACTTGCAAACGGGGCTGTGTTGTGCTTGGTGACTTAGGGGAGCTTTAAAGCAGCTCTGTGGAGGGACTGCAGCCGGAGAAGCCTCGCTGGGTGAATGAAGGCTCGCCGGGTCGTTGCTCTCCACTGGCTCCGAGAAAAAAAAATGGCGATCGCTTCACCGGACGTTCAGAGGACCGAGCCAGGGGGAGGGACTTTGCTGAAACTGCAACAATGGGAACGCACAGAACTTTTTTGAAACTGTTGCAGATTGTTTGCAAGAGTGTAGTGCTTTCCAGAGGGTGAATCCACTTTTGGCGATTTCCCTGGAAGCGCTAGAACGAAGCGCTTTTCGCGGGTCTGTTTCAGGAGTGTGGCAGATTGTGTGCGATGTCATACGTAACTGCAAATTAGTAGCGTTTACAATTTCCCACACTCCTGCTACATTTAACTTGTGCAGAATGAGCCTTACTTTTTATTTCTTAATTTTGTATTGAGCACAGTGCATGTGCAGTTTGCAATGACTTCTTACATTTTTACAGCTTTTTATCAATCTGTTACTGATTTTGATAACATTTTGGAGCCTAATTGTACATGATGATCACGTTTTTTGTATGATGCCCGATTACCAGTGTGGTGGGTGTGTGCATCCATAATCTGCCTTACAAATAGAATTTTGGTGCAATGATTGCATAAGCTTGTGCACATTTGGTAAAAAATACAAATGAGATGAAAATGACAGCAAAGAAGGCATGTAATTCCAAAATTAATTCAGAAATTATCCTAATTGAACTGTAATTGAAGAAGTAAGAACAAAATTCTACGACACCTAGGCAAAAGAACAGGGAATTTCTGCCTATTCCTAATTTCTTGATCTTTTCTTTAGTGTCCTTGCTTCCATGTTGCTCCTAGATGGAAAATTTTAAAAAGCAGGCTGGATTTATCTATAGGATGTCCACAACCCTTATACAGACCTGAAGACTGGAAAGCTCATTTACAGCACAATCCTAAAGAGAGTTACACCCTTCTAAAACCATTGACACTGCTGTTGGTTCTGAGGCCAAATACATTTACTCAGTTGCTTGCAGGAGGCACTTCCAGGTTTTCCCCTTATTTTAGACACGCCATTCTTTTAGAGCTTTCTGATTGAGGTAAAATGTGGGTCCATTCCGCACAGCGTTAATGTTGCTGAAGTCTTACCATTATGTAACGCTATTTTTTAACATTACACATGACGTCGTACACAATCTGCAACACTCCTGCAAAAATCGCTTCATTCTGGCACTTTTCGGGGCATCCACAAAAGTGGAATCCGAAAGTGGATTCCCCCTAAAAAAAACCTGCTAGAATCTTGAGAACAACCTGCAACACACCCGAAAAAGACACGTGCATTCTCAATCTAGCGGTAGCAAGAATGTCCCTCCCTAACCTCTTGCACCTGAGCTTCCGGCATTGCGATCGCCATTTCCCCCCCCCTTAAACCGTGTGAGTTACCGAGACCTGCCGCTATTAATTGCAGCGCTTTTCGATAGTGCTCAGAATTAGCTACATTGGTGGTGGTGCGGAATGGCCCGTGCTATCACTTTGTGCAAGTTGAGCTTTGCAGTTAGTTAATATACAGATGGCTATTTTCTCTTTTCTTAGAGGTTGTCATACCTTTGCTTGCTCCATTAGGTAGGGTTATGTTAGCACATTTTTGCATAGCTACCTTATGAGTGACTGCTGGCTAACCCACCTCCAATTTTGCTCAAGTCCTGCTGTGATGGATCTTGATCTTGCCTTCTTTCCTCTGCTGTCCCATTTATATGCACTTAGTGAATCAACTGCCTCATGGGTTATCTTTACTTCGGTGGGATGTGGATGACTTCACCCACAGTCTGTGCAGTCTGTAGTGGAAGAAAGGTGACTTTTCATTTTGTTCATCAGAAAGTGATCCTTTTCCTTGAAGAAAAACACTGTCATCTGAGTGAACCTCTGCCTGCTCCTCTTGTCCTTTGCATGGATTAAAAGGTTGTCTAGACCTCCTGTGGTAACCAGGTCCACCATGACCTTGGTAAAAACACAGAGTAGATGAGAGGCCAAAGGGTTATGCCATGTATTGAAAGACAAAGCTGTCCAACACCCTCATAAGTTATCAGATTCTGGATCAGACTTAAATTACATGGCAGTAAAGACTTCACAAAAATAACATATATGAACATATATGAACTTGGAGTTTGTGAGAGAGGACTGAGTCAATGCCATCCTTGAAAGAGACAGTGATTATTTATTCTTTCAAGATGTCTAAAAGATAAAGTTACAGTAAACTTTGCAGGAAATCATCATAGTATGTAATTGGTTCTTTTCCTTAAAAGTAAAATTGTGAAAACAGTGTTTTACCACAGATTGATTAAATACTTGAATCACTACAGGACAAATTTGGGGAGCTTGCAGCATGCCAGTTGAGTTGGCCATCCCTTATTTAGGAGGTAGCTCAGTATAATATATAGTTTGATCAAAAGTAAGGAAAATTACATATACACACAGACAGAAAATGTGACATTCATGGTCTATATAGAGGTTCCTCTTTGGTTTAGAATGCTATTTACTTACGTGACAATGAATATAATCAAACAAAACAAATCACAGTGATTCTGTAATACTAAGCAATCATCTCTAGACTGGGAAGGGAGCCCATTGCCAGTATTTCCAGTGTTAATTGTTTTCTAAACACAAGGAAATATTATGGACATAGTTGATAGTGTGTGCACAGATAAACTCAGTCATAACATCAAAGAAAAAGATACAGAATATCCAAGGTATAATTATTGCACTGTGGCAGACTTATGTTAATTTCTCTTTGACTAATTTTGCTTGTTAAAAACCATGTTTACTTTTCAGGATTCATTTTCTTCCTCTTGCCTAAAATGGAAAGTTTTCTTCTTTCTTCCATCAGTATTGTGCAGCGAATTTTGTTTTCCGGACACCACTAAGTTGACTCTCAAATACCCTTCCAGTTATGCTTTATTATAACAGTGTTTTTCTGCTATGCATGGACATTTATCAGCCGCTGCAATATTACTGTCCTTCACTGTGATTTATTTATTATACTCTGGATCCCTCCTTTCCCCTAGGAAGACATAGAATCATAGAATCATAGAGTTGGAAGGAGCCATACAGGCCATCTAGTCCAACCCCCTGCTCAGTCCTTGTTTTCCCAGTCCTTGTTCTCCATCATCTTGAAGAAATTTTGAAAGGCATTTGAGAACAGTTATTAAATATTTTTCTGGAACATCAACATATAGAAATGCCAGTTAGGATGTACCTGATAGAAGAAACCTGTGCTTTAATAGTTTGCCTGGTGTCAGTAGTAATAGTGATGATGGAAAAAAAAAGAAGCCACTCAGGCGGCTGCTATCAAGAAGTTTACTTTTATGGCTTATGTTACAAAGAACTTTTATTGGTGTTCACATATATTCCCTAAGAATTTGGATTAACAAAAGGTCTCATCATAAACTGAAAATACCTTGTTAATTAGCATGGTTAACTTATCTTCATGTAAATATTAATGATATTCAGTAACATTTGGAAATTCACTTCTATTGAAACTGGGCTCAGATCAAAATGCTTCAAGCACTAAAGTGCAGTGAAGTCAAATGAAGGAAAGAGTGGACTTTCACTCCTCCCCTCTGGAGCCCCCCCCCACTTTCGACATTAGAAGTAATTGCTTGACTGTGTACATATAACAGGATCCCAGGGCCAAATCAAACAGTAACTCCTTCCTCATTTACCCACTTTGAGAGGCAGCTGGGTATAATAATAAAGAGCTGCAGCCTCTAATCTGGAGAGCCAAGCTGTATTCCCTAATCCTCCACATGCATTCTGCTGGGTGACCTTGGGCCAGTCACAGTTCTCTCAGAACTCTCTCAACTTTGCTTACCTCACAGGGAAGAAGACTCACAGGGAAGAAGACTTACCTCACAGGGAAGAAGAAGGTGATTGCAAGTCACTTTGAGGCTCCTTCCGGTAGTAAATAGCAGGGTACAAAAAAACAGCTGCCCTTCTTCTTCAGATTTAGCCCGATTGCCAATACACAGGAGGGCCTTCACATTTGTATGATCCTAGTGGGACTACTTTGAACTTTTATTCACATGACCACATTCTTGCAATTGCACTGCTACATTAGTAGTACTTCATGAAGTGAACATCTTAGATCATTGTGCATATTCAGAGTTCTGTTGACAGCATGTACTACTTACTTGCGTTAGTTGGAGTCTGTGATTGTCAACAGTTGACACTTTGTATAATTGACTATGACACATTGCACAAACAAGTCTAGAGCACTATACTTTCATGTAGCTTAAACTGCAGGCTCCCAGAGTGATATGGTGTCTCATACTGTTTTCAGTGACAATTGAAGAAGTGGAAGGGTGATTTATTGCAATGAGAGCTTGGAGTCACTTACAAATCCTGTGAGCAACTACAGCAAAGATAGCAGAATTAGCTTTTGAGAACAATAATAAATGAGAAAAAAATAGCAATGTATACTGCATTTTCATTATTGATTTGACCATTGTTGATCATTTGGCGGTAGAGTCCCCAGAATTAACAAACTAAGGATTTTGAGAAACAGGCTGTAGGTATTGCATGGGAGGATGGGAGTCAATCACAAAATGGCGGATATGAGCCCTAGGTCTAATCACAAATCGTTAGGATTTCTACAGAATCCCTATCCCCTGATCGACCTCAACTGAAATTCACTGAGAAGTAACTAAGGGTTCCTTTCACTGTCTACACAGTTGTAGCTGGGACTTACTCCAGAGCTGTCTTCTAGCTTGCTCCATGCACAGACTGTACGAAGACCCTGGCTATGCTAAACCTGTGTATTTCCACAGTGTAATATCTTTCACTACAGATTCCTCTCTGCCACCTTGGTGTGTATAGCTGCTTTGGGCTCAGTAACTCCTGAGGCATTCTTAATGCCCTCAGCTGCACCTGTGAACAATACATCCACTTAGAAGGCTGTTCCTGCATATGTGAATTTTGGGTTCTAGCTCAATGGCAAGCATATTGACACTGACTGTTTCTGCACCTATCTGATTTGGGAATGTTATTAGCATGTTGTGGCTTCCAGCAGGGTTGCTATGGATTAGGCTGCAATTGCTAAGTTCCACACACCCTAGATTTGAGTTAATTGAGTGTGTATTTCCTTTTTATTGAACAAGCATAAAATCTTACTCTTGGCATCAATACATAGGCATCAGTGACATGGCCATGTCAGGGTTTTCTGTTAGTCTCCTACAAAGCATTCCGTTAATGATGTCTAGTTATGGTTGTCAAAACAGATTCTAAAACAATAGTGTGCAGTTGGCTCATACTCTTTAGTCTTCACAATAATTTGGTGAGATGTGCAAATGTCCCCATCCTTGCTGAATCCTGATTTCTTTCCTGGTGATGGTCTCATATACCCTCCGACCACAGAGACTCCTAGCCAGAGTAAAGGCAATTAAAAGAGCATTTGCTGAGGCAAACCAAGATTTGAGCAATTGTCTCTGAGCCAGGATCCTAGACTCAGATTAAACTGATAGAATCCCAGTGTGTGCACAGCAGACAAATGCCAATTCAGAAGGGCATTGGTATTCAGGCATCAGAGTGAATAGGAGTTTGTTGAGATCAGGAAGCCTTCACTGCAGCTCCTTTTGTGTGTGAGGGAATGAAAGGGCAGAATGGGAGACACACGCATGGCAAAACTCTGTGTTGGTGATCAATTGAAATTGTAATTGTAGCTTGCCAAGACTCTCCATTGAGTTTCCCTTTGTCATATTCATGTGCCTCTGCATGGAGGTATTCTGATATGAATTATTTGGAAGTAAAATTTAAAGTCTAAATGCCTTGTGAGGAGAAAAGCCACTGATGTGGCAAAATAATTGTTTAATGACCCAAACCTAAGAGAGGTACAATCAGCACAGCACAGTGTCATAACTGGGAATTACATCAGCAGTAGGGCCATTTATGCCAGCACACGGATGATTGCTGTGGTGCTGACTGCTGCTGTGTGGCACAATTTCTCCAGTGCAAAGGAGCAGCAGACACATGATAGCAGACTGTTGGCATGAACCCCTGTGACTGTATAAATGTGGGCTTTCTAGAGGATGTGCCACAAATTAGACGGGTCCCAAAGTGTTTTTAGAGTGGGTACAGCCCCCCCCCCCAACAGGTGCAAACTTGTGCTGGTAAAAATGGTGGTGTAGCCCACTTGGCACCCATGATGGATCAAATAATCCAACCTACCCCCCCTCCATGCTGCTGTAGCCACACCTATGAGAACCTAAGCAGCACAGAATGCCAACCAAGCCTGCATCCAATCAGCACTCTCCTCAGGAAAAGCTACACATATCTGCAGCTCCCAGTCAGGCCCTCCTTCCCAACAAATACTTCAGGAAAGTCTCCCCATTTGGACTTAGAGCAAGTGCTCACTCACCTTGGTGGAATGCATTTAACAACATTGGGAGAGCACTTGGGTGGGTAAACACTACAAGGAGTGTTGAAATACAATCAGCAGGTTATTTGGTCCAGGGCTAACTCTGAGGGATTGGCCTTTTTACACTGCAAGGTCCTGGTTAAATGCCCAGGAGAACCACCTGGCTGCAGCTCAGCAATTGTAGACTCTACCAAGAAAACAGTTTAGACTAGTTTTGCCTCTGAGAAGTTCAGAGGCCTTTGTTCCAAGTGGGACCACCCACTTCCTCTACAGACCCACTTCCTCTACAGACCAAAGCAAGTCTGCACTTACTTTGTTTATTCCATTGTCAATCCTATTGAATTCAGATCGATTTGAACTCGGGTCTTCCTCTTCCCCTCCTCCCCATGGAAACAAGTGTTCTGCACGTGGGGAGCCTTGCACAGCCTCTTTCTTTCTTTTCTTGAAGGGGGGGGGAGAGAGGATTGAAGAAGGCAGAGGAGGAAGAAAAAAATCCAAGACCGACAGAAGTTGAGAGAAATTAGGGGCTTCTCCTTTAAGGCAAGCTTGTCACAGGAGCAGCTTTGGCCAATCAGGGGTTCTCTACCACGGAGCAGAGCCCAGATTCAAAACAGCCTGCTTTCTCAATCCGAATCTTAAAATATTGAGGTTTAAAGGCACTCTAAGATATCACACAATAAAGGTAGGGTGACTCCGGATGAATCCTTCTTGTTGCAGAAGGAAAATTTAAATCGCCCAAAATCAAAACGGAAACCGCATTCTGTGTAGATGGCAGGGACTAAATCAACTTGGGATTGGAATAAAAGCTCCATGCAGTTTACACCTAGAAGAGGAGCTGAGCATTTGTGCACTCAGACATTGTCACATTGCTTCTTTGTTTTGTCTCATCTCCATCGCAGTTTGCTCTGCATTGCAATGGCTTTATTTTAGCAGCAAGTAAGTTCTGTGGCTCTGATCTGGTGAGAGACCAGATTAGTGAGCATGATATATGTTTATGTAAATATAAACAAGTAAACTTATTTTTAACCTGTATCCACAATGTTCCTGCATCTCCTTGAAACTTCTTTCTGGATTTTAAGGTAAAAGCTTACACTGCATTCTCTCAAGGCATGCTACAGATGGAATCTTATGCTGTGGGGCAGGGCAATTCCCTCTTTCTCCTTTTCTGTTTTGTTCCTCCACCATGGCAAGTTCAACAAAACTGATAGCAGAGATTTGAACAAGTGGTAACCAAAAAATGGTCCACTCCCAACAGAGAAAGCAAAGTCCACACTATTATAAAGTGTGTGTGTGTGTGTGTGTGTGTGTGAGAGAGAGAGAGAGAGGTTCCAAAAACCCTTTATTAACACAACAGGGGCACCTAACAACTTGCGACTAACTCACACATGCTCGTATGCCTGACTTTCCTACACACAGGACTCTTCTGCAATTCCTTAAAGGGGCAGTTGCCCAATTTGCTCAATACATTACACCCTTCCCCCTTATTCCACAAACTCCTTCAAATACTTGGGTCTCAATCACACCTTTTTCGAATGTCTTGGCAATGGGACCATATCGTTTGGGGACTCTGCAGGAATCATACCTTGCTCTCCTGAGGCATGGCCATCTGGCCCAGCCTCTTCATTCCCACAACTTTGTGCTGGTTCTGGGCTGGGGCCTCTTGGAATCCTTTGTAAGAATACGCAAAATCTATGTAGAGACTAGACCAGGGCCCTCTAGCCATCTCCCATGGGTGAACCAGTGCATGGGCTGTGGGTGACACACCCTTTTATGTCCATGTCCATTTTTGGCAAACAGACATAGCTGTGGGCCAATGCTATCATCCGGACCATGCCTAGATGGCTGATGTGGAGCGCAGACAGCACTTGCTTCTGCAGCGGCTCTGGAATGATCACTCTAGCCCCCACAATAGACACCCTTTGTGTACAGATACGAGATCTCCTGCATGAAGTGGTGGGGCTGGTAAAATCTCCAGCAGCTTGACTCTATATGCCGGGGAAGGGTCCTCAGCTGGTGTTGGCAACGGTAAGGCATCAGCATTGCCCATCCTAGCCCCAGGTCAGTGCTCCAATTCATAATTATAAGCATTCAAGAATATAGCCCAGCAGAGCATCTGGGGGAGACAAGATCTGTGGAGTCTGTCTATGAGAAACAAAAGGGGCTTGTGGTCGATCAAAATAGTAAATGGGCAGCCGTAACAAAAATCATGAAATTTTTGCACCCCCGCAACCATGGCTAGGGCCTCCTTATCTATTTGGGTGTAATTCCTTTCTGCCATTGATATCGTGCAGGAATAATGTGCAATCAGGGCCTCTCAGCCATCCACTAACCTGTGGCTTAACACCCCATAAGGGGAAACATCACAAGATAAGATCAGGGGAAGTGCCTCATCATAATGTCTCAACACACAAATGCACAGGCATGCTGGGGCATCCAGGACCACTCAGCTTGCTTATCCAATAGTCTATGTAGTGGCTCTGCCAATGAAGCCTTATTGGGTAAAAAGGAATTATAGAAACTAAGAAGCCCCGGGAAAGCTTGGAACTCTTGTTTCAACCTGTGGGTGGGTGCCTCTCGGATGGCTCTGAGCTTGTCAGGGGTTGGGTGAATGGCTGTGGCATCAATCAAAAACCCTAGGAATTCAACGCAGGGTACCCCAAATTCACATTTCTCCCTTTTCATGTGCAAATCCGCTGTTTCAAAGCACTTTAAGACACCCACCAACCTTTCCATCAGCTGTGCCTCAGTCTCTTCCATCACGTCATCAAAAAATGGGACAGTCCTTTTCACCCCCTTTAACAGGTCTTCCATCAACTGTTAAAAATTCCCAGAGCTACACTGACCCCAAACTGTAGCCTGTTTACCTTGAAAGACCCCGTGTGAGTGACTATAGTCTGGGCCTCAGCAGAGGCAGCATCCACCAACCACTGCTGATAAGTCTGCACCAAGTCCAACTTGGCAAATACCTTTCCATCCCTCAGGGAGGCCAATATGTGACTGATTATGGGCACTGGAAATGCGTCCTGCTGAAGGGTTTGATTAATCATGAATTTGTAATCTGCACAGATTCCAATGTTTCCATTAGCCTTTACTGGGGTGACGATGGGAGTTTCCCACTTTGCATGCAATACAGGCTCTAGCACCCCCTGTTCCACTAGGTGGTCTAACTCATCCTCTATTTTTTGTTTGAGGGCAAATGGTATGTGCCGTAGTTTGAGCCCTCTTGGAGACACCTCTGGATCCAGTGCTAAGGCCCATGGTAGTGCCCCAGCTTACAGTAAAAAATGGAGGCAAACCAGCAGAAAAAAGCATCATAAGTTCCCACGCGCACCTGGTGCAGCCCCTCCACTGTGATACCAAGGGGGATAAACCAGTCCAGTCCAAGGAGGCTGGTTCAGGGTGTCCTTAAATTGTTTAAACTCCACCACCACCCGGGCTTTTCCCATCACTGGCACCCAATTCCTCTGGAAATCAGTCAGAGGCAAATGGAATTTCTCCAGTCACAAATCACCATTGAGTTGGATCTGCTCAAACAAGGACTTGGGGAATATTGAAAAGGTGGAGCCAAAGTCCACCTCCATGTTGCAGGGCAGGCCATTGAGCTTCACCCTGACTGTGATCTTTCAAGCCGACTCCTGCCGCACATTCTAGACCAGGTCTCTCCTATGACCTTCAATATGCCCAGCACCGCACTTCCTTAAACCTGCCAGAGCTCCCACAGCTCCCACACCATGCATACTTGAGGGACCGCCTATCTCCTTATGCCCCCCGCAGGGCACTTCGCTCTGCGGGTAAGAATCTGCTGATGATCCCAGGACCCCGGGAGGCACGCCTGGCCTCGACAAGGGCCAGGGCCTTTTCGGTCCTGGCCCCTACCTGGTGGAATGAGCTCCCTGAAGAGCTGCGGGCCCTGTCGGAGCTCTCTGAGTTCCGCAGAGCCTGCAAAACGGAGCTCTTCCGCCAGGCGTTTGTCTAAGGCCGGGTGATGGCCCGGGGCTAAGATCGGACCCCTCTCCCCGGAGGGGGGAGGCCAGTACTAAACTGACCTGGTTCCCCAGAGTGTTCCATCCTATGCCCAATTATCCTCCGTTCCCTTCTGCTCATCCAGTGGGCCTTTACGGGAATAGTTTTAATCGCCATCATTGTGACTTAGTCATTGTTTTAATGGGGTTTTAATGGGGAATTTTAATGGTTAATATATTGTATTTGTATTAAAATGTTGTGAACCGCCGCGAGCCGGTTTCCGAGAGCGGCGGTCATACAAATCAAATAAATAATAATAAATAATAATAATAATTGTGGGTTCTTTGCCATCTTTCTGTGTTTTTCTGTTGTTGCTCCCCGGACCGGCACAGCTCCTGCCCGCAGAAGGTGGATCTCATCCCCTGGCAGCTTCTCCAGCTCTCCTGTCAGACCCCTGGGGCCTTGTGCCTGCCTGACTGCTCGTGTGCCAGCCTCCACCGCCTCAGCCGCCAGTGCCTCATCCACAGCTTTCTGGAAGTTAAGTGTCTGTTGGGCAAAAAGATTCCTTTGCATCGCTTCATCCCGAAGCCCACAGACTCGTCTGTCTCACAGGGCCTCCTCGAGGTCTTGGAAGTTGCAATGCTGGGCCAATTGCCTTAATTCAGCCACATACAATGTGGTGCTTCCACCCAGCTTCTGCCCCCTCAGGAAAAAGGTGTGCCTCCGTGAAATTTCCATGGGACAGGGAGTGAAATGGGTGGTCAGCATGCTCAGCTCAGTACATTCTCTATTGATGTTGCCATCAACAGGGATGGGGCGACTAGAGCCTTTGCCAGTCGATAAGTCCAGGCCCCACACACACTGAAGAAAATTGCCCTCTTCCTGTTGGCATTGGTGATGAAGTTAGCAACTGCATATAACTCGAACAGCTCAATATAGCTTTCCCACTTCCCCAGGTCAGACACATCAAACTCCTCAATGTGCCCTTGCTTCGCCATTGCTTCTGCTGCCTCTCTCTCTCTCTCTCTCTCTCTGGGCTATGATCCCACCTTCGTTGCCAGTATAATATAGTGAGAGAGAGACTGACATCCCAAAAACACCTAACAACTTGTGACTAATTCACACACACTCCTGTACATTAGCTCCCTTGCTAGGATCCCAAAGGACAGCCATACCTGCATAGAGGTAAGTAAAGCATCCCCTCCACAACCAGCTTGGCCAGCAGCAATAGTGAAAAGGTGACCCTGGCATGCAACCACTCAAAGGGGATGGAAGATGGCATCAGAATACAAAATAGAGGTGGTTGGGACAGACCCCTTAGGAGAAAAGACTGGTCCCTTTCTGCCATGATGAGCCATTGGCAGCTACACCAGCTCGTGTTTCCTCCAAAGCTCAGTTTCATGGCTACAAGGAGACACCTCCCTCACTGCCATGGAGCTGAAACCCCACCAGGTGCCACTCCCTCAGCAGAAGGGCAGCCTCCATGTCCTCTCCCTGTGTGACCATTAAGGAAGCACCTTCATGATGGCCACTGCTGGGCACCTAGAAGAGCTCCTCATCATCCCAAGGGACATGCATGAGGGTCAGGTGCACATCAAAAAGTTCCTAGAATCCTGCTGGAGTCCATCCATGTTCTCCTGCCCCCTGCCAGCTGCCTCTTCCTCCTCCAGCAGGTGTGGCATGGGGGTTGGCATGGGGACATTTTTAACCATGTAGGTGCCCTGCTGGATGGCACAGCTGCTGGTGAGAAAAGGCCACCAACACATCCACAGTGATGTCCATTATGGCCCACAGGAGCCTTATGTGTATACGATGGGAACTTGGAGTGAACGTATGGTGCATAGAAGATGTTCCTCTTACATTGATAGGTTGCCTGGGCTTCTAATGGTAGGAGGTCTCTTCAAGGAAGGCCTTACTTCAGGGAAGGAGCATCGCTCTGCTTGGCTCAGGCCCTTCCACTCATTAGTCTCATTGGTCCTGCCTTTCCTATCTTGCTACCCATACATGGCAACAACTCCTGGATAGACCACTGTGGAACTGCTATGGATATCAATGTGGCAGTGCCTGCTAACACTGGCTGGGCACTCCCCCCCCCCCTGTGTAGCTGACACTTAATTTTCCTCTTAGGAGGGCAACTATAGTACCACATTTGTAGCACAGGACTGTTCTGCCCAAATCGGAAACAAACATAAAAGTAGGATCCATGCAACTACAAATTATATGTGACTAAAAATCATGCTGAGAATATATGCTGTGAGTCTTCCAACTGAAAAGCCATTGTGCAGCTTTAATAAGCTTTGATATAATACAATTGTCCACTTATCATTGGCATATTATATATTACTGCAGGAAATCTCTTCAGCAGCAGGCACTATGGATGCAGTTTTATTGAGCCATAGGCTTTTGTTCCAGAGATTAGGTTTCTTTCAAAAACTTATTTCAATAAAATATTCAAAGCTTGCAGAGATGAGCTTAGAAATGTAAAAGAGTGTTTGTAGTTTACTCAATTACCTCAAGTGGAAATCGTAGGGCAAGGAAACACTATGTTATTAGTGTGATCTCTCTGTCTAAATATTCAATAAAGTAGCAGATAGAATGTTATTTGATAACATTATTTATCACTAAATAAGTTATTGCACAGCAAAATATCCAAGAATCCAAATCTTTTCTAAAAACGTGTTCTATATTAACTTCATATTAAGGTAGCTTTCTCTACCCCAGTCGTCCCAACCTTCCTAGTGCCGTGACCCTTTAATACAGTTCCTCATGTTGTGGTGACCCCCAGCCATAAAATTATGCAAGTGTTCTTTCTCAGAAATTAAACCCAAACTGACCAATGGTGTGAAGATCCATTGTTCATGATTGTATATAAATTGATTTTTTTCCTGGGGTTTCTCAGTTCAGTTCTGCCTCTTGTCCCACCATGCCAATCTCGCTCTTTTCCGCTGCTCCAGACAGATGAATGCTTTATCTCGATCTACCCTGCAAGGCTGTTGTGTGAATGGTGCCCCCCCGCCAAGCTACTATGACCCCTGTGAAAGGTTGTTCAACCCCCAAAGGGGTCATGACCCTCAGGTTGAGAACCACTGTTCTACCCCCTCTTTGAAGAAATAACAATGCCTCATGAAAGTTAGGATGAGTAGCAACTATGTTTTCATTTCCATCCTTCAGTCGTTACTGTTTGATAGCCTAGTGCTCTATTTTGTATTTTGATTTTCATAAGCCATTTGTTGCTAAAGGCTTTATTAATGTATCTAGCTGAAACTTGTTATTACTACTATAGTATTAAAGTCCAATCAGTCCTTCCTATCGATTCCCCCCCCCCCCAATATGATTATGGTTCAGTGAATTGCAAATGGTTGTTGGATTCTCTCTAGGTACATTTCAAGACTCAGTTGCTCTATGGTAAGTTTCAGCTGACTTGTTCCAACTAGAAAACTGGTGATTCCAAAGGGTTCTTGTGAGATGGAACACTGTAGAGTCATTTGCATACACTGGGGGATTTATAAATGCTAAACAGTAGTTAATCAACCTGTGAATAAATATATTTCTTTTAAAGGTGTGAAGACCTAACTCTTAAAACTTGTTTACAGATTCAGAAAAAATTGGGTGGTTGAATCAATTGTAGTATGCAGCCCTTTGTGCCATCTCAGCATTCGATACATCTCCCTGCATATCTGAGCTAAGGAAAGCCCCAAAATCACTACTTGGGTATAACTACTAAATGGAAGTGACTCTATGTCGTTTCATAAAATCATAGAGTTGGAAGGGACCTCCAGGGTCATCTAGTCCAACCCCCCGCATTAATGTGTGGTTTCTAGGAAGTTTAAGAAAGTGGAGAGGAAAAGGATTTTCATCATCATAATTATCCCCTCTCGGATATATGTGCTGGGTGCCTCCAAAGGGGCTCTTCCACATAAACTTGTACATTACTGAATTTCTCAACATGTTAGGTAAAGGTAAAGGTATCCCCTGTGCAAGCACCGAGTCATGTCTGACCCTTGGGGTGATGCCCTCCAGCGTTTTCATGGCAGACTCAATATGGGGTGGTTTGCCAGTGCCTTCCCCAGTCATTACCGTTTACCCCCCAGCAAGCTGGGTACTCATTTTACCGACCTCGGAAGGATGGAAGGCTGAGGCAACCTTGAGCCAGCTGCTGGGATTGAACTCCCAGCCTCATGGGCAAAGCTTTCAGACGGCTGCCTTACCACTCTGCGCCACAAGAGGCTCCTCAACATGTTATCTAAGGCAAATTTCCAATATCTATTTTGTTAGTAAACTTAGATTAAATGGCTCTATGTGACTTGTGACATCCAAGATGCCTTTGGAAACATTCCTCTTAAGGCCAGCTTCATCATGAGGCTGTTCTTTATGTCAAAACACTTCTGCATAGGATGGAAATTGTTGTGTATGCGAGGCAGCAGAGGGCCGAGCTTGGGGTTTGGAGCAGGATCCAAGCAGCCCTGAAGGACAGCCAATGAACTGCCAGGTCCCCAACTGCAGGGTCCAATGAGTTTAAATCAATCAGGCTCCACTAATCCAATCAAGGCTCAGCCAAGGGTGTGTTCACCTCTACCCCTGTGTATATATTTGGGGGCTTGTCCAGGCAAGTCCCCAGTCAGCGTGGTTACTTCCAACCTGAAATCACTTTAACAAATAAAGAGCTGAAATGCACGACTGTGCCTCGTTTCTTCCCTACTGAACCCACTATACAACAGAAATGCAGCCTGCATCAGTGAGTGCTTGTGACTTCACTCCTCCACCATCTACATTCATAGAATCATAGAATTATAGTGTGTATCCAACCTTTGCTTGAAGACTGCCAGTGAGGGGGAGCTCACCACCTCCTTAGGCAGCGTATTCCACTGCTGAACTACTCTGACTGTGAATTTTTTTTTCCTGATATCTAGCCTATATCGTTGTACTTGTAGTTTAAACCCATTACTGCGTGTCCTCTCCTCTGCAGCCAACAGAAACAGCATCCTGCCCTCCTCCAAGTGACAACTTTTCAAATACTTAAAGAGGGCTATCATGTCCCCTCTCAACCTCCTTTTCTCCAGGCTGAACATTCCCAAGTCCCTCAACCTATCTTCATAGGGCTTGGTCCCTTGGCCCCAGATCATCCTCGTCACTCTCCTCTGTACCCTTTCAATTTTATCTACATCCTTCTTGAAATGAGGCCTCCAGAACTGCACACAGTACTCCTGGTGTGGTCAGGGGAAAAAAACCCTTGGACATCTAGCCTGATTTAAGAACACTGCATTTTTGGGTTTGCAGTTGCAGAGTAAACACACCAGAGAAAAAGGAATGGTGCAGACACTGATTCTGAAGCCAAGTTGAAACGCTTGACTGCTGGGGAAATCCGCAGTAAGCTGTTTGTGCAGAAATGGCCCAAGTCTTCTAGCTTTAAGTACTGTGGCACTCTAAGCCCTAAATTATACTTGACTTTCTTCCCTTCTGTTCCTGTTTCTGCCATCTATTTCCACACCTTACAGCTGAGAGTTGGTCCTCAGCCCTTTTATGTCATACCCCATAAGATATAAAATTACTATAAGCCTTAACATTTACAACAATCCTGTTGATCTGTGGTGAACATTTGTTTGGACCTGCAATACAGTACTGGATATTTGAGGTATGGTTCAACATTTCATCTTTATTTGCTTGTTTTATTGGTGTTAATGCAGCTACCGACCTGAACTTCTGAGATAAGCCAGGTCAGAAACACAAAGAGATAAAAATGAAGATATAATAACTTTTTCACCAACCAATTTTGTAATGAAAAATTACTTATGCGTCCACTTTTGCTGTGGTCCATTACATCACAGGTTTGAAAATGTGTACTCCTCAGTGAACTTTGAAAAATAGTAGTTTTTTAATCAGAAAAAGATTAAAAAATATGTTTGGCTCTACTTTTACAGAGGATATGTTAGAATGTTTTTGACTATGGAAATAGCGCCTTGGAAAAGGAGACAAATATATACCATAATGGAGCATCTTTCATTTCTGCCTTCTATAATGTTATTGTCTCATTACAGCAACAGCTAAATCTGAATGTTGCTTCTCATTGAAAATTTATTGATTTGCTCAAGGGAGTTCTGGGATGACAGAGGATGCTACATGAATGTGGAATCAAGCATAAAATGGTCAAACCTCCACAGTACTTTATTGAAATTTATTAATGTAGGTAAACTAGATATTCTTCTGAATTCAAGCAAATGAAAATTAGATGACAATATTCTTTGAAACTCGTAAATACAATTGTCTGTGGTTTAATGGCTGTAATTTGTATTTTTGGTACAGATACAAAGTAACCATTCATTATATTGACTTATATTTCTAAAAGCTATCTCTGTAGCATGGTGCATTTATTGCTTATACTTTCCTAAAGTGAATACTGTATCTCTACAGTTAATTGTCTCATGTAACATTATGTTTAATCATTGAAAACAGAGACAGGAGCTTCTTGGAGATTTTGGGGTGGAATCTCCAGACAGCAAGTGACGGAAAAAGTATTTTTGGGAGAACCCTTGCATACCTGGTGAAGAGGGCTTTAAACTAGACACAAAGGGGGGAGTGCGACATAAATTCAGAACTTGGTGTGATGGCAAGATCAGAACATGAGAAGATCTCAAATCTACAGGGAATGTTACATAAGCAGGGAACTACTAGCTTACAAGGAAGTTCAAAAACCAAAACCATGAGGCACACAAAGGATGGACTACGATGTCTCTACACTAATGCACAGAGTATGGGAAACAAGCAGGAGGAACTAGTAGTCTTAATAGAAGAGGGGGCTATGACCTAATAGGAATCACAGAAACTTGGTGGGATAATACTCACAATTGGAATACTAAAATTGAGGGGTACAATCTATTCAGAAGGGACAGACAAGTAAAGAAGAGGGGAGGTGTGGCAATATATGTTAGGAATCTTTATACTTGTGAAGAAATACAGGTACCCAAGCATGAAAATTCAGTTGAATATATTTGGGTAAATATAAAAGGAGTAGGAAATGAGAGTGGTATTATTGTGGGTGTCTGCTATAGACCACCAAGCCAGTCAGAGGACTTGAATGAGATACTGCTAGACCAAATTACACAATTTTCAAAAAAGGGGAAAACATTGGTCATGGGTGACTTCAATTACTCAGATATCTGTTGGAAGACCAACTCTGCTAAAAATGCAAACTCCGTTAAATTCTTAACTTGACTTGCCAACAGCTTCATTTCCCAGAAAGTAGAGAGGGGAACCAGGGGCGCTGCTATTTTAGAGCTGATTCTCATCAACAAGGAAGAACTGGTAGATGAGGTGGAAGTAGTGGGCACACTTGGTAGCAGTGACCATGTGCTTTTGGAATTTTCAGTCATGGGAAAGAGAAAACCTTTACATAGTTGTACATGTAGACTGGACTTCAGGAAAGCTGATTTTCAGAGACTTAAAGGTATGTTGCGTAGAGACCCGTGAGTTAAAGAGTTGGGAGTCCAAGAGGGCTGGGATTTTCTTAAAATCAAAATACTGAAGGCTCAATCACAAACAATTCCCTTGAAAAGAAAAGGTGGAAGGAGCCTAAGGAAGCCAAGTTGGCTCCATAAGCAGTTGTCAAAAGATTTGAGGAATAAATAAGAGTCATTTAGGGAATGGAAGGAAGGCCTTATTACCAAGGATGAGTATAAACAAATAACCAATAATTTTAGGGGGAGTGTTAGAAAAGCTAAAGCTCAATATGAGCTTAGGCTAGCAAGAAATGCTAAACATAACAAGAAAGGCTTCTTTAGTTATATTTCAAGCAAGAAAAAGAATAGGGACACCATAGTACCCCCGTGAGGACAAAAAAGTGAAATTATAACAGATGATGAAGAGAATGCTGAACTGCTTAACTCCTATTTCTCCTCGGTCTTCTCTTGTGAGGGAAATAGTGATCAATGTGGAAAAAATGTAACACAACATGGGGGACGTGAATGGTAGCCTAGGATCACTGTTGGAACAGTCCACAAAGACCTAGTTTCTTTAAATGAAACAAAGTCTTCTGGGCCAGATGAACTGCATCCAAGCGTACTAGAAGAACTTGCAGATGTCATCTCTGAACCTCTGTCTATTATTTTTGATACTTCTTGGAGAACAGGTGAGGTGCCAGACGATAGGAGGCAGGCATATGTTGTCCCCATCTTCAAGAAAGGGAAAAAGGAGGATCTGAGTAATTATTGACCCATCAGCTTGACATCTGTAGCGGCAAAATTTTGAAACAAATAATCAGACACTAGGTCCTTGAGCAGCTGGAACTGAGAGCTGTGATTTCTAAGACTCAGCATGGGTTTCGCAAGAACAAATCATGTCAGACCAACCTTATCTCTTTTTTTGAGAAAATGACTACCTTGCTGGATCAGGGGAATGCCGTGCACATAGTTTATCTGGATTTCAGTAAAGCTTTTGATAAGGTTCCACATGATATTCTTGTTCACAAGTTGGTAAAATGTGGTATGGATCCTAATTCTTTCATGTGGATCAATAACTGGTGGACAAATTGTACCCAGAGAGTACTTGTTAATGGTTTAGCATCTTCTTGGAAAAGAGTGACAAGTGGAGTACCCCAAGGATCTGTCCTGGGGCCTGTATTGTTAAATAAACAAATATAAATAAACATATTTATAAATTATTTGGATGAGGGATTAGAGGGGATACATTAAATATGCAGATGATACTAAACTGGGAGGGGTAGCAAACATAACTGAAGACAGCAACAGAATACAGGATGATCTTGATAGGCTCAAGAAGTGGGCTAAACTGAGTGAAATGAAGTTCAATAGGTACAAATGTAAAGTTCTGCATTTATGTAGGAAAAAACAAATACACCAATATAAGATGGGGGAGACTTGTCTTGGCAGTAGCATGTGCGAAAGGGATCTAGGAATCGTAGTAAACCAAACATTGAACATGAGTCAGCAGTGTGACTCAGTGGCTAAGAAGGCAAATGGGATTTTGGGCTGCATCAAACGGAGTATCGTGTCCAGATCACAGGAGGTGATGGTACCGCTTTACTCTGCTCTGGGTTGGCTTAACTTGGAATACTGTGTTCAGTTTTGGGTATCCCAATTGAAGAGGGATGTTGACAAACTGGAATGTGTCCAGAGGAGGGCAACAAAGATGGTGAGGGGTTTGGAGACCAAGATATATAAAGAAAGGTTGGGGGAGCTTGGTCTGTTTAGCCTGGAGAGGAGACGACTGAGAGGGGATGTGGTAACCATCTTCAAGTATTTAAAAGGGTGCCATATGGAGGATGGAGCAGTATTGTTCTCTCTTGCCCCAGAGGGGCAGACCAGAATTAATGGGATGAAATTAATGCAAAAGAAATTCCATCTAAACATTCGGAAGAAGTTCCTGACAGTTAGAATGGTTTCTCAGTGGAACAGGCTTCCTCGGGAGATGGTGGGTTCTCCATCTTTGGAAAATTTTAAACAGAGGCTAAATAGCCATCTGACTGAAAGGCTGATTCTGTGGAGACAAACGCATGGCAGGTTATAGTAGATGAGCGATTGTGATGTGAGTGTCCTGGGGTTGGACTAGATGACCCATGAGGTACTTTCCAACTCTATGATTCTATGATTCTATGATTCTATGATTCTATGATTCTATGATTCTATGATTCTATGATTCTATGATTCTATGATTCTATGATTCTATGATTCTATGATTCTATGATTCTATGATTCTATGAGCAGCGGTTGGGGAGGGGAATAGAAAGATGTGATCTCACCAAATTTAATACCATAGAATTCACTCTCTCTCTCTCTCTTTTTTTTAAACTATTTTTCATGGGAGGACTGAACTCTAGACTGGAACTCATTTCTATTGCTGGAAGATCTTCAGGCTCCAGCAGAAAGTTAGCATCTCTAACTGGAAAATCAGCATGTGACTATTTCACCTGTGCAGAATTGGCCAAAAGCAATTATTTTGTTCTTGGATACACCAGCCCACAGAAATGCAAGTATTGTCCATATAAGCTCAAAAAAAGAAATGGGAGAGAGAACATCACTAGACAAAGAAAAAACAGAATAGGGACAAAAAACTTCAAAGGGATCATCCAAAACAAATGTACTATGTATTCTCCAGTCAGCCTGGTCTTTTTATTGGTTAGGTCATAACTAGTTTTGGCAAAAATAGTATGAGCTGATATAGTATGTGTAAGGCTAAGTAGAAAGCATGCTGGGCTATCTAAGGATGTAGGACTGTTCCCAAGCTAGTCAATCAATGTTTTGAATAGCTGAATGAGTTGGGGAGGTAATGTCCTTGGGTGGCTGAGCAGCATTGACTGTGTTCTTAGCTCCTGGAATGGGATGTGGGTATGAGGATGAGGAGGTGGTTATTAAATTTGCATATACCAGGTATAATTGGGCCTTCCCCTACACAAATACCTACATCTACTTTTATCTATTGAAGATGTGATGTGTATTTCCCCCCTCTGTTTCTGGGGTAACAATATGTCATGTCCCCACCAGGGTGCCCAATTCATTCACACTGGGAACAATGAAGTGGGGTTGATTGTTGACTCTATGGAGGAGCTATATGGGTATCTTATCCTATTTTAGATTTTCTATTTTATTTTTATTCTATTTTACAGGTTTATAGTAAACCTTTACCTTGTTAGATACCTCAAGATTGTGTGAGGGGCAAGATACAATTAAATAATTAATTAATTAAACAAATTATTTTTTGAGATTTTTGCCTCTTGCTTTAATTTGCCTTCATAAACTGAACAATCCATGTTGGTCTAACAACAGTCCCCTGAACATGTGAGCATACATAGACTAGTTTTACATCTCTCCCTCTCTCTATTTGAGATATATATTAGAATAGGGATTCCCAACTAGGAACACCTGGGTGTCCGCAGGAGCTCTGGAGGGGGTCCATTAGGGAATCAGTCACTGATATTGCTCTCCCTCCAGAGTGTGACTAAATTTTTTGTGGCTTTTGTGTCTGCCTAAGAAGGATCCATGGGAGCTCAAGAAGAGGTCTGCAGCTTCCATTGCCCTCCCCCCCAAGTTCTGAGTGTCTGAGTTCTCCCATGGCTTCTGTGCCTGGGAGAGGGCAGAACCTGCATGCCAAATCCCTCCTTAAACCACCTCCTCTCTTTTGGAGGGCTCAGTGGATAGGCCATGGGTGTAGAAATCAAAGGGAGAAATCAAATGGTTGTGGCATAGTCTGGGGGGTTCAGGCTGTCTTCTCAGCTCCTACGCTTTCTGGCCTACATGAGGTGGAGCCACAGTTGTAGTAATAAAGTAGGGTGAGGGAGCGGAAGGAGGGTGAAGGGTATGGGTGGTGATGTAGCCATGGCATGAAGGCATAGCCAGTTGACATCACTTTAGGGGCTCCTTCACATTCAAAAAGCTGAAATAGGCTGTATTAGAAACTCATTTTGATATCATCCTATGAACACAAGTATTGTAGACAGAAATATGTATCAGATATATTTAGAATGTAGATCAAATGTGTACCCCCAAAGTTTATAGAAATTCCCAATGAGATATCAGAAAGCTGTGGAACAGAGAAAAACTGGGTGATAACTGGAGAATGTGTTTGGCCAACCATTGTTAAATTCCTCTAGTACCATTTTGATAAGCATACACTAAGTATATATATTTTCCACAATATATCTTATCTTACCTGTATATAAACTGATGGCCTAGACTGAATATGCTTTTTTGTAGGCAAAAGCAATATGTACTCTAAGAGATCATAAAGGCTGTCAGCCATTACTATTATCGTTGTGGCCTTAAATCTCCAAGAAAATTGATGCCAGACATATTCATGACTGTTTAGGTTACATATGCTAGTTCTTCATATGAGCACATTCTTGAGAAAATAAACACAGCTCAAATAGGAAAGAAAGGTATTGTGCAAAAGGCCCTAAGGTTAAAAAACAAAACAGGTAATTTATACATAGAATGCAGTTCCCATTGGTATGAACTAAGAAAGTATTGATTTTGTATAATTCAGACTCATTTTTTATGTCCAAGGCGACTTATGCCATGAATGACAAAAACCTAGCTCTGACCATTTTCTCAGGGAGGAAAAAAAAAGCAGAATCTACATACATGGCAAGGTTCACCAATTACTCATATTTTTTGCTGCTCTATCCTTAGCATATTCCCATTTTTACTCAAACCATGTCACAATTGCTGCCTTATTGTTAAAAAATGAATGACCTCCTATCCAATTTAATGACATCAAGGGTCATTTGTTCATTCCAAAGGTCATTGTGCTACTTTCCTATACACTGAAAATTACACTTGGTGAATAATTTATGATAACCTCTGCAATGAATTCCTTTCTTTAAGTGTGCTTCAGTTCTAATTATTCGTTCATGAGATTCTTAGTCAGCCGGGAGAAGAACCCTATGCACACTTGCCTGTTTGAATTTAGAAAAAATCTACATCACCCTTTCTTTTTCCAAAGAGCTCTGGGAAGCATATAGGGGGTCTCTCATTTTTTCCTTGACACACACCCACCATATAAGCAACATGGATGGCTCTATATCACTCTGTATTACTCTTAAAAGATCCACAACATCTCAACTGTCTACAGAAAAAATTCTAGCTTTCTAGTCAACCACCAGAACAGGATGATTCACTGCCAGTCACATGGGTGTGTTTCATGCTTGTGTAAATGCTCATGCATGCTAAGGGTATATTGGTTGTAACAGAGAGTAATTACTTGTGTCCATGGGGGGTATGCAAATCTAGAGCCTCATACCTATTGTATCTGGTTACCTTCCTTTGTTCCTTCATATCTAGAGATATGTTCGTTCATCGTCAAGGGAGCTAGCTTGGTGTAGTGGTTAAGAGCAGTGGAGAGCCAGATTTGATTCCCTACTCCTCCATATGCAGCCAGCTTGGGTGACCTTGGGCTACTCACAGTCCTGATAGAACTTTTCTCACAGAACAGTTTTTCTCAGAGCTCTCAGTCCCATCTACCTCTCAGGGTTTCTGTTGGGAAAAAAGGTAAGCTACTTTGATACTCCTTTGGGTAGTAAAAAGTGGGGTATAAAAAATAACTTCTTCTCTTTTCTCCTTAGCTCTAGCAGGCAGAAAACTCTTTCTTCTTCCGCTTTGTATCCAGTTGTCTTAACAAGTCCTTGAGGAAATGCTCCCCAGCAGTTGTCTTATAGTTTAAATAACTGCAGACTTCTTGTGTGTGTCTCTAGGCCGTGAGACATTGAGAATGGGGAGCCATGATCCCACCAGAGCGCCTCATTGGCTGTGAATCATTTGTTCTTTTTTGTTTGAATAATTTGGTCTACAACAGTCAGACTCAGCAGTGGCAACTGCCAGAAGGGAGTGAGAGAGAGAAGCAGCAAATTAGTATGTATCTGTACATATGCAGTGGGCTTTCTTTCTTTCTTTCTTTCTTTCTTTCTTTCTTTCTTTCTTTCTTTCTTTCTTTCTTTCTTTTGCACTATTGTACATGGTAGAACTGTTTTGATACTGGCAAACAATTTATTGAATATTCAGCTGTGGTGATTGCAACTTGTCAACAGACCACCAGCTGAATCAGAGAATGGCTGAGCATCTCTGCCCATGATGTATGCTGCCAAACACAAGCTACTGGAGCTCAATTTTTAAAAAAGAAAAAAACATACCAGTTGAATTAGTTAATTTAGAAACTACTTTATTTTATTTAATTAAGAGATTGGAGATGGATGCTCAGATCAGAGCTTCTCACTTGAGAAAGTCCATTTGATGCAGATATGATAAAGCTATATTAATTTTCTGAGTCTGGAAAATGTCTGTCCAATACTTTTTTTCAGGCATTACATTATTTTGCATTGGCTAAGTTTACATCAGTAAATTAATGGTATTATTTTGTATGCCTTCAAGTTTCTAGATTGGTCTGTCTGAATTTTATCTGAAAAATGTTAGAATCATAGAATCATAGAATGATAGAGTTGGAAGGGACCTCATGGGTCATCTAGTCCAATCCCCTGCACTATGCAGGAGGTATTCTGCAGGGAGCCAAATAAAGCAGTTTAAAAAACAACCAGTTTAGTCCGCTTTATTATAGTACAATCATTGTTCTGCATTGAATATAGTCTGTTGAAAAACTACGTTACAATGCTCTCTGCATGAAACAGTTCATAGCCCTGCCCCCTGTAGTTTTGCCAACTCTGCTTTGTTCTCTAATGCAGTCACTAATCTGCATAACCAAAGGAGCTTCTCTACGTGACTAATAGAGCGTCTGAGACAGGCAGGAGAGAAATGAATCGGTGAAAAGCCTCTTTCAGAAACAATGCTTAAAAGATGCTTAAAGCACCGAAGAGGCAGTTCGCCATGCAGAGCAAAATCAGTTTTGTGGAGTAAATTCACTCTTCTGTGCAGAGATCAGAAAAACAATGATGTATATAGTGAGTTTTCATCAGCTTATCCATCATGCAGAAGAGGCCCAGGACACTGACTATCGCTCATCTACTGTAACCTGCCACCTCCTTGAGCCTTCACAGAATCAGCTTCTCTGTCAGATGGCTATCTAGCCTCTGTTGGAGAACCAACCACCTCCCGAGGAAGCCTGTTCCACTGAGAAACCACTCTGTCAGGAACTTTTTCCTGATGTTTAGACAGAATTTCTTTTGAATTAATTTCATCCCATTGGTTCTTGTCCATCCCTCTGGGGCAAGAGAGAACAGCTCTGCTCCATCCTCTATATGGCACCCTTTTATGTCACCCTTTTAAATACCTGTTGTATAGTGGGTTCGAAAGGAAATAAGTGAGATACGGCTGTGCATCAAGCAGCTCTTTATTGCTTCCAGGAATGGGTACATGTTGAAGGTAACCACACTTACTGGGGACTTGCCTGGACAAGCCCCCACTTGTCTGTATATATGTACAGGAGACTGAACCGCCCTAGGCGGAGCCTGATTAGCTTAGCGGTGCTTGATTGATTCAAATTCATTGGGCCCCACGGGTGGGGACCCAACAGCTCATTGGTTGTTCTTTGGGGCTGCTTGGATCCTGCTCCAGACCCCAAGTTCAGCCCTCTGCTGCCTCGCATACACAACAATACCTGAAGAAGTATTTCTATAGATACTTCTATAGATATTTCTATAGATACTAGAGAGCCAGTTTGGTGTAGTGGTTAGGAGTGCGGACTTCTAATCTGGCATGCCAGGTTCGATTCTGCGCTCCCCCACATGCAACCAGCTGGGTGACCTTGGGCTCGCCACAGCACTGATAAAACTGTTCTGACCGGGCAGTGATATCAGTGCTCTCTCAGCCTCACCCACCCCACAGGGTGTCTGTTGTGGGGAGAGGAATGGGAAGGTGACTATAAGCCGCTTTGAGCCTCCTTCGGGTAGGGAAAAGCGGCATATAAGAACCAACTCTTCTTCTTCTTCTTCTTCTTCTTCTTCTTCTTCTTCTTCTTCTTCTTCTTCTTCTTCTAGATCATGTGCAGAATTATCAAATGAACACAACTGGATGGTTTCTACCATGACTGGTTCTGTAGACTTTTATAAACTTTGTGTTAAGTGTAAATGAAAATATTTACTTTGCTTATTGGGCCTTCCCTGAGGTGTTCTTCAGTGCTAAAGTGTCTGATGCAGCATGTAATCAAGATTTACAAAACATTTGTTTCTTTTAAAGGAAAATATTTTCCTAATTGTTATTGCTGAATTCTGCAAACAAAATTATCACCATGTAAGCATTATTTCCTTGCTTTAAGATGCACTACCATGAATCTTATCGTTCTTTCTTTTAATTCTATATCTCACAAACACAGGCATCTCACAAACACAGGCTTTAATTTTAAAATGTATCTTTTTCTGCATAATAAGAAGGATGCAAAGGACAAATGAAGATATAACTCCAATTTATTGGTGCAATGATAATTATATAGAAGAAATAATTGGCTAATTTACTTCAAACTTATGTCTCTCACCGTCCAAACACACTTAGTATAGTCTTTTTCTAGACCTTTTTGGGCATTACATTTCTTATATTAAATACTGAAAGCTGGAACATGCTGGTACATGTGTTGGTAGGAGCAACGGCTGAAAAGGATAACATGTATTTTGCAGCTTCAGTGCAAACAAATACATGTCTTCAATAATTGAAGTTTCAAATAGTGTACACCGTGGCTGGAAAATATGCATAATACCCTCAATTTTCCATTAGGTAATTTAGATTAGATAGGTAGGTAATTTAGATAGGTAAATTAGATAAAAAGTATATAAATGGCGGTTTCATCAGAACATAGAGTACTTTTTATTTATACAAGAAGAAGAGGTAGGGCTGTCAATTTGGGTCTAAAAATTCATGGAGATTTGGGGGTAGATCTTGCAGGCAGTGGAGTTGGGCAGGGGAAGGAGAATTGGCTTTAGTACCCTGTTTTTCTCTACCCAAGGAGTCTCAAAGAAGCTTACAATCTGTTGGAATATTATGGCCATTTCCAGACGGAGGGGTAAAAGATGAGTGGCTTCCTGCTTGCAAATGTGGGATGGTAAATTTCATGTTTGCAGCCGTCCTCACAGGGAGACTTCTCCCGCGTTTTCCTTCTGTCCCATCACAGCTGTTTACCTCCTGACAAGGCAGCAAGGGAAACAAGCTGAACTTCTCCCCCTGCTCCTTGGCTTGTCCATCACAGCAAACCACAAAATCACAACACAGCAGTTCTCTTATGGACTGAAACTTTCTTCCCCCCAGCCCCCAAATTATTCTTTTTAATAAAAGCACTTCCACATTGCTATGTAGTAATGCCACAACACAGATGCATTTTTAATATATATAAGCTTGATGCCAAATTGGGACAACTTGGTTCCATCTGTTCATTCTTTATTTTTTGTAAGGGAATGATCAATATATATGAACCTTTTTTTTTTTTACAATACTGTGAAAATCCATCTGGTCCTGGTGCTTTATGAATTTTCAATGAAACAGTTGCCTTGTTGACCTCTTGTACAGTGTCATGGACAATTTAACTGTTTCAACTGTATTTTATTATTTAATACAACTATGATATGTTACGTTTAAATATGAACCACTCAGAGCTTACAGTGCTGAGAGATGTGGTATAGGAATCCAAATATCTAATTATAAGTATAAATAAATAAATAAACTCAGTTCTCCAGATAAGAGTGCACTACTCTTAACCATTATACCATGCTGGTTCTTCAGCTTTATCTCGTAATGCACTTGGGTAGAATGTCATGTATCCCACCCTCTAAATCAGAAAACTGATCTCTGAAGTCTGGAGCGCAGTCGCAATTCTGGGAGACCTCCAAGCCCCACCTGAAGGCCAGCAGCCTTACCACCAGCACAGTTCACGAGACACTTCCATTCCCTTTCAATGGAGTTCTCACCATCTTGAATCAAAGAGGTGTGTTGGTAGTTATGGAAAGCAGATAGTACCCCTATCACCTATGTAGTGTCTTGGTATGCCTTAGAGGTACTTCGCTGTTACTGAAGTTCAAGGTGAGGTCTTATGGCAGAAAAGGTAGAATAAGGTTGCCACTTATGGGATAAAACTGAGGCAGGGGAAGGCTTAATGGAGCCTCAAATGTTTGAGTGAGTTCATATATGTACAATAATTAAATCAGAATATTATATTCTTTGTGTTTGATATGAGGAAAATGTTACAGTCCGAAGCTTGACTGGGAAAAGAAACATGGCTCCTTGGTTCTAAACTAATGCAGACCAATGACAAGTAATGTAGTAATGTAGTAAAGACTGCCCTTAGCCTGATGTTGTAACAACACGGCATGTGCACACACACACACACACACACACAAAATTGGACCATTTCAGATTTGGCTCAAACTTATTCAGGCTGAGACCAAAGAACCTGAAGCATCCTTCCCTTTTTCAGATTTGGCCAAATCTGAAAAGTTTCAGATGTTTTCTTTTTGCACATGCAAAATGGAAGGGAGCACCCACCAAACAGCTGGCTTGTCATTATCAGTTGATGGGAACTATGCTCTTTAAAATGCCCTCATATGCCCTTGCAGACAGCGCTGCCTGTAAAGGCATAGGGAGTCATTTAAAGAGCGCCCCACCAAAGAGTTGATACTGACTGGCACAATACTCTTTAAATGCCTTCCAAAGACTTTGCAAGCAGTTTCCTCCAATGTATTCAGAAGGAATTTAAAGAGTCCCACACCTGTCAGTATTTTCCCTACACACACCTTCTCAGACACTTCCCAAGAAAGCAGAAGGAGTCATTTAAGATGAGCTGAAATGTAAAAATCAGCAAGGGGGGGGGAGAATTTAAACTTGCCAAATCATGGAATCACTGATTTGCCTTGTTTAAATGGCAGGGATGGGTGGTTTGATTTGGTTCTGAAAGTATGGTGATTCAGGTACTTTTCAGCTTATCCAGATTGAATCCTCCAATTTGAAATTGCAATCCATCAAAGCAAGCTAGAGTTCAGTAGTGATCTATGAGACAAATTCTGGCTTATTTATTGAAATATTTATACTTTTTTCCTTTATAGTTTATGGTGGTCTACAGTTCCAAATTAACATAATTCAGCAACAATGTAAAGGAGAAGGTATTACTAATACCCATTATACATACCAGTGTATTCATTTGATATAAACAAAGGGGCTGAAAATGACCTTCTCTCAAGTGATTCTAAAGTGTCATCCTTTTCCTATTAGAAATCATCTTTTTTTCTAGATATTAAATCCTGTCAGACCTAAAGCAAGCTTGCTATATTGTCAGCAATTTGCTTTTTGAAAATGTGAATTTTTCACACACACCTCTTGTTATAATCCCACATCGAAGGGGGGGGGCAGAGAAAGCCAAATGCACCAGGATGCAAATGAAGAGGGAAATAAACAGTGTCCTGAAAGCTAAAGATGATAGAATGCATTCAAATATGAATAAAACACAACAGCAAGGGAAACAGGTGAATGAAATGGGGGAAGAGGAATAAACAGAGAAAAGATCTGACAGAAGCTATTTGAAGCTTTAGAATGAGTTAGCTGGAGAGAGAAATGGGAAGATCATTGGACTGGAACACTGAGTGACAAGGATGCAAAGAGAGTGTGAGATGGACACTTTTGGTACTGGGCACACAATTCAGGAGTGAGAAGCAGAAGTATATTAAGTAGCTCAATAAACGGATTTGAGAGCAGCATGGGGGTGGGGCACGAACTGCTTGAAGCTCTCACAGCACCCCATCAACATAATAGGAAGCAGTAGGGAGAAAATGAAGCATGTGGAATGCAATAGGTTTAGGGGCTGAAAAGGAAGGCAAGATTGGAGATTCTGCTGATAGTTAGTTCATTCCATAGCAGTCACAGCCTATGATAACTGAAAAAGAATGAGTCCACTGAAGGATTATGAGTAAAGGAAAAGGGATTGGGGAATCATCCCTAACCCAAGGCATGCTGATACCATGGTCTGCTTAATTCCTGCAAGGAGAGCAAAGAATGTCCCTCTAGGATTTACAGTGTATGCCATTTTGATTTTTATGTGCTTTTTAAATTTTTCCTCTATATGGATACAATGAAAATGAAATGAAACTTCAGAAGAAGTGGTAAGTGTCCCTGAGGCTATCCAGAAATGCCTTAAAAAAAAAGAAAGATAATGAATTTATTTTTCATAATCCTGAAGAATGGTTTCATGTAAGCAGGGTGCAGCTTTGTTGTTGTTGTTGTTGTTGTTATTATTATTATTGATTTTTTAAAAGATTTATTTCCCGACAGGCTTAAGGTGGGTCACAGCAACTAACCCCATTAAAATCTCAAACTACCAAAATGACGGCTAAAAAATCCCATCCCTCACTCCCTATCAAAAAAAGGTGAGGAGGAGAGGATGGAGGGGAGTAGCATACACTCCAATTCCTGGGGGAGGGGTGTGGAGCGATGTCCCTGATTCGCTGACCCCAGACTCAACCATAGACCTGGTGGAAGAGCTCTGTTTTACAGGCCCTGTGGAAAGCTGACAAATCCCGCAGGGCCCACAGTTCACCCGGGAGCTTATTCCACCAGGTAGGGGCCAGGACCAAAAAGACCCTGGCCCTGGTCGAAGTTAGGTGCTTCCTTCAGGCCAGGGATGACCAACAAGTTTTCACCCGCAGAGCGTAAGGCCCTGTGGGGGGCATAGGGTAGTAGGCGGTCCCGGAGGTATGTGGGTCCCAACCCGCGTATGGCCTTAAAGGTTAAAACCAGAACCTTGAATTGGATCCGAGCAGCAATAGGCAACCAATGCAGCTGCCTCAGCACCAGCTGGATGTGGGCCCTCCAGGATGTTCCAATGAGGATCCTAGCAGCTGCATTTTGCACTAGGGTCAGGGACAAGTGTAGGCCTGCGTAGAGCGAGTTACAGAAATCTATTCTGGAGGAGACAGTCGCATGGATCACTGTGGCCAAGGGGACAGGCAGGGCACTAGTAGCTGGGCCTGGCGAAGATAGAAAAATTCCTGGCCCGCTACTCTCTTGATCTGTGCCTCCATAGTTAGGGAGGTATCAATGGTCACACCCAGATTCCTAGCTTGGGGCACGATGGTAAGTTGCACCCCTGCTAGGGTGGGAAAGCGTGCTGCCTAATCCCGCCCCTTTCCCCCCAGCCACAGGACCTCCATCTTGGAGGGGTTGAGTTTCAGGCGACTGCTCGAACCATTCAGACACTGCTTCCAAACATCTGGCAAATGGTTCTGGGGGTGAGTCCATGTAGCCATCCATTAGGAGATAGAGCTGGGTGTTATCAGCGTACTGATGGCAGCCCAGCCCAAATCTCCATACCAGCTGGGCCAGAGGGCGCATTAAGATGTTGAACAATGTGGGGGAGAGGACCGCACCCTGAGGGACCCTGCAAGGGAATCTGTAAGGCTGCGAGAACTCTTCCCCCACAGCAACCCTCTGGAGGAAGGAGCATATTTGGAGGAAGGAGCAAGACCTGTCCACAATGTTATGGGCACATGCATAATGCAAGCAATGCAGTTAACTATGTGTTTGAATCAGCTATAATTTCCCACTGACCAAACTGATGAATGCCACCAATTGTAAATTCACCAACACACTCAAGATACTGTTCATTTTGAATTGTGAACAAATAAATGCCATTGAATGGGGAAGCTGACTCAAGGAAACACAGCACTGCAAGCAGGGTAAATTCAGCTTTTAAACACTGAAAATGGAAGAATCACTATTTTTTGAACAATGCCACTTCTGAGTAGCAGCAAATCATCCCTGAAAGCTGTCATCAAGCTCAGACAAATTTAGACAGACTAGACTAATAGTCATTAAAAAGAAAAAATAGACTAATAATCATTGAAAAGTTACACCATTCTCTTTCCCCTACACGAAGTTAATCTATCCAAGTAGTAGTGTGTGTGTGTGTGTGGGGGGGGGAATTCATTAAAAGAGCTGTAGTAGAGTTACTAGAGTATTTCCTCTCCATACAATACTGTAATTGTTAACTTTATTTCTAGAAAGAGATAAAAGGCCATGTAACAGTGTGAGAAAGAGCATTTGTACTTAAGTAAATGAAGCCTTATTATGCTCTTATTATGGAATGTTGTTTCTTTCTGCACATCATTGTATACCAGAATGGACCTGTTTAGCCAGAGGAGCTAAAGTAATAATATATTTCGAAAGCTTTCTCTTTATACACTGTTGTAGTGTAAATAAGAAACAGTGGCTTTAGCAAGTCTACAATACAAAACTTCAAACTTTTCCTCTAAAGTGTTTCTATATATCTGATGTTTGAAATTTATCTGAATAGAATAGACTCTATTTCTCAGATCTGTCCCTCTAGAGAAAATGACCCCTTTGGAGGACATTATATTTGACTGAGTTCTATCCCCTCCCCAAACCCTGCTCTCCTCAGACTCCTCTACAAAATCTCCAGGAATTTCCCAACCTGGAGCTGCCACAATTTTGGAATCTAATCCCTGGTTTGTTTGCATTCCATTTCCCTCTGCTGGTGGGAGCTCTCTGGCTGTTGAACATCTGTCTGGGCTAAGCTCTCATCCAGTTGAGACTCAGGTGAAGTTGAGACTCTGCTTGAGGACAAGTTACTATGATCAATGAGGGCAACCACTTGTCCCCTCTATCCCTGTCCATCTTGGTTGCTCAAGACGTGTGATGAATGGACAAGAGGTCCTCTGGGTGAGATTGTCAACCTCTCCCTGACTACAGGAGAGTTTCCAGAGGTGCTGAAGGGGACAATAGTTCACCCTCTGCTGAAGAAACCATCACTGGATCCACAGGACTCAGCCAACTACCACCCAGTCTCACATCTTGCATTTCTGGGTAAATTGGTTGAAAAGGCTACCATGGACCAGCTCCTGGCATTCTTGGAAAAAACTCTGGCACTCTATCCATACCAGTTAAACTTCCATCCTGGTCATGGTGTGGAGAAGGTGTTGGTCACCTTGGCAGATGATCTCTGGCTCCAACTAGATCAGGGTGGGTTGGCAATCCTCATGATCTTAGACCTGTCAGCTACATTTGATGTGGTCAATCATGAGCTGTTGGCCACCCATCTCACAGGGGACAGGTTAACAGTGGCTGCATTCCTTTCTCCGAAACCAGACACAGAGGGTGGCAGTTGGGGAAGAGTTGTCACAGTCCTATAAGCTCCCTTTCTGGGGTTCCTCAGGGTGTGGTCCTCTCCCCCATTTTATTTAATATCTTTATGCGCCCACTGACCCAGCTGGTCTGAATATATGGGCTGAGTTGGAATCAACATGCAGGTGACACCCAGCTCTATCTCCTAATAGGTGGCCGCCCAGACTTCCCCACCCCCAGATACATTCACCAGTTGTCTGGAAGCTGTAGCTGGATGTCTAGAGCAGAGTCACCTGAAACTTAACCCCTCGAAGATGGAGGTCCTGTGACTGGGCAGGAAGGCAGAAGATTAGGAAGCATGCCTACCCACCTTGGCTGGGGTGCAGCTTAACATCACACCCTCTGCCAGGAATTTGGGGGTGATCTTCGATGCCTCCCTTTCTATGGAGGCCCAGGTCATGGGAGTAGCATCCACAGCCTTTTTGCAAAATACAGCTGCTAGGGTCCTCACAGGAACAACTTGGAGGACCCATATCCAGCCTGTGAGGCAACTGCATTGGTTACTGGTTGTGGTCTGGATCAAGTTCAAGGTTCTGGTATTAATCTTTAAGGTCATCCATTGTCTGGGCCCCTCATATCTACGGGACTGCCTATCTCCCAATGCCCCCCACAGGTGCTCTGTGGGTATGAATCTGTTGGAGGTTCTCAGGCCAAGAGAGTTTTGCCTGGTGTCGAACAGGGCCAGGACCTTTTCGGCCCTGGCCCCTGCCTGGTAGAATGAGCTCCCATGAGAGTTGCGGGCATTGTTGGAACTTTCACAGTTTTGCAGGGCCTGCAAAACAGAGCTCTTCCTCTGGGTTTTTGGTTGAGGCCAGACCATGGAATATCTAGACACCCCATAGTTTCTATCTCCCTCTGAGATCGCCCCCCTAAATTACTTATTCCAGGAGGTCTGTTGTGGTGGGAGTGGGAGGAAGAGGCTTTTGCCAGGGGATGGTTATAACTGGTTTTTAAATTATTTTAACTAGGGGATTTTATTACTCTTATGGGATTTTATTATGGAGAAACTCTCTTGTGAACTGCCACAAGCCATCTTGTGAGTGGCAATATAAAAATTGAAATATTAATAAATAAATAAATAAATAAATAAATGTGGGCTTGGATGGGAAGGTGGGGACAGTAGTGACCTGTGTGTACACTGTTCTATGGGGGGTAGGAGGGCCAGAGCCCCTCCAAATCAGCTGCTTTTCTCCAGGATAACTGATGTTTCCCTCCCTCCCTCCTCCCTTCCCTCCCCCTCTTTCTTTCTCTCTTTCTCTCTCCATCTCTTTCTCTCTCTTGAATCCTTTCTCTCTATCTTTCATCTTTCTGAAGGTTTCCAGGAATCAAACCCAGCTCTCGAGAGTAGAGTCTGCTACTCTTTAACCACTTCACTACACTGGAACTCAAGATTGAAGGGGGAGCGGGGGAGAGGAAGGCCAGAACCCAGGAAGGTCACAGTGCAGGTATATGTGCAGTGTCCGTTGTATTCCTAGCTGCAACAGGCTTTGCCTTCAGTATCATATAGTTCCTAATGAAAACACAATTATAATGCTGGTGATACCATCACAAACATTTGCCAGGATTGTGGATTTGTACTTACTTTTGGGGGGGGGCTTAATTCCTTGAATTAAACAAAATATAGCAAAATTCAACAGGAAGTATTACATTATGGAAGTGCTGTGGCACTTTTTAATTCTGTACCTCAACAGCTGTGCAGTGCACATGTTCAGCCAACAGTCACACATTTGTAATTTCCATTAATTCTCCTTCCCTTGAGGTCTCTTCCAAGTATTTAACTGACAAAGTTCTGCTTTTATTAGCTCTGACAGATCAGACTGGGGATTTCTTCTCCCTCAGGAAACGTCACGTTGTTATTTTAAGGTGAATCGTTCGATTCAGGGAGCAATACTATTTAAAGCTTCTAATACAGTTAACAGGAAAGGGTTTTTTGTCAAATAATTTGGTATGTAAGAAATGAGCACACCCTGGCTATGATGAAAATCCATAGGTTCTGAAATGATATGGAAAACTGCAGGATAATGGTCTCAGGAAGACTTTCAGTGATGCATTGAAGAGGTAACCCTCATAATCATATGCTCTGTTCTTGATCCCAGCCCCCAGGCATATCAGTAGAGGGGGTCATGAAGCAACCAAATTTGTGTCAAATTTAGGGTTGTGAAATGATTCATACCCATCAGTAGTTGAGAGAATTCTGTGATCCTTTCTCTGCTAGTGCCATGCAATGTGTCTGATAAGGACAATGAACTAATAAGAATAAACAATAATAATAATGATAATACTAATAATAAATTAATATAACTTTAAAATTCATGGAATTTGTTACTATCAGTTAGTATGCATGTTATTCTTTATTGTCTTTCTTGTTTTCTGGTATAGAGTTCACATACCAGGGGAGAGGGAATAATGCAGAGGCTTTTCCTCATGGAGAAAGGGGGAAATTGGAATATCCCCCATAGCCTCTAGGAAGAAGGGTGTGATAAAGGGTAGAAGGGTGACAGCAGTCTCAGCACAGCTGGTGAAACTATAAGTGAGAGGGAAAGAAATGAGGATATTTGAATAGTATCAGTCATGTGACCTAGTTTGGGGTAGTGGATTGAGTGTTGGACAAGCCCCCTCAGCCATGCAATTCCATTGGTGACTTTAGGTGACTTAATAGACCTGAGTAAGATTCTGGGTAGACATGCTTAGGATTGCTCTTTTACTTATTCTCTTAGCCTAAGCTATCTAACACATAGATCAAGATGTGTAGCCATCTTACTCTGTCCATAGCAGCAGAGTCCAATAGCACCTTAGAGATTTACAAAATTTGTAGCAGGGCATGAGCTTATTGAGTAATGGCTCACTTCTTCAGATACATCTAGACTCTTGCTTTATTCCAGCTAACAGGCTTATTGTGAAGGTAAGAGGACATAGGGGAGAACCACATATGCTATTCTGAGTGCTTTCGAGGTACTCTGAAGGCACTCTGCCACACTTGGAGGCAGTGGATGTATCATTCATTCATTCATTCATTCATTCATTCATTCATTCATTCATTCATTCATTTATTCGATTTGTATGACTGTCGTTCCCGGAAACCGGCTTGCAGCGGTTCACAATATTTCAATACAAATATAGTATATTAAAAACCATTAAAATTCCCAATTAAAAGCATACCTTACAATATGTGCCTTGGGGGAATGAGACAGAGTCACAAAAACAGTCTTTTGAAAGACAGAAATGATTTTGGGGGGGCCTATACACATTTCAGACATTTTGTTCTTCACTTCCTCTACACACACTTCTTGTTTATTGAAAAGCTGCTACCTCCTAGTTTGAATAAAGCAGCTCTTGCAGTCCACATCTTTTCGGAGTTTTATTATCTGACAGAGTTCATATGATAATTTTAAACCTCTCTCACATTCTGAATAACAAAGAGACTTTTCCCCCCATACTCTACTTTTTATTACCTGAAGGACTCTCAAAGTGGCTTACAGTTGCCTACCTTTCCTTTCCCCACAACAGACACCTTGTGAGATAGATGGGGCTGAGAGAGCTCTGAGATAACTGACTGGCCTAAGGTCACCCAGCTGGGTTGCACGTGGAGGAGTGGGAAATCAAACCTGGCTCTCCAGATTAGGGGTCCTTACTCTTATACCAGGCTGGCTCTCAAACGGAGAATATTCTAACTACCATAATTAGCAAAGAAGTTAGTAGCTGTTTCATATGTAGCCCATTACTATGAAGCTTGACCAGCCAACCTCATAGAATCATGAATTGTTTTTTTTTTTTTACTTTGCTTTAACCTCCCTACATGCTACTATATCTTGATTAGCTGGAAAGCTGGTCCATAGTTGCAGGCAGCTACTAAATAGATCTTTTTCTTATTTGAAAAGGATTTTTAGGAAATCCTTCTATTCAAACACATGGCTGAGTCTGAAAATGAACATCGCTGCCATGTTAGAGGACGAATTAAGCAGGTGGCTCAACACTTTTAATGTCTCCCCTTATAATAATTTTTACCTATGGGTGAAAATGCAAGGTTGCTAGAATCCTTCCTAGAATCTTCTTTGATCAGAAAATACGTTATAATACCCTTAAATGAGAAGGGAAAGAGTCTTACACTCTAGGTCAGGGGTAGTCAAACTGTGGCCCTCCAGATGTCCATGGACTACAATTCCCAGGAGCCCCTGCCAGCATTCACTGGCAGGGGCTCCTGGGAATTGTAGTCTATAGACATCTGGAGGGCCACAGTTTGACTACCCCTGCTCTAGGTCAACAATATATACCTACATGTTGAAGATGGAATGGAGCCCTCTGCGTTCATGCATCCCAGTCAGAAGGTCTGAGGGGTGTTGCAAAGAAGGAACTCAGCATGCAGACGTACAATGCACATCAGCTTGATTAGAGCAGAAGGGAAATGCTTGGAGGCATGAGGAAATGTGCAGATCTGTGCTTTTTGTGAAATAACTCTGCCTTGTGCTTCAGACTCTGTAGCAAGGAAGTCTTCCCTGATTGGCCAGGGTGTCAATTCAAAGTCTTCCTGGTTTCCAGTTGCAAGGCTTCCCTTAAAGTGATTGTGCTCCAGAAGCCCTAACTTTTTCAGCAGAGATCTTGGTTTCCCCACCCCCCATGCTGTCTCCAATCCACCCTTCCCCCCACCCAGTTCAAGAAAAGAAAGAAAGAGACTCCTGCCCCCCCCCCCCATTCTGAGCTTCCCCAATCACGTGAAGAACACTTTCTGTTTCAATGAGGGGGAGGGGTAGAGGAACAGCCAAGTTCAAATTGATCTGAATTAAGCAGGATCCACAACGGAATAAACAAAGTAAATGCAGAATCAGTCCAGGTTCTCATCTTAACAAATTTCTTTGAGGCAGGGTATCAGAAGCATTGCTGCGGGGCGAGCTGCTGCACCTGCACATTTGCACCCGCGCCTCCCTCCCCGTGGCACGTACCATGGCGTGGGGGGAGGGAGGCGCCTGTGCCTCCCTCCCCCTGCTGCGGCCCAGTACCGAGGGCCTTACGGCATGGTACCGAGGGCCTCACGGCATGGTATCAAGCTGCAGCCCGGGGGTTGGGGAACACGGTGTTATAGGAATGTGAGTATCATGCTCTTCAGGGAGATGTGATGGAGCTCTAGTCAAAGGAGTGTCTAGCTTTTGGGGAATGTGGTCACTGCCCTATGTGTCAGCTTTTCTATTGCCTGTAGCCTGTCAGTTTTTCAGTTTTAATATCAAACATGGCTTCTGTTCTACAATCTTAGACAACATATGGCCTAAGAAGTCATGAAAGTGGCTCCAAGATATCGGCCTGGGCTCAGGGCTGCTGAAGGAAACAGACCCCTCCATTCCCATTTGCATATTTTAAAGGGAATGCTTCCCTCATTGGAGGGTAAACTATTATAAGGTTTCAGGTTCCAAGGGGCCGTGCAGTAGCATGAAAGGCATTTGTGACCCAGTTTATAACACACAACAAACATGACTCAGTTAACACTTAGCATTGGACATTAGTTAGTCAAAACTGACAAAGCTGGGAAAGTGGAGAAACGACCCATATATCTTTCCCACCATACTCAAGACAAGAAAAAAAAGCAAGTCTTTTGTTACATTTATATCTTTATTGTTGTGACATGGGTGGATTGCAAAATGTGGAGGTGGAACAGCTATGAGTCTTGTCATCTAATACCTTTTCTGCACAGCAGTGGCTGTGCCAGACTGCCATCAGGATTTTGTGATGGGGCTTCTTGCCCTGATGCTTTCTGTGTCCCCATGGCGGCAGTTTTCAGCACCGGACTCTGTCCGCCCTGATTTCTCCCTGTATGTGGGGCAGCTGGGGAGGAGGGGGAGCTTCCTTTTGATGTGGAACAGGAGACTGGGGAGGGGGGATGGGCCAGCCCAGCAAGCCATGCCAGCAATCCCACCTTTGTGAAAAGAAATGTAAATGCCCCAGTTGGTTCCACATTGCTGTGAAGCACTACAAAACTGAGAGGCATTTTTGGTCCCTACCAGAACATCTTAGGAGGAGAGGAGCCAAGTCTGGAAGGCCTGATTCTTGCCCTTCCACATGGGCCTGCACTTGAATAGGCCCTGTTGGTGCCCGCAGAAGAAAAGAAAATGCGGAAATATCCACACATTGCACAATGCACAAATATCCACATTCCCTTGCCACAGGACGGGACGAGTTGGTGCTGACGTTGTGTGGAAGCCCAGCCTTTTCACCCCATGTGGAAATGGTCTAAGTGAAATTAACTTTGTGGCTTACACATCTGTTTAGGAAAGTACTGCCACTGAAAAGTCTTGTCTTTGATCATTACTAACTTCATCTAAGCTGGAGAACCATCTCAAGGATGGGACAAGTTTATATAGGAGAAGATGTGTTCTGAAATACTGTTTCACCAATAGATTTAGGGCTTTAAATGTCACAATGTGCATGGTAGGCCATTTGATCTTTTTTATTGGTCTGATTTAATCAGTTGAGCATACTCAATTTAATAATATAACTGCTGTATTCTAAATCACTTAAATTATATTATCAGGGTATCAACAGGTACACTGAGGAGATGACAATATATGTTTATCCTCAAACTCTTTCACGTTCTTAAATAAGCTCTTTTCTTCATAATCAAGATAAATTATAAGTTAAAAAGACTTTAAAATCATGTCATACTCTTCATAGTTTCTTGTTCAAACAAAAACTTTTGTTCAGGCATAAGACCTATAGAACATGGCAAATTTCTGGTTCTGAGCAGAAGATAAGTGTCTCAGAGGATAGGAGACACTCACAGATACAGGCCCATTCCGCACAAGGACCAATGTTGCCAATTGGTTTCACAAAGCGGAAACACTATTTTAAATAGTGGAATCTCGGCGTTCCGCATACCTTCATTTGTACTGGAATCCAGTAGTGTTTCATTCGTTCCCCACAGGTTTCTGGTTTCACAGGAATCGCTAGAAAGGAAGCGATTTTTTTCTGTGCTTGTTCCCACCCCTGGCCATCAATCAAACGGAGCAGCCGATGGGCGGTTGTTATCATGCTCCCGAAAAGCCCCTTTCCCTTTAAGCACAGGGTTTTTTTTAAACACACACGTTGCTACGAATATGCCTTGATTCTTCGCAACATAGAGACCCATCTAGCTGGCGTGTGAGCTGGCGATTCATCATTACCATGCTCCCCTGAGTGGAACCCCCCCCCTTGCACGGGCGCGATTTTTGGCCGAAATTAAAGGGAACTGGCAAACAGGGGGCTGTGTTGTGCTTGGGGACTTAGGGGAGCTTTAAAGCACTTTTGTGGAGGGACTGTAGCCGGAGAAGCCTCCCTGGGTGAATGAACCCTCGCTGGTTCGTTGCTTTCCTCGCTCCGAGGGGAAAAAAATGGCGACCGCTTCGCCGGAAGTTCGGAGGAGAAAGCCAGGGGGAGGCTACATTGCAACCGCTACATTGAGAATGCACAGGTATTTTTTGCAGGTGTTGCAGGTTGTTGGCAAAAGTATATTTTCTGAGGGTGAATCCACTTTTCCCAATTCCCCGGAAATAGCTACAATTAAGTGATTTTGGCGCTAGTGTTGCAGGAGTGTTGTAGATTGCTCACAACGTCATACGGAACGTAGTTTTAGTGGCGAAAACAAAATGCAAGACTAGTGCTATATTAAAGTTGTGAGGAATGGCCCACAGGATCTCATCTGCCCAAACATTTTAAAGCTGTCCTATGTGTGCCTACACATTCCATCTCATTAGCATAATGATTTATGGGAACTTGTCAATTGAATCTGATCTAATTGCAGAACACCAGTTACTAATTGACAAACTCATCTGATTGGTTACATTACCAGGTCAGCAACACCAAAAGTCATTTTGGCCTATATCTGATTGCTTAACTTAAATTAAGCCAGTGTATTACCCCCAGATATATATAAGCTAGGAAGGTATGGAGTCTTCAGATGCAGATAGGTACAATATTTGCATAGCAAGGGGCCATTTCCCATGGTGGAATGATGACATACACACCCAAACATACTTTTTGACAAAGATTTTGGTCATAACCTTTTTATTCATATGTAAATAAGTGCAGTCACATTATGGGCAGATCCAGCCATGTTGCAGCCAGCTGACTGCAAGGAAGACCCCACTGCCAGTAGCCATGCCCAGAGATGCATGGACATGCACATGTGCCTTCCCATCGACTTAATGCTTTCTGGGTACCAAGGAGGTGATAGGTTAGGTGCGATCCTGAGGGCATCAGCCTCTGGTCGGATTTCCTGTCACCCAGAGATACCATCTAGCTGCCCCATCCTGGAACCACACAGTCTCTTAAAGGAGCCCCCTGACCTGGGGGGTGGGGGGCTTACAGCACACAAGCTCATTCCCCTTTCCAAATAGCTGTGACAAAGAGAACTGATCAACAAAAGCATATAAAACAAAACAACAGAATACATTGATTATTACACAAAAAGAAAGAGGGTGGGATGAGTGGGTATCATTGCTGCTGGAGCAGGCAAAAGGGCGCCCAGGTGCTTCTGGCTCCTTTTTAAAGGGGCCAGATGAACCTGCCCCTGTCCCAGCCCACTGCCTCTTGGCCAATGTGCTGGTGGAGTCCTGCTGCTCCCTTGGGAAACCTGCTGGCTGCCACCCAATCGCAGCAGTGGGCCCTTGATCCCAAGGTGGGAAGCCATCACAGGAAAGCTCTGGCCACATAAATGGAAAGCAGAGGAGAAAAGCATTTTCCTTTCTTGATTTTTATCTGATTTCTTGATGTCCTTTGGACTAATGCACCAGCTTAAGAACGTTTTATACCAATTTTCTCTTAATGTCTGTCTGGCTGTGAACTTGATTTCCCCCCAATAACTATTCCCATTGTGCATAGGTATTTGCTCTCTGAAGTTCCGCATAAATTTAATCATGCTTTTTTTTTACTTCTTTTGTTTCAGACTGAAGTAATAACTCATATATTCATCATAGTAAATGATCTTTTTGTTTTATGACCAACTTTCAAAATCATTCTTTTCTCTTAGAGCTTCTCCTTCTGTATTATTTATTCTTGAAACTGATTGATAATATAGTAATCATTGAATATTAATTCCTTCATCTTGCCCAGATTTAAATTTCCCATGAGTGTTAAGTATATTATCATAGGTTAAGAAATCACTTTTCTTTCTCATATGGTTATCATGATAAGCTTCTACTGGGGATATACTTTTAATGAATCATTTTAATTATATTTTGGCATGTTCTTGAATTCAGGAGGCTTCAATCTGAATACAGTACTTTACCCAAGTTGGCTATAGCGACCAGAGTAACTCCCCTTCCCTCCATAGGAACAACAGCAATATTTTGATAGATTATTCTGAAAGCTTCTGGAAATTCTTTATTATACTGTTATAATGGCAGCATACACATATATACAAACCACAGGTGGTAAATCATGCCTGGCTTATCACAAGCTCTTCAGCTTGTGTTTGGGAAGTTTTGTACATATGGTGCTGGGTTTTTTTTCTTGGAGACTGATGGCAGCAATAGACCACTTCAGGCAGGACTCTATGTAGCTGCACAACTAAATTTAGCAAGGATTTTTCTCAGTTCTGTTATCAGGATTCTAGAAGAAAGTCTCTTCCTATAATATATGAAAAATTCTGGTATTTCTAGAAGCCACCAATCTATCAGATTTTTATTAATTCCATCCTTCCTTCAAGGAGCTCAAAGCAGCACATACACTTCCCCTTTCTCCATTTTACAAGATTAGGATGAGACACACTAAAGTTGAAATTTTTATTTTTCTAAAAATATTTTAATGAAATCCAGAAATTCTTTATTGGCATATAAAACTGACACAAAGTTAGGATAAAAAGATGTCAAGGTCAAAGTTGAATAAAATAACAGGATGAAGGACAATAATAAATATGCTACAAATTGTCCCTAACACTTATTCTGGAGCAACGTCATGGCACCCTGAAAAAATTTAGCTATGCTTTCTCTTATTTCAGACTCCGGTAGCACCTTTAAGACCAACAAAGATTTATTCAGGGCGTGAGCTTTCGAGTGCAAGCACTCTTACTCAGAGTTGTTTTTATTCAAAAGGAAAGAAACATTTAAAAGATCAGGAAGGGTTTCCACGAAGGGTCTCTGTCTTTAGTGGGCCATATATATCACTATGAATTTGCTCTAGAGGGAACTGTGTCTAGCTTGTTTCATGAATTTTCCTGAGATTAGTTCTGGTTCCTTTGTCTTGCATGCACTGCTTACAGTCTCTTTCAATATTTCATTTGGTTATCTGTATGTCTTGGTTCAAATTCTGGCTTTTAAGCTGGGCAATATCATTATTATGGCTATGTTAAAACATCTGTGCAATAGACAGAAACATTTCTTATGATTGCAACATTTATTCATGTTTGCACTCTGCATACATGTGTCTAAGCATACATACTACCAGTTGCAATCAATTCCCCTTTTTGCTTAATGAAACATTTCCCCCCAAATGATATCACCATTTCTCTTGTGCCAAGCACTCTTACTGAAATCAAGTTACAGGTGACTTTCAATAAGGACCTCTCTAATTTGTCCATTTGGCAGTTTACATTTCAATAGTCCTAATCCAATCCCTTCTGCAAACACAAACCTTCCATATGCCACACATTTAGAGTTGCTTTTTCAATTTTCATTTAGGGTTTCAAAGAAGTCTTTGTGCCCAAACATGTGGATGGAGCATGCAAATATCACATCTTATTTTTGTTGCATCTGGAGGAGGTATATAAATGCAATAAAATAAACTAATAAATAAATAAAAACAAATAAAACAAACTAATAAATAAATTGCATTTTTCAAGGTGGCTACTTAAAATTAATTATTTTCTTTATTTTGCATTTAATTCTGGGTGTTCCCATTCCATCTCCATTGGGATTCTCTTGTCTTGTCCTCTTATCCCATCATTGGAAACAATGGAGATCAGGTGGGGGCACTCAGGTTGTCCAATATTTTTGAAACTTTTGATTTCTTTTGATGAGAAGCTCCAGCAGGTGCCTTGAAAATGTGGTGCCTCTACCTCAACCCCACACCCAATATCACAGAATAGATGAAAGGGCAAAAATAACCATTGACTTTAGTGGCACTGAATCGATTTGGATGAACTTGGATCATTGAAATCCTAATCACTATACTGAATTGCTGATTTGGGTGATTGAGATTTGGCCAAATCAATTCAATATGAACCCAAAAAGTACTATTTTTTTGCTGTGCACATCCCTAGTAATTATGTTGAATGTTGCTGAAAATTGCCATTTTCTGTTGTTTCTTCTTTGAATAATAAACATGTTTTGAAGCCTGAATGCTCAAATTGTGTTCATAACATTTGGCAGAGATTAAATATGTAAACAGTAGCAGAGTACTAGGCTGCTGAAAAGAATAAAAAGAGAAACTTTGTACAGAAAGAGGAGAGTGAGTCCTGTGTAACTGCTCTGTCCCATTCACTCAACCTGTTCTGGAGGATGTATGCTAACCAATGAGCCGATGGCAGTACACACACCAGAGGGCCTCTGGATGATCACCTCTCCCTCCCAGCAAGCCCTCTGCTGCATCAACATTCAGGCAAGGTAAATCTCGGCTGGGTTTTTCTAACCGTTAAGACCCAGGACCCAGGCAAGACTAGAGCTTGGCCCCTTGATCTCTAGCTGAGTAGTCTAAGGGACGGGTGACAGTGATATCTTGAAGGGGACTCACACTTCAGCCTTTTATTTGATTGCCACTGCCAAACCAACCACCTTTCTGAAGTAGGCTCCCTGACCAGGGATTTTAGCCCATCGTGCAGGTGGTGGATTTGTGATACAATTAACATTCTTGGGGTGCCCATGTGGTCATGTGTCATGACCTTTAAAATCAATCATCACACTTTATGGGGTATCAAATCACTTTTTTCATGGTAAGCTTTGTCACAACATACTCTCAGAAAAATGAAACTGGGGCATGAAGAGATATTGCCCGGATTTGATACTATCAGATTTCATTATATAAGCTTGTGTGGAAGGAATATATTTACCATGCTGCACTACAGTGGAAATTTCCTTTTAGTAGACAATCTGACCTGATCTGAGAGAAAGGAGAAATTCCTGCCCCTTCTTTTGAAAATAATATCTACCCACAGATCCTACAAAAAAAATCTGCTTAGTTCTTTGCAAGTCCACAATCAAAGTATACCATTAATCATTGAATAGCCTTGATTGTGAAACCCATAATGGCCTCAAAATTACCCTTCTGCTTGACTGGGGTGGAGAAAGGAACTAATGGCTATTAATATATTTAATAAAAAATCCAACTAATTACATATTTGCACAATAAAGAGAAATGACACTGGAGTTTTGCCAGCTTTCTGGCACTCCTCCCCCCCCCCTACAAAATTGTGTAATTATCGCTGAACATGTTTTCTCGAGAGATATAAGAAATCATCAAAGGATATTAGCTGCTCTCTCTGCGATATTTTTCACTTTAAAATACTTGATTAATATTTCACTTTGAACATAAAACTTTCAAATTGCCATGTTAGAGAACAAAGGAAGAAGGATGGAAGATTACATACCACTGTAAACATATGATTTCACCCTGAAAATCAGGTGATTTCAAATGTAACTATCCAGATTTTACAACAATTTTGTCCATGAATTATTTGCATATCTACTTCTTGCACTTCTACTGTAGCTGAGATAGAAGTACAAACTATATTACATATTTCATCTGTTTTTTCCATGCATGTTAACATGGGGAAGATCTATAACTTTCTTCTTTAGATTTTATGGTCGAAAAGGGTTTAAAAAAAACAATTGCGAAAACACATTGATAAGCAGGAGGTCATTTGGGGCTAGAATAAGACACGACACACCAATGTTGGGTATAAACAAGGCCATAGCTTTATTACCTCCCCTTCGGAGGGTTGGCAGAGAAGGAGCCTGACCTAGCAGTCAGTGATTGCTCCCAGGGAAAACTCCCAGAATCAAGAGGCCCCATGGGGATCTTCACCATTCCCAGCCAGGAGGGCAAATCCCCTTGCCTACTGGAACCCACCACTAAGGGAGGTGACCTATGCAAGGGAGACAAAGGCCACCCCAGGCCACCTGGCAAATGAGTCCCTGGCCTCCCAGCAAGGTTAGTCATCCTTGTTTATGTGCCATCTCTTAGGGAGGCCCCAAACCCTAGGGAGACTGACAGCAACTGGACTCCCTGCCAATAGGCTCCATCCCATGCAATCCCATAGTTGTGATGAATTATTACTACGAAACAGCGAACTCAAATACTGAAAAAGGCTGATGCCAAACTACATAGGATGGGTGGGAGGGAAGGTGCTCCTACAGTGTCCTGGACAAAGAGGCTGTGACCTGCCCTTGTGGCATCTTTCATAGGCACTGCGGGTCCCACCTTGCCCTGTGACTTGGCACGCACTGTAAGCATGCATCATGTGCCCTGAACAGTCTGCTAGGAGGGGTGTGTTGCCTCCAGCCAGCCCTCCACAGCATCAACCATCAGCCAAGGTAAATCTCAGCCACTCATTATATTGGAATTATGATTTCCAGTCTTCTATAATTCCATAATTTTTGTATGTGTCTCAGCTTTCAGTTACCTAAATTCAGATACATCTATATAGTATCAGTATACCAATATAATTTTCAGCATGGCCAGATATGTTCAATTCCTTGTGAATCCCCACCATATAATTAGCACCACGCACCATGCAGCTGACACCATGCAACTGGGCCATAGTTTTCCCAAACAGAGACTGCTAGAGGTAGCTATGCATAGTTAGTTAGTTTGTTTTATCACGGTCATAGACCAGCATACGATGATACAGAAACATCCATTAAAACCAGAAATTAAAACATCTTAAAAGATAACAATAGAAAATAGAATAAGGTAGATAAATAGAAATGTAAGATTGTACCACTTGCATTACACCGTATTTTAAACTTATTATTCAGTGTTTACTTTACACAGTTTATTAAATAAATAAACAAGAAAAAGTAAAAGGTTTTCCCCAACAGCCTAATTTTATAGTGATCGCTGTTTCAACTATTATAAACAATCTATTTTACCACTATATCACATTTTCATTATTACTATAGATCCCAATTTATACTTCATTAGATATTAACTATGATTGATAATAAGCCAATGTCCATTGAAATCAGAATGTCCATTATATATCTCACATTAAAGAGACAAGTTAAAATAAAAATATTATTAACGTTTCCATTTTTATACATTTGTGTTCAAATTTTATTATATGTAAATCTTTACAAAATATTATTGTTACAATATAATCATGGACTGTTTTAAAATTTAAATTGCTCATTCTATGTCTCTTGCTTTCAAAGTAAACTTTTTATTTCCCCTCAGACTTCAAAAGTTTGATCTGTTTTTCTAGTTTTATGTTACTCAGACAATTTATTATTCCATTCTTCTAAACTTGGAAAGACATCATATTTCCCTTTTGCTGCATAAAGAACTCTTGCTACTGTCATCATATCTTCAATCTCTTCTAAAACTTTTAATAGTTTATTAATTGGTATTCCTAATAACATATTCTTGTTTTCAATAGAGAATTTTCTTTTCCTGTAGTTATCTCCATTGGTACACCAGTATTTGTTCATTAAAATTCTGAATGCATTTAATCATACACTCTTTTGTTCTTCTTTTGTTTCAAAATGAAGCAATAACATATATCCACTATTAGAAATTATCTTTTTGTTTTGTTATTATCTTTTCAAACTCAGTCTGTCTTAGAACCCCAGCATTAACTATTTTCTTTAATTTTTTTGCTGATTGATAATATATGAGCCATTAGACATTGATCCAATGGCTCATATATTATGGTGGAATGATTCTCACTCATTCTTGGTGGAATGATTCTCATGACTGGAATGTAATGGTGGATGGATATGAACTGTTCAGAAAAAACAGAATAGATCGAAGAGGTGGAGGAGTGGCACTGTATGTGAGGAAAGGGCTTACCTGTCAGGAAATTCTAGTGAAGGAGAGCATATCTACAGTGGAAAGCATCTGGGTGAAAATAAGCAAGGGGAAAACAAACAGTGTGGTGGTTGGTGTCTGCTACCGACCGCCTGACCAATGAGAGGATGTGGATGCTGCACTTTGTGAGCAGCTTGAGAAAATATCCAAGCAGCAGGACCTTGTCATCATGGGTGACTTCAATTTCCCAGATTTTTGCTGGGAAACAAACTCTGCAAGGCATCCTCAGTAATGCAACTTTCTGACCTGCCTGGCTGACAATTTCATTTATCAAATGGTAGATGAACCCACAAGAGGTTCAGCCATACTGGACTTAATACTGACCAACAGGCAAGAGTTGGTGGATGAGGTCAAGGAGGTGGGGACCCTAGGGGGAAGTGACCATGTCCTCATAGAATTCTTTTTGAGATGGGGAAGCAAGGAAGCTTGTAGCCAGATGCGGATGTTGGATTTTCGTAGGGCAAACTTAAATAAACTCAGAGACATGATGAGTGTCATACCATGGACGAGAATGCTGGAAGGGAAGGGAGCATGTGAAGGGTGGGCGCTACTCAAACAAGAGCTATTGCATGCTCAATCAATGACTATCCCAGAAAGACGAAAACACTGCAGGAGCTCTAAGAAGCCTATTTGGATGAACAGAGAACTTCAAGAGGAACTAAGAAAGAAAAGGGAAATGGAGGGAAATGGAGGGAAGGACAGAGCTCTAAAGAAGAGTACCTACAGGTTACTAGGCACTGTAGATCAATCATCAGAAAGGCCAAAGCGGAGAGTGAGCTAAGATTGGCCAGGGAAGCCCACTGTAACAAGAAAAGATTTTTCAGTTATGTGAGGAGCAAACGTAAAGTAAAGGAGGCAATAGGCCCACTGATGGGTGCAGATGGACAAACTCTAACGGAGGATGCAGAGAAAGCAGAAAGGCTCAGCGCCTATTTTACATCTGTTTTTCCTCACCGGTCAAAGGGTTTAGGAACATCTAGAGATGACAGTAGCCAAGAGTTGGTGTCTGGGTGGCAGGTTGACATGGACAGAGAGGTTGTTGAGAGGCATTTAGCTGCACTGGATATACACTTAAAAAAAACATAATTCATAATTTTACAAAGCTACGATAAGACATACCTTCCAATGTAGTTATGTAAAATTATGAATTATGTTTTTTTAAGTGTATATGGGTATATTTTCAATTCGTTTACTTACTCTGCAGAGCAACCACTGATGAAGATACACAGAAAGTTGCTTATTTACCTAGTATCCCATTTTGGTTGACTATCATTATTTGGACTTTTACTAATAATACAGAGAGGACTATTACATTATCTTGCCCTGTGATTCCTTTTATTTTTTTCTTCTGAGTTCATATTGAGGAATCTACAGTTCTATATTTGATTGGTGATTTATTCCCTATCAATGGAGGCTCAGGTCACAAAAGATTCCACAAGATGGCACTTTTTCACCTGTGCCAGGCTCTGCTACTAGTACCCTACCTTTCCTCAGATCACTTAGCCACAGTGATCCATGCAATAGTCACTTCCAGACTAGAATTCTGTAACTCACTCTACATGGGCCTGCCCTTCTCCTTGATCCAGAAATTACAGCTGGTGCAAAATGCAGCTGTGAGGGCCCTTACCAGGTCATCTTGGAGGGCCCATATCTAACCGGTGCTACGACAACTTCACTGGTTAGAGGTCTGGTTCCGGATCAAGTTCATGGTACTGGTTTTGACCTTTAAGGCTATAGGCAGTTTGGGTCCTACCACTTATTTGCCTGTGTCCCCTACAGGGCTCTCCACTTTGCGGGTATGAACTTGCTGGTTGTCCTGGGCTCCCAAGACATTTGCCTTGCCTTGACCAGGGCCTGGGCTTTTTTGGCCCTGGACCCAACCTGGTGGAATGAGCTCCCAGAAGAGCTAAGGGATCTGATGGAACTCTCTGGGTTCTGCAGGACCTGTAAGATGGAGCTCTTCTGCCAAGCATTGGGTTGAGGCCAGGATGGTGAATCGGAGTTTACCAGCCACCCTGGGTCCCATTGTTTTGGGACAACAGGGGACTATTTACAGGGCTGAGCTTTGGGGGATTTAGGAGGGTTAAAGACTCAAGGCCATTCTGATCCCCCCCGGCCCCCCCAAAATGAAGCGAAAGGTACCTCTTGCATACGCTTTTTTTGGCATTTCAAACAACGTCATCAGTTTCCAGCATCCCAGCAGCAAACTGGCAGCTACTTCCTCCCATTTTAATGTACTAGTTGGGGAATCCACAAAACTGGATTCTCCCAACTATGTAGTACAAGTGAGAAGAAAGCAACCAGCATCTACAAGCAAAATAAATGTGCATAATCAAAGTAATCAAAGGAGCAAGATCTCCGTCTTCAGTGCCTGCCCTCGAACCTGCCTCCCTCCCCCTTCTCCCTCATCTTCTCCATTGTGAGTACTTTACTCTCATTTAATAGACTTTGCATTGCAACTATCTGCCCTAAAAGGAACAAAATATATAAGATTTTGTAGTCAGAAGGATTTGCTATAGGGATCTGGTTAAATATATGCATAGTGAAGTGATACTATTTTGAAGTTAAGAGTGAAGCTTACATACTATGACTGTACAGAGGTATACACTTTTGGGGTGAATGTAAGATCAGAATCCTCTCATGTGGTGAAGAATGCCTTTCCTCTAGAACATCCAGATTGCATCTGGAATAACAATGTTTTTTTCTGTTTTACAGTAGCTCTTACACAAGCTCTTCAAAAACATGCACACAAAAGATCAAGGACATCCTTTCTATAAGGGAAAAAGTGCACACTATATCTCTTTAAAAAAAAAGAAGAAGAAAGAAGAAGGTGACAGGGACAAAAATAAATTGTCACCAAACCAGACATTTTATATTTCAGTGTTACTAGGATTTTCTGAATGATTTAATATTCTTTAGAAGTTCCTTCATTAATAAATAAGGAAGAGAAATATCAGTGTGTACCCTCGATGTTGCATTTCTTTTAAAGGAATTTAAAAGATATTTTAAAAGGAATGACTCATTCCATAAGATCTATCACCTATTTAACACTCCAAAACAAGCTATAAAATATAATTTGTACTAAAACATTATTGGGATGCAATTATGCTGATGAAGGTGGGACTGGGAAGATGTAGACTTTCCCTTTTCATGTGGATACCACTTTGGTCTTGCTGTAGTCATTCCAAGACCATCACAACAAAGCAAATTTGATTCCAATGGCATGGAAGATGGGGAAACTGTAGAGGGGGCACAGAAGCACCATTAGGCCATGGGGACATGTGGATGGACATGTTTCCCAGTAACATGTTCCCAGTAGAAGAAGAGTTGGTTTTATACCCTGCTTTTCACTGCCCAAAGTAGTCTCAGAGTGCCTCCCCTTCCTCTCCCCACAACAGACAGCCTGTGAGGTAAGTGAGGCTGAGTGAACTGAGAGAAAATGCTCTGTGAGAACAGTTTCTAACAGGACTGTGACTAGGCCAAAGTCACCCAGAATGTGGTGGAGCAGGGAATCAAACCCAGCTCATCACATTAGAAGTCACTGCTCTTAACCAGTACACCAAGATGTACAAATTGCCACTGCCTGAAAGAGATGTAGATAGAGAACAGGCAGAAGAAGCTGTTGCAGGAAGATGGTGCAAGTCATTTTTGACTTGCTCAATGACTGTTATCCTTTAAATTTGGACCTTGGTGTAAACTGCACGGAACTTTTATTCCAACCCCAGATCGATTCAATCCCTGCCCTCTACACAGAATGCGATTTCCGTTTGGATTTGGGGCAATTTAAATTTTCCTTCTGCAGCAAGAAGGATTGATCCGGAGTGACTCTATCTTTATTGTGCAATATCTTAGAGTGCTTTTAATCCTGAATATATTATAAAATCGCATTGTTTTGAATTGGGGCTCTCCTCCATGGTAGAGGACCTGTGATTGGCCACAGGTGGTCATGTGATGAATTTGCCTTAAAGGAGAAGCCCCTAATTTCTCTCAACTTCTGTCGGTCCTAGACTTTTTCTCCCTTCTCTGCCTTTTTCGATCTTCTCCCCCTCCCCTCCAAGAAAAGAAAGAGGCTCCCTGCTTGGCTCCTTTCCCCCCCCCCTTCAAGAAAAGAAAGAAAGAGGCTTGGCTCCCACCCCCTTCTGAGCCTCCCTAACCACATGCAGAAGACTTTCCTGTTTCAATGGGGAGGGGGGGGAAGAGGAAGACCCGAGTTCAAAGCGATCTGAATTCAACAGGGTTGACAATGGAATAAAGGAAGTAAGTGCAGACTCTGCCCTTCTGTCTAATGGCTTCTCAGAGGGATCCAAGGACGAAGACACACAGATATTTCCTACATGGTGAGGTGATTGTGTGGATAATAAAGTCTGCAATTCAGAAGGGAGGAATGTGTTTGTCTTCTGTGTTCTCTCTCTCTCTCTCTCTCTCTCTCTCTCTCTCTCTCTGTGCGTGTGTGTGTGTGGTGGGGAGTGCTACACAGCCATCCCTCATCCCCGTCCTAAGCATCTCATTCCTCCAGGGGGACTGATCTCTTCAATCTGGAGAGAATATTTATTCTGGGCTTCTCCAAGTCCCTCCAGGATGCTGGCATTCCTGAACATTGGCACAGAGTCACAGAGACCCCTCCCCACCCAATCAGCCCTTTCCTCCAAGGGAACTGATATCTGCAGTTTGGAGAAGAGCTTTCATTCTGGGGATTTTCTAGGTCCCACCTCGAGCCTGGCATCCCTGAACAGCGGCAGCGATGCTCACCTCCAGTTGGGACCTGGAGATCCCACTTCTGGTGTTTCTTGAAGCCTGCCGAATTTTTCCAGGGTTTTTCAATTGTAAAAAAAAAATGAGAAAAGCTGATATAACAGCAGTAATTGAGAAACCCTCTGAAAGTGTTTTTGCCAACCAATGTTTTCATGTTTGATTGTAACATACAATTGTCTTTGTTTTACTTAGACATTGAACTGAATTGAAGAATGTTCAGACTGAACGTTTTTCAGTTCATAAAGCAAATTTTTCTATCAATTAAATATTTAAATTGAAAGATGAAACTGATAAGTTCATGATTTATTTGATTTTTATTGTTATTAGCAATTACTGCCACACAGCATTTCTTTTTGTTTCCCACCAGGAGTCTGGCATTTCTGCACCTCCATGGGATCTAAACCCAGAGAGTCTCCCCTCCCGAATAACCCTTTTCTCCAGGGGAACTGATCTCTGCAGCCTGGAAATGTCCTGCAATTCCAGCAAATCTCCAGGTCCCAATTGGAGATTAAAGGTAAAGGTATCCCCTGTGAAAGTACCAAGTCATGTCTGACCCTTGGGTGATGCCCTCCAGCGTTTTCATGGCAGACTCAATACGGGGTGGTTTGCCAGTGCCTTCCCCAGTCATTACTGTTTACCCCCCAGCAAGCTGGGTACTCATTTTACCGACCTCAAAAGGATGGAAGGCTGAGTCATCCTTGAGCCGGCTGCTGGGATTGAACTCCCAGCCTCATGGGCAGAGCTTTCAGATGGCTGCCTTACCACTCTGCGCCACAAGAGGCTCTTATTGGAGATTAGAATCCTTCAAACTCCCTAGGTGCAACAGGCTGAGGAAGAGTGCTTGCATTTGAAAGCTCATGCCTTGAATAAATATTTATTGGTCTTAAAGGTGCTACTGGACTCTGATTTTATTGTGCTACTTCAGACCAACATGGCTACTCATCTGAATTTGTCTCTAGGGTAAAGGATAAAGATGATCCATTTTAAATGTTTGTCTCATACACTACTAATTCCAAAGAAAGTTCTAATTGTAAATCCATGGGGACTAATGCAGGGTGACTACAATTATTATGGCTCTTGAATACAGGTTGTCCATGGACTGCTGGACTGCAGTGCTCTTCTGTTAGCGCATTGTTGATGAGCTTCCATCCACAACTGTAATTCCTTTATTTTCTGAAGTTCTCTCCTCCTGATCAATTATAGCCATCTTTTCTCCCCAAACTGCCATTTCTTTCTTCTTGATTCCCAATTGGAGACACACTGGAAGGAACAGAACATGGCTCTTGGGGATTTTTAGTGCAGTTACTTTTGGTGGGCCTAAAAATAGCAGAGAGAGTTACTATTCTATTCTCACTAATATTTGTCTTGTGAGGTAATGGGAGATTGCCTTAGAAGATTTTATGATACAGGGGGTTACTCTGGACTGACTGGAAGAGTATCAGAAGAGTCTGTTGTGGATGACTGAAGATGGCGCCATAAAAAAGCTGGACTTCTGTTCAGCTCTTAAGCCATGCCGAGGGTCAGGAGCTTCTGCACCTGGCTGACCTGAGCAGATACGCAAATCTGCTCACCGGTCGCCCCAGGAACCGGGAACGGCATCCTAAGGGTCCTACAGATCCGTGGGGAGGTAGGAGGACCGAACTCCCCGGATTAATAGCGGCCTGTGCTCAAGGTCACGATGGCGTCTTTGTCGCAAACAACTTTACAACCTTGAAACGACCAGCTGACCTTACATTCTTCCCAGACCATCATTTACCAGATCGACAGGAGCAGAAGCTGACGGAAGCTGGAATCTGCAACAGTAAGAATTGAAAGCTTTCTGGCTTTTCTCTCTCTTCTCCCACAAGCTCTTCCCCCCCCCCTCAACCAATTCACAAGCGGATTCCTTCTTTCGCCGAGTGAGAGACTCCCAGCTAATTATACCCATTAACCAAACAAAGAGAGTGCTTTGAAGATTTATTGGTGAAAGTTCAGTGGGGGAATTTGACTTGATACGGAGATCGACAAACTGATAATTTGGGATCGCTCGTGCTCCCGCGAGACCTCACGAGACTTTCTGTTTATAGTTTGTGACTGCCTAGAACTATGGAAGAATTAACTAAGGCACAGCTTTTCCATTTGTTATGCAAAGGAAACTCAAAGATACTGAAAGCAGTCAATAAGCTGGAAAAGGAAATTCGTGGGACTAAGGGGGAGCTTTTGGATGGAGCCCATGGTCCGGAGAGACCAGCTGATGACGTAGCTCAGCTAACAATAAATCAAGTGAAACTTCAATGTCTGGAAGTTAATCAACTGGAGGGAGAGAGTGCCAGAGATGTAAAAACCCAAAGTACCTTTGAAGAACCTGGGAAAACAGATTCAAGGAAGGAAAGTACCGAAAACCTGGAAGTCTATTCAGAGCAGGAAATGATTTGGATCAGCAAAATAAAAAGAGTCTATTCAAAAGCGACAGCAACTAGGAAGCTATCAGGAGATATTCCTGTGCGACCAGAGGAAGAGATCCAGATTGACAAAGGATTCAGAGCCTCCTCAAAGGCGACTACAAGCAAGAATCAAGTAAGAGATTTCTTTGGCCCTGACAGAAGGACAATCAGAAACACTCTACTATGGAAAAAAACACAATTTCATTTTCTGCGACCACCTGAAAGATGAGTTGAACAATGGAGTATTCTCCTGGCTTCCTGTGGGAAAGACAGCAGTAGTAACTTTTAGGACAGGTCCAATATATGAAGGGAACTGACTTTATATCATCTAAGACAATAATAGAATATATCCTTATAATAGATTATACCCTCCTATGTATCAACAACTACTTTGTTAAGAAAGATGGTAACTAGATCAGGATTAATATGCGATGGGAATTGAATATGTATGTCAATATGTATGCTAAAAGAGGATGACAAACCATATTTCATAGGCATTAATAAGACGGCAGTAGTAATTCTTGGGTCAGGGCCAATTTATGAAGGAGACTGACCTAATATCATTTAAGATAATAACAGAATGTATTCTTATAACAGATCATACTCTCATATGTATTAACAATCACTTGGCTAAGAAAAATGATAAAAACTTCTAGATTAGGAATAATATGTCATGGGAACTCAATATCTATGTTAAAAGAGATGGCAAACCATATCAGCTGGTCGCTTTTTCTTCACAATTTCTCTGTAAATGCTTTATATAATAATAAACAATAACATTATTATAAAAAAAAGAAGAGTCTGTTGTGTGATGTTTCCTCCACTGCTACTAGGTACATCTCTGATTAAGAAGAGATCAACACAACTTCTCTATTCAGGCTGTGAGCTTTGGCAGATGCCCCAAACATGTCATATTTCCCTTATTAATGCACTTTTAGATGAATAGCCAAGGAATGAGCAGAAAAGGCTCAAAATGTGGTACTGTGTACAGGATTTAGCTTTCTGGGAATTTCAGCTTTAATTTTCTATATGCCAATATTTCAGAAGACAAATATCTGTGAAAGTAAGATTGCCAGTGGTTGTGGGGAAGGCTTAAAGGCTCATGCACTTCTATAGAACTAGGATGATCTAAATTAATTATGCCAAATAGAGAAATCTGTCAGCCTCTCCAGAATGAAGGCATGGTTGATAGTATAAAAAGCCAACAGTAACTCCAGGAGAATTAAAAAGGATACACTCTCCCTATTACTCTTCTAGCAAAAGTAATGAGGGCAATGAAGGCCATTTCATCTCCAAGAATGCCCAAATCTGGACTAAAATGGGTCCAGATAATCCATATCCTTCAAAGCTTCCTGAAGCTGCTGGAGCACCTTTCTCAAGAATGGATATTGGCCACCAGACAATAATTATCAGGGTCAAAGGACACTTTTCTTTTGGAGGGGTGTCATAACTCTGTCAAAGGAGTTGGAACTGAAATTAAATATTTATAACAAATGCAAGACGTAAGATACATTAGTATGTACTGCTCAAAATATCTAACATGATATCACCAGACTAAACTGGATTTCTGATTCCTTTAAGTATTCATTGGTATTATTTCTTCCAGTTTTCTATGCCTGATGCAAAAATTTGACATCCCATGGATCTTTCATATTGATGCCAATTGCTGATGTCCTACTACTGATATGACAAGTAGCAAATACTGTCAGTATGCTATGTTCCTCACTGTTATTTTCTCAGATGGATGAAAATGTATAACTTTCTACATAACTAGACACAAGGCTCATTTCACCCAGGGAAACAATGGGTGCTAGGATGCACTGTGGCTTTCCTGGGCACTGGCTGCATGGCAAACGCTCCTGCCCAAACCTGGATTCTTGATGCCCCCATCTCCAAACTTCAAGGAATATTCCTGACCAAGGGGTCATCAATCTCCAGGTGTGACCTGGAAACCTCCTGGAACTGAGATCATCTGTAGGCTATAGAAATCAGCTCCCTGGGGAAAAATGGCTGTTTTGGAAGGGGAACTCTGCAATTACAATTAATCTCCAGACTTGTGGTGATGAAAGGGCTTGCATAGGAAGAGGGAATTCTGTGGCACTGTGCCCCAGAGAGGTTGCAGGATGCCAATCTGCTGGAATTGCAGGACATTTCCAGGCTGCAGAGATCAGTCCCCCTGGAGAAAAGGGTTACTTGGGAGGGGGGACCCTCTGGGTTTGGATCCTATGGAGGTACAGGGATGACAGACTCCTGGTGGGAAACAAAGAGAAATGCTGTGTGGCAGTAATTGCTAATAACAATAAAAATCAAATAATTCATAAACTTGTCACATATTCTTCCTTTAATTAAAATATTTAATTGATAGCAAAATTTGCTTAAAGAACTGAAAGCCTATCAAGATCATCCTGTATTCTGATTCTGTCTTGTGTTGTATTTTCTACCCTTCCCAGTTTATTTTATTTATTTATATTTATATTTATAATTGGATTTATATACCGCCGTTCGCCAAAAGGTCTCACGGCGGTTCACAATAAAATATAAAATCAAAGTAAAATCACATAAAGTATTGTCTGCAAATTCAATCCCTCTAATCCCTCATCCAAATCATTTATAAATATGTTGAACAACACAGGCCCCAGGACAGATCCCTGGTGCACTCCACTTGTCACTGTTCTCCAAGAGGATCCTGAAACATCTGTCAACCAGTTATCGAACCACCTGACAGAATTAGGATTCATACCACATGTTACCAACTTGTCAACAAGAATATGATGTGGAACCTTATCAAAAGCTTTACTGAAATCCAGATAAACTATGTCCACAGCATGATAATATCTAGAACAGATTATTGCAGTGTGCTCTTTTTGTGAGACTATTCTTGAAAGGAGTTTGGAAACTGCAATTAATACAAATGCTGCAGTCAGGATGTTGAATAGAGTTTGTAACAGAGCCTGTAACACTCCTGTCTAAATCCATCTTTACTAGCTTCCAATTTGTTTCTAGGCCAGTTCAAGGTACTGGTGTTGACTTTAAAGTCCTGTGTGGTCTGGCACCAGCATATATGAAGGACTGCCTATGTCCATAAGAACCTACCCATCCACTATGACCATCTTCTGAGGCTAGATGGGGTGCTACACCTTCTTAGACTAGATGGGTGGCAACCCAAGATACAACCTTCTCCATCATGATGCCAAGACTACTGAACTCTCTTCCCAGGTATTTGCCTATTCTCTTATATCTCTGTCTTCCACCACTGGCAGAAGCCTTTTTCTTTGTAATCTAAAATTTCTTCAATAATCCTGCCCTTAGTTTTTAATCTGTGCTCTCTCTCTCTCTCTCTCTCTCTCTCTCTCTCTCTCTCTCTCTCTCTCTCTCTCTCTCTCTCTCTCTGTGAGTGTGTGTGTGTGTGTGTGTGTGGAAGAGAGAGAGAGAGAGAGAGAGATTGCACATTTTAGTTTGGTTTTTATCCCATTTTATATGTTCTTTTTTTTATTAGCTTTGTAAAGTCACTTGATTGGGCTAAAAAGCAAATAAAAAGTCTTTTAGAGCAGGTAATAACTGAGATTTTGGCTACGTTCTTTTTTTTTTCTTTTAAGAACAATGTTTCCTTTTGTTATGGGTTCCAATTGACACCTATAGAAATCGACTTTCCCCCTAAAAATATGTACAGACCAGACAACTTGCAGGCAATTTTTTTCTGTATTAGCACTTCTGTTAAATACTATTTGGATGTTTGACACTTTGAAGAATGTCTTAAAACAGGAAAAAAATCACATTTTTTAAAAAATGTTCTGCCAGTTCTGTTTTTTTTTTTTCCAGGCATATTATTTTGCAGAATTGTATAAATCAAGTGAAAGAGAAAATGACAGTAATGATGATGGGATGGAATAAGTGTTCACCACCACAACAAAAAAAGCCCTCACAGCACTGCATATGTAATTTCGTCTTTCAAACATCCTTGATTTAAGATGCCTCAATGTGGATTAAGATATGAAATATAATTAATTCAGCCCCAGCATTTTTTGGTTAAGTCTATTGTGCTGTTTTGCAAGTTGAGTGCAGCGTTCCAAGTCCATATTTTTCAGGGGGGAAAGGAAGATAAAAATCATTGTGTTTATTGGAGCAGCAATCATTTTTTAAAAAATGAACACTTTCTTTAATGTTTCATTTTGAGCAGAAGCCCCAATGCCCCATTTACCTAAAATCAGATAATTCATCTAGAAAACTCAGAATCAAGATGTAAATGTAGATTATGGGCTAATACGGGAACCCTATACCCCAAGATGGTGTGCCAAAATATGAAAGGCTAGCTGCTATCCAATGCATTTTCTGAACCAATATGTTACATTCAACAAAAAGATGGTCCTGATAAAAATGTATCATAAGTTTTTTGGGGGGTGGTGGTGGTGGTACAACACTACTTCTACTAATGAGCTTTTCCTGGAAAACAGATGGTGAATTGGTCAAGTGTAAGAATTATTTTTTTTTATTCATCATTATAATCATAGAAAAAAACAGTAGCTGTCAAGGCCTTTTTAAAGTCCACACAGTTACTGTTTCTGTAATATGTAGTCTCCAAGATAAGGAAAAGAAAAAAGGATAACAGCAGTCAAGCCCATGGAAAGTAAACTGTGGTTGGATATAGACAAGCTTGCAACTTTGTAACAGCAAAGGACTGGAGCAGACTTGGGTCTAATTAGTGTAGTTTAGTGATATTTGTCTTCATGCCTTGCTTCCCCAAAGATAACTGCTCTTTTTCAAATTCCGAGTGGGTATACTCTGGTGGGGTCGGTGCCTTTTGCCACTTCTGGGCTTGATGGCAATGTAGAGACTATTAAAATATGTATCACTAAGGCAGGACCCAGGATCGATAGGTTTCTGAGTTTGTACACAGTGACTTGTCTAGTCTAGAATTATAATCACCAGATTATAATAGTTTTGCTATTGAGGCATTTTTTTTCTGAGAAGCAGACTTAATCCAGTCTGTAGGAGCATCAGAATGGCCAAACAGTGTGAACTTCACCAACAACTTTGACATCAGTTGCTTGGATCAGATAGCCTCATCCTCAGCTCCTTTTACTTGTTTTGTCATAGACAGGAAAAAATTGGTCATAGTGGTGTGAAACTCAAACTAGGATGCATGCTAACATATTTGACATCTTTGGGGACTTTTCACTTCTTGCACTATGAGCTACTTTTTCTATGACTCATAACTTGATTCAAGCTTTGAACACTCTCTTGAATAACTGAGAACTCAAAAGCTAAAACGACTTTGAACAATTCATTCACATTGAAGAGTAATATTTCCATAATTTGTAAATAAAAGTGAGAAAAATGTAATTGATGTAGAAGTCAACCTTCTATTAATATAATACTGTATTCAGTTTCATTAATGAAGGTTAATTGGTTCAAGTAATATGATTCCTCATCATATACAGAATGGAACCTAACATAGCTTTGCCAAACTCTATCCATTAATTTTAGATCATTGATTCTGAAGTGATGACCCAAGCAGGTACTTTCATTAGTGAGACTCATGTATGAGTAAAATTGAGGTTTCTGTAGTGTTTCCCTATCAGGCTGGTGAAGTAATTAACTTCCTACTTGCTGAACTTTTGGCTCAGCTGAGCAGAAACAATGTAAATTACTGAAGAAAAAATGTTAAAATAGTGTTACGTAATTCATTTGACTTCTTCAAACCAAGTTTTAATTAGTAACTAGTATAAATTTGGTGACATAAATCTTATTTACTTTTTGGAAAAACTTCTGTTATTCATTATTGCAAAGTATATGCTGTCAATTTGTTCATGCAATTGGGAAACAATTTTGGGTCTCAAATTGGGCCAGAGATTTCAGGGTGGGGTACATGATGCTACATAAAATGAAAAGTACACTCCTGGATATAATCAAGATTCAATTGCCCCCCAAAAGCATTTGGTCTGACTATTTTTTTTAAGATGTAATAGGTTAATTTAATTCCATGAAGCCTAAAATATTTGTGGTGACAGTGACAAAGGAGAGAGAAGGGACACAGTAGAACCCTGCTCTCACGAAATAATCTAATTGCTATCTTGTGGCGCGCCCATGAGGTTGGGAGTTCGATCCCAGCAGCCGGCTCAAGGTTGACTCAGCCTTCCATCCTTCCGAGGTCAGTAAACTGAGTACCCAGCTTGCTGGGGGGTAAACGGTAATGAGTGGGGAAGGCACTGGCAAACCACCCCGTATTGAGTCTGCCATGAAAACGCTGGAGGGCGTCACCCCAAGGGGTCAGACATGACTCGCTGCTTGCACAGGGGATACCTTTACCTTTAACTGAATAAAAGTACTTACTCACTACAGAGTAAGGCCTTTTCCCACCAACTGAGCCAGAGATGGTTATCATTGTTCTACAATGAGGACAGCCCACCTCTGCATGTACAAGATCACAGGAAGAATTCACTAATGCTAACAATCACTATGTTTTCCTCTGAATTGCTATATAGTTGGTATTAGGCTCACCATTTTCATCCCTTGTTTATCATGTTTAATACACTATCATTTGGACACTACATAAAACAAAGCAAAACAATATATTAGGATACCAAGTATGGACTGTAACAACTGGAACAAGAAGTGACAGTGATAATGTTGGGATGGTAGAAAGTGCCATCAAGTTGCAACAGACTTATGGCAACTCCATAGGACTTTTGGGACTAGAGATGTTCAGAGGTAGTTTACTGTTGCCTGCCTCTGTATAGTGACCCTGGACAGCTTTAATGGTCTTCCATTCAAATGCTAACCAGTGCCAACCCTGCTTAGCTTCCAAGATCTGATGAGATTGGGCTAACCTAGACCGAAATACACAGAAACTGTGTACACAGAACTCTGTGCAGTTCTGGAGGCCTCACTTCAAGAAGGACGTAGATAAAATTGAAAGGGTACAGAGGAGAGCGACGAAGATGATCTGGGGCCAAGGGACCAAGCCCTATGAAGATAGGTTGAGGGACTTGGGAATGTTCAGCCTGGAGAAAAGGAGGTTGAGAGGGGACATGATAGCCCTCTTTAAGTATTTGAAAGGTTGTCACTTGGAGGAGGGCAGGATGCTGTTCCCATTGGCTGCAGAGGAGAGGACACGCAGTAATGGGTTTAAACTACAAGTACAACGATATAGGCTAGATATCAGAAAAATTTTTCACAGTCAGAGTAGTTAAGCAGTGTAATAGGCTGTCTAAGGAGGTGGTGAGCTCCCCCTCACTGGCAGTCTTCAAGCAAAGGTTGGATACATACTTTTCTTGGATGCTTTAGGATGCTTTGGATGCTTTAGGATGCTTTGGGCGTTGAGCAGGGGGTTGGACTAGATGGCTCCTTCCAACTCTATGATTCTATGATTCTATGTCAAAGGCACAACCAAGTCTTTAGTTTATGGTTCCACACTTTTGCTTCCCCAGCATTTTTATCCGTTCGTTGAGCTGCTGTGCACAGGCTTCTAGTTTTCTCCTTAGGGCTGAGCCCAGTTCAGCCTGAAGATTCTCTGACTTTTTTAGAATATGGCTTGAGACCCTTTCATCAATATTTCAAGTGCATATATGGCTATGATCTGTAATCCCATTTTTTCAGGTGTGTATAGTAACGTAAAGCAACAGTGGCAAAAGAAGGCAGTGACTTACCGGTGCCGCCCGTTGACGGGCAGAGGAGCTGGCGCCAGGGAAGAGGCGCGAAGAAGGGACGTGCTGGCTTGCACGTCAGGGAGGTGGACTATAAATAGCGCCACGTGCACTAGCCCGGCCTCAATTTTGCCTGGGAGAGCTGCTGGCGACGGAAGGATTTTCCCACCCTCCCTCCCTGGTTGCTTCTATGTTAATGTTTGAAGTTATGTTTAAAAAAAAATTGAGTGGAATGCTGTTGCATGAAAATGTAAAAATTATTCAATCGTCACAGCTGGCGGAACGGCATAGAGGAGCCTGAGTTTTGGGGGGAGTACGGAGTGTGCCCGTCTCCCAGACTGGGGCCTCCTAAGAGGCGGCTGGGTGTGAACACCTGATCCTTGGGGGAAAAGGCTTGGGGTTCACGCAGCCAGGCGGCTCGAGGTTGGACCAATGGGGGTGTGCGCCTTCTGTGGTACCTCGGGTGGGGACACTTCCCAGGCAGGGACCCTAGGGGCTGGGAACCCTTGCTCCCGGCTGGGAGAAGGAAAGGGATTCTGAGATGTGCCTCTAGGGTCAAATATTTAGGTTGTGGGTGTGGTCGGCTGACCACTAGGCAGGCTTATCTCTATGCCTTACCAACACTCCAAGGTTAATAAAAAAGCTGTGGCCGGTTTTGCCAATCAAAGGTTGTGTCAAGCGTCTTTTCCTGGGGCCCGGGGATGCCCTCCTGCCCGTCAAAACCCAGAGTATCCGATAATGCACGCGGCTACTCCGAAGCCGCTTTTGGTTGCACCCTGGTCCCAGGAAGCTCCACTTTCTTCCGCATCTCGCTAACGCGGCTTTTTCGGCAGCTTACATTGACTCTGTGCCCGGTTGCCACCTGCAGCATGCATAATTGGTGATTTTAGCCACTAACATTCCATCCTGAATGCGGACCTTCCACTCCATGCATAATGGGCCACATTGAATAATGTACTTTCAATTCTTCTTTCAATGTACTCTAGCAATCATTTGCAATTGATTTACACAGTGAAATCCAGTTGCAAAGTACATTGAAAAAGGATTGAATGTACATTATTAAATGTGCAAAAGCACCCCCAAAGTCTCCCCAAATATTACACGAAAACAACTTTGAAGCTTCCTTAAATTGGCTCAGCATGGCCCAGTCTGTACTGCCTTAAGTCACATGTTATAAAGTAGAAGCTGAGAATAGCGAAAGGAAGAATCCACTATTTTACTGTTAGTTGGCACTGAAGTTTGTTTATTTCTGTGTATTATCTGTTTATTTCATAGAATCATAGAATCATAGAGTTGGAAGGGACCATACAGGCTATCTAAGCATCCAAGAAAAGTGTGTATCCAACCTTTGCTTGAAGACTGCCAGTGAGGGGGAGCTCACCACCTCCTTAGACAGTCTATTACACTGCTTAACTACTCTGACTGTGAAAATTTTTTCTGATATCTAGCCTATATCGTTGTACTTTAAACCCATTACTGCATGTCCTTTCCTCTGCAGCCAACGGGAACAGCATCCTGCCCTCCTCCAAATGACAACCTTTCAAATACTTAAAGAGGGCTATCAAGTTCCCCCTCAACCTCCTTTTCTACAGGCTGAACATTCCCAAGTCCCTCAACCTATCTTCATAGGGCTTGGTCCCTTGGCCCCAAATCATCCTCGTCGCTAAAAAGTACCGGACCGAGCACCGAGCCCTGAGGTACCCCACTACTCACCTCCCTCCAGTCTGATGAAACACCATTGACAACAACTCTTTGAGTGCGGTTCTCTAGCCAATTCCCTATCCACCTAACTATCTGAAAATCCAGATTGCAGTCCTTCAATTTATCCATCAGAACATCATGGGGAACCTTATCAAAAGCTTTACTAAAATCCAAGTAAACAACATCAACAGGATTTCCATGATCCAGGAAACCTGTCACTTGGTCAAAAAAGAAAACCAGGTTGGTCTGACAGGACCTGTTGGAGACAAATCCATGCTGACTTCCTTGGATAACCAAATTGTCCTCCAGATGTTTGCAGATCGCTCCCTTTATTATCTGCTCCATTATCCTACCTGCAACAGAGGTCAGACTCACTGGTCTGTAGTTTCCCGGGTCATCCTTCCTCCCTTTTTTGAAGATCGGAATAACGTTTTCTCTCTTCCAGTCCTCCGGGACATCTCCAGTCCTTAAAGAGGTCCCGAAGATGATGGACACGGGTTGTGCAAATTCTCCGGAAAGTTCTTTGAGCACTCTCGGGTGCATTTCATCTGGCCCAGGGGATTTGAACTCATCCAGTGCAGCTAAATTCAGTGCAGACAGATTCAGCCATTCATTTCTCCCAAACATTGCTAAACCTCATTTCTTTCTTTTCCCTTCTTACTTTTATTTATACTTTGGACTTTTCCCATTTGACTTTCCAAAGTGGCTCTTGACACAATTCAACCACAAAATAACCTGTTCACTCAATTTATGGCTGAGCCCTCATAAGCAGTATTGTCTGGAAATGTTTGTTTACAAAACTCCAAGTAATGCATTTGATCACATGCAACCTAGGGCTCGGACCCTTCCTCCAGTCAATGCTGCAGGCAAGATTTCCATCAGCACATTGAAAGTTCTCCACCTCTTTCACTTGCTGGAGCCAAAATACCCTCCAAAATGGAAATGGAGATGCTCACCTATGGGCTGTGAGCAGGTCTCTTACCCACAGCTCCAGTGGAGTAAAATCTCCAGATACCAGCATTCACAGTCGCCAACATTTTGTTAACTCCATTAATTACTTTTTTTAAAAACACCAACCATTTAACTTGCTCCGTATAGATGAAAGGGGAAGAGGGAAAAGCGATGGAAGATCAGCTCCTGCCAAACCTCCCCCATCTTAGTTGAGGACATGAATTGCTGCACTTGGAATATTTTAAAGTTTTAACTTTTCTATGACCCATTATTCATTTATTTATTATTTATTTATTTAGATTTATATACCGCCCTCCCCGAAGGCTCGATACTCCGGGCAGCCACCATGCCAGTGTGGCAGGGCAGGATGCCCCAACCCGTTCTCCGTGTATGCACGGGAGAGGGCTCCCTGGCATATGGCGAAGCTCCAGGGAAGCATGCACACACGTGCTGCGCACCGGGGCCGGGAATCCCAGGATGTTGCCCCACAGCTGTGGGTGAGTGGGGATGGGCTGGCCCCCCAATGCACGCGATGGCAGGGGCAGGGGGATGACCCTGCCAGCTCTGTGACTCCATGGAGCTCGCAGGGGCATGTGGAAGAGACATCTGCAAGTTCTTTTAGTACCCTTGGATGCAGTTCATCTGGCCTAGAAGACTTTGTTTGATTTAAATAAACTAGGTGTTTGTTGACTGATCCAACAGTGATCTTCGGCTACCATTCCCATCCCCCTTGTTGTGTTACGTTTTTTCCACCTTGATCACTATTTCCCTCACAAGAGAAGACTGAGGAGAAATAGGAGTTAAGCAGTTCATCCCTCTCTTCATCACCTGTTATAATTTCACTTTCTTGTCCTCACAGTGGTCCTATGGTGTCCCTATTCTTTTTCTTGCTTGAAATATAACTAAAGAAGCCTTTTTTGTTATGTTTAGCATTTCTTGCTAGCCTAAGCTCATATTGAGCTTTAGCTTTTCTAACACTCCCCCTACAATTATTGGTAATAAAGCCTTCCTTCCATTCCCTAAATGACTCTTATTTATTCCTCAAATCTTTTGAAAACTGCTTATGGAGCCAACTTGGCTTCCATAGGTTCCTTCCATCTTTCCTTCTCAAGGGAATTGTTTGTGATTGAGCCTTCAGTATTTCACTTTTAAGAAGCTCCCAATCCTCTTGGACTCCCATCTCTTTAAGTCTTTCTGACCACGGGACTCTATTCAACATACCTTTAAGTCTGTGAATATCAGCTTTCCTGAAGTCCAATCTATACGTACGACTATGTACAGGTTTTCTCTTTCCCAGGATTGAAAATTCTAAAAGCACAAGGTCACTGCTACCAAGTGTGCCCACTACTTCCACCTCATCTACTAGTTCTTCCCTGTTGATGAGAATCAAGTCTAAAATAGCAGAGCCCCTGGTTCCCCTTTCTACTTGCTGGGAAATGAAGCTGTTGGCAAGTCAAGTTAAGAATTTAGTGGAGTTTGCATTTTTAGCAGAGTTGATCTTCCAACAGATATCTGGGTAATTGAAGTCACCCATGACCACTGTTTCCCCTTTTTTTGAAAATTGTGTAATTTGGACTAGCAGTATCTCATTCAAGTCCTCTAACTGGCTTGGTGGTCTATAGCAGACACCCACAATAATACCACTCTCATTTCCTAATCCTTTTATATTTACCCAAATACACTCAGCTGAACTTTCATGCTCGGATACCTGTTTTTCTTCACAAGTATAAAGATTGCTAACATATATTGCTACAACCCCCCCCCCCTTCTTGGAAGGGGTACTTGTGGATTGTAAATTAAACATGAGCAGGCAGTGTGATGCAGCGGTAAAAAAGGCAAATGCCATTTGGGGCTGTATCAACAGGGGCATCACATCAAAATCACAATATTATTATTATTATTATTATTTTTATTATTTTTTTATATTTATATCCCGCCACTCCCTTGCGGCTCGTGGCAGGTAACAATATCACAAATCCCTATTAAAACCCCATTCAAACAATAATAACATTGCCAATATTAATGGCATGGCAAGAATGGCAGCTCAACTCCCCCCCCCTCCCTCCCACTACTAGCGGGTGGAGAGGAGGTCCTGATGATGTTTTGCTTCGGGTCGGAACCCAAGTCCCCGGGGGGGCATAGATCTATTATCAGCCCCGGCCTCAACCATAAATCTGGCGGAAGAGCTCCGTCTTGCAGACCCTGTGGAATGTTGAAAGATCCCGCAGGGCCCGCAGCTCTCCCGGGAGCTCATTCCACCAGGTCGGGGCCAGGACCGAAAAGATGTCATAGTCCCATTGTATGCGGCACTGGTCAGACCACACCTGGAGTACTGTGTGCAGTTCTGGAGGCCTCACTTCAAGAAGGACGTAGATAAAATTGAAAGGGTACAGAGGAGAGCGACGAAGATGATCTGGGGCCAAGGGACCAAGCCCTATGAAGATAGGTTGAGGGACTTGGGAATGTTCAGCTTGGAGAAAAGGAGGTTGAGAGAGGACATGATATCCCTCTTTAAGTATTTGAAAGGTTGTCACTTGGAGGAGGGCAGGATGCTGTTTCTGTTGGCTGCAGAGGAGAGGACATGCAATAATGGGTTTAAACTTCAAGTACAATGATATAGGCTAGATATCAGGAAAAAAAATTTCACAGTCAGAGTAGTTCAGCAGTGGAATAGGCTGCCTAAGGAGGTGGAGAGCTCCCCCTCACTGGCAGTCTTCAAGCAAAGGTTGGATACACACTTTTCTTGGATGCTTTAGGATGCGTAGGGCTGATTCTGCGTTGAGCAGGGGGTTGGACTAGATGGCCTGTATGGCCCCTTCCAACTCTATGATTCTATGATTCTATTATTCTTTTCTTGTCTGTCCCTTCTGAATAGATTGTACCCCTCAATTTTAGTATTCCAATTGTGAGTATTATCCCACCAGGCTTCTGTGATTCCTATTAGGTCATAGCCCCCTCTTCTATTAAGACTACTAGTTCCTCCTGCTTGTTTCCCATACTCTGTGCATTAGTGTAGAGACATCGTAATCCATCCTTTGTGTGCCTCATGGTTTTGGTTTTTGAACTGCCTTGTAATCTAGTAGTTCCCTGCTTATGTAACATTCCCTGTAGTTTTGAGATCTTCTCATGTTCAGATCTTGCCATCACACCAAGTTTTGAATTTACATCTCCCTTTGTGTCTAGTTTAAAGCCCTCTTCACCAGGTGTGCAAGGGTTCTTCCAAAAATATTTTTCCATCCCTTGTGAGGTGCACGCCGTCTCCTGATAATAGTCCCTCATATTGACATTGTTGACCATGATCCAGAAATCCAAATTGTTCCCACTGACAACATTGATGTAGCCAGCCATTTACTTGCATAATTCTTATCTCTCTTCCTATGCCTCAGCCACTTACAGGAAGGACTGATGAAAACACAACCTGTGCTCCCAGGTCCTTTACCTTTTCCCCCAGATCCACAAAGTCTTTTTTAATATGTTCCATGCTCTGCTGGGCAGTATTATTTGTTCCTACATGGATGAGAAGGAAGGGGTAAAGATCTGTAGACATGATGAGCCTGTCCAGCCGTTCTGTCACATCCTTCATGCATGCACCAGGTAGGCAGCAGACCTCTCGAGACACCAAGTCTGGTGTACACACTTCGGCCTCTACACCTCTTAGCTATGGATCCCCAATTACCAATACCCGTTTCTTTGTACCCTTGGGAGCAGAACCAAAACTCTTTCTTGTGGGGGACTGTGAAGTGTTTCCTGAGCTTTGTGGGGTCAGCGAGGGAGAAGACCTAGAACTGTCACCTGTGAAGGCCTGTGACTTTATTCCTGTGTGACATCTAATCCATTTGTGCACAGTTGCATCTTAAGCTTTGTATTTCAACTTCTGTCATTGTGCACATTTAAATGGGGAAAAGCAGGTTTTTGATTATGAATTCAGAAGCTACAAATGATGCTGCCTTTGGAATGCTTGCCCTGTAGCATCAAACTTATTAACAACCCCAACCTCTGAACTGAGCAAGAAACCTCTACAAGTTACTGCTGGTAAATACACCCCCCCCCCAAGGATGAAATGCTTCAAAGGTGTCATCCCTTGTGGAGCAACTTCGTTATTGTCATATTCATTATATGGCTATATAAGCCCCTACTGAGTGAATGTCAGAGACTCCCTACTGGGGTGAAATAATAAATACAAATCATCCACCCACTGAAACTTGAGAGATTTTAGCCCTTCATTCCTGTAATGTCTGGGGGAAAACGAAGATGTCACTTGAGCTCCACAAAAGGGAGATTGGTTTATCAGTGTTGGAATCCAGCTGCTGCATTATATGGCCGCAGCGCAACAACAGCCATTTTAAAATCCAATTATGTGGTTTCCTGCTGCCTTTGTTCCTGCTATGCTATTCTACAAGAATCACTGGAAGTTGATATTCCCATTGTTAAATATACTGCCATTTCATTCCAGCTCTTGTGTCGGCCAGACTCTTCTCTCCTGAAGTCTCAGCAAGGAGCTTCCTACACACCTTGAGGCTGTTACCTCACAATTTCAAAACAAAGGATTAGTGAGAGCAGAAGGCTGTAAAGAAGACTGCGACATCATCACTATATAGATACAACTCCCTTGCCAATAATGGCAAAGAAAGGTTACACAAATGAAATATTAATAATGAGATAATATATCTCAGCCAAATTGAAAGCCTTCCTGCAACTTTAGGAGGCTTCCTGTGGCAGAAGAGTCATTGGCTGGATACTCCTCACTAGGTTTAGCCAATAGGAGCCTCGGATTGACATCCTAGATCAGGTAGTAGTCTATAATTGTGTTATCTACTCATAGTCATATGGGCATTACTCTTTGCACTAAGTTGCCATTTGAATCTTCCTGGAGAGGGAATCTGAAAGTTTTCATGCCACTGCCTAGAAGTCTGGTCTCATAGTCCTGTCTTGTACTCCTGACACTAGATAAACACTTCCAAAGCCTGCAAAGACCTGGACAGAGCATTAATCCAGGAAAGAACTAGTATGATACTGAACACCTGGAGTGGTAGTGGCATAATGAACACCTGGAGTAACTGAGGAGCCCTCTGTTCAGCAGTTCAGAAAAAAAAATTGCATGCACAGTAAGGATATTGCATTTGGAGAACAGATGAGCATAAAGTTTTCTGTGGCTTCCCATTAGCTACCGAAAAGTTTTCTGCAGATGCCTTTCTATGTACAAGACCTTTAGTAGGAAATGATGCAGATACAAAGCAGTGTTTGCATCAAAGTACCATACATGAATCATCCACATGGGTATTTCTCAATTTGTATAAATTAAAATAAACACAAAAATTCTAATTTATGGTTTCCTTTACATCTCCTGTCACCACTCTTTGTATATCTGCAGGGATGGAATTTAATACTTCACAATCACAGCTGCAAAACCCAAATTGACTCAACAGAGGGGGGAACTTAGAAGAACAGCCGTGAATGCTGCAGTGCTTTCCCTGAGGGTTCATTTCTTTAAACCACCATAAGTCAGGTTTACCTTGCAAAACAAGAACTTTTTGTTCATGCAGTAAGATCACTATTAATCTGAAGAGACATGTTAGATCTAAATGCAAAATGATAATCAGCCATAGGAATATTAAATTTGTTAGAAAGCATCAAGGTCTTCACAGTGCAGCCTCTTGGTTTTGGGTTTCTTTGTAGCCACCTTCACTGTCTCATTCCTGATTCATTTGACAGGCAAAATCTTTTCATACTTTTAAACCAAGTGTGAGTTGTTCACAACAGGAGGGAAATATAATGGTTATACAGTGGTTATAACCTTTTTACAACATGTATTTCTGTTCCTGAGAAATTTGCCTCATATACTCCTGAGGGGCTGCTTTGTCTTTTGTAAAACTTTAGTTTTACAGGAACTGTAAATTTTTACTTACAAAAAGAGATTAAAGCAAAACATCTTAAAGACACAGAATTCCCCAAAGCTTGTATCACTTTATGGCTGAAAATGCGGAGAGGTAAACTGTCAGCATTTTATTTATTTTTTTTACCAAGAAGAATCCACAGATGTTAACTTGCAGCCCCTGGCTGGAAGATGACCATGTGTTTTGCCAGTGACCTGGGGCTTCTGTTCTGGCCATGTTTGTCTCAGGGTCCCCTAGGTGGGCTGGCTGCCTCATGGGGTGGATGGCCAATCAACAGTCTCTCGGGTCTCCTCACATGGCTGCAGGCTGGGGGTGAGTTCAGAATGTGCGTCAGCTTCACCCCACCCTTGCTCAGCTATTTCAATCTTCACCTGCAACATTGCTGATCCTGTGCACTCAGGTAATACTGGACATTTCCTCCCTGCTTTGTGTTTCTGTTGTTTATCCATTATGCTGTTGTTGTCACAGTTTTATAGCAATTTTAGGCACTAGGATGGATTAAATGAACGACTGTGTTGCTAGCTCTGATATATTTTATGGTTTTATTAAAAGACTAGTAAATAAGCCTGCTGTCCCCAAAATACGGGCGCTAGTGGGGCTGGCGATTTGGGCGGTACGGCTCTCTGGGGTCAGGCCCCGGCACGGGACGACCTATGAGGGGGTGTGAATGGTCGAGTGGGCCCCGCGCTCCGTGGCCTACCTGAATCAGCGGGGTGGTGGCTGCCAGTGGCGGCGGGCGGGCTGGAGGTCAGGATCCAGCTGCTGGGGTGAGTGTGGAGCGTGCGGCGGGGCCAGCTATGCAGCGGGTGCTGCTGGCAGCACTAGCAGGTCCAACAGCACTCCGCGACTTTCAGCGGTGCTCTGGGGTGGCTGCTTGTAGCAAGCTGGGGCGTGACTGCGGCCTCCGCTCCTGGATGATGCGCCGCTGGCCGCGTGGGTCTGCAGCAGAGCTGTGGTGGGTGCGAGCAGGGCGGGCGGCTGCGGTGGCGTTTCTGGCGGCGGCGTTTCTGGCGGTGGCAGGTGGCAGCGCGGGCCGCTCTCAGGTGCGGATGCCAGCAATGAGGCATCACGTTGGTGGCCGTGGCAGTGCCGGCACCGCCACCACAGCTGCTGGGAACTCCTGGTCACACAGGAAGCGAGGTAATGGCGGCCGCATGCGGGCGAACTGGGAGGGGCTCGCAACTGGGAGGGGCTCGCGCGGCTCGCAATTGGTCCCTTGCCATCGGACTGACAATCGGGGGGCGCAAAGCGCCTGCCGATTGGGTCCTCCGATTGTCAGTTCAGGGGAAGGGGCCTATCGGCCCACTCAGGTAGGCCCCATATGCTTAGGTTGGGTTTTTGGTAGTAGGCTGACACCAGAGCGTTTCTGCACCAGAAATTTAGCCCTGCCCAGCCTCTCATTGCTGGGTTTTAATGCTGCTTCCTGATGATGTTGGTGGCATGCAGGGGTTGGTATACGTTTTCATCCCCGCTGTCCCGCAATAAGGGAAAATGGGAGAATCTACTTCAACCTTTTTTGTTGCAGTGCAGAAAGAGGCAGTAACCAGGGCAAGCCTGTCTGGATGAAGAAACACGTGATAGTCTCATTAGCAGTTTCATCACACCCGTGCTCCTCTCTCCATTCCCAGAACACCATGTTTTTAAAAAAATGGTGCAGTCTGCATGGCTACGGGAACACAAACTGACATGATCATGTATCAGTGGAAATAAATGTACTGTTATGTTCTCTTCAGTGTGCACAGTAACACTGGGAGTAGCCAGCGATCCTATCTATAACACATTCATGTTTTTGTTTTCTGGTGGTAGGACATGAATGAGGAAAGAGGGTGTGTGTATTATGAAGTAGACCTCTCCCTATTATAATGGCATCCATGTTCTGTATTTCTATTCTGTATTATGAAGACGCAATCCTCAGAGTCCAATCATGATGGTCAGTGTAAGTCTCAAGCCTATCAGAAATCTACCCAAACATGAATCAAGACCATCATGAAAATAATCCCAAAAAGAAATCAAGAAAAAATGTTTTATTGTTATGGCATGTCCCCGTAGCAATGCGGAAGTTCATTTTTTTTTAAATCAATTTTGGGACTTGGGGGGGGGGATGTTTAAGTCCCCAAAACCACCTCTGTGAGTGGATTGGTAGCTTACAATGATTGGCAACCTGAGAAGCAGGCGGGAACCAGCAGGTTGGCTACACTTCTAGCTTCTCCACTACCTTGCTGGGAAGCAAAAAGCTGTGACAAGACAGTTGGATAAGGTGGGAGGAGTGTCCTGTCAGGAAACAGCCAAATGCATGGTTTACCATCACATGTTTACAAGCAGGAGGCAGGGTGCATTATCTACCTCCATGTGGAAACAATTGCAGCCAAGGCTCCCTCTTCCATGTTGCACCAACACAATTAATAAAAGCTTTGGCCATATTTTAAGCAGAAGAACTGGTGTGAGCTCAAGATGCCTCCTTCTAGTCAATTATTTTAAGAATAATATACTTGGTTTCTTTATTACTCATTTCATGTTTGCAGCCTTTCTTGGTTTCTGAATTTTCAGGTGTAGTTACATGTTATTAACAGGTAAAGGTAAAGGTATCCCCTGTGCAAGCACCGAGTCCTGTCTGACCATTGGGGTGACGCTAGTGGCGTTTTCATGGCAGACTCAATACGGGGTGGTTTGCCAGTGCCTTCCCCAGTCATTACCGTTTACCCCCCAGCAAGCTGGGTACTCATTTTACCGACCTCGGAAGGATGGAAGGCTGAGTCAACCTTGAGCCGGCTGCTGGGATCGAACTCCCAGCCTCATGGACAGACAGCTTCAGACAGCATGTCGCTACCTTACCATAGGACGAACATGCAATTAACAGGTCTCATTCCATACATTTGTGTGTAATAGTGCATTTCTGCTTGTTTTGAGACCCCATTACAGTTAATATTTGAAAGGAAAACAGGGATCAGTGAATTAGCTCAATATTTATAAGTTCTCCCAGCAAGTGTTCAAGGAAACCTTGGCTGATTTCCAAGAATATGCTTGCAACCCATAATGTTGGCATACATTTCCTGATGGTCCCTGTCATGTTGCTGCATTCAAGAATAGTAGTTTGGCTTCACCTACCTAGTACTCATCCCATAGCAACAGTCATGGTGGATGTCAGTTTGAACGTCCAGCCAGCTCCCAAATAAAAATATCTGTAAATAAAGGGCATTTTTAATCTGAATATAATTAAGCACACCATATGTTTGTGGAAAAACCCCCAACAAACAACAACTAGGATTGCTCTTACATATATTTATTTATGTTTAAAACATATATAATATATCCCCAATGGAGTGTTTAGAAGGAAAATTACTATATGAAACACCGCCCTGAGCCAGCTTGCTGGGAGGGCTGTATAGAATCTCACAAATAAATAAAGAAATCACTCATAATAAAAGTATAATGCTTTTAAAAAAAAAAACAAAGAAAAGAAACAATAATCACATAACAATTAAAATGCATAGGTACAGACAATGCATAATGTACATATTGATTTGGCATTCTTTCGGTGATCTTTTAAGGAGTCCTGATATGTTCCTCCATGGATTCTTTTGTTAAAAAATCAGCTTTGGGAAATTTCTGTATCTTTGTATTACATAAGAATCTGTTTTAAGAGGTCTGTTCTAAGGTTTTTAAAATGTAATTAAAATGTATTCCTTTATTTGAAGAGTATTCTCTGGGATGCACAAGTTTCCTGTTGCCTCGCTAGCTGATCTTAGAGCCTTGATGGATCCAAGAGATAGTCCTTCAGAAAGCTTGGACCAAACTATTTGGGGCTTAAAAGGTCAAAATCAGCATTTTTGCATTCAGAAATAAACTAGCAGCCAGTGAACTTAGATCTAAATAAGTGTAATGTAGTCCTGGTTCTGAATAGTAACTGAAGCATTCTGGACTAAGAAACTTTGAAGAGTATTCAAAGGAAGTTCCAAAGGCAAATAGAAATGGTACTAATCTGAGAAAAACTATAACCAGCTAACATTCCAGACACATTGGATAATGCACAGGAAAATCCAGCTGCAAAAGCATAGTGAAAATTCATTATCCAACACGTGCAGAATCAAGTGATCTTTGCGATCTTTTGACAGAGTAATGTCAAAGATCTTTTGAGCATGTGCTCCCTTGGCCACCGGGACTGCTATATGGTGCATACGTACGATTTAAAAAAACATTCTATGGGAGAAGAAGAAGAAGAAGAAGAAGAAGAAGAAGAAGAAGAAGAAGAAGAAGAAGAAGAAGAAGAAGAAGAAGAAGAAGAAGAGCTGGTTCTTATATGCCGTTTTTCTCTACCCGAAGGAGGCTCAGAGCAGCTTACAGTCGCCTTCCTATTCCTCTCCCCACAACAGACACCCTGTGATGTGGGTAAGGCCCTGATATCACTGCTTGGTCAGAACAGTTTTATCAGTGCTGTGGTGAGCCCAAGGTCACCCAGCTGGCTGCCTGTGGGGGGACACAGAATCAAACCCGGCTTGCCAGATTAGAAGTCTGCACTTCTAACCACTACACCAAACTGGTACTTCTTGGGGAAATGATCTTCAATAATAATACAGCCGAGGATCATGAGTTGGACAAATTCATTGAGTCAGGTAATTGAGTTTGGTATAATCAGTAGAGGTAAGTTCTTCCCACCCATTTTGCTTATCTGGTTTTGGTTTCTGTTTTTGGAAAGGCCACCAGAATTCCCTGACTGGAATTTAGAAGTAGGGATGGGCGATTCGGATTCGGAAACACCTGAATCGGCCGAATTGGGGCCGATTCGGGCGTTTCCGTGCCAGAAACGGTCCGAATCGGACCTCTGGCTCCCCCTAGCGGTCCGAATCGCCGAGATTCGGCGATTCGGACTGCCGAATCGATTCGGCCCGAATCGATTCGGCCTGAGTTGGAGGCTTCAGGCAGCCGTTGCCTGAAGCCTCTCTGGCTGTCTGGCTGTTGTTGTTTTTTTTTCACTTTATTTTTTGCCGCCTAAAATGGCGGCGGGGGGAGGGGGGAGTGAGTGGCCAACTAGAATGCCTGTAGCTTTTCAGCTCAGGCATTCTGGCCACTCACAGAAGGGTTTTTATTTTTTTTAAATCCCCTTGCTTTGTAGCCTGCCCAGGAGGAGGCTACTTAAAGCAAGGGGCTGCTTGCTGGAGCTCACTTTGAGCTCTGGCTGGCTGGCTGGCTGTGTGCTGCTCCTAAGCTCCTGCTTGGTCGAGCGGCCTGCCTGCCTGCCTGCCTGCCTGCCTCCTCTCCTGTCCTGACTGGGGTGGACTTCTGGACCTGGCCTGTGTGGAATCTGCGCTGGAGAAGACAGCAATAGTTTGTTTTAGGGTTTTTTTTCTTCTGCTTTTCTATTTTTCTCTATTTTTCCCTCCCTCTTCTCCCTCTCTCTCTCTCTCTCTCTCTCTCTCCTCTTTTCAAAAGTTTTTTGCCTTTGGGTTTCTGTGGGTGTAAAGTTGCATTGTTTCTGGTTGTTTTTTTTTGGGGGGGGGGTTGGTTGTTTTGGGTTTTTTTCTACAGATTTCCTCAGTTGCCACCTTTGGGCTTCGTGCCCTGGGTGGCAGCTGGTTGTTTGATAGGTGTGCAGGTGTTTTTTGGTGGGGGGCTAGTTTTAGTTTAGTTTGTTCTTTAGTTTAGTTTAGTTTAGTTTGTTAGGTTGTGTTTGTTCTTAGGTTGGTTTAGCTTAGGGCCTTGCAGGGCCAGTTTTTGCCAGCCACCTTTGGGGGAGTGCCCTGGGTGGCTGCTGCTTGTTTGTTGGGAGCTGTTTCTTTGGTAGAGTTAGCTTGTTTGGTTAGGGCCCTGCGGGGCAAGTTTTTCTTGGTGGCCACCCTTGGGGGAGTGCCCTGGGTGGCTGCTGGTTGTTTGCAGAAGCTGTTTGGTTGGCCTAGGCTAGGCTAGGCTTGGTTTGATTTGGCAGTTTGGGCCTTGCAGGGCCACTTTTGCTTGGTTGCCACCTTTGGGAGAGTGCCCTGGGTGGCTGGCAGCTGGTTGGTGTTTTGGGGATTGTTTGTTTCCTTCCTGGGGGAATTGCTGCGTTCTTCTTGGGGTGTCCAATTAGTGACCCTTTAAATAGGCAGTAAAATCCATAGTGTTAGGAGAAATTATAAAGTGCAAATAATTTTTTAGAATAGATAGTTTCTTTCCTAAGTAGCCAGATAGGATTTTTATAAGAGAACAGTGATTTGGGTTTTAGGTTAAAATTGTATTTTCTTAATAGTTAAAAAACATTTAAACCAGCAGGGGCTGTGCCTTATTGAAGGCCAGCTTTCCTGGTAGAGACAGGAATTGATTTAGAGGCCAACAGGTTTAGGGGTTCTTCTTAGCAGATCAGGTGGGGGCTTGGTGCACAAAGTTTCAGCAGGTAAATTGCCAATTTCCTTGTTCTGTAATCATTTTTTTCTCACGCTTTTGGGAGCCCATAGGATGGGGACCCCTTGGTCCAATCTTCATGAAACTTGCAGGGGAGCTCTGGGGGGGGGGGTCTTCCCTCCATCTCCTGCAAGTTTCAGGAAGATTGCACCAGGGGGTCCCATCCTGGGGGCTCCCAAGGAACATTCCCCATAGAAGTCTATGGAGAAACATGTTCAGCCTAGAGCACCTGACGCTCCATTGTAACCAATGGAGCAGATAAGGGCACCCTCTTTGGGAGCCCGTAGCATTGGACCCCTTGGTACAATCTTCTTGAAACTTTCAGGGTACTCAGGGAAGACCCTCCCTGAGATCCCCAAGAAGTTTCAGGGGTGCAACTTGCACCCCCTCCCTCCCAGCTCCCGGGGAAGGCGGGGGAAGGCTTTCCATTGCAAGTCAATGGAGACATTGACTTGCATTGGCCCCGAAATGTCCAAAACGATTCGGGAGGCTCCAATGCAAGTCAATGGCCTCCATTGACTTGCATTGGACTCCGAATCAATTCGGACAGAATCGGTCTGAATCGGGCCGATTCGGATCCGAAACGGTCCGAATCAGGGCCTCAATGCACAACCCTATTTAGAAGTAATCCGTTTCACTAACTCCCCCCACCCCCCTTGCTACAGACCTCTTTCTCCCTTTCCTGCTCTGTGGCTTATGAGAGTCTCCTGCCAGGTACACTATTATGGGGTGGGGGATTTTAAAATCTTTTTGGACAAACACATAGGCAAGTGGTGTTCCATCAGTGGAAGCCTCTCCTGTCAGCAACAATTTACAGCAACAATTTATATTCCAAGCCAGTGGAATGGCAATCTAGTGCAATCTAGTAGCACTGTGTGTGAACGAGACCTTGGGGTACTTGTGGATTGTAAACTAAACATGAGCAGGCAGTGTGATGCAGCGGTAAAAAAGGCAAATGCCATTTTGGGCTGTATCAACAGAGGCATCACATCAAAATCACAAGATGTCATAGTCCCATTGTATACGGCACTGGTCAGACCACACCTGGAGTACTGTGTGCAGTTCTGGAGGCCTCACTTCAAGAAGGACATCGATAAAATTGAAAGGGTACAGAGGAGAGCGACGAAGATGATCTGGGGCCAAGGGACCAAGCCCTATGAAGATAGGTTGAGGGACTTGGGAATGTTCAGCCTGGAGAAAAGGAGGTTGAGAGGGGACATGATAGCCCTCTTTAAGTATTTGAAAGGTTGTCACTTGGAGGAGGGCAGGATGCTGTTTCTGCTGGCTGCAGAGGAAAGGACACGCAGTAATGGGTTTAAACTTCAAGTACAACGATATAGGCTAGATATCAGGAAAAAGTTTTTCTCAGTCAGAGTCGTTCAGCAGTGGAATAGGCTGCCTAAGGAGGTGGTGAGTGCCCCCTCACTGGAAGTCTTCAAGCAAAGGTTGGATACACACTTTTCTTGGATGCTTTAGGATGCTTAGGGCTAATCCTGCGTTGAGCAGGGGGTTGGACTAGATGGCCTGTATGGCCCCTTCCAACTCTATGATTCTATGATTCTATGATTCTAACTCAGTTTTTGCATTTTCAAATTCCTGCAGCAACTGGCAAAAACAGTAACCATTAACATAAGTCTAGTTGTTGAGGAGACATTTCTATTTGCAACCCCCCTCCCCCATACAGATGGTTCAGTGTTATCTCCTGGCTTGATTACATTTTGAAACTTAGCACTGCTGATGATTCACTTCTCCTTCCCTTCAATGAATGCTGTTGCTTATTACCAACTTGCTAGTTCTGCTTGCTGGCAGCGAAATTTGTTGCTGGTTCAGCAATAAAAGAACATAGAGCTTGTAAAGACTACACCTTCTCTTCTGAGATTCTTGTAAATTATACAGTTACTATAGGCATCAGTGAATTATGAGTGTTCGCCTTTTCTTTCTTTCATGGTTGATCTCTTATAAAAAAATAAAGCAGAAGATTGCATTCCAAATTATTTTATAAGGGATGGACAAACTTACAAAATATTAAGTTATTTTAGAGTTCAACTACGTTCAAGCAGTCTAAAGTCTTTCTTTCATTATTTTAAAAAATGTGTGGTGTTTTTCCAAATCTTTTTTTTTTACCCAAATGTCTGGTCTTTAAATATTTTCAGGAATAGGGAGGAATGAGGACTTTCCATGAACAGATACATACCACTAACTCCAACACTACTTCCCCACAGCTACTTTGAAGACTAATGAAAGACAACAAAAGATCTAAAAGCCAGCTTGGTGTAGTGGTTAGGAGTGTGGACTTCTAATCTGGAGAGCCGGGTTTGTATCTGCGCTCCCCCACATGCAGCTATCTGGGTGACCTTGGTCTCGCCACGGCACTGATAAAGCTGTTCTGACCGAGCAGGAATATCAGGGCTCTCTCAGCCTCACCCACGTCACAGGGTGTTTGTTGTGGGAAGAGGAAAGGGAAGGCGACTGTAAGCTGCTTTGAGCCTCCTTCAGGTAGAGAAAAGCGGCACATAAGAACAAACTCTTCTTCTTCTTCTTCTTCTAAACAAAAGTATCTCATCTCATACAGTCTGACATGAAAGCTTCCTGTCTGTCATCTGACTTATTTTTTAACAGACACTGATTGCAGTGTATAAAAGATATTGCCTAGTATCTCAGAAGCATTTATCTCTGCCTGCCTACCAGGGCCAATTTATCCATGTAGCACATGTCCCACACTTCCAGGGGCCCCACAGGGTGCTTTCTCCCCATGGAACAAGGCTATAACCTTTCTCCTCCCCAATTTCCCCTCTTTAAAGAAACTTGGAGTGACACCCCTTACCACTGTGGGGGGACACGTTCATCCCCCCCCCCCAGTCTGGCTACTCCCATTGCAATTGCACTCTGCTAGGGTCCCATGCATTCTTAAACTTGCTTTAGTGCTACAGGCTCTGTGAATCCTTAAACCACTCCTGCTGCCCACCACAGTCTACAGTGATGCCCATTTGCTTCTATTTATAAGAACATAAAAAGAGCCCAGATAATTAGGATCTAGTGCAGCATCCTCTCTCACACAGTGGTCAACTGGTTCCTCTGGAGATCCAACAACAATAGGTGATGCCTGATGTTGCATCTTGGCACAGGTATTAAGAGGTTTACTGCCTCTCAAGGCGGAGATTCTCTTTCATTGCCATGGCAGGTAGCCACTGATAACCTCCATGGATATGTCTAATTCCTCTTTAAATCTGTCTAACTCTGAGATCATCACTACATCCTGTGGCAGCAAATTCCACAATTTAATCATTAGTTCTGTAAAGTATTACCTTTTGTTCATCCTCAATCTACTGCTCATAAGCTTCATTGGATGTCCTTCAGTTCTAGTATTTTAGGATGGGGATAAAAGGTATATTTGTCTACTCTTTCTGTGTGTGTGTTTGAAGAGCCATGAATTAACAACAGATTTATAGTGAGCCCAGAGGGTTTTCAACACAAGACTTTCTTACGTGACAGAAGAGCAGGTATGGAAACTACTTCCATAGGAGACAGTAGAGCACTACACAAGGCTGACCTACTCACATCCCAGCTATATTGGAGGACTAAATTCATAGAATCAGAGAATCAAAGAGTTGGAAGGGGCCATACAGGCCATCTAGTCCAACCCCCTGCTCAACGCAGGATTAGCCCTAAGCATCCTAAAGCATCCAAGAAAAGTGTGTATCCAACCTTTGCTTGAAGACTGCCAGTGAGGGGGAGCTCACCACCTCCTTAGGCAGCCTATTCCACTGCTGAACTACTCTGACTGTGAAAATTTTTTTCCTGATATCTAGCCTATATCGTTGTACTTGAAGTTTAAACCCATTACTGCGTGTCCTCTCCTCTGCAGCCAACAGAAACAGCATCCTGCCCTCCTCCAAGTGACAACCTTTCAAATACTTAAAGAGGGCTATCATGTCCCCTCTCAACCTCCTTTTCTCCAGGCTGAACATTCCCAAGTCCCTCAACCTATCTTCATAGGGCTTGGTCCCTTGGCCCCAGATCATCCTCGTCACTCTCCTCTGTACCCTTTCAATTTTATCTACGTCCTTCTTGAAGTGAAGCCTCCAGAACTGCACACAGTACTCCAAGTGTGGTCTGACCAGTGCCGTATACAATGGGACTATGACATCTTGTGATTTTGATGTGATGCCTCTGTTGATACAGCCTAAAATGGCATTTGCCTTTTTTACCGCTGCATCACACTGCCTGCTCATGTTTAGTTTACAATCCACAAGTACCCCAAGGTCTAGTTCACACACAGTGTTACGTAGAAGCGTATTCCCTATCCAGTAGGCATGCTTTTCATTTTTCTGACCCAGATGCAGAACTTTACACTTATCTTTATTAAATTGCATCTTGTTCTCATTTGCCCATTTTTCCATTGTGTTCAGATCTCGTTGAACTCTGTCTCTATCTTCCGGAGTATTTGCCAGTTCTCCCAATTTGGTGTCATCTGCAAACTTGATGAGTAGTCCCTCCACCCCCTCATCTAGATCATTAATAAATATGTTAAAAAGTACTGGGCCAAGCACCGAGCCCTGAGGTACCCCGCTACTCACCTCTCTCCAGTCTGATGAAACACCATTGACAACAACTCTTTGAGTGCGGCTCTCTAACCAATTCCCTATCCACTTAACTATCTGAAAATCCAGATTGCAGTCCTTCAATTTATCCATCAGAACATCATGGGGAACCTTGTCAAAAGCTTTACTAAAATCCAAGTAAATGACATCAACCGAATTTCCCCGATCCAGCAAACCTGTTACTTGGTCAAAAAAGGAAACCAGGTTGGTCTGGCAGGATCTGTTGGAGACAAATTCATGCTGACTTTCTTGGATCACCAAATTGTCCTCCAGATGTTTGCAGATCGCTCCCTTTAATATCTGCTATGTTTTTAATTCCAGCTAACTCAACAGCCTACGATGGCAGAGCATCATATGTCCAGGAGTGGATTAGCCTAGATTGTAAAGTCTCCAATATAATATGGCTCATGCAATTTCAGAAACAAAAGAGGAGTTTTTTTTCTGACTCTTGAAATTGGATGCATTGAATTGGAATTGTGATTGTGTGTATATAGCATCAGTATGTGTGTGAGACAAAGAAAGAGAACATTATAAAATTGTACCTGGCCCTGGGTCTTGCAAACAAATCGTATGAATACCTTTAATTTGTCGAGGCCGAAAATAACATCTTCCAAGAAACCTGGCCTCACCTCTGGGAAGGGGAAGAGGAGAGAGATGGAAGATAGAAGATGGAAAATCGGCTCTTTGCCATTTTTTGCCAAACCTCCATCCCCTCACTGCCAACTGGGAATCTAGTTTAAAGGGCATTGTACTAGTTAGATTACAAATGTTTTAAATCTTTTAAAATTTTGTATGTTATTTTAATTGCCCTGAGCAAAGCAGAAAGTTGGCATATAAATATTATTATTATTATTATTATTATTATTATTATTATTATTATTATTATTATTATTATTATTATTATTATTATTATTATTATTATTATTATTATTATTATTATTATTATTATTATTTCCAATGCTGATGGGGACCCAAAGCAGCTATTAGATACAAATAAGTATGTATGTAAGTTAGTAAAAAAGAAAGTCCATACATCCATATTCTTTATTACGGCACTAGACCAGTAATCAAATTACAATGTAAATAAAAGTATTCATTGTTAATTAAAATAGTATAAAATTTACAACATTCCAACTGCAAGATTCAACAAAATTACATTTTAAAATTCACATGCATTGACTTGCAGGAAGGCATTTTGGGCTGGAATAAGACACGACGCAGTTACTGGATATAAACCAGGCCACAGCTTTATTACCTCCCCACGGGAGTGTTGGCACAGCATGGGAGAGGGAGCTTGACGTAGCAGTCAGCGGACTGCACCAAAACCTATGGCTTCCCGAGGTGCCCTGGGGATCCACACCATTCCCAGCTGGGATAGCAGATCCTCTTACCTACTGAAGTCCAACCTACAGGAGGCGACCTATGTGGGAGGAGCCACCAGGTGCCCACCTGCTTTGGCTGCCCCCTAAGCCACCTGGCAATGTCTTTATCTGACAACATGTAATTAAACACCTCCAAGTTGGACCTATTCTGTGAGGACTATAAAATAAGTGCTCTCCTGATTTGATTGTATAACTTACATTGGAGTAATACATGTTCTGGTGTCTCAATGCTCCTATCCTGACAGATGCATAAACAATTATAGAAGGGTATTTTTTAAAATAAGCCTTCCCTTTTAGACTTTCCTAAAAGCAGATGGAAGTATATTATATCGTAGAAGCATAAATGATCTGCTATGATCTGGGATAATTAGATTATATAAATAAGGTAATGGCCTCAAATTATTAAGTGAAGGCATTGGGAAAAGTGAAATTTTTTCTTTATTGAAGTCTTGTTGGTGGCGGATATCCAAGATTCTTTGTTTTATTGTCTCCTTTGCTCGGTTGAAACCAAGAGATAGTATTAACTGTTTTGATAAACCATTTTCTCAGGAGTATATATCCACGGTACAACCAATGAATCAGACATCATTAGATGAGGCAAACCCTTTGTGGAAAGAACCAATTTTAACCAGTACATGGGCATACATATCCATATACTGGTCTGGACAGTATACATTCCTGTTTCCACCTGGATTGCAGCGTTGGAAATGCTGGTTAGTACCTGGAGTAGGGATCTTAAAAATTTAGGCTGTGTCACTTCTAGGCTGGAAATATTGTAAAAAAAGAAGTGTACTACATTCTTAGCTGTAACAGGAAAGTAAACAGAAGTTTGGCTTATTTCTTATGCAACATACAGACATATCACCAATATTCCCTTCTTATTTGAAACATACATAAATATTATTATTTCTGAATCCTTATGGTGCATATTTTGTGTAGTCTATTTTTATATACGTAACAACATTCTAATCAAATATGATCCTAACCAATTTTAATAGCCAAAAGGAGAAAAGGTCATAAACACGTGCTGACAAAAGAAAAACTGTAGTGCTTGATTAATACATACAATTGAATATATCGAATAGTTTTCGACTGCAGTCCTGTGTAGTTACTCTGTCTAGTTTAAGGCCACTGATTTCATTAAGCTTTGAGTCAAGTAACTTTGCAAGTAATTGCACTATTAGTACTTCAGATCTTTAATAGCTTTATTATATAGTCAAACCCTATTGAATTATCCTTTTAAACATACAATGTTAACAGTGAAAGTGATTCAGTTTGGCCGTCTTTATTACATGACAGAGTATGAAGTGTAAAAACAGCAAAACAACAAGGTAAAATGAGGTAAAAATGCCTTAAAAGAAAAGGAAAAAACAGGAAATCTCTTAAAGAAAATAAGCAAGAGGTCTTCATAAGTATGCACAAGAAAAGAAAATAGAAAATGATGTGTACATGATATAAAACAAAGAAAAATAAGTTTGATACACAACCTTTTAAAACCCAGAGATTTTACAGGCACTTCAGGATGCAAGGGATCAATCTTGAAGGGCCAGGGGGGGTGGAGGGGTAGTCTAGAGCTCCCCTCCACCAACCGTGGAGCCCCACCCCTTCAGCCTAATCTGCGAGATCGCAGCCCAGAAGCTGGGCCGAGCAAACCTGATAGCACCACCTCTGCTTATTGGAAGGTGTATGCCCGGGCTGTTTCTCAATTGTCAGGCTCGCATGCCCCTTTGGGAGAGGACAGTGTCACAAGTACTGTGGAGGGCAGTTCCTGGGATGAGAGTTCTGCAACCTTGGACACTGACAGGTCTGGGGGCCCTTCCAGACAGAAGCGGAGGAGGAAGTCGGGCCGCAAGAAGCATTGTAGGGCACACTGCTCCGTTTCCTCTGGTGAGTCAACCTCCAGCGAGGAGGATGACAATGGCCATAAGGAGGACCACTAGTGGTTGGAGGGGGCATTTGTGCTGGGTATGCCCACCTGGCTTCACAGGCGCTGGGCTGGGGTGTCAGTTTGAGCTGGCAAGGGCAGCTAGGTTGAATACTGAGCCTCCGGGCCAGTATAAGGACACAGAGGCTCCTCCAGGCATCCACCTGTTGCGCAAATTGCGGGAGAGGGCCCTGGATGGGTACTTTGTCGATATGTATGCTTTGGTTAGAATGGGCCACAAGGGAGGGGATACAGGCAAACATAAAGATAAGCTCAGTAAGGACTTTCCTAGATGTGAGCGAGACTTTTTCTAATTGGTTGAGGGGTTATGTAGAGTACCTCACCCTTATCTCTCCTGCCTACCCTGAGAAGGGGTGGCATTTGGCCAGGCATTTGTCCCACGTTTTGGAAGCCAAGGAGACGGCGGGTGAGGATGCCGCCTTAGAATACGATCAAGTATTCAAGGAACGGGCCTCCTACAACGGTCTTGCAAGGTGGGACATGGGAAACAGTGATGCCTGGCTGGTGAAGGTTGGCCCCAATGTGCGGCCGGCTAGGGAATGTGAGTGGAGGTTCCCAGTATACAGGCGGGGGTTGGGCCTCCCATGGTGGGATTTTAACTGCAAAACATGTAAATAGCCACAGTGCCAGTATAAACATGTCTGCAAAGTGTGTGTGGGGGGGCCATGCTGGCCAGTCTTGCACTAAATCCGCCATGACCCAGAAGCCCTTTTGTGGGGCCCAGTCCTCCACTCAGAATGATGGGGGATCGGGTATGGGAGGAGCTTCCGCCACAGCCTAATTTGTCCGTGATTCCAACCAGTGGCATTGGGTGCCTTGCCCCGACCCCTGTACAGGTGAGTGCCCTCCGCCCATGGTTGGCCAGGTATCCGAACAGGGCAGCTGCTGCCTATCTGTTGGAGGGCTTTGAACACGGCTTCCGCATTCCTTTCACAGGTGAAAGGGTGGCCACAGACAGCAGAAACCTATGCTCTGCTAGGGAACTGCCGCTCATCTTGGCAGCCAAAATAGAGAAGGAGTGCTGCGCAGGCAGGGTGGCGGGCCACTTCCAGTCACCGCCTATGGCCAATTTACGATTTTCCCTACTTGGGGTGGTCCCTAAGAAGGCCCCTGGGCAGTTCAGGTTGATAAATCACCTGTCCTATCCAGCGGGTTCTTCTGTGAATGATCTTATACCAGCTGAGCTGTGCATGGTCTGGTACGCATCTTTTGATCAAGTGGTGGCCATAGTAAGGACCTGTGGAAAAGGGGCCTTGATGGCCAAATGCAACATTCAGTCAGCATTTAACCTTCTGCCAGTGCATCCGGAAGATTTTTGCCTCTTGGGTTTTAAATTTGCCGGTATGTCGATAAGGCCATGCCCATGGGATGATCGGTGGCATGTTCCGCTTTTGAAAAATTCAGTACCTTCCTGGAGTGGACAGTGAAGGAGTGGGGGTGCTTTAGACAGGTCATCCATTATTTAGATGATTTTTTGGTGGCGGTCCCAGCAGGCTCGGGGGATTGTGCCAATCATCCCAGCTCACTTTTTTGGGCATTGAGTTGGACACAGTAAGTGGCACTTCCCGCTTCAGGACATAATGGGTAGGTCTAAGTGTACACTCAGGGAGCTCCAGGCACTACTGGGACATCTGAATTTTGCCTGCCAGGTCGTGGCCCAGCATTTTGCGCCCGGTTAGCTCAGTCCATGGCAGGCATTCGGGCGCCACATCACCATATTTGGGTAACTAAGGGGCTCAAGGAGGACTTGAGGGTGTGGCAAGTTTTCCTCAGTGACTTCAATGGGGTGTCCATTTGGCAGGACCGGTTGCAGCTGGGTGACATGTGCACTCAGATGCAGCAGGTGGCCATGGTTTTGGTGTATATTTTGATGCCAGGTGGTGCTATGCACAATGGCCAGCCCACTGGGGGGAGGCAGTCCGGCGGGACCTTACATTCTTGGAACTCTTCCCCATCTTGGTGGCTGTCTATATATGGCAGGGGGCCTTTACCAACTGCAGGGTTGTTTTCTGGTGCGACAACCTAGCAGTTGTACGGGTAGTAAACAAGCAGTCCTCCAAATCCACATGGGTCATGAGGCTCGTTCGGAGGCTGGTTTTTTGTGCCTTAGGGCCAATATTTCTTTTCATGCACGGCATGTGGCAGGAGTAGATAACACATTAGCAGATTCCCTTTCTCACCTGCAGATCGCAAAATTTCATCAACTCGCTCCTGGGGCCACTCAGGATCTGGAAGACTTCCTGGAGGAACTTTGGACACTTGGAGAGGAGTGATTCTGAGAGGGATTTTGGGGTCCTTGGACCATCCACCTATCGGGCTTATGAAGGAGCTGCCAGGGGGTTTCTTGTTTTCACTGAGGAGGAAGGACTTGCATCTGTTTGGCCAATGCACGAGCATACATTGCTCCATTATCTGGCCAGTCTCTGGAAGAAGGGCATTGCCCCAGGGACAATGCGGGTTCATGTAGCGGGCCTGGCATTTTTTAGCAAGGTTTTTGGGTCCTGAGATCCCAGCACATCTTTCTTAGCTCGTAAGGCCATCGAGGAGTGGCAGAGGGCGGAGACGCTTAGACAGGATACTAGGCACCCTATTACATTGCCACTTCTTGAAAGTTTGTTGTCTCAATTACCAATTATTTGTTCCACCCATTATGAGGCCCTCCTATTTTCAGCAGCCTATACATTGGCATTTTTCAGGGCTCTGTACAGTACCGAATTCCTTGCTCCTTCTAGATTACCTACTGGATATAGTTCCCTTGGCAGGAGTGATGTGGTGCCTGTGGACGGTGGCTATATGGTCACACTGAGAAGGTCCAAGACGGACCAGAGGGGTAAGGGTGCCAAACTGCATTTAGCGGCCCAAATGGCAAGCCCATGTCCAGTGACCAGAATAGAGGCCTTTTTGGCTGTTCGCCCCCGAGTAGCGGGGAAGTTACTTATCCATGTGGATGGCACATGCTTATCCAGGTTTCAGTTTGAAGGTGGTTGCAGCGGCTCCAGGTCCCAGCAGAGTGGTATGGAGTTCATTCTTTTAGGATTGGGGCAGCTACGCAAGCTCACATGCAAGGGGCTTCTTTGCAGCAGATTATGGACTTAGGTCGATGGCGATCCATGGCTTACAAGTCTTATATTCGATCTGACCTTTAATTCATTGCAGGACCTGTGGGGGCTGTGTCTATCTGGATTGTTGGCCATAGCTATGTTTTTTTGGGCCAGTCAATATGCCAGTCGTATGGGTTGGGGCCCGTGCTGTGGATGGCGCTCCTTGAGACGGTCCGCCAGATGCTGTTGCTGAATAGACCTCCCACAGCTTTAGTCGTGCACGTTGGTGGCAGTGACCTGACCAGGATGATGCATGTGGACCTGAAGCTGCTGATTAAAGTAGACTTGGCTGCTCTCCAGCGGATGATGCCAGACACTGCGTTGATTTGGTCGGACATCGTTGAGAGGTGTGTGTGGCATGGGGCTAGTTCTGTTAGTAGAATTAATCAGTCTGTTCAGAAGCTTAATGTGGCCATTGCAAAATGGGCATCCATCTGTGGGGCTAGGGTGGTGCTCCAGGACATTCGAGCCACACTTGCAAACTGGTTTGAGGATGTTGGCGGGAAGAGGGCACGTTAGCCCTGTTCTAGTGGCGGGTGGCACAAGGAGAGGAGCCCGTTTAGGTTAAGAGTCAGGTCAGGGGCACCTGACTTTGGAAAGGAACCTTCATCGAGGTGGCCAAACTGTGAGTTAGGCTGAACCCAGCTGGGGAATGCTGACATGACTCTCAGGGCCAGATGGCTCAGGGTGGGCCGAAGAAGGCTGATGCCTTCATCGGCATCCTGAGGGGACCATCTCCCTTGATAGAACACCCATGGCTAGGCTCAGGGCTGTATGAGGTAATGCAGATGGCTTTAGCTAATGGGTAGGGGCAAGTGGTCGGCTGATCACAAAAAAGAGGGCATCCTCTCCTTGTTTAGCCAACATCTCAGGTTTTTTGTATTCAATAAAGCTGTGGCCAGTTTTAAGAGCAATACAAGTCTCCGTGTCTTTCCTCAGCCCAAAATGCACAGGCCTGCAAGTCAAATGTTTTCTGACAAATACCTGAAGCTAATTAATTAAATGTTTGCATTTTAAAACATTCTATCTATTACATTTTTCTCATACTCTTTCTCCAAGGACCTGAAATTGGCATGCAAGTTTTCCTCCCGCCTATTTGAATCTTGCATCAAGTGCTATCACATAAGTTAGGCCTAGAGAATAATGAAGAGATTGAAGATCAGTGAATTCCAGAACAGGGATTTGATCTCAGGTCTGGCAGACATAATAGTACTTTAACTGCTACATGCACTTTACCTGAGGAAGTGAGCAGTGACTCACCAAAGCTGATACCCTACCATATTTTTAAAAACTCTTTAAGGTACTACTGCTCTTTTCTACTGGCTCCCCATCTTGACCTACCTGGCAGTTGTTATGCTTCTTGTTGTATACTACCTCTAAGAGGCTAGCCCACAAGGCACAAACAGGAGAGTATAGTTTCACTTCCCTCCTTGCAAACTACAGGGGTCAAACCTTACTCAGTTTTCTAGCCTATCAATATCATCCTGTATTATGATTCTGTCTTCTAGTGTATTTTCTACCCCTCCCAGTTTAGTGTCACCTCCAAATTTAATAAGCACCCCCTCTATTCCTTCATTCAAATTATTTATGAATATGTTGAGTAACACAGGGCCCAGGGTAGACCCTGCGGCACTCCACTCATCACTTCTCTCCAAGAAGACGCTGAACCATTTACAAGCATCTTTGGGTATGATCTGTCAACTAGTTCTCAGTCCAATGCAGGATTCATACTGCATTTTACCCACTTGTCAATAAGAATATTATGTGGAACCTTATCAAAAGCCTTACTGAAATCAAGGTAAACTATATCCACAGCATTCCCCTGTAGTAACTTTCTCAAAAAAAAAGTGATAAGGTTAGTCTGACACGACTTGTTCTTGAGAAAGCCAGGCTGACTCTTAGTAATTACAGCCATCCGCTCTAGCTGCTCCAGGACTGACGGTTTGATGATTTGTTCTAAAATTCTGCCAGCTATAGATGTCAAGTTGAATGTTTTTATATATGTTGTTATGCACTCTGAACCTCTGAGGAAGGGTGGATTATAAATAAATTCATCACCATCAACTCTGGTGGTAAGCATTTAGAAAATGGCTCTTGCAGCCACAAATCAGCTACGTGCTCTACTTGTAAATCTGTGAAGGTGTTAAAATTCTCTTGCAGGTCCCTAGGTATGGCATCTTAAAAATGTTTCAGAGCCAGGATACTACTACTACTAATAATAATATTTAACTTCCAAGAACCTGTATTTTTAAATTCAAATGTATTCCTCATCTTTGAAGTAAAGCTTCAGTATTAAGTGAGCTTCTTACCTACTATTTGCTATACTTATTACTTACAATAACTGGCAATCAGCTCACAGAGGTTACTGAAGAAGCTGCACATGCACAAAAGAGCTAAGCTTTTATTTGACAGTTGGTGTCTGGGGAGCTGTGGGTAGCAAAATGGGTAGTTAATTGATAGCTCATGGTCTTAAACATTGATTGTTCAGTAAATGCTTTGTATTGTAAGCGATTGCTTTAACCTTTGCTTCCTTGATATTTGGAAGTCACCTTGATTTGCATCCATTCTGAATAGACTGATATATATTTTTAAAAAATGCTGAGAGCCAGTCTTCAATAGCACCAGCTTTCAACTGCTAAATCATATGTCAAAAGTGGATTTCACCAGCTGCATTGCCACCAGTTTATTTTAACTTATAGAATGGGGAAGAAAAGGGGAGTAAGAATATAAGAAAGAAATGGGGGAATGTTTGGGTTGAATGTAGACATGGATGATCCTCCTGGGTCTGAAAACTAGGGATTCCTATAAATATTTCTTCATATACAGTTTATCCTGATGCTGCAGTTCTAAGAGAGGGACTTTTTCCACATGGAGGGATAAAACACGCATGGCCTCCTGCTTGTAAATGCAAGATGGTAAACCTCACATTTTAGCCCTCCATACGGGAGACCCCTCCTGCGTTTTCCCTTTGCCCTGTCATGGCTTTTTGCCTCCCAATAAGGCTGCAAGAGAAAACAAGCTGAACTTCTCCTCCCACTCCTTGGTTTGTCAATCACAGCAAGTCACCAATCACAGCACAGTGGTTCTCTTGTGGACTGAAACTTTCTCCCCCCCCCCCAAGCCTAAATTTTTTTTTAAAAAAAGAAGGCACTTCTGTATTGCTATGCAGTAATGCCACAATACAGAAGCATTTTCAATAAAAAAAACAATTAACACACATTGCTATGGAGAAATGCCAGAATGATAATGCATCCCCCCCTTTTGGGGATTAATGGTGTTTTGGACTCTGTTTATGTCTGGACAGATGTATGAGAAGCTAGAAATTGTAACTGGACCCCAATGAATGATTGTGTGTGATTGTGTGTGAACAGTGGGTTGAAAAAAAAGGGCACATATGCCTGGATGATCGGGAGTGGGCTGCTTCACCATTTGCACCCCCACCTTTCCCCATTCACTCCCCACCTGCAGAAAACACAAATGGGACCATGTTTTGCCTGCCCGATCCATCAGCAACCAAAGGCTGTCCAGAGGCAGATTCCTCATATGGAAATGGTCAGGGAATGGCATCATTGTACTAACCATTTTTTTGTTTTGTTTTCAGTTTCCTTACTTAGATCAGATGTGACTTGGATAAACCCAGGCATGCCTGATCTCCTCAGATCTCAGCAGCTAAACAGGGTTAGTCTTGGTTAGCTATTCGATGAGATACCTCCAAGGAACACTAGGGGTCATCATGATGTGGAGGCAGGCAATGACAACCACCACCAAGTCTCTTGCCTGGTTGCTGGACCATCCTAGGATTTCAGACTGGTGTGAATATTCAGTTTGACAGTCTTTCATTCACATCTCTCCCCCCCCCCTCCCCAACACTGTATGCTACTAACGTGCAGCAAGACATATTTTCATTGATTCAGTTACATTGCAAGAAGGATTCTTGTGATTGCTCAGTGCTGTTACTGTTCATTCAATCCACAAATTTACCCTGATTGATTACATCTCAGTTGGACAATCTCATCAAGATTTCTGTTTGCATTTGATTTACTCCAGGTGCATAGATTCTGAGGGAAGAGATTAACAGTGCAATCCTAAACCAAGAGACACCTGTCTTTTGACTCAGTCGAGTACTACAAACATAAAGCCTGTGACAAACCTGTGCATCCAAATCAAATTTAGAATTTCTCCAAGTCAAATCACAGGGCAAGGAGAGTTGAAAACAGGGCAAAATGGAACAGTAATGCAAAAATGTGAAGTTGAGGGAATTCATGTCTGCTGAAATGAAAACATTATTTCTGGAAATTTGCTTGATGCGGCTCAATGAGTCATCCCTAGCATTTGCTTGGCATTATTTTGAAGCAAACTCTTTTGCAATTCCCATCAAAACAACAGATTTCAAAGTAAGTGAGAACTATGCTAGCACACCCCTGTTTCCTCATACTCCCATTCATTTTTTTTTGAGCTAGCATAATAATAGGTTTGTGTGAATTGCAGCCTTGATGGGAGCATATGAAGGAAAGAACAGCATAAGCATTAATATTTGGTTTTAAGTTATTAGTCTTTGGGTTTTTCTCATGCCAGTACCTTTTAGTCTACTGCCTTTTAGTTGATTTAGGTCTCCTATTTGCCGTTGCTGGCTTTCCAGCTTTCATTTTACCTACTGCATCCCCCCTCCATGTATTTGATATTGTTTTCAACTTGTTTGCTAAACTATATTAGTATCTTTTGTCATTTTGATGCTTAAATTCCACTGTAAGGAACACAGATCAGATCAGACTATTTGTCTGTACTTTAAACACTACTGCCACAGTGCATTTTCTGAACTGTCATTGTCTCCCATCCCTTTCCAGCTGATTATTTGTCATTCTTGCTGCATTCTTTGAATGCATCTCCATGAGTAGTTCAGATTGTCACACTCCTGACAGATTGCCTTTTCTTCACTTACCAAGGTGTAGAGAAAGTTCATTCAGCTTTTGATCTGAAAATTTGCTCAATTGCAATAAGGCAGAAATGAAGTCCAATGAATGGAAAGGAAGCACACTGTGTGACAGCTGGCAAAATACTTTTGGCCAGTGAGCATCAGGCATGAGTTAATAAAAAGGCTTCTTATGTAGAAGAAAAAAGCAGCTCTAGGTGGGAGTAAAGATCAAACAGCTAATAAAAATGAAAAATGTAGTTTTAGTCTGATGTTGAATAGTATGCCTGAATACCAGATACTGGGAGGTAGAGGACAAAAAGAAAGAAGGGAAGCATCTGATCCAATGGAGCTCTTTTTATGTTCTTGTGTTGAGATTTCTTTTCAATGCTATGGCCTACAGATCACTATGGGAATGTCCCATCTATTTCATGCATTTGATTAGAAAAGACAGTAGAACATACCCTTTCTCCCTTAGCATTGACCTGGTGGAACACTCTTCTGGAAGAAACTAGGGCCCTGTGGAACCTTAAACAGTTTCACAGGGCCTATAAGACAAAGCTGTTCCATGAGGCCTACTGTTGAGGCCTATAGATCAACAACAAAACTGCCCCCCCTAAACAGAAATCATACAGGATATAACATACTTATACCCATACATCCCCCCCTCCCAGGTACTCCTGGGGTTTTAATAGATTTTAATAATATTTTAACTATTTTAATAATATGAAATGTTTTAACTTACTTTGTTTAACAATAAGATCAGAGTCCAGTAGCACCTTTAAGAACAACAAAGATTTATTCAGGGTGTGAGCTTTCGAGTGTAAGCACCCTTCGTCAGACTATAATCTTCTTACATTACAGGGAATATATAGCAAAAATCAATTCTGTTACATCAGTAGACTGTGTCACAACCAAATACAGCTGATGATAATCCTTTGTCAAAACAGCCAATCAATCCCCTAGAAATAGCGGCTGTGGCTTGCTGCGGGGGCGCCCAGCGATGGCGCGTCTCCAGTGGCGTCATCAGGGCGGGGGCGCCTGGCTATAAATAGGCCGGGCACACTCTCCGAGGCCCTCTTCGCGCCGGGCGCCGCAGGAACAGTCACCCTCCCACCCTCCCGGTTTTCATTTGTTATTACTTTCATCGCAGCTGCGGTCATGCTTGGTAGGGTGCCTGTTGGCAGGGAGGCCTGTTTGCGTGCGGGGCTTCCTGAGGTGGGGGTCTCAGTAAAGAGATCAGCAGTTACCCGGGCGCGGCCTACCCGGCTGGGAGGCCGGGGGCCCGGGGGGCCAAGTGGCAAGGGGGCACCAATGGAGGCAGATGCCCTTTGGGTCCCTTGCTGCCGCTTCCCAGGAGAATCTGTGGTGAAAGGCGTCCCATCCCCCTGGCTGGGAGTGAGGCATGGAGCTTTAGCCCCCGGTTCTGATACTGCAGCCGGACGGCTGACGGGGTCAGGCTCCCTCATCAGCATAGGGCCAACACTCCGTTGGGGTTGGGTGTCAATAAACGGCTGCGGCCAATTTATTCACCAAACACGGAGTCGTGTCTTCACTGGGTCAGTTGCCACCTGACAGTCAATTCAGTGTACTTAACAAAGAGAAACCAAAATGCTGCTATTAGAGATCAAAGGCTATCACCTCCCCATATGTTACTTGCTCCATACAACTGTGAGACATTCCTCCGAAGGCCAGGGAGTCAAACTCAAAATTCCATTACAATGCCATATCTTACAGTCATATTATCACAAATAAAATACATAGTGAGGAATATGGGTACACAAGTTGAACAAGGTTAGCATGAATAGTGAGATAAAAAGCCTTTGTCTCAGAGACAAAAAATTTTTTCTTCTTTGCTTTGTAAATGTTGGGTTTATATTTTGTGAATCCTCAAAGTAGCCTAGAACAATGAACTTTTGTATCCATGCACATGTCTTCAGATACAATGTCATACAATTATGGCATTGCATCTGAGGAATTATGCATGCACACGAAAGCTCATATCTTGAATAAAACTTTGTTGGTCTTAAAGGTGCTCTTGAACTAATTTGTTCTACTGCTTCAGACTGACATGGCTACCTACTTGAATCAAAGGTAGTCTAAATTGCCATTATAGGTAGTCTGGTCAAAAGAAAGAGCAGCAGTAGGGAATGGGGCTGGATGGAGTAACTGAAGCAGTAGGTGCAAACTTAAATGGACTCCAGGGAATAGTAGAGGACAGGAAGGCCTGGAGGATCATGGTCCAAGGAGTCGCGATGGGTCGGACGCGACTTCGCACCTAACAACAACAACAACAACAACAACAACAACAACAACAACAACAACAACAACAAGGGAATTTGGGGACTTGGCCTTCTGGGGCTGTCCCTTTCCTATTTCTGATTAAAATATGGAATTCACTGCCAGAGGATGTAATGATGGCCACAGTCACAGATGTCTTTAAAAGGATATACCCCTCAGTGGCCATGGTTGTGAAAAGAAAGTTCCCCAATCAGATGCTGCCGACTTCTGAATACCAGAACCAGAAGGCAACATCAAGGAAGGCCTTGGACTCTGTGCCATATAATTGGCCCTCCAGAGTAAATTGTTGTGTGTGAGACAGGATGCTGGAGTAGACCACTTCTTACGTTTTTATGTTCTTTGAGGGAACAATACACAATCCAATAGAAGATGAACTATTCACACAGGCTATCGCACAGATATCAGGAACAGTTGAAGGAAAGCTATTTTTAGCAATGTTTGCTAAACTTCATATTCATATTTAATATTTATTTATTTAAATATTTCTATACCAACTTTCCCACTCACAAAAGGGAAGGAAACATGTCTTACAAAAGAATCATAAATACTATCAATAATGATCAAAAATTCAACCACTGTAAGTGAAAATCAGCATGACAGAGAATAAATTAAGAATTAAATTCAAGATGAATTATACTTAATAAAAATGGCTTGTCTTAATATGTCCATTCCCTGAATGCTCTATTGAGCTTAAAATATTATTAAATATTCTGCAGTGGTTCAGAAAAATCATTTTGATGACTATAGAGGAAAAAAAACCTGACATTTTTCAATAGAAGAGTTTCTGAAGATGGGGAATGCTTGAAAAATTAGTTTGATCAATAAAACATGCAATATGCTTAAAAATGGTAACCAGTGCAGTCCACTTAAAAATAAGTAATCAGTGCAGACTTTGAGTAATTTGAATCTTTTCTGTCTTGAAAATATTGTTTTTAAAATGTTATTGATTATCAATACTAAGATTAAGATGAAATAATTTAGGAATAATTGGGATCAAAATATAAAATATGCCATTTTATTTATAAACAATTGAAGTGAATGCAGGATGGTGTTGTCACAGGCAGTTCTAAAACTTTTCTAAAAGTTTTCACAAGTCTTATAAAAACTCCCTGTTTTTTCCCTTGACATCTACCGCTCTTCCCTTTAGTTGGGAATTTGCAAGTCTGACTTGAATTTTCCTATGAGTGAAATTGTTTGGAGACTCTAGCCCATGTCTGATCAGCTGACATTTTCTTTGCCAACTCTGGGCACTTGACCAGCATCCAAGCATTGTTGAACAATTGCATATACTTTGCTGGGCACAAATATTGTGTCAATACTGCATCACAGTGTCCTTGCATTGCCAGGTTTAAAATATGTACTACCAGTAATGGTAAGTGCTATTCAGCATATCGAAGCATCTACTGGAAACAGGACTATCTCCACCAAGCAGACAGATCAGGAATAGGCTAAAGGATTTCCCAAATCAAACTGGAAACTAATGAACGGGTCTATGAACATATGAACTCACGGAACTGCCTTGGTACATCAAAGTCAATATTGACTTGCATGGGAGTCTTTGGCTCAATAAGGTGTGTACGCTTCATTTGTTGACTACAAACAGGCCACAGCTTTTATTAACTGAACTGTTACCCAAATTGCTGAACACGTGTCCGAAAACACGTATCTGTGAGCTTGTGGGGAATATTAGCTCAAATGCTGCGAGAGGGGGGTAACTTAGCGTGATCGGATCGTTACCTTTGTATACGAGGGTTATTCCACCTGTAGGAACTCAAGGCAAACACAGATTTAAATGGTAAAATATTAATATAAGCTTTTATTGAAAGGAAAATAACAAAAGTACACACAAATAGCTAACACACATACAAGCAGTCATATAGAAAAGGGGGAGGAAGAGTGGAAGGCTTGATAGTTACCTGTCCGAGGAGTGGTGGGTCAGAGGAAGGAGCACGAACCAGCGTGGGAGGTCCCGGGTTGGAAGACACTCAGAGTGTCTGTGTGAAGCCACAGTTTTTATAGGATTTTGGGAAGGGGGCTACGTGACAAGGCTCAGGTAAGCATGTGCTGGAAGTTTCCAGGGTCCCCAGAGATTAGGACAATACCTGGCCAAGTGGGGGGGGGGTGATGGCCGTAAATGGATTTGGATAAAGGTATTAATGGCTCTGAGGAAGAGAGCCATCAGGTCTAGCTGGCAGGGTGTGGGGAGGAAATATCCCCTGGCAGAGGGGCCAAGTGTGAAAAATGTTGCAAGACAAAGGATTTTCCTAGGAGCCCTTAGGCAAACAGGAGGAAGCCAGTCCACTCACTTAGAAATACAATGGGGGGGGGGGGAGGTGAGCTGATGCAAACTTGAGTCCAGAGGCACCTCTGGGTCAGGCAAAGGCTGTCATTCCAAACCTAAGGCAGAGAACAAGATTTCTAAGATGGAGTCTGGCCTGGCTTGGCTGACCCTAGCAGTGTCATGGCTTTAGCTTAAGCCTAGACTATTGTGGGGTGCCATTGGTTATAGAAGACAGAGTGCCAAGGCATAAGGCAGGGATCCTGCCATGCGTAACATTCCCCCCCTTCTGTAGTGAATTATATGTCCAATTTATTCACTACAGACCAATATACTGTGTTAGTGGCGGCAAAGATTGAAATTCAGACTAGAAATTCAGAGAGAAAAGTGGGGCCATCTTCTGCCACTACAAAAACTACAAAAACTTAAGCCAAATTAAAAACAAAACACATTTAGGAGGGGTTTGGGTGACTTAAGGAAAGCTGTGAAGTTGCCGTTCCTCTTTACCACAACCACTCAAAACTAAATGCAACATGCATGAACTATGAACTAGCTAAGCGTGAGGTCTCCACCATATGAATAAAGCAATGAACCAATGCAAACTAATACGTTCAGCAAGACAATCTAGCAAACAATAGACAAAAAGCAAATGCAGTGAAAACCAAATTCTATGCAGGCAGGAAACTGTGGGCAGTACCTGAGCAATATTTTAGAATGCGAGCACTAGGCAATCCTAAAAATGCTGGCAATGAATATCAAGCAATTACTATGAAGCAGGCAGAAAGTGGTAGAAACTAAAAAGTTAGACAATGAACTAAGCAATGACTTCTAATAATCAATGCAATAAGAACAAGGTAAAGCTAAGCAATTTAGCAAAACTTATATACATAAACTAGCAAACTATTTAAAACTGATACAGGCACAATGCAATAGGCAGTGAGTTGAAATACAGGGCACAATACAATTTGGAATACAGACAATACAGTTTGAAAAACTTCCTCCCCCCCCCTTGTCCCATTGGTAAAGGTGGGAGTGAAGCTGGAGATTCCTTGAATAGTTGAACGTGAGGATTGATGAAGATGAGCAACTGGATCAGCAGTTGAATATGTTGATATATATATATGCATATATATATAAAAGACATTGCTGGGTGATGTTTGCAAACACATAGAATGGTAAAGGAGGTTCCTCAATGGGGGTAAAAAGCAACTTTGGCGAGGATCCATTTTATGAGAGAGCCACTGGCAAGAGGTTGTGACAACAAGCAAATAGCTGGAGATGTGTTCAGCATACCAGTTGATCTTTCTCCCCCCCCCACCCCCCCTTGTGACTGAAATGGCAGGGGACGAGGCAGTAAAGGCACTAATCCAGGACGTCAGAGGGTATGCAGGGTCAGAGATTGCACATAGAAGAAGCAGCAGGCAGGCTGGGCAGCAAGGCTTCATACAGCAGGAGCTGGGGTAAACAGCAAGCATCAGAAGTTCACCAGCAGGTAGGCTGGGGCAGAAAGCGCAGAGCAGCAGGTCATGACCACAGGACACATCCATAGCAATAGCAGGCAGAGGATCGCTGTCATCTTGACCAGGTCAGGTCTGGAGGTTGGCGAGCAGGATACAGGTGAAGAGTACACAGGCAGGACCATCAGGAACTGGCCTGGCGATCTGAGGTTTGTGATGCACAAGCCTGGAGCCTCACTAGGGCAGGCTTGGCAGACGTGGGTTGCAAGAATATTTGAGTGGCCCAGGGCATCAACAGCACAGTGGAGCTGAAGAGCTCAAGGGGGAGACACCCAATTGAGAGAAGGACAAAGATTGACAAAAGTTTAATGGAGAAGTGTGTGCAGCTGCAAAGTCTGTTGAGGCTGGGCTCAAGGAGGCACCCAGCCTGATGGATATACAGATTAGGAAAAATACTCAAAAATTTAGAGCTTTGAAGCCAATGAACTCAAATGAAAGACTGAGGCAGACGGGTGCCCCCATAAGTGACTGTCAAAAAGATCTACTGTGGTGGGTGCCCACCATGACCTTACAGAGACTGAAAATAGAATTTAAGAGGAGCTAGATGCCATCTCCAGGGAGGGAGAGGGAGATTAGAGTGCAATCATAAAACAAGAGAAGGAGGTTGCCAAACTCCTGGTGAGTTTGGGAATTTGAGAGAAAACTGATAGATTACTATGGGTGACTGAAACAAGATACTTGTAGAAATACACAAGAGGAGAGAAATTCCTTCAAGTCCTGTAAGAAGATAGTTTTTGGATGCTAGGTCTACTGGCCTTCTGCACTGTTGTGTAAAAAGAAGCATTCAGAAAAAGAATCAAAGAGCCAAAGTTAAAGGTTCCTGCAAACATGTAGCACATGGTCTATGAATGAATAGATTAGCAGCTCAAATACACATATGTATATGAGGGGGAAAAAAGAAGAATTGCTAGATAGAATCTGGTCAATTGCTTCCCAGTTAATAAGCACAACAAGAAATAGAAGCTCTGATATGCAATAGATTAAAAGCATAAGCAGAAAACATACTACAGATTTTTCTCTATAATGAACATAAGATAAATCAAAACACACAAAGCTTTAAAAACCCAAACTTGGATTGTGATCTATAAAGATCTTGCAATAAAGAGCACAAGAGAGGACTCCTAATTAAAAGAGGACTCAAAAACATGGCAAAAGAATTTGCAAAATATTGCGGATTGACATAAACAATCTAAAAAGTTAGAGCACATAAGCACAAATCTAAAAGCAAAGGTTTCTTATAAAAATGAATAAAACCAATAACTTCAAAGAAAATTTAAAGGTTGAGGTATAGAAACTTGTTGTTCAGATTGAGATCTGCCTGCTTGTAGGCCAGGTTGATTAGATGTCAATTGCTTCTTTTAAAAGTTATATTGGAGTACTGCTGAGAATATGAGTGGGAAAGAATGAATGAGGAGAACATGAAGAGTCCCATTACACAATAGTGTGTCAAAAGAATTGTGTTCTTAAGGAGGAAAGACTGTTCCTCTGAACATACACAGAGTGCCTTTTCATAGGAGTCAGGCTGAGTGGAAGCCTGAGTACCCAAATGAAAGGTCTGTATGAAGCTTTCTAAACATATTCAAAACAAAAACAAAATTGCAAAAACAGATTTTTCTTACGAAAAAAGGGGAAAAAGTGTTAACTGCCAATTAAAATTTAAACTAGGAAGTAAAAATGTCAGAGGGAAAAGCTATGGAGGGAATGCTTTTTCTCAAAGAGAAAATATTTCAAATACTAAAAGCAGCCAAAATTGTCTTAAAATAAAAACTAAAACCAAACATATTTTAGAACAGAACTATTTTACTGTACTCTTTCCCCCCTTAGATTCTCTCTGAGGTCTTTAAAGAAACAAATCTTCTTCCTGATTTGGGAAGAAAGAATACTTTCAGTCCTTTGTTATGTGGATTAGTTGCCTGGATGGGGGAGAGCAAGGCATGAATCATGGGGCTGAGTGCCTAGGAAGGCAGTTAGACAAAGAGAATCTGTTTTAAGATTGCAAAATAGTGGCTGTTTCAGTGTGACTGCAACTGTAGCTGGAGGCTCTACCAATTGCAGCCAAATTTAAAATTTGATAATTTTAATGTAAAAATGGAAGCACACATGTTGAACCATTATTTTTCCTGTGTATATCATTGAATCTGTTAACTTTGCTTGCAATATTTACTGGGAGGAGGGAAGCTAAGAGAAAATTGAAAAGGAATGTTGTCCTTGCAACAAATTCTTCCCTGTTAAAATAATGGTTGTCACCTTGGATTTTGGAACTCTGTACAGGTTCAGAGGCAGGGTTTCCTTCCTGACTCTGTGATGGGGGAACTGAGAATATTTCCTCTTCTTTAAAGACAAGAGGTGAAGCTGGGTTACTGGATCTGCTGTATTTTCTTTTCAATTTATTATCTGCATGGCTTTGGAAATCCAGTACGTTTTGCAAATGGGTTTTTACATTTAAAAGTTCACCCTGGAATTCCTTGTTTTTCTCATTAAGATCCTTAATTTCTAAATCTTGTTTCTGGGTAAGAGTTTTAAATTTCTCTATTTCCTTCTGCCAGTCCTTAGGGGATTGAGAAGAAATTTCTATGGGGCTAGTTTTCTGTAGCTCACATCTAAGTATGTCTCTGTTCCTTTTCTCTCTAATGGCCTTTACAAAACCAAACATGAGTACAGATGTTGGTTGGTCATGATACTGGGACATGTCTGCTCCAGCATTTCTAAGTTCCCGCCACAGAAAAATCCGGTCACTAATTCTTTTATTGCGCTGCTGATGGGCAGAATTTCTATTCTGGAAGTATTTAGGTTTGAGAGTATTTGGGGGGAAATTATTTGAAGGGAAACCATTTTGTGGCTTACTCCTTTCTCCTGGCTTCTGTTTGCTCCAGCCATTAGGTGGCTGCAGGGAGCGATTGTCTCTATTCCTATTAGAATTGGGGTGATTCTGATTAAAGCGGTTCTCCCTCTTGATCCTGTACTGAGAGTGGAGACCACTGTTTGCCTGAATGTTTAAATTTTTGGAGTCCTGGTTAGTGGGAAATTCAAGAGAACCTGATTCTCTAAGCTGGCCTGCAATGGGGAGCTGTTTCTGGATTTCCTGCCTCTCAGTTCTATCTGCAGGGGTTGTAACTAGAACTGGGTGGAAGGGAGCTGAATTTTCCCCTTGGGGTTCTATGAACATTTTGGGGGTTATTTCTTCTGGCAGAGACTCAGAAGGTAGAAGGGGAAGAGTCTCTGTATGAATTGTGGCAACTAGAGCCCTTTGGAGCTCTAACTGCTTTTCAAGTTGCTGCATTTTTCTATGGCATGCCTCATGGCTTACTTGAGCATGCTTGGCCACATTGTTCTCCACTAGGAACTGTGCAGCTCCCTTGATCTTAACTAGCTCTGCTTCTAGCTCGAGAATGTGAGCCTCTGCTACCTCAGCTCTTTGCCTTGTGGCTTGGAGCTGACTTTCTAGTTCCTGGACGGTCTGAAGCTGATGAGCCTTCTCCACCCGTGCACTCAAGCGCTCAGTTCTCATGTCCTCCATCTCGGAGAGGTGGATGATATGAGCCTCACGCTGTTCCAGGAGATCAGCTAACTGGGCCTCCCGTTGTTCGAGACGGTCAGTCAGCTGAGCTACCTGCTCCTTCACTAGGGCATCCTTCTCCTCTAGGGCATGTTGCAGCTCAGCAATCTGGGCTACACTGTCCTGAAGGGCAACAAACATACCCCAAGTGGCATAACAGTCTTTACTGCCACCCCCGAGCTTCCTGGTGTTACACCATTCTTGGAAAGCCTCGGTAAGGGTTTCCAGGGGGTTGGAGCTTTTAAAAGCTCCCGGGCGCCAGGGGTTCCGGCCGCCCTTCTTGGTCACCCAGAGTGTCAATCTGTCTGCTGGTTCCTTACGGGCAATCAGGCCAGTCAGATTGAATCTGGATGCCATTTCTTCCTATTAATTTCCAAGATCTTAAAGGGGACGGGGCTTGGTTTTCTGGCTTCTTGTCGCTGGGCAAGCAAGCACAGAGGGGATGAGTTTAGGGGCAGCCGCTGCTCGTCTCTTGAACAGCAGGGGAGAGAGGGGAAAGGATCCCGTGGAGTTTAACCTCTCACGGGTGTGGCTAGTTTGTTTTTGGCTGAGAATGGCCGGGGCGCTTCTCAGTTCAGGGCAAAAACTACCAAAAACCAAGCAGATGGCTGATTTTTCCAATCAAGGTTGCCGGAGCGCACTTGATCCTCGGGAAAACCACCGAAAACCTGAAGGTATTTTTAGGGAAGAAATCACTGGGGGATTTTCTTGCGGCTTCTATATCCTTCAAAGCAGCAAGGGGAAAAGGGGGAAGGGCTCCCGTCAAGGCACGTCCTTACGGGGTTTGGCTAGTTTTCTTATTTTATACCGAGATGGCCGGGGCTCTCTCGATTCAGGGACAAAACTACCAAGAAAACCTGAGGGTACCGGCTAATTTATTCGGTTAGGATCGCCCTGGCTTTCCTGAACACGGGGAAAATTACCAAAACCTGGATCATCTGAGCTTCGCAAAGCCCGCTTGAGTTCTCGTGCCACTCCCGACACTCGAAACTCCAACTCCTGCGGCCGCAGGGCAATTTTGTGCTACAGAGAGCGACTCTGCTTGCATAGATTTTAGCAGTAGGGGGATTTTCCTGGTCCTTCCTACAGCTAAGAGGAATTTTGCCTAACACCTTCCTACGCTTGGCAAATCCCTAGTTGTTGGGTGCGTGTCGTCCACCCGCCCGTCTAAAAGCCTAAGAAAACCTTGCCTCGGTGTTCCTAGCCTTAAAGAAAACTGTTGTTGGGTGCGTGTCGTCCACCCGCCCGTCTAAGCCTAAGAAAACCTTGCCTCGGTGTTCCTAGCCTTAAAGGAAACTAATCTCCAGCAGGAGCAAAACAATAGCAAAAGGGTAGAAAAGAGAGAGAGAGGCCAACCCTTTTAGAAAGCACACTTCCAAGAGCACATTCACACACTTATGCCAAGAGTTCAAACGGGCTTTTCCCCTTACGTCCGGGTTACTGGAGAGTGCCGTGCGTCCACTTTACTCCCGAGTAAGCCTGGGGCAACTGCCCGCGAGATCCACCATAATCTGTTACCCAAATTGCTGAACACGTGTCCGAAAACACGTATCTGTGAGCTTGTGGGGAATATTAGCTCAAATGCTGCGAGAGGGGGGTAACTTAGCGTGATCGGATCGTTACCTTTGTATACGAGGGTTATTCCACCTGTAGGAACTCAAGGCAAACACAGATTTAAATGGTAAAATATTAATATAAGCTTTTATTGAAAGGAAAATAACAAAAGTACACACAAATAGCTAACACACATACAAGCAGTCATATAGAAAAGGGGGAGGAAGAGTGGAAGGCTTGATAGTTACCTGTCCGAGGAGTGGTGGGTCAGAGGAAGGAGCACGAACCAGCGTGGGAGGTCCCGGGTTGGAAGACACTCAGAGTGTCTGTGTGAAGCCACAGTTTTTATAGGATTTTGGGAAGGGGGCTACGTGACAAGGCTCAGGTAAGCATGTGCTGGAAGTTTCCAGGGTCCCCAGAGATTAGGACAATACCTGGCCAAGTGGGGGGGGGGGGTGATGGCCGTAAATGGATTTGGATAAAGGTATTAATGGCTCTGAGGAAGAGAGCCATCAGGTCTAGCTGGCAGGGTGTGGGGAGGAAATATCCCCTGGCAGAGGGGCCAAGTGTGAAAAATGTTGCAAGACAAAGGATTTTCCTAGGAGCCCTTAGGCAAACAGGAGGAAGCCAGTCCACTCACTTAGAAATACAATGGGGGGGGGGAGGTGAGCTGATGCAAACTTGAGTCCAGAGGCACCTCTGGGTCAGGCAAAGGCTGTCATTCCAAACCTAAGGCAGAGAACAAGATTTCTAAGATGGAGTCTGGCCTGGCTTGGCTGACCCTAGCAGTGTCATGGCTTTAGCTTAAGCCTAGACTATTGTGGGGTGCCATTGGTTATAGAAGACAGAGTGCCAAGGCATAAGGCAGGGATCCTGCCATGCGTAACAGAACTGACATGGCAGGCAATTGAGAGACTCTATGTAGCCCTCTGGCTACTGCTACTTCCCCACTACAGACACTCCCATGGATCCCACACCGGTTCACCCCATGCCACTGTAGCCCCTAACCAGAGGAGTGTTCCCTGGGAATGCTGGAGGGGACACAAACAACCTCTGCTGCCATCCCTGGGTCATCTGGGCCTACCAGCACCCCCCCCCCCACACACACACACCTACCCTGCCAGGTTGGCACCCCCTCGCAGGTCACTGTCTCCTTAAGGAGGCCCCTTTGCTGGGATGTCTGACATGCAAGACAGGCTCCCCTCCAAACTGGCTCTGTCCCCTGCCAACCCACCACCAGAAAAATGCTCACCAGCATAATTCCCACCAACACCCCCAGACTCCAAGAAACTGTGTAACATCACCCATATGCTGTGGAGCCACAAGTCATGGTCCCAGGCCAATAGATGGGCCCTGTCCAGCCAATATAAGGCATCTAACTCGAGATCAATGTCCGGGTGATGGACCACCAAGCCCCCAACTTTGTAACCATCCTGGCTGGCACCTTGTTAACTTTCCAGTCTGATAGGTTGACTATGGCAGATGAACACATTTTGCCAGTCCTGCCGCTGTACCAAGTCCAACCAAATCAGCCATGTCTGTGACATATTGATCCCATGTATGAGGGTCAGGTCCCACAATATCATGTTAATGAGCTGTACACTTCGTCATCAGTAGATTGTTGCCACACAGGTGTATCAGGAGAGCAGCCAGAGGACCCCTCCAATGAACTTCAGCAGAGATGACCCCCATGGGAGCAGACCACCACATGTCTTGATGCCCTGACAAGTTGATCCTAAGACAGTCTTTTAAGCGGTACCCCAGCCAGAATTCTTAGCGTATCTTGCAGCCCAGTATACATAGCTGTGCCCATCTGCCAATTCCTGCTGGGGAGTTGACCTTGGCCCTCAAAAGTGTTACCTGTCAACCAGATGGTGCGAATGCACATAACCTTTATACACACTTGAATACCAGCCCCATGATCTGCTGTGGCAATGGCCCATCCTGGAAAGCCAATATAGCAGCCCCAATCCTAAAGATATGTGTCCCGTAGCCCTCTGGCATCAACCCCAGGTGCTTAAGACAGCCACGTAGTACAGGTGTTAACCGATAATGGGAAAAACAACTCTCATCGTGGTGAATGAATAGCATGCCTGGCACCTTCAGCCGCACCATGAAATAGGACCCCATGTATTGTACCGGGTAGGGAATCCGTTGCCCTGGGTAGTATCACCACTGGCCCATGGCCCTTCTAGTCATTCTATGACCTGTGTAGCAGGACCTGTACCTCATTGTTTGTCACTGTGACATCTCCTCTATCTATGGTGCAACTTCCCCTGGTCAGTTGCAAAGCCGCCAGAAACTCGCAGCTCTGGAAGGCCCCAGCATATCCCTACACAAGTGCTCCCTGTGCTACAACCCCCTCAAACGCATTATAGCATATTGACCCCATTGGAGCTATCAACCGCTGCAACAACTGCAGTAATAGGACATCTGACATCCTGGCATTGTGGCTCCATCCTCCCCCACCCCTCTATGGGCCTGCAGGCTAAAAATGAGGAACCCAGGTCCCAGTGCCCAAACAACTTGCTGCAAAATAATAGGCCCACTAGATGCACTCTCATTATCTTGTGGTAGAGGCCTGATTCCCTCAAATGGGCCAGGTAGAACAGGAACACTGACTTCATGATTAGCTACAAGGATCCAAGGCCATTCCTTCGAGTAAAAGCCAAAAAGATCTGTGTTGCTCCTTAGTAAGCCTTCTGAGTGGATGGCGCTAATGAATCCACCACCCCCAGATCTTGGAACACTCTGGGTGCCAAACAACTGAATCTTTCTAGCTGAAAACAAGATAGGGAATCTGCTGTCTCATTGCATGCCCCTGCAATGTGCTTGGAATAGAAGGAAAAATTATTATCTGTCATGCAATCCTTTAAAACAGTTTGAAAAAGAGCTGTTTTGTGACTTTCATGGGGAACAGCTGTTTTTGCAACTTTCTGTTGTATCCAAGAACCAAAATGAACCTCTATGGACTTCAAGAGTTTGTGGAAGTTTGCAAAGTTAGACTGTCATGAACTCTGCTTCATGAAGCACAAATAAGACAAAAATCATGATCAGATTTGCTTTGTGGTTCAATTCAAGCCCATCCCTAGTTCCAATATTAGACTTAATTTTTTATGTCTCTATTTTTCTTAATAAAATGATTTACAGTTACGACTTAAAGTTTGAATAAAAATTATACTTCTCATTTGGAATTCTGACATAGAATGGTTGATGCAGATATAAAATGTCTGCCAAAGGAAGTAGAGTCAGCCACAAGAGGCTTGTCACAGCTTATGTTCAGTCACATCATGAAGATCTTTGTGCTGAGATGGCAGCTGCTGCAAAAGCAGCTGTTAAAAAAACCTCATAGGCAATCAACTCTCCAATGGGCAATCTGAAGTCCTGCTGGGCAAGAGCCCTACTTGGCCCTGTTCATTTCCTGAAAACATTCACTAGGTACCAGGAAATCTGTTGGCAGCCATGATGGTACCTATGGACACCACATTTGGGACCCCTTAGGTAACTGATTCCAATATCTAAGATATGCCTGATTTTAAATCGTCAGCTCCTTGCTAATTATTTAGGGACAAATCTCTAAAGAGGAGAATATGAAAGTTCAGTACATAAATAAAGAATAATAATATCTAGATTGACTAGGAAGTGAATATGGGGTCCATTAAAAATCACTGAAGGATGGAGAAAGAAAGGAGAGAGAAAACATGGAATAATATATTTTATGGCACTAGAGTTGCCAACTTTGGTATGGGGAATCACTGGGGATTTAGACATGAAGTTTGTAGAGGGGAGGGTTTTGGGAGGGGAGGGAGCTCAGTAGGAATTAGATTTCATAGAGTTCACCATGCCAAACTGCCAGTTCCTCTAGAAGAACAGATCTACGTGGCCTGTAGAATTTTAATTCTGAGAGATATTCAGGCCCCACTTGAAGGTTCTAACAGTGTACAATAGACAAGACTCCTAAGGTCTCAGATCATACTTCCTGAACCATATTAGAGGAATGCTGCACAATTGTCCTACATCCCTGGTTAATAAAGTTAGAGCCTAGGTGAGCTGGAAGCTGCTAATAGAGGCCACATTGTGGCTAGCATAGCACTGGATATTGGTATTTTCACCTGCCTGGGAGATATTTGTATTTGGAGATGTTTCATGGCATTAAACCCTTAAACCATACAGAATACTTATAAATGGACTAGTAATTAAGCCTCCTGTAGAAAAAATACAGCGGACGCTAGCCGTTCTCAACCACCCTGGAAGCGCTGCCCGGGCGGGTGGGAAGGGCTGGGTCCCCCAACCCCCCCCATGGAAAAAGCCACCCCAGGGCCTGAGCAGGCCAATCGCGGGCTTGGTGAGGCCGCAATCAGGTTGCCCAGGCCCTGGGGAGGCTTTTTCTTCCCCCCCCACGAAAAAAGCCACCCCAGAGCCCAGCCAGCCCGATCACGGCCTCGCCAAGCCTGTGATTGGTCTGCTCAGGCCTTGGGGGGGGCTTTTTCTTCCCCCCGCCAGGGAAAAAGCCACCCCAAGGCCCGGGCACACCGATTGCGGGCTCGCCAAGGCTGCAAGTGGCCTGGTTGGGCCCTGGGGAGGCTGTTTCGGGGCCCCGCCCCTCTTCTGTCCTTGGCCCAGCTGCTGACTACCTCTCTGCCCAGCGGCGAGGGAGGGAATGGAGGCATTCAGACCAATGCAGCCGATGTTGGAGGGGGGCAGATTGGGAGGTGCTTCGCGCCTCCCGATTCGTCAGTCCGGTGGCAAGGGACCAATTGCGAGCCGCGCTTCACGCCTGCTGATTGAGCCCTCCGATTGTCAGTCCGGGGGAAGGGGCCAATAGGCACCCTTCCTCATCCCAGACAGGGCCCTTACTCTTTTATTCTTTCCACTCCGCAGGAGCAGTTAAAGATATGGGACCAAGCTAACCATTTTCTCCTCAACACTCATTCACTCTCCTCTCTCTTTCTCCCCTTTCTCTCTCCTTTAGTGTTTAACTATGTTATTGGGATATTTTACATTTTAAATTGAATTAAAAGAATTACTGAAATACACAGATAAATATACAGAAACACACGAAATTTATCCTTGGGTAGTCCCTTTTTGTTGCCCTACTAACAGACATTGACCTGTAACTTCTTTTCTAGCAGGAGGTATGATTCTTTGTGTAACCTGGGAAAGGATTCCATGCTTCACTGTGGCCCATTATGCACGGCCGCCGAAATGCCGATTTCGGGTCACATGGAAAACGCGGAGGGGGAAGACACGAAGCAAACCGGTTATGCACGGGACGGGGCGTGATGGCAGCAAAACCTGGGGCGGCAGGTGTCAAGGCATCGATGCGGAGCCAAGGGCAAGCGAGGCGAGTGTCGGAGGCAGAGGCCAGGAAGGGCGGAAGCAGCCTGCGCAGGCGCAGTCTTGCCGGGTTTGTCAGGCACGGAGGGGGAGGGAGCATGTTTCCCCTTCCCCTTAGTTTCTCCCAGTTCGCCTCTCCCCTTCTTTGCTGCCCCGGTTCCTCTGCCCCTTTATATTGTTTCCCCAACTTTAAGCTTTGTATTGTATATTTGTGCTTTGTTCATTCACACTGTTTTATAAAGTTTTTGTATTTTCTTAGAGACTTCGCCTCCGTTCTCGTTTGTGGTTGGGGTGTGTGTTTGGGAATGGGTGGGAGGTGGGTGGCCGGCCTCTCTGCTGTACTTAGCTGCGGCGATCCCCTCGCCCCCCTCCACTGTGACCTCTGGCCGCCTTTCCGTCCGTGTTCCCTTGGGTTCCCCCCCGGCCTGCGCCGCCGTTCGTTCCGGCAGCCGCTTGAGCAGTCGTGCCGCCTCCGACCCTCCGGCCTCCCCGATTATGCACGCGGTCAATTCGCCGCCACCTCCAGTTGCGCCCTGGTTGCCCGGGAAGCTGCGCTTTCTTCCGCGTTCTGCTAACACTACTTTTTCGGTGGCGTGCACCGAATCTGTGGCTGGTTGCAGCTGACTCCGTGCGTTATCGGTGATTTTAGTTGCCGCCATTCCACCCCGAACGCGCGCTAAAACCCCCGTGCATAATGGGTCTGTGACAGACCACTTTTAGCAAAGGTAGAGACCCATAGGACCTTTCTTGATTTGAGGAAACCAAGTTTGTTTTAAACTGTAAAACTATCTTTCAGTTCCCAAATGTTCTTAAGGTAGTAAGGCTTTTGGTTCATTGCCATGAGGTATGTTTTGAAGTGAACAAGAAGGACATAGAGATCACTGAGGCAAGATTTGGTTATAAATACGTAAGAAGATTCTCAATGGAGATGTTAGATGCTCATTTAATTGCTTCGCTAGCATGCTGGAATGCATTCACCCTGACAGGAGTGCTTAATGTGTATGTGTGTGTGTATTCAAAAACAAGAAGAATCTAAAAGAACAAGTAGCACTCTGTCACATTTTATTATTAGTACAACTTAATTTTGTGGCTATATATAATTCATGGCAAATCTCCTAAATTGTATACAAACCTTTGGAATTATACTTTAGAAATTACCCTCCCCAAACATTTCATGGTATGAGTTATCTAAATTTGACAACTAGAAATTGTTAGATGGGCAGGGCATAGATGAATTTACTATATTAATTTTATTTCTCACACAAAGACTTTGTTGCAGTCTGCCCAGTAGTAGAAATCTCTAATAGAAATATTAATAATTTTAATCTAGCATTGGTGTCTGAAAGATATACTTGCCTGTTCTGGGCTATCCAGAGAAAATGTTTTGATCAGAAAAAGTGGCTTGGGGGGACAGGATTAAATGCACTCTCACTCTGAGAGCCAGCATGATCTAGCGGTTAAGAGTAGTGGACTCTAATCCGGAAAACTGGGTTTGATTCCCTGCTCCTCCACATGCAGTGAGCTGGGTGACCTTGGGCTAGTCACAGGTCTCTCAGAGCTGTTCTTGCAGAGCTGTTCTCTTAGAGTTCTCTCAGCCCCGCCTACCTCAAATGGTGTCTCTTGTGGGGAAGGAAGGGAAAATATTTGTAAGCTGCTTTTGGACTCCTTTGGGTAGTAAAAAGTGGGGTATAAACAAACAGTTCTCTCTCCTCTTTGAAAAGAGTGTCTCCTAGTTGGCTTCATTGTCCATTGACTGAACATGTTTGTTAACATTCTCTGGTTAGATTATTTTTTCCTCTGCCACTTTATAACTCCTTTGTTCAGATTGTAGTTTGTAAACAGGAACACAAATCTTAAAATAGGTTTTTTTCCTGAACATTTGAAACTTTAGCTTGAAAAGGTTCTATGCATACACATTCTCATATCTCTTTCCTCATGCCTCTGCCATCATATTTCATATGTTTTAAAAAGAAATACATTGTAAAGGTGTTTAAGAAGGACTCATGGAATGAATGATCTATTGTAGATTTGCCTGCTTTGCTGAGCCTATTTAATGTTCTTTGGATTCAAATCACAAATGCATTACCATAGCTGACACTCCTGCATTCATTCTCCCAACGCACCCAACAGGAAAGAGACTGGCTTTATGGTTTTCTTGATCCTGTTGGAGAGGATGTGAATGGAAAAGCTGCATTGTTTGTCTATCCCATTATGCTTGCTGCACTCCCAAAGCTAAGGATGTTCATGTTAATTTGTGTCAATTAGATTTATGCATTCTTGCACTGCTGTCTAGGAACTACAGTTCAATCCAGACTCTTACATGCCTGCCAAATGAATATCACTGAGACACAAATGTCATCAACCAGACAAGCATATGTAACCCAAGTGATCCAGTAAATCTGAGCATGCATCAGCAGCAACTAGCCAGCCACCATGCTAAACGCAGTCATTGCACAACATGAAATTCCCCATAGTGATAATTTGAGGTGATCAACTCAACAAAAAATGGGCAATACAAATGGATAAGTTCAAATGTATAGTTGCACATTTGTAGCATCCTGGCATGTAGAAGCATAGAGTAATAGAGTTGGAAGACCATTTAGTCCAACCCACCTGCTCAATGTAGGATCAGCCTAAAGCATCCAGGATAAGTATCTGTTCAACTGCTGCTTAAAGACTGCCAGTGAGGGGGAGCTCACCACCTCCTTAAGCAGCCGATTCCACTGCTGAACTATTCTGACTGTGATTTCCCCCCCTGATATCTAGATGATACCATTCTACATTTAATTTAAACCCATTACTTTGAGTACTATCCTCTGCTGCCAACAGGAACCTTTTCTTGCCCTCATCTAAGTGACAACATTTCAGATACTAAAAGACAACAATCATGTCCCCTCTCAACATCCTCTTTTCCAGGCTGAACTTTCCTAAGTCCCTCAGCCTTTTTTCATAGGGCTTGGGCCCCAGCCCCCAGATCATTCTTATTGTTCTCCTCTGAACCATCTCAATTTTGTCCATGTCCTTTTCGAAGTGAGGCCTTCAGAACTGCACACAGTACTCCAGGTGGGATCTGACCAATGCGGTATACGGTGGGACTATGGCATCTTGTGATTTTGATGTGATGCCTCTGTTGATATAGCCCTAGACTGCATTTGCCATCTGTACTTCCGCATCACACTGTCAGCTCATATTTAGCTTACAGTCCACAAGTATCTAAAAATCACATTAACACATACACTGCAACCCAGAAGTTCATCTCCCAGCCAGTATGCATGCTTCTAATTTTTTTGACCCAGATGTAGAACTCTACACTTTTACTGAATTGCATCTTGTTCTCATTTCCAGTGTGTTCACATCTCTCTTTTTTCACTAGGAATGTTTGTCCTTCTAGGGTAAATCAAAATATTAAATCAGAAGGGGAAAATGTAACTACATTAACAAAAAAAGTCTAAACCATGTTCTGATATGAATCCACACCAAGATTTAAATCTACGTAACAGTAAACTTCATGGCACTTTAAAGGCAGGACATATTAAATGTATGTTTGATTATAAGTGCTTAAGATCCCATTATACTGAAAATGTTTAGGTTGAACAATTAGATTGGACATTCTATTAATGTCCTATTTTTCTCTTTGTGGGGGACAATAAAACAAATACTACTTCTTGTATGATTTTAATGATCTTCAAAGGCTCTGAGGTTTTTGTTGAATAATAATATTGTATTTAAAGGCTTAATCAAAATTTCATTGGGTTGCATCCAACCACTTATTTTAGCTGACTGAGGGGGAAGAATTGTTCACAGTTCTCAGCTCTCATTTCTGATCCTAACTCTGCCCATCATACTGTTTTTGAAGAATCTTGTTCCCCAAAAACAGGGTTTCAGAGAATACAGCCATCTGAAGAAGAAACGGTGGTGACGGCAAGATGTCTCATTTCAGGAACTTCACTCAATCTGCAGTTTGTCAGATACAGCCTTCTTCAGTAAGATTCTTCAGTAAGATTCAGGCTACACAAAGCTCCTCAGATCAAGGAATCTTGCTAAGGCTGTGGAGCAGAGGTTAAGAGTGATGGACTCACAGAAAGCCTGCGGTGTGACTTTGAACCAGTCATAGTTCCCTCAGAACTCTCTCAGCCTTACCTACGATGCAAAGTGCCATGGGGAGGAGAAGAGAAGGAGATCGGGAAGACCCCTTAGGGTAGAGAGAAATGGGTTATAAAAGCTAAGTATTCTTTTAATTTTGAGGTGCTAATGGGAAATAAAGGTGCCATTTTCTAAATGTAAATAGAAGCGATATCACAGTGTGCAAGTAATCCATTTCTCTGAAAGACATGTGACTAAGTTATGAAAATTTAGAAACATCACTGTTTCCTTGATTAGAAATTGGAATTAGAAAGTAGAATAATTCTCACTACATAATATAATCATAGATTAATAGAGTTGGAGGGGACCTCATGGGTCATCTAGTCCAACCCACTGCACTATGCAGGACACTCACAACCCTATTGCTCATCCACTGTAACCTGCCACCTTCTTGAATTTCCAAAGATGGAAAACCCACCACTGAGTTCCACTGAGAAACTACTCTAACTGTCAGGAACTTCTTCCTGATAATTAGAAGGAATTTCTTTTGAATTAATTTCATGCCACTGGTTCCGGTACATCCGTCCTGGGCAAGAGAGAACAACTCTGCTTCATCCTCTATATGGCAGCCTCTTAAATACTTATAGGTGGTTATCAGATCCCCTCACAATCATCTGCTCTCCAGGCTAAACAGTTCAAGTTCCCCCAATCTTTCTTCATACATCTTGGTCTCCAAACCCCTCACCATCTTTGTTGCCCTCCTCTGGACATGCTCCAGTTTGTCTACATCCAGTTTGTCTACATTGGGAGGAACGGCAAATACTCTGGAAGATAGAGACAGAGTTCAACGAGATCTGAACACAATGGAAAAATGAGCAAATAAGAACGAGATGCAATTTAATAAAGATAAGTGTAAAGTTCTGCATCTGGGTCAGAAAAATGAAAAGCATGCGTACTGGATGGCAGATATGCTTCTAGGTAACACTGTGGGCCATTCCGCACCATGATCTATGTAGCAAATTGGTTGTGGAATGAAAAAACGCCATTTTAAATAGTGTCATTATGCATACCTGGCTTTGTAGTGGAATCCAGTTGCGTTTCTATCGTTTCCCACAGGTTTCCGGTATCGGCAAAAATCACTAGCCAGGAAGCAATATTGCTGAGCTTTGTCCCGCCCCTGGCTGTCGAGCAGCCAATGGGCAGCCGTTATCGTGCTCCCAAAAAGCCCCTTTCCCTTTAAGGAAGGTTAAAAAAAACACACACACGTTGCAACGAATCTGCGTTGATTTGTTGCAATGGCGAGACCCATCTAGATAGCAGGTGGTGTTTGAGCTGCCGTTTCATCGTTGCCACGCTCCCCCCGAGTGAAAAAAAATACCCCCCCCCACACACACAGGCACGATTTTTGGCTGAAAATACAGTGAAAAATAAAGGGAAAATAAACCAGCAAACGGGGCTGTGTGTTGCTTCGTGCTGGGTGACTTAAAACAGCTCTGGGGAGGGACTGCAACCAGGGAAGCCTCGCTGGGTAAACGAAAGCTTGCCGGTGCGTTGATCTCCGCTCGCTCCGAGAAAAAAAAATGGCGATCGCTTCGCCAGAAGATCAGAGGAGAGAGCTAGGGGGAGGGACTTTGTTGGAACTGCAACAATGTTAACGCACAGGTCTTTTTTGCTAGTGTTGCAGATTGGTTGCAAGAGTGTAGCACTTTCCGGAGGGTGAATCCACTTTTTGGGATTTCCCTGAAAGCGCTACAACAAAGCGCTTTTTGCGGATCGGTTTCAGGAGTTTTGCATATTGTCAACGACGTTGTGCATAACAGCAAAACAGTAGCGATTTCAATTTGCAACCATTGTGTCTTAGTAGACCATACATTGAACATGAGTCAGGAGTGTGACTCACTGGCTAAAAAGGCAAATGGGATTTTGGGCTGTATCAAACGGAGTATCGTGTCCAGATAATGGGAGGTGTTGGTACTGCTTTACTGTGCTCAGGTTCGGCATCACTTGGAGTACTGTGTTCAGTTTTGGACACCCCAATTGAAGAGGGATGTTGACAAACTGGAACGTGTCCAGAGGAGGGCAACAATGATGGTGAGTGCTTTGAAGACCAAGACATATGAAGAACGGTTGGGGGATCTTGTTCTGTTTAGCCTAGAGAGGAGACTACTGAGAGGGGATCTGATAACCATCTTCAAGTATTTAAAAGGGTGCCATATGGAGAACAGAATTGTTCTCTCTTGCCCCAGAGGGACAGACCAGAATCAATGGGATGAAATTAATTCAAAAGAAATTCCATCTAAACATCCGGAAGAAGTTCCTGACAGAGTGGTTTCTCAGTGGAACAGGCTTCCTCAGGAAGTGGTGGATTCTCCATCTTTGTAAATTTTTAAACCGAGGCTAGATAGCCATCTGACGGAGAGGCTGATTCTGTGAAGGCAAAGGTATGGCAGGTTACAGTAGATGAGCAATTGGGATGTGAGTGTCCTGCGTAGTGTAGGGGGTTGGACTAGATGACCCACGAGGTACCTTCCAAGTCTATTATTCTATGACTAGATATTAAGCCTGCTGTGGGCAAAATACAGCGGGCTCTAGCATGATGGGTGGGTGGAGGGATGGGGTGAAGGAAGGAGGAAAGGGAGAAAGAGAGACAGAAAGAAAGAGAGGAAGATAGAGACAGAAGAAGAGGGAGAGAAACAGGTAGTGAGAAAGAGGCAGATAGGACAGAGTGAGGAAAAAAGAGAATGGTGGGAGGAAGAGAAGGATAAAGGGAATGCTGGGAGGAAGGCAGGAACAGAGTCAGGTAGGTAGCATGAAAGGGGACTTTGTGGCCTTCTGCCGGGCCCAGGGGCAGGCGAGGCTGGGCCAGGGCCCGGCAGAAGGCTTGGAACGGCTGCAGCGGGCTTTGCGGCCTACTGCCAGGCCCTGGGGCTGGCGAGCCTGCCCCAGGTCCCGGCAGAAGGCTCAAGATTTTGGCAGCAGGCTTTGCAGCCTACTGCTGGGCCCAGGGTCAGGCTCGGCTGCTCTAGGGCCCAGCAGAAGGCTCTGGATGGGGGAGGCGGGCTTTGTGTCCTTCTGGAGGGCCCAGGAGCAGGCGAGCCTACACCAGGGCCCAGCAGAAGGCTCCCTGGGTGAGGGGAAGCTGGCTGGAGGACTTACCACTGGGGAAGGCTTCTTCCTCTGAGCGGCGGCTCCCCAGCTGGCCCAGGCGAGTCCGGGCCAAGCAGCCAATGGGTAGCCGCGCTTCACACGGCTCCCCAATGGCTGCTTGGCCCTGAGTGACACTCAGAGGGCCCAATCAGGAGCCATGAAGCTCCTGATTGGGCCCTCCGAGTTTTTATCCCAGACAGAGCCCGCCCTATCTACTCCCTTTTATCCCTTACTCGTTTATTTTACTCGCTCCGCAGGAGTGGTTAAAGATTCTATGATATATGATTCTATAGTTCCTTTTGCTGATTTAATATTCTAATATCTAATGACCACATTTATGACATTTTTATCATTCTATTTTTTCCTGAATACTTATTATTTGCTCTTATGTAGGCTTAGCTTTAGCATTCCACAACTTGAAAGAGAGTGCATGGCAGAGAAAGGTGGCATTTTGCTAACCCTGAATTCTTGATGTCTGTAATAGCTATGTTATTGAATGTCACATCCTTGCAAGCTCGATTTGAAAATCTTCATATTGATTCTGCTTCTCCTTTGAATGAGTAAAGCCTATTTTCACCCTATTATCTGTTTTGTCACACCATAATTTTCCTCTAAAATGCATACATTTCCAACGTGATTTGCACATTGAAGAATCAATATTGTACATTACACATATCATTAATTTACAGTGTACATATAAATTGCACAAAGGAATAAAATGATTTATTAATGCCGGCTTTGTCAACATAATGACTACCACATTTCCTCACTGCTCTTGGTTTTTAGGAGATCTCTCTGTTCAAGGAGAGTTTTGATCAGCTGTTGTTTTTTCAGCTAGAGAAAGGGTTGCCATTGCAAAATACAGGTTGGGAGATATGAGAGTAGATCCTGGGAATGTGGGACTTGGGAAGGGGAGTGGCCATGTTTTCCAGAAGAATTGAACTTCATTGTCTGCAGATTAGTTGTAATCCTAGGAGATCTCCAGGCCTTGCCTAGAGGTTGGCATGGCAACCCTCACTGGAGACTAGTTTTCCTTCTTCCCAGGAGGCCATCTATTCTAGTCTGCTCACTATCTATTCTAGTCTGCATAGCACTTGACACAGGATACAGGCATGTGGAATTAAAATCAATATCTGACACTTGTTAAAAATCCCTTCCCCATTCTATCTTTTAAAATCTAGCCTGATAAAGAGTTATGGAAAATCAAATTCACCCACATTGTTTTCTGTTGTTGATTGGTTCTAATATAATACATTATACTGGAGGAGATTGAATTGAAATAATTCACAATGACAGTATATAGGGGGGGGGGATGAATTATTGTCTTTGAAGGAAACTTTGGTAAATTCAAACAGAGAAGATTGGGTGGGGACAGGGAGAACTGGAGGTTATAAAAGCCTCAGGGCATTTTAGCATTAATTGTCAGCTTAGATTTTTTTGAAATGAGTTATTTGTTTACAACAAATACCTTAGAATTCTTAGAGGTGAAACAGGAGTAGAACAAAGCAAATATAATAAATTATTTCAGAACGTTTGTACATTCTCTGATACATTGATACTTACCAGTATATAGCACTAATATAGCACTATAAATAATTTGTGCAAGTAAGTGGAGCTGTGTCCATTTGCTTTATGCACACTGATATTCCTCACATTCCTTTTCTTCAACCAATTCTAGATACTAGCGGACACATTCTCCCTATGAAGCAGTTTTCCCACTCTCAATACTAGCTAGTAGGCTGAAGAGAAAATAAGAAAAGATCCACTTATTCCCAATGGATCTGAACATACAAAAGAAAATACTCCTTTATTCAATGAGTAATAGACTGTGGGATTCAGCATCAGGGGAGATAGTGATGGCTGCAATCACAGATAGCTTTTAAAGAAGGCCATACAGATTCATGAAGATGTCCATCAATGGCTACTAGCTGTGGTGACTTAAGGAAGCTTCCACATCCAGAGGCAGCAAATCTCTGAATACCAGTGCTGGGAGATATGTCCTCTTTGCCTTCCAGAATAACTAGTTGGCTTGAGTGTGAAACATGATGCTAGACACGCTGGACCACTGGTCTGAAATGGCAGACTCTGCTTATGTTCATGTAAGCATATTTATTTTTGCAGTTTTCAGGCAACAAATGTCCATTTACTATATTATCCGTTTTATTACTTCACTAGGTTTAAGGTCCGCTGTAGCCCAAATATAGTAGGTGTTAGCGGGTGGGCAGCTGGGTGCGGGAGGCAGACCGGTGGAGGGGCAGGGAGCGAAGGGCTTTGAAGACCCATGCCCCCGAGTGGACTGGCTCCCCGCAGGCCTCAGATGCTGGGCCAAGGCATCTGGGAAGCCTCCCCCGGCCAGGCCGCCCCCCCGGCGATCCTGCTGCTGCATCGAGCAGCCCCGGCGAGCAGCCGACTGCCTCTGCCTGGCAACAGCTGCCACCCACCGCGCCCACCTGAAACGAAGTCCAGCCTGACAGTCATGGTGGTGGCGGTGGCGCTGCCCCCCGGGCACCCGCCCGCCCCCCTCCCCGGCCATCTTCCTTCTTTGGCGTGGGGCTCGGAGCAGGCTCAATGCATCTCTGACATGGCAGGCTTGCTCCAAGGCCCGCAGGATGGCTCCCCAGGCCGGCACTGTGGCCGCCGTTCGGCTGGCTCACCTCTGTATGCGGTGGGGTGGGCCTGCGGCCAAGGGGCCAATCCAGGATTTTGATCCTGGATTCGGCCCACCCCAAACCCCCTTACTGTTTTATTTATACCGCTCCTGTGGAGCGGTTTACACATTAAATAAATGGAGCATTTCTAGACAGAATGGCAGGCAATTTTATCAAGAAGCCTGAAGTAACCAAAATGGAAATCAAATTATTATTATTATTATTATTATTATTATTATTATTATTATTATTATTATTACTTATTCATAAATTTGATAGGGCCTGGTTTTGTCCTGACCACTATGATGATTGACCAACCTACCCACCTTCCTTCCTTCCTTTCTTTCATGTGGCTTATTACCAAACAGATTATTTTTTAACCTGGGCCACAACTTCAGTGAAACTTAATGTAGTCAAAAAGATTCAGAGAAATGTTTCAGAGCAATAGAAGAACAATCATGCAATAAAAACTATATATTAAAATCCTAATAAACAGTAGAATATAATACTGTATCTTTCAAATACATCCTATCAGGCATGAGATAAGAAGGCTTTAGAAATTCTGCAAGATACAAACTTCTTTACTAGTATTTGATTCATCCATCATTACAACTCCAAAACAGGCCAATAAAATGTCAAATATTATCATGATTTAGAATATTTCAGTCCATTTGTTCCAGATATTATTGGCTATCTATAAATAGCTACTGGCAAATCTCTGAAATCAGATAATGGGAATAAATATTTATTTATTTATTTATTTATCATACTTATATACCGCCCTCCCCGGAGGCTCAGGACGGTTTACATCATAACAGAGAACAATACATAAAACAGTCTGTAACATGTATAACTGATAACTAATAATTGTAACCAAAATAACAGCACAATATAACGGTATAACAATATAGTACTACAAACAGGTCCAGGGCTTATTGCTGGGATTCTGAGGGGGGTGGTTTATTTATTGAATTCTGAGGGGGGGTGAGGGGGGGGCCAGCATTTGCTTGGCCCAGCATTTGGCATGAATTCTTAATCTTGACTTTAATCAATGTTTCTCTTTATCTTGTTTTGTGGAATTTCTTTGTTTTATTCATTCTCTTTTCCAACCCTTATTCTAGACACTATTCAGTACATGATCCTGTCTTCCTAGGTATTTTGTTAGCTTTGCCTTCCCAGACTGTCATTTTCCAGTACTATGATCCAGGTCATTGATGCACAGTCACTCTAATTTCTTACAACACCATCTTTAGGATAAGGAACAGGTGCCAAGTTATGATGCCAGTCAAAAAGTTTAAATCAGTCTCTTGACATACTACTTCTCGGTTTAACAGGCCAGATGACTTACAGTGCACCCTTATGATGAGTTAGTTACACTCATCTAATGAATGAATCAATGGTTTAGAGTGCAGTTTCAAGAAGACTGCATTATTAATTATACAGGCATTTTATGTTTCAGTGATTATGCAAGAAAAAGACAAACAAGGGCACAGATGCACTATAAAAATATATCCTTTTAGTATCTTCCTTCTATAAGGAATGATTTTTTTGTTCCAAACTGTTCACTAGTGTGGCATAAACATGCAAAACCAAGTTTGTAAGATTTAATTGTTTTGATTTCTTTTTTTGAAAATCCAGTAACTAAATAAGACTATCTACCTATCCATCCATCCACATACATGTATGTATATAAAGGCAAAAATATAATAACAGTGGTGGCACATGTTTCTATAAATGGTTTCAAAATACCTAAAAAACAGTCCACGTGCAATTGCTCTCTATATGCCGTATGATCAAAGGTCTTCAATCCCCCGATTTATTGGAGGTGGGTTTTTAAATAATCATAGTGTTGTAATATGAGCCTTTTAGCTGTAGCAAAAGCACATCTGATTGACCATCAGTAAGCCTTCAAAAGTTGGGCAGATAGTCTAAAAGTACATGAGAATCCTCAAAAATCAATGAATATCCTAAAATTGATACTTTCCCCTTGAAAACATGAATGACTGGGCATACCCAAAGCATATATTTAAGAGATGTGTCCTGTGAGTTACAACATTACTAATTTGGGACTTTACTCAATCCTTTGGTAAAGAATTTCTGTCGTGTCTATTATATCCTAAACATAAGTCCAATGGCAAGGAGATGTCTCAATAATAAGTACAAGTTAACAAGTATGCCTGATGATATAAACTAAGATCTGATGGATAAATGGAAGGACTGCAATCTGGATTCTGCTGGATAAATTGAAGGACTGCAATCTGGATTATCAGATACATAGGTGGATAGGAAATTGGTTAGAGAACTGCACTCAAAGGGTTGTTGTCAATGGTGTTTCATCAGACTGGAGGGAGGTGAGTAGCGGGGTACCTCAGGACTCGGTGCACGGTCCCGTACTTTTTAACATATTTATTAATGATCTAGATGAAGGGGTGGAGGGACTACTCATCAAGTTTGCAGATGACACCAAATTGGGAGGACTGGCAAATACTCCAGAAGATAGAGACAGAGTTCAACGAGATCGGAACACAATGGAAAAATGGGCAAAAGAGAACAAGATGCAATTTAATAAAGATAAGTGTAAAGTTCTGCATCTGGGTCAGAAAAATGAAAAGCATGCCTACTGGATGGGGGATACGCTTCTAGGTAACACTGTGTGTGAACGAGACCTTGGGGTACTTGTGTTGTAAGCAAAACATTAGCAGGCAGTGTGATGCAGTGGTAAAAAAGGCAAATGCCATTTCGGGTTGTATCAACAGGGGCATCACATCAAAATCACAAGATGTCATAGTCCCATTGTATACGGCACTGGCCAGATCACACCTGGAGTACTGTGTGCAGCTCTAGAGGCCTCACTTCAAGAAGGACGTAGATAAAATTGAAAGGGTACAGAGGACGAAGATGATCTGGGGCCAAGGCACCAAGCCCTATGAAGACTGGTTGAGGGACTTGGGAATGTTCAGCCTGGAGAAAAGGAGGCTGAGAGGGGACATGATAGCCCTCTTTAAGTATTTGAAAGGTTGTCAATTGGAGGAGGGCAGGATGCTGTTTCCGTTGGCTGCAGAGGAAAGAACGCACAGTAATGGGTTTAAACTACAAGTACAACGATATAGGCTAGATATTAGGAAAATATTTTCACAGTCAGAGTAGTTCAGCAGTAGAATAGGCTGCCTAAGGAGGTGGTGAGCTCCCCCTCACTGGCAGTCTTCAAGCCATGGTTGGATACACACTTTTCTTGGATGCTTTAGAATGCTTAGGGCTGATCCTGCATTGAGCAGGGGGTTGGACTAGATGGCCTGTATGGTCCCTTCCAACTCTATGGTTCTATGATTCTATGATTCTATGATTCTATGATTCTATGATAAGATCAGGGAAACCAAATCCTCCTTCATTAAATTATAATTGCATTCTCTTTAAAGTAGAGGAATACAACAAAAAATTCTGAAACAAGGTATTAATTTTATTAATATATATAATTGTATATATAGGAAGGAATTGAAGGTAAAACAGAAATAATCTTATGTATAACATTCATTTTGAGTGTATTTACTTTGCCGCATAGAGAAAAGTTTAAAGTTGTCCATCTGTCCAAATCCAAAGGTATATCGGCAGTCAATTTATAGATTTAGAAGAACATATATGTAATATCTTTAGGAATCAGTATTTCCAGATAAGTAGATTAGGGTATCATCAAAAATGTCTGTAGGCAAATACACTCTGATATATTGTCTCCTAGCAGCATCAACTCAGATTCTGCCAAATTAATTGAATATCCAGACAAATCTCCAAAGGTATTCATCTTATTCATTAATACAGGAATGGTAGATTGAGACTCCAAAATAAATAATGCAATATCATCTACATAAAGAATAAGATCTGTTTTGGTAAACACCCTGATTACATCTAGATTAGATTATTGCAATGTGCTCCAAATAGGGCTGCTCTTGAAAAGTGTTTGGAAACTTTAATTGGTACAGAATGCTGCAGCCAGGATGTTGACTACAGTGGGTTATAGTGACCATATTACCCCAGTCTTTGCTCATCTACACTGGCTTCCAATTTGTTTCTAGGCACAATTCAGGCACTGGATTCAGAAATTGAAAACTATGTATGGTTTGGAACTAGCATAACTGAGGGACCTCCTAATTTCTTATGAAGCTGCCCAGCAATTATGATAAACTTTGACGGTTGTGCTTCAGGTGATCACACTTTCTGAGATTAGGTGGGTGGCAACCCAGAACAGGGCCTTCTCAGTCATGCCACCAAAGCATTGAGGTTTTCTTAGGAGGGATATTTGTCTGCCCCTGTCTTGACTGTCTTCTATCTGTGGGTGAACATTTTTGCTTGGTTTGGCATTCCTTGACCCAGGGTTTATATATACTAGTTTTCAAGGCCACTGCAATCTCAATGCAGTGGGTGCTAGCGGCGGGGGGGGGCAGGTGGCAGTCCGTAGGAGGCGGTGAGAGGGCTGTATATGCCTCAGGGGATTGAGACGACTAGAGCAAGTGTGGCGGAAGGCCCGTGACGAGGCTACAAGAACATCTCATCGCACGTTTATGAGGGCGTATGAGATGGCAGTGAAAGCGGCTAAACGTGTCTTCTTTGCCACGGAAATTGCATCCGCTAGCTCTTGCCCAGCTCAACTATTTAGGGTTGTTAGATCTCTTACCGCCCTGGAAGACGGGCGCCAAAATAGTAGGAATTTGACCATCAGCTGTGAGGCATTTGCGAGCCATTTCGCGGATAAAGTCTTGTCGCTCCGCCACTCCCTTCCAGCTACCGTTAATACAGTTAATGAACTAGAGGCCCGTTGGCCGCCCTTGGAGGTAGCGTTTGATGGCTTCAGACGGCTCTCTTTATCCGAAGTGGACGGGTTGCTGGGGAGGATGAGGGCAACCACCTGCCCCCTTGATCCCTGTCCGTCTTGGCTCCTTAAGGGGAGGGATGGACGGATAGGTGAGCAGCTCAGGGATATTGTTAACTGCTCTCTCCAGTCGGGGGAGTTTCCTGAGGTGCTGAAGGAGGCGATGGTGTGTCCTCTCCTCAAGAAGCCATCCCTGGACCCACATGACCCTGCAAGCTACCGCCCAGTAGCGCATTTAGCGTTCCTGGGTAAGGTGGTGGAAAGGGCTGCGGAGGACCAGCTCCTAGCGTTCCTGGAAGATACTTTGGCACTCGATCCATACCAGTCTGGCTTCCGCCCTGGTCATGGGGTGGAGACTGTGTTGGTCTCCTTGTTGGATGATCTCCGTCGCCAGCTTGACTGAGGTGGCTCTGCTGTGCTAGTTCTTTTAGATCTGTCGGCCGCGTTTGACGTGGTCGATCACGAGCTGCTAGCGAGCCGCTTCGCTGGTACGGGGATAAGGGGTACAGCGTTACGCTGGATACGCTCCTTCCTCCAAAACCGGACACAGAGGGTAGCCATTGGAGAGGAATATCGGGCCCTTACTGGCTCCCTTGTGGGGTCCCACAGGGCTTGGTGCTCTCTCCTACATTATTTAACATCTTTATGCGCCCTCTGGCTCAACTGGTACGGAGCTATGGGCTGGGTTGCCACCAGTACACTGATGACACCCAGCTCTTTCTCCTCATGTCACCCGGACTCCCCCCCAGATCCATTTGCCAGATGTTTGGAAGCCGTAGCTGGATGGCTCGAGCAGAGTCGCCTGAAACTCAACCCCTCCAAGACGGAGGTTCTGTGGTTGGGCCGTAGGGGGGCAGATCAGGAAGCGTGCTTACCCTTTCTGGCCGGGATGCAACTTAATATCGCATCTCAGGCCAGGAATTTAGGGGTGACCATCGATGCCTCACTAACACTCGAGGCACAGGTTAAACAGGTAGCTAGCCGGGCATTTTTCCATCTTCGCCAGGCTCGGCTACTAGCGCCCTATCTGTCCTCCGAACACCTGGCCACAGTGATCCATGCGACGGTCACCTCTAGACTAGATTTCTGTAACTCGCTCTACACCGGCCTGCCTCTGGGCTCGATCCGGAAACTGCAACTCGTCCAAAATGCGGTTGCTAGAGTCCTCACAGCTACACCATGGAGGGCTCACATCCAGCCAGTTCTGAGGCAGCTGCATTGGTTACCGGTCGCCTTCCGGATCAGGTTCAAGGTTTTGGTTTTGACCTTCAAGGCCATCCGTGGTCTAGGCCCAGCATATATGAGGGACCGCCTTTCGCCCTATATCCCCCGCAGGGCTTTACGCTCTGCGGGGGCTAACCTAGTGGTCATTCCCGGCCCCAAGGAAGCCCGCCTGGCCTGGACCATAGCCAGGGCCTTTTTGGTCCTGGCCCCAACCTGGTGGAATGAGCTCCCGGAAGAGCTGAGGGCCCTGCGGGAATTACCAGAATTCCGCAGGGCCTGTAAGACGGAGCTCTTCCGCCAGGCTTATAACTGAGGCCGGGTGGAAAGAAGATCACCCCCTCTCACAAAATGGCTGCATCCTCAACTACCCCCCTCCCGTAGTTGAGGATGCGGAGACCAAATGTGCAGATTAAGCCATCGCTGTTGCCATTACTGTAAATTATCGGATCTTATTGTTATTTTATGGTTTTAGGGGACGGGGTTATGTAAGCCGCCTCGAGCCTTTGGGGGGAGACGGGGTATAAATATAAATATAATAATAATAATAATAATAATAATAATAATAATAATAATAATAATAATAATAATAATAATAATAATAATAATAATAATAATAATAATAATAATCAAATTAATCTGGCACTCTTATCTTTTTTCCCAGAGTATATTTTTGATCCATATTGAGCATTCAGGCATTACAGCTGAGTGTATGTCAAAGATAAACTTTTGGAAACTGGCTAATACATACACATTCAAAATCAGGGGACCAGCAAGAAACTCACAGGGAGTCCCAATGGTAGCAGTGCCTTGTTCTTGCCCTGTTTGCTCCTACCTTCACTGGCTTTCCCCTACCTTGCTCCCACCCTCTACCCACTCTACCTGCCTCTTCAATGACAGGGGAACAACAGTGAATGCTAAGATCTTCCTGTCATGCTCCCCCTTCCTCCTCCACCCCACCCACCAAAAACATCACTTTGGCAGCAGGAGGAACAGTGGCAGCTATTTTGGGGGTAATCCCATCCTCCCCCTCCCTTTGTTCAATCACCATTTTACCTGTAGTGTTGCCACCCTGCTTACTCAGCAGGCCAGTCAGACTTGCCAACAAAGCATCTGGTTGCAGCAACACCACCATCTCCACGTGCTTAATTCTTTTCTTCCCTTATCAGTAACCATTCCCCACAAGTAATATGCCTCTAGCATATTTTTGATTTATAGCTCATAAACATCACAGTGGCAGTTTCCCTCCCCCTCTTTCCAAGCGTCAGCTTATGGCCCATGAAAAAGCTGGGTCAGTAGATCCTCACAGGCAATAATCTATGCAAATCAGGGCATGACAGTAAAGAGACAAACTGGGCAAGATTCCTTCTTCTTTTGTTAATATAAGAACTAGAGGTTACAACGTTTACACCAGACAGAAGAAAATAACAGTACAGGTCAAATAATCTATAAATACCAGAATCAGACACAGTTCTCAGTACATAAGATTGAAAATAAGAAGCCATTATTTGAAGAATGTCATACTATTACCAAATAAGCCCAGCATCTCTCTCTCTCTCTCTCTCTCTCTCTTTTAAGTGATAAGAAGTTTCACCCAAGTATTTCCAATAAACTCCCCCCCCCCTCCTGCAGTGGTATTAGTCTGCAAAGGTTTAAAAGCCATTTTGCACACAAATATATTACACTATCACAGTAGGGTGTAGATTTTGATTTTGTTGCTTCCTGGGTGTTATAAGCCATTCACCTCCCTATGTACCTGCATTCATTATCTTCTTTTTATGCTTTATCCAATTTTCCAATATAGCCTAATAGTTATAAGATCTGTGCCTACAATTTAATCTTGAAATAATTAAAGAATATAAATTATTTTTATGTATGCCTTCATTTTTATTGCTAAATCATTCATTTCTATCCCACCCCCTTTCTTTAACACTGGTAGTTAGCATCTTGATCTAAAGCTTTATTATCCCTTCTCTCTTAATAATGCACACCTCACATGGTGTTGTGATGGAAGCATTAAGAGTGCCCTGTCTTAGCTAATATGAAAATATAGATTTAAGATATATTTCTTTCCTATGGACATAAAATACACCCCAAAGTACTATCCAAATGGGCTTTTACTTTGAGGGCAGGAAAAATGAAAACTCAAGATATCTCAGTCCACACCACTTCAGGATATGGGGAAAGAAAGTATCCAAAGACCTTTTTATTGAACTTTAATGTTTTGACATATTTACATGAGTGTTCACATTCCTGAGGCTAGGAAGACAAACTCACTTCCTTTTGTAGATTGTAATAATTCTTTTTAAATTTTCACCTATGGAGTGAATTGCTAGATTTTACGCCCCTAGCAATACAGCTAAATATCAAATTAGCTTTCTTACATGCCATCTCACATTGTTGGCTCATATTCAGCTTATTGTGCACCAGAACTCCTGTCCCTCTCACATGTACTACTACCAAACTAGATATCCCACATCTTATATTTATGCGTTACATTTTTATTTCCCAAAGGTAATACTTTACAAAGCACTATCTTGCAGTTCCTGAATAGGGTTGGTGACGCTACTCAACCCACCCTGACATCCACAGGGGAACTTAATACAGCCACCTTTTAGCAGCAGCACTTGCCAGCCCTGCCTTTTCTCCCTGCCCCCTCAAATGGACTCGCCCATGGGGGAAGAGATATGCTCAGTCCTTAAAAGGTTTTTCATAGGGGCAGCATTGTCTGTCAAGGAGAGGCCAAAACCACAGTTGGTTCAGAGGGCAAAAACCACAGCTGACGACAAAAATGATGTCTGGGCACCTTCAGCAGTGCACAGATGTTGATCCCAATTCCTCCCTGAGGAGGCACTCAGCCCTGTTGGGCATTAAATCTGATAGCCAAATGGCTTAAGTAGGGTTCTTTTGCCCAGCCCTGATTAATTACACTGAGAGAAAGCCTTTTTAAATATTTTTACTGCAGAAGAAATATAGACACAGGGGAGTTCCCAAATCTGCAGAGAGAACAATAGGATTAAAGGTAAAGGTAAAGGTATTCCCTGTGCAAGCACCGAGTCATGTCTGACCCTTGGGGTGACGCCCTCTAGCGTTTTCTTGGCAGACTCAATACGGGGTGGTTTGCCAGTGCCTTCCCCAGTCATGACCGTTTACCCCCCAGCAAGCAAGCTGGGTACTCATTTTACCGACCTCGGAAGGATGGAAGGCTGAGTCAACCTTGAGCCTGCTGCTGGGATTGAACTCCCAGCCTCACGGGCAAAGCTTTCAGACGGCTGCCTTACCACTCTGCGCCACAAGAGGCTCTTGAACAATAGGATTACATACTGTTAAATACCTTTTCCTTGGTGGTTCGGAAAGATGATGCCCCTTGCAGGATGAGCCAGTAGCCTGCGGTCTCTACCTCCCCACTCCACCTCCCAGGAACACACTATATTCCTTATATCAGACATCCAGGAACTGCTGACAGGCCCAAAATGCTTCTCCCACCCCAACCTCCAATTATTTACATAAGCAGTAGTGACACACACTTCTTCCATTTCTCTAGCCTTGAGGAAAGTTTTACTCCACCTATAATACAAACTTTGCTTTTATGAGAGAGCTTATCAAAAACTACATTCCAGAGAGGAACAGGCCATTTTCACTTCTTGGTATGAACCAAAGTTTTGATTCAAGACAGACCAGTATGTAGAATTATAGCCAAATCCCTAGTGGGTAGCCATGTTGGTCTGAAGTAGCACAACAAATATTGACTCCAATAGCACCTTTAAGACCAAGAAAGATTTATTCAAGGCATGAGCTTTCAACTGCATGCACTCTTCCTAAGTCTAAATGGAACAAGGATCATAAGTGTATAGATATAAAGCAAAAGTAAAGGTAAAGGTAAAGGTATCCCCTGTGCAAGCACTGAGTCATGTCTGACCCTTGGGGTGACGCCCTCTAGTGTTTTCATGGCAGACTCAATACGGGGTGGTTTGCCAGTGCCTTCCCCAGTCATTACCGTTTACCCCCCAGCAAGCTCATTTAACCGACCTCGGAAGGATGGAAGGCTGAGTTGACCTTGAGCCGGCTGCTGGGATTGAACTCCCAGCCTCATGGGTAGACAGCGTCAGACAGCATTTCTGCTGCCTTACCACCCTGCGCCACAAGAGGCTCTAAAAGCAAAAGTAAATTGTGGCAAATTAGTAATCTGTGTCATAATATCTAAATTAATTCATATTATGTCGTATGATTTCTTTGCTAAAACAGCTAATCAGTCCTTTTGAGTTCAGTTGTAGTTCTCAGAAACACTGGAGAAATAAAACTGTCCATTTTAGTAATTAACAGCAGACACTTTCCCAGTTGTGAAAAGAAATAATTAAAAGAGACTACTTGCTGCCCCAGCCATCTCCACACAAGCATGGAAGCATCCCTTCAAGTGACAAGCTGTGCTAGCAAGTTATCCTGTCCTGAGACCAGAGAGTTAGATTTTGAATTATATTACATTACTTATATCATATTAAGGTCACATTGTCCCAAATAAGATAAAGAGAAGAAGGGGTTGTAAGAAATGTGGATATAAGAATTGAATGAGGTTAGCATGCTTTGTTGTTGTTGTTATGTGCGAAGTCGTGTCCGACCCATCGCGACCCCATGGACAATGATCCTCCAGGCCTTCCTGTCCTCCACCATTCCCTGGAGTCCATATCATGCTTAGTGAGATTAAAAAAATTATGTCCTTGTTAAGTCCAGGTTTTGCCATTGTTTTGAGTGTTGTAATAACTTGCATTTCTATAATCTCCCTTTGTAGTCTGTTCTTGAAGTTCTTGTATGGCATATACAATGTTAG